>NC_050577.1:219094760-219753506 GCF_011100635.1 Trichosurus vulpecula | reverse complement strand
GCATTTCTTCTGAGTCAGAGAACTTAGGTTCAAATGCTCCCCTTTAAACTTAGTGCCTGTATGACCTTAGCTTCCATGGGCTTCTGTTTCTTCACATACAAAATAAGAAAGGTGGACTAGCTAGCATCCGAAGTCGCTCCTAGCTCTAGATATCTTGTTTATAAATATGGGTGAGCTCATCTCTGGTCTGTCTCTACTCTTTTCCCTCTTCTCTCCTTAGCTTCCTCCTGATGGAATCTTCAGGCAAAGGTTGGACAGCCCAGGGCCTAGTATATTTTTGTTGTAGTTGTTCAGTCATTTCAGACGTGTCCAACTCTATGTAACCCCATTTGAGGTTTTCTTGGCACAGATACTGGTGTGGTTTGCCATTTCCTTCTCCAGATCATTTTACAGATGAGGAAACTGAGGCAAATAGGGTTAAGTGATTTGCCCAGGATCACACAGTTAGTAAGTATCTGAGGGCAGATTTGAACTCAGGAAGATGAGTCTTCCTGACTCCATGGCACCACCCAGCAGTCCTGCCTAGTATATAGTAAACAATTAATAAATGTGTGTTGACTGATGACTTGGGGGTAGGTATGGGTTAGACTAGCTAGCCTCTGAGGTCCCTTCCAGGTCAAAAAACTGATGCAGATTCAGAGTTGGAAGGATCATAGAGGCAATCCAACTCTCTACTTCCCCCAATTTTATAGATGAGGAAATTATGACCCTAAAAGGCTAAGTGTCTTAACAAGGGTCACAGAATTCCTTAGAATCTAGAGCTAGACCAGTAAGTGCGGTGGGGCTCATTTCAGACAAGGGGAAATGAGAATCCAGACCTGAACAGCTACTGTCTGATTAGCCAGAGGCTCAACTGAAAGTCGGGTGGGAAATCTCATTGGAAAATCAGCTGGCAAAAGGATCTGAGTCTTCCCTACTGTGTTCTTTACTGTATGTACCAATCAAGGATTTATGGGAAGTCTTAAATTTCAAAGGATGCAAAGGAATGAATGTGTGGTGATCAGCAACCTACTGAGAAAACGAATTAAGCCAAAAACAGGGAAGCTGTCTGAGATCATTCAATTGGAATGCTCTACAAACGGTTGGCTTATCCAAAGGGTAGACATGGAACCCAACCATGAGTCAAACTTGAGGTCGGCAAACAATTAGGCAAACAGAAATGGGGAGTAGAGAAGAGGGATCTGGGCTCCCTTGTACTTTGTAGGTCAAGGGATGCCTTTTTTATTTAGGGCATGGAAATTGGGTCACTTAATAAAAACTTTACAAGAATGGGAACAGCTACAATTTACATTAAAATGGCATCGTTAAATAATGTAGCATTATGTAAAAGAGTGATTCACACAATAAACTCATTTTAACATATGAAATTAGCCATGAGTCCCAGCTGTCAGGAGACTATGGGCCTCATTGGTTTTGTAGTCTCTTGTTGAGGCTTTGGATGCGATGGAAACCTACATGAGAATCTGGGCATATTAGCAGAATAGTGAAAGGCAGAACAAACTTTTCCAAGAGTTTTGTGGGTATGTAATTCTGGTCCAAAATGACTTGAACAGAATACCAATAAAGAGACCTCAATCAATGATAACATTAGGAAACATCAAACCCCTTCTTTACCAGAGATTTATTTCTATCTGAGACAGAAACCTGTCATCTGATTCACAGTCCAAAGTTATATTCCTACAGCACAAAGTTAATAAAGTTAGTCCCCTGCTCAAGGTGCTGCAATGGCCCCCTATTGCCTCTAGGATATAATACAAATGTCTCTGGCATTAAGTTAGCCCTTCCACAACACAGGGGTTAGAGGCTCAGCACCCCCATGATCTGGAAAATCCATGCAAAAGTTTTGGGCCCTCCCTTCTCATAGAGAAGAAATATGAATTATTATGTTATTAAAAGATAAAATATGTTGATGTTATATAATACTATATGTATATTTCATGCATTTCTGAGTTTCTAAACTTTTTACGTGTCACCTGCTGGCCTTCATGTGTCATCTGCAGCTTCCACAAAACTCCCCAAAATTCTCATTTAATTTCCTAGGCTGACCCATGATATATTGAAACCATGATGGGGAAAGTCACACTGTGGAAGGGATAACTGTGTGTGTGTGGAGAGAGATGGGGAGAGGGAGGGAGGAAGAGAGGAAGGGGAAGAGAGAGCAGAGAGACAGAGAGGAGGGGGTAGGGAGAGAGACAGAGACAGAGACAGAGAGAGACAGAGACAGAGAGGCAGAGAGACAGAGAAAGAGAGAGAGACAGAGAGACAGAGAGAGAGAGAGAGAGAGAGAGAGAGAGAGAGAGAGAGAGGAGAGAAGGGAAAGATGGAGAGAGGCTTTAGACATTAGCAATGTACTTTGCTTGACCATGCATATTTGTTCCAAGGGCTTTCCTTTTCATTTTTTTCCCAATGGGGTTGGAGAGAAAACAGATTTTTGTTTATTTTTTTAAATAAAATTAATTTTTTAATGGAGGGGGAGGAACTAGAAGATTTGTACAGTCCCTTGCAACTCAAAAGTCTCTGAATAGAAACCACTCATCCACAACTGGGCACAGGCCAGCTCCTGCTCAGTGTGGACAAGGCCACTGTGCCACACAGACAAATTGTCCTTTCTCTGTTCCCAGCTGGAGGAGTCCCCAGTCTTCTTATATTTTTTACTTCAGAATATTCAGTGAGTGCTGGTTAAATTCTACTGAGCCACACTATTTTCTTTTTACTTTTTCTTTTTCTTCTTAAGCATTCCCCTCCCCCTACACACACACACACACACACACACACACACACACACACACACACACACGCACACCCTTGCCACTGTAGCTGGCCCTCATTCCCAGTTGCATTCTGCAGGAGATGTATTAAAAATACTAATTTTGGCTTCCATGATGTTTACTGGCTCGGGTATAACTAATTAATGTTTTAACAGTAGAATAACAAGCCCCAGATTTCCCTTAGCAAAGCAAAGCAGAAAGTAAACAACACACTTCCCTGCTCCACAGACTCCAAACCTACCGGACTGGAAGGATGCAATTACCACAGATCTGAACCTGACCTCGAACAGTGGAGAGTGAAAATTAACCAAATGATGCACCACTGGCTGCGGCCCAACAGAGTATGGACTGTGGGTGGGTGAAGAAGACACAGAGGCATTGGGAGGGAGGCGGGGCAGAGGTGAGGGGGCATGATGGCTGCATCCAAGGGCTGTCACATGCAAAAGAGATCGGACTTGGTCTGCTTGGCCCCAGAGGGCAGACACTGGAACAATGGGGCTCTGTGTGGGGTTGGGGGTGGGGGTGGGCAGTTACTGGGAGGCAGATTTTAATGTATTGCGACAAAGAGCTTCCTAAAAATTAGAGTTATCTAAAAATGGAACGGGTTGCCTAAGGGGCGCAAGGGATGACTCAAACAGTTACTAGACAAATCATTTAACCTCTCTGTACCTCAGTTTCCTTATCTGTAAAATGAGGGGATGGCCCTTAAAGATACTGTTCAGCTTTAACCTTCAGACCCCATCTACGTTTCTGTATCACCAGTGAGGTGCCTGACACCTAAGAAGCACTTAGCAAATGCTTGTGACTGACTGATCATTGAGTAGCTAGGTCATGGGGCTACAAAGACAAAGCAAATAAAAATTCAAAACAAAAGAAAACAACTAGTCCCTGCCTCTGAGGAGTTTCCATTCTACTGGCTAGGAAACGCTCCTGACTTGGTGTGATGGGGAGAGGCTCCATGCAGTGGGACTATTTCCTCTTGAATTTGGACAGAAGAGGTCTAGTCATGGAACCCAAGACGGTAATTAAGGGTTGTTGTTTTGGTACCAAATGAGGCTATTGACTCATATTGAACTTCCATTCAACTAAAGCTACTTCCTCTTTTCCCCAGACCCCTCTGTCTAGCTACGTCTTCCCATCCTATATTTAGAGAGCTGGTTTTGTTTTGAAACCCGAGTGCATGACTTTCCATTTTTCCCTTTGTTTGTTTCAGCCCATCATTCTGACTTGTGGAAATCTTTTTTGAAAGCTGACATGGTCCTCCAATGTACTAACTTGGTCTCCTAGTTTTTTTGTCATCCGCAAACTCAGTAAGCTGATCTATGTCTTCATCCATATTTTTGATTCAAATGTCAAGAACAAGAGAGGTCTGAAGGCAGAACCATGCAGCCTGCTACAGGAGAATTTTCTCCAGGCTAATAATGACCTTTTACTACTTTGAATAAAGCCGACACTACAGAACTCTAGCAGACAGCTGCATCTTTCTGGCTTATCCACCAAGATATTATTAGGCATTCTGCCTAAGACTTTACTGAGATAAAAAGATACCCTGCCCAAGTCATTGCTCTGGCTTCCCCAAGTGTTCTCCCTATTATACCCTCCTCCCTTTCTGATAACATTAAGCATTCAGAGATCATAAATTTGACACCCCAATTTTTATAAGTTTGCCCAAGTCCCTGATCAAAATTCACCAGTTATCATGAGTGATCCTTTGCATTCTATAATCACATTAGACTGTATGCTCCTTGAGGGCATGGACTGTCTTTTGCCTCTTTTTATATCCCCAGCAAAATGAGCACAGTGCCTAGCACATAGTAGGTATTTACTAAATGTTTATCGATTATTGATAGGGGGATAGGGCCGGGATTTCTGGTTTTCCTGGTACAATGAAATTCTCAGTGAGAAAATTCCCTGTTCCAGGGATTTTCACCCTTGATCCATGAATCTGATTTTTAGAAACATTTTGACAATTTTATTTCAATATCATTGATTTTCTTTGTGTTCCTGTGCATTTTGTGCCACACATTTAAAGTCATGATCCTGAGAAAGAATCCATAAGCTTTGGGGTCATAACACAGCAAAGATTAAAGAACCCCTGGTCCACACCAAAATAGATGTAGTCTTAAAGAGTTTTCCAAACAAAGGTGTCAAACTCACCACTTGCTGACCACAAGCAAACAGTAAAATACTCAAGTCTAGTCTGTACCAGACTAAAATGTAACTGGGAAACATTTTAATAAAATTAATAAAAATATAATAAAACATAGATAATGTTATTTTGTGGTTTTCTAAGTCAACATGTGGATGGCAATCCTTTTCTGTTTGAGTATGACACCCCTGGCCCAAAGCAATAAGAGGTTGGCTAAGTGACACATCTGAGGTTATATCTGTGTGTCCAAGGTACAACCTGAATGCAGGTCTTCCTGGTTCTAAGTCTGATTCTCTATCTGCTATGCCATAGTATCTCATACTCTATAACCGATATTTTTATAGATCTTCTAGTCAATTACTTTATATGCATTACCTGGTACTGGGAAAGAACGCGGTATTTGGAACCAGAGCACCTGGGTTCAAATCCTGACACTCACTACCTGTACAATCTTAAGAAAATCTTTGACAGAATTGGAAATTGAGGGGATGACTATCAAGTGGGGAATGGCTGAACAAGTTGTAGTATATAAATGTAACAGAATACTATTGTGCTATAAGAAATGATGAGCAGGCAGACTTCAGAGAAACTTGGAAAGATCTGAATGAACTGATGCTGAGTGAAATGAGCAGAACCAGGAGAACATTGTACACAGTAATAGCAACATTGTGCGATGACTAACTTTGAGACTTAGCTTTTCTCAGGAATACAATGATCCAAGACAATTCCAAAAGACTCTTGATGGAAAATGCCATCCACATCCAGAGAAAGAACTATGGGGTCTGAATGTAGTAGAAGCATACTATTTTCACTTTTTTTGTTGTTTTTTAGTTTGTTTTTTCTTTCCCATGGTTTTTCCCTTTTGTTCTGATTCTTCTTTCACAACATGACCAATGTGGAAATATGCTTAACAAGACTGCACTGGTATAACTTATATCAGATATATAGATATATAGATTCCTATATGTTTATATACACACACACACACACACACACACACACAAAGAACAGCTATCAGCAACCAGAACCTATATATAGGTTCCTATAGATAGATAGATATAGATATAGATATAACCTATATCTTGTTGTCTTGGGGAGGGGGGAGGGAGGGAGAAAAATTTAGAACTCAAAATTTTACAAAAATGAATGTTGAAAACTACCTTTACTTATAATTGGAAAAAAATAAAATTCTATTAAAATGCAAAAAAAATCCCTGCCTCTCTGGGCCTCAGTTTACTTATCTGCAAAATGGTCTCAAAGATCCCTTCCAATTACCTGGCCCCTACTCCAACCTCATTTTCCTCCTCTGTAAAATGAGGTTGGCTGGGGGAGATTGGAAAGACATTTGCTGTATTTTGTCAGAGGACCCAGATTCAAGTCTTTGACTTTGCCATTTACTTTCTTGGTGACTTTGGTAATTACCAAAAGCCCTCCTTGGGTCTCAGTTTCCTCATCTATGAAATGAGGGAACTGGGCTAGATGAGTGCCTTCCAATTCTAAATCCATGGTCCTCTAAAAACCAGACCCCCACCACCCAAATACTCTTTGTCACTTTGTCCTTCTTTCAATCCTTCCTCTATCTTGGCATTGCCCTCTTTTCTCACCTTGGCTCCTCTCCACCCACCCACCCCAACTCTCCCACCCAGACCACAGGAACTTCTCAACAGACGCTCTGTGAGACAGTCAAAGATATAGAGGAAAACACTGTTGAGAAAGACACAGAAGCCAGCCAAAGCCTGATCGAGGCAAATAATGAATCCTGTGAAGTGGCTGAATGTGTTTGAATTCACACTGTTCAAAGTCAGGATGATGTAAAATATGGTCATTGGTTCCAGCCCATTAGAAATATGGAGTGAAAATGCAAATAAGGCAATCACTTCACAGGTTCCATTATTCCCACTCATCTAACATACATCAGTCTATCCATGCTACTCTGTCTGGCCTCCAGGAAAGGAAAAGCATGAGAAAGGATCTCAGAGAGATGAAGATGATCTCTGCCTTGTTAATTTTCAAGGTACATCTCCAATTGGATGCCTTTCCTAAGTGGGGCACAGTCAGTCAGTCAGCAAGCCTTTATTACGTACCTGTTAAGAGCTGGACATACAAAGAAGGTGAAAAGATGGTCCCTGCCTTCAGGGAGCTCACAGTCTAAGGAGGAAGACAACATGCAAACAACTATGTACAAACAAAAAGCCAGGATAAATTGTAGACAATAAACTGAGGGAAAGTACTAGCTTTAAGGAAGGCTTCTTGCAAAAGAAAGTAGGACCTGAAGAAAGCCAGAAAGTTGAGATGAGGAAGGAGAATGGTTCAGACTTGGAATCAGGAGATGCAGTGAAGGCCAATGTCATTGGATCACTGAGTACGTAGAAAGGAATAAGTAAACTGGGGCCAGGTTATAAAGGGCGGGACCAGAGAGGTAGACTTGAAGCAGAGAGACCAACTGGAAGGTTCTTCTAATCGTTAAGAATAATGATGGTAGAGTCAGGGTACCTTGGTTCAAATCCTGCCTTTGATACCTACTACCTGTGTGACATTGGGCAAATTGCTTAACCTCCCAGGGCCTCCAAGTTTCTCATCTGTAAAATGAAAGGAGCTGGACTAGACAGGCTGGGAGTCCTCTCATCTTGTGACCTCCTTGATAGTTAAGGCTTGCTCCCTCCTCTTCAAATTCCTTATCAACTCAGCCATTTCCCTTCCAGTAGAATGTAAGTATCTTAAAGACCAAGACCACTTTTTCAGTTTTGTTTTTGGAGACCCAGAGTTACTACAGTGCCTTACACATAATGAGCCCTTAAGGAATGCTTTCTACACTTCTTGCGTGCATATGAAGCATCATGAGTGTGAATAAATCCCAATGGTTTCTAATAGATGTAAATAAACCATAGAATGTTGAAATATGGCTTTTTTTTTAAAAAGTCCATTTGAAACTCTTTGACCAATATAGAGAAAAGAATAGCTACCGGCAAGAAGGAAAGGACACTTCCCTTTGGGAGGCATCAGAAGAGGAAAGGAAGCAAAGTTAGCCTGAGGACATTTGGTTCATTTTCTGCATCACAATGGATGTTTGTGACAAATCCTCCCTGGAGCCTGGTCTATCCAGCAGATGGTGAGCCCACTCTTCCCCCCTCCCTGGGCTGAGGGGGGCTCCTCTGGGAGCCCACACTGCTGTCTGCCTGTTGGCACAGGGAAAAACACACGTCACCCATACGTCAATGGAGTAGCTCTTATGGTCCAAGGATGGGGGCTGTCCAGGGGCAGAGTAGGAAGCAAGGGGTCTAGGAGACGTGTGTAGTTAGAGTGGGCTGGAACATCTGGCAACACCTGGGCACACCCAAGCCACTCAGCTCTGGAACAAAATCAAATCAACTCTTCCAGGAAGGAGTGCATCAATTAACTTCCCAATGGTCCTACTGACCATTTCTATGACTTTCCAAAATATAGCATCCCTCCCTGTCTCTGGCTAGAATTTAAGTTCCTTGAGGACAAGGGCTGTTCTTGCTTTTATATTTACATCCTTTGCACTTAGTATGGTGCTTTGTACATTTGACATATTGTTCAGTCATTTCTGACTCTTCATGACCCCATATGGGTTTTCTTGGCAGAGGTACTGGGGTGGTTTACCGTTTCCTTCTCCAGTTCATTTTACAGATGAGGAAACTAAGGCAAAAAGGGTTAAGTGACTTGCCCAGGGTCACACAACTAGTAAGTGTCTGAGGCCACATTTGAACTCAGGTCTTCTTGACTCCAGGGCCAGCAATCTATGCACTGTGGCGCCACCTAGCCATCTGTACAGGCTACTAAGGACCATAAGCAGCCCCAGCTACTTAGCCTCCATTCTCAGCAGCACATCTTCAAGGTCTTTTGAGAAAGGAAAAATCCATTAAGTGGGTTCTGCAGGTGCACCAATGGTATTCCCTAAAGACAGAACCTTGGGTCCCCAGATAAAATGCTTTGATGCCAACAGATTACGTAAATCAGCATCGAGTATGATTATTAGTATGCCCCTCATCTCTGCCACTGGCACTACAAGTCATTTGTAGGAGTTTGCCAACAAATCACCCATGCAGAGATGAATTAGCATCCATTTCAGAGGAACGGAGATGGGGTGGTGAGAGTTGGGCCGTAGGGGAGGACGTGACTCCCTATCTGATGAGCAGATACAGTGGGGCAAGTCCTGAATCCGGGGTCAGCAGACATGGCCCCCAATCCCAGCTCTGCCTCTGACTTTGAGTGAGAGGTCATTTCCCCTCTCTGGAGCCTCAGTTTCCCCAACTGTAAAAATGGCCCCCAAGGTCTGTTTGTTCTCTAGATATATGATCCTATGACTAGCGTGACCTCCCAGGTCTGTTCCAGCTCAAAATGTTATGTCGAAACTCCCTCTACAACACCTCTGAGAACTGGTCATCTGGATTCTCCTTAAACACAGTCTGTGATGGGGATCTCACTACCTCCAAAGCAGCCTATTCCATTCTAGTATGATTTATTTATTTTGTTTTTAATTTATGGAATAAAACAAGTGTTTCTATAACATAGTATAATAAAAAAGATTGCATATGAAACTGCCAATATATTATGTATAACTTGCTATTTCTTTTAAATATATAATAAAGTTATCACATAATTTTTTTCTTTTTTCCCCTCCCCCCTCTGCCCCACCCTAGAGATGGCTACCATCAGACACAAATAGGTGTATATGTATATATATATATATATATATATATATATGTAAAATTATTCTATACATGCTTCTATTTATCAGTTCTTTCTCTGGATATAGACAGTGTCTTTCTTCATATGTCCTTTATTTTGAATTTTGTGTAATTTTAATGGGCTGTTTACTCTCCAGTGTGGCTGGAATGAGGAGTTCATGTTAGAGAACAATAATTAAAATAGAAGGCATCTACACAGCACTTTAAAGCTGGTGAAGCACTTTAATGTAGAGAGGGGTGTCCCAAAAGTCTTAGGTCAGCCTTAAGCTTTAATAGCTCATTGATAAGCTATTATTAAGAGCACTTCATTACTAATAATTACATTATTAATTATTTTAACTGTTAATAGCTTTTAAGTAGTATTACTAAGTTATCAACAGAATTCCATGCTTAATATACAGTATTATTTATTTTTAAACAGTTATATATTATTATATTATATAATCATTATTATATAATTATACAATAACATATAATATATATTTTATATAATATGTAATATAACATATAATATAGTTATATAGTATTAAGTGTTTTTAGCTATTAATAGCTTTTAATTAGTATTAATAAGCAATAACCAATAACATTTCAATAAGCTATGAAAGCTTACAACTGTCCTAAAACCTTGAGGATACCCTGTGCATTATGATCTCATTTGATCCTCAAAACAACCCTGTGAGGTGGGCACTGTTATTAGCTCCTTTTTACAGGTGAAGAAATTGAGGCTTGGTAGAGATCAGCTGAACTGCCCAGGGTCACACAGCCAGCAAGCCTATGAGACAGATTTGAACTCATCTATTTGATCTCTTTTACACACCACTTTGCACACTCTTTACACACCACTGAGATGGAGGCAGAGGAGTGGTCTGGAGTTTCAGGAGTGGGGAACCTGTGGCCTTGAGGCTACATGGGGTCCTCTAGGTCCTCAAGTGCAGCCCCTTGACAGAACCCAAACTTCACAGAAGATTCCTTCAAAGGGCTGCACTTGAGGACTTAGAGGACCCCATGTGGACTCGAGGCCACAAGGTCCTGGATAATGGCTGGAGAGTTGGAATCACAGTCAGAAGAATTGGCTTCATCTTCTGAATCTGCCATATCTTTGCTCTGTAACCCTTGGTGAGTTACTTAACCTCTCTGCGCCCCATGCAGTGTAGAGAAGGTTCCAATCTGCCTTGATGGACTGACCAAATCATTAGTGTGGTGAACAAAGGCTGGACTGGTTGGTTGGAGGCACATGGTGGAGGGCCTTGAATGCCAGCTCCTTTTGGGAGGCCTCCCAGGGATCTTGCAGGACACCTCAACTTGTAGGAAGTCATTTGCATTCTTCAAACCTCTGTCTTCTCATTTGTAAAATGAGGATGATAATATTTGCACTGTGGGCCTGGCAAGATTATTGTGAAGAAAGCAAGGAGTAACTTCATGGCATAGTCAAGTGTCACCTATCTAGGGTTATCTGTCCATCCATCCATCCATCCATCCATCCATCCATCCATCCATCCACCCATCCATCCATCCATCCATTCATCCATCCACCTATCTATCTCCTCTGTCAATCTATCTATCCATCTATCTGTCTATCCATCTATCCATCCATCCATCCATCCATCCATCCATCCATCCATCCACCCATCTATCCATCCATTCATCCATCCACCTATCTATCTCCTCTGTCAATCTATCTATCCATCTATCTGTCTATCCATCTATCCATCCATCCATCCATCCATCCATCCATCCATCCATCTACCCATCTATCTATCTATCTATCTATCTATCTATCTATCTATCTATCTATCTATCTATCTCTGCCCCCAAGGAGCTCCCATTCTATCTGAGGAGAGAACATGTATACAAATAAGCATGACTTTCTAATTTATGCTCAACTGCCCCTTGGGATGATAGGTCTTTCTAATTGCTAGACTGAGGATAATGTATAAAATATTGTTCTGCCTTACCTCATTATCTGACACAAATTCAGATATATCTAGTGTCTGCTCTTTTCCCTGCTATTGGTTGCCCATGTGAGCATCTTCACAATTCCCTGAGTCTTCAAAAGCAAAAAGAAAATTCAAAAGCTCCCCCTTAGTCACCTGCTAAGTGTTGAAAGGAGAAGATGGAGTAATGAAGGATTCAGCAAGCTTGAAGAATGGCCTCCTAATTAAGGCCTATTTTCAACCATCTTGTTTTTCCCTGACTGAATGCTAAAGACTACCTTGGGTTACTAGAATGCTAAGACTATTTAGAAAGTGAAATCACTAGCAACGTCTCTCAGAGACTGGGGCGGGGGGGGGGATAATGAAAACGAATAATTCAAGTCATTGAGGAGCAAATTATTTAGAAAATAAAGGCTCTAAATGTTCTTTGGCGTGCCTCGAGATGAAGAAGACTTGAAGGAGAAGTAGAAAACTGAGAGCTTCTACTTGAGGGCTTAGTGCCTTGGATGGCTTTTGTGTGTGCGTTATTAAGAGCCTGGTGCCCAAAGCAGCTAGAAGTCAGGAAGACCTGAGTTCTAAACCTGCCCCAGACATGAGCTGTATGATACAAGGCAAGTAACTTAACTAATTAAAAACAAAAACTCAAGCCTTCTAACAAATATGCATAGTCCAGGGAGATGAAGGCCCCCATTGGCCATGCCCCAAATGCCTGCCTCATTCTGTCTTCCCTCTTTTGACAGATCGATGCCTGAGATGTATAATTTTTTAGCCTACATAAAAATAAGCTTGCTATTTTCTTCTAATACATGATCCTATAATCTTTTGCTGTTGAACAAACACAGAAACCTCCTCCTGGTCAGGAAGGGTCTGGTTTTAATCCCTCCTCCCCTCTCTCTGGCCCCTTGAATCTTACTGGTCTTATAGCTCATTCTTTCAGGGACAGACTCCCTGGGCCTTCCCCTAATTCAGAGGTTCTTAACTTGTGAACACTTAAAAAATATTTTGATGACCATATTTCAATATATATGGTTTTCTGTACTTAAAAAACACACTTAAAATATATATATATATATTTTTAAAATGTAGAGCTCCAGAATTACACAGGAAGTAATGAGGGGAGGCTTTGGTGGGGGTGGGCTCTGTCAGGGAGCAGAACAAGTACTCAAGGGTGGGCTGGAGGCAGCTCAAACCAGCTTTCAAGCCAACTGCTAAATCTCTAGTGGGAGCTTTTATATCTTGGAAATCAGATACAAATCAGGGTTTGGTTTATTTTTTGTTGATTGTCTAGACGTAAGAAAGTGCTGGAGAAAATAATGAAGATTAAACTTTTTTTAAAAATGTAGTCCATCTTTTGGAGCATTTTCAGAAGAGTACGGACACACAGCAAGGGGACATAGGGGCAGAGCTGCCTCAGGCAGGTGAGCTCCTGTCCAGCTCTCTTTAAGGCAGCTAGGTGGTACAGTGAAGACAGAGCTAGGCCTGGAGTCGGGAAGACCTGAGTTCAAATGTAGCCTCAGATACTTACTAGCTCCGTGATCCTGGGCGAATCACTTAACCTCAATTTGCCTCAGTTTCCTCAAGTACAAAATGGGAATAGTAAGAGGACCTACTTTCCAGAGTTGTTGTGAGGATCAAATGAGATAATATTTGTAAAGTGCTTAGCACAGTGCCCAGCACATAGTAGATGCCATCGAGATGGTTATTCCCTTCTGTTTCCCTTCCCTTCCCCTTTAAGATCTGAGAGGTTTCAGACTTTATCCGAGAGCAAACTACTCAGAGTCCCTTTCTGACCCTAACCTTGAAGGGGGCTTATGGATAGCAGAAGTCAAGCAAGTGATAAGATGCTGAGAAGCCGCCATGGAGGACCAAAGACCTGGTGAACAGAGGATGGCAAAGGCTGGGACCAGAGCAACACAGGAATCCGGAGCCTCTGCCATCGGGAGATGGGCTGTACTTCATCAGACATCATGTTCCCCAGAGAAGGAGGCAAGCACAGAAGAGCTTGGGACAGAATCCCAGGGCTGAATCTGATAAGCAAGATCAGGGCTGCGGTGAAGATGCCCCCTTGTCCCATCCCACACCCTCTCCCCTTTCCTGCCGGGTGGGGATTAAGGGGAAATGGAGGGGGAAAGGTAGAAAGCCTCTCACTTGTCATCTGTCCTGGTTACTCCCTTGATATACTAAAGGATAACTGGATGGAGGTGAAGCTAGCTGTCTGTCTATTTATGTATCCATCTATCTATCTGTCTACCTTTTTCTATCCATCTATCTATCTATCCATCTTTCTATATCTATCTATCTATCTGTCTGTCTGTCTGTCTGTCTCTCTGAATGTCTACCTCACCTATCTGTCTGTCTACCTCATCTATCTCTCTGTGTGTCTACCTTGTCTATCTATCTATCTATCTATCTATCTATCTGTCTGTCTATCTGTCTACATCACCTATCTGTCTGTCTGTCTATCGCATCTATCTCTCTGTCTGTCTGTCTACCACATCTATCTATCTATCTATCTGGTGTAATGGATAGAGAATTGTCCTTAGGATCAGAAAGACCTTCATTCAATTCCACCCCTGACATCCACTAACTGTATGATCCCTGGCAAGCATTTACTCTTTGTCAGGCTCTGTGCTATGGTCTGGGGATACAATGAAAGTAAAAAGACAGCCCCTGCCCTCAAGGAGCTAACAGCCTAATGGCAGAGACAACAGGTAAATTGCTAGGTACGTAAGAGACAGGCAGAAGGTAACCTGAGAGATGAAGGCCCGGGCTACAGAAGGGGAGATGTGGGCTGAGTACTGAAGGAGACCAGGGAACTTTAAGAGGAGGAGATGAAGGGGCAGAACATTCCAGAAGGACAGGTAACACTCAGAGACTTTAAAGTTGCAGAACAGTTGCTGATCTACATTGGCAGGGGGAGTTTCCTTAGTGGGAGTGAGGAAATACATGGATTTTTAGCCTGGATCAGTGCTTCTATCTGTGGAGGGAGTTCAGCGACTACTGTATAATTTATAATCTGAGAATGTTGCCTGGGGAAGCACTTGCTCAGGGTTGCATGACCAGGACGTACCAGGGGTGGGACTTGAACCCTTTCTATCACCAGAGCAGGCTGCTGCTACCTGTCCTTCCCTCTCCTCTCGTATGTATGTATGTATGTATGTATGTATGCACATATCCCCTCTCCCCTCTGATGTGTATATGTACATAGATACACACGTATGTGTGTGTATCAGGGAATGTTTTCATTAAGAGTCATTTCCATCCTGATTTCGGCCAATGCAAGAACACTCTCTTCTGACTCTACCCCCCAGAACAGCAGCTGGTGACTGGCTGGAGCCTAGGCACTGGGCTCATCCATCATACTCAGACCTCGGTCGTGGGAGGCCGCTCAAGGGGACTCCACATGCCTTCAGAAGCCCAGCTCAGGGTCCCAGAGGATGGGGTGGAAGATGCCAAATCTGAGGAGCAGCGGTTACAGTGATTACTATGCAAAGCTAGTGTGGCTTCATGCCTTGGTGGGAATGTCTTTCTTTTCTCCAGTCTCAAGTCTGCTAAATTCAAGTGTAGCTTAATGAGGACTTCAGGCAGGGAAATGTAATTGGGAGCAGGAAAGGCTGAGTTCAGCATTACCATAAAGTCATACTCAGAATGTAGACAGGAGAAGGAAGCCATCTCAGTGCCAGAGGCTCTGAGGATCATTCAGTCATTCAACAAACACTGACTAAATACCTATTATAGACAGAGACAATGTGACATAATGAATAAAGAGCTGGCCCCAATGTCAAAAAGAGTTTACTTGTCCCATCCCCATCCCAACCACACCCTGGTACCATCTCCACTAATGTCACTTTCCACCTACTGTGCATGTATCTGTTTATGTGCATATCTTCCCCATTAGATTGTAAGGTCTTTGTGGGCAAGAACAGTAGCCTGGAACCAGAGGGTCCTGGGTTCAAACCCCACCACACACACACATGCTTTGATTGGCTGTGTGACGCTGGGCAAATTACTTAACTTCTCAATGTTCCAGACCAGAGGTATCAAACTCAAATAGAAACAGATCCCTGTTGGCTAGATACTGACTTGGAAAATCACAAATTAGTATTACCTATGTTGCACTGTATTTTTATTTATTTTGTTAAACATTTCCCAATTACATTTTAATCCGGTTCAGGTCAGAGCCATCAGCTACTTGCAGATGGCCAGGAGTTTGATACCTCTGCTCTACCCAACTCTTTAATAATAATTATTATTTATAAAAAGAATAACATTTTACATATTGACCTCAATCGATTCTAATAACTCTGTGAGGTAAGTGCTATCATTATCCCATCTTATTTGCTCCTGACAACGACCCTTCAAAATAAGAGTTATTATCCCCATTTTTACAGATGGGGAAACTAAGGCAGGTTTTGACCTCAGGTCTCTCCTAACTCTAAGCCCAGTGGTCTAGTCACTAATTTTAGATAAGTTGCTGATAAAGTGCTATCTTCAATTGGGAAAAGGCATCTTCCAATGAAATCAAAGGTCTAGTCCCCATCCCTAAGCCCCTTGTTTAGTCAGCACAATGCCTGGCACATAGTAAACTTAATAAAAGTTTGTTGATTCTTTGATTTACCTGAGTTCAAGTCTGCCTGTCACACGTACAGGCTGGAGAAACCTGGGCAAGTCATGTATTTTTTCAGTGTCTCAGCAGAGGCACTTTCTCCACTTTGAATTCCCCAGGCCAATGAGGACTGGATCCCAAAACCAATTGTATTAATAGGCAGAACATGGTGCTAGGTCATAGGGAAGATACAAACTTGGCTTCTGTGTCTTCAGAAATATCTATAATACTCAACCCATCCCATTAAACTGCTTGGCAATTGTACCTCATGGCTCCCATCTGACAGCTGGTACCAGAGGCTCCCTACTGTTATTGATTCATTGGAGTCCAATATTCCATCTCCACAAGTCTTAGTTTGGGCCAAGAGAGTTAAATCACCCAAGTGGCTTAGATTGCCAACAAAACAGTGTCTGTGGAGGCCTCTGCTGATAAATCCTGGTCCAAGGCTGCTGGCCCTCCTCCAGGATTCCTGCTGACAAAGCACTAACGGGGCTGGAGAGCCAGAGCTGACTTGGACAGCTCCATGCTAACCCTAGGACTGTATGGAAGCCAGGGCTGAGATCTTCTTCCTTCTTTTCTAATTTCTTAAGTGCCACTTCAAAGAACTGGGTACTCTAAAAGGAAAGAAAGATACTCTCGTGTTCCTGATGTTCTCACTAATTAGACAGCTGGATGCTGTGATATAGTGAAAGAACCAGTCAGTAATACCACGTAATGATGTAGCAACGGGCCAGGAGGGGCCAGGAGCCAGAGACCACTAGCTTAGAGGGATCTGGCAGATATGTGGGTTTAATTAACCTCCATGGTTCCAGCTAGGGCTGGATTAGGCAAGTCCCATAGATTCAAGCTCGCAAAGAAAGGCAACGAGACCTACCCTAGCAAGGTGGGCAACTTCTGAAGATGCTGTTTGCTTCTTTCTCTGTTTTATATATGGACTCAATAGAGGGAGTTATCCTGGGTCCATAGGTATTGGGACCCAGAAGAAGGAGAATCTGTCTCTGGATGAAGCAAGCACTTGGATGTTCTCAGCATCACTGAATCCTTCCAGCATGGATCATACTATCTTTTGAAGTCTACAATGGCCCAATGTGCCATCATTTCAGGACAGAGAATACTGGCAGAGGACATCTTAAGCCACACATCAGAGAACAGCTCTGTACAATTTCTCTCTTAAAAGAAGAGGAAGAACAAATCAATCCCTGCGACTACTGAAGGGCAGAGAAAGAACCTGTCTTGTAGGCATCTAGGAGCACAGTGTGTAGAGTGCTGGACCCATGGTCAAGAAGACACGAGTTCAATTCCAGCTTCAGATACTTAATGGCTGTGTGACTTTGGATAGACCACTTAACCTCCATTTGTCTCAGTTTCCTCATCTGTAAAATGGGGATAATAAGATAGCACCTATGTCCCAGGTTTATCATGAGGGGACAATATTCTTAAAGCACTTGGAAAGCTTAAAGCACTACAAAATGTTAGCTATTATCAGCTAAAAAGACACTTTGAACCTAAACACGAATGATTCTGTGATTAGCCATTATTTTTAAATATACTCTGCAACTCTATCCAACTCCATCGATCTATCTTTCATGAAGAAAGAAAGAGAACTGACCAGCAGATCCAGTTTCCAATGGTTGGCCACCATGTTGTCCTTATGTTTCAGAAGGGATCAGCTTAAAAGCTTAAAGCACTACAAAATGTTAGCTATTATCAGCTAAAAAGACACTTTGAACCTAAACACGAATGATTCTGTGATTAGCCATCATTTTTAAATATACTCTGCAATTCTATCCAACTCCATCGATCTATCTTTCATGAAGAAAGAAAGAGAACTGACCAGCAGATCCAGTTTCCAATGGTTGGCCACCATGTTGTCCTTATGTTTCAGAAGGGATCAGCATCCCCACGGGGAAGGTTTGGAACAACAAAATAAATCTGATTAGAATAATGTCTCACTTCACTGAAATGCATAATTAAACTAGACAGGCAATCTCTCTCCCAAAGCATCTATTCTTCAGAGTCGCTAACACAGAGACCCAGAGGGTGCCACCTGATGAAACAAAGATCCAGCTGAGTCACAAAAAATAATAGCCATAAGGTGAGAAGCAGAATGATGGGGATAGAGTTTGATCTCTGAGTGAGGAATACATTCCTTGGTTCAGGTATGTGTCCATGTGTCCATGTGTGTGTGCATATATCTATATGTGTATATGCATGTCTTTGCAGATATATATGCATATTTTATATAGACATGTTTGTAGTTACATATTTATATATAGTTATACATACACAATACATACAAACACACATGTAATGTGTGAGTGCATTCATATGTATCTGTGTATGTGTTTACATATATATGCATGAATGTATTCCTATATGTATGTGTACATATGTGTGCATATATGTGTGTATATGTGTGTATACACCTGCATGTGTGTATATAGGAATGCATATATACGCATATACACATACACACTGCAAAAGGATAATGAAGGTAAACCAGAATTAAAGAGGAGGCAAACAAGCAGGATTGCCTTCAGGGAACTACAAAGATCATTTAATGGTCCCAAGTTTCTCCTCCAAAAGAAATGCCTGTCTTCAAAAAAACTATTGTTATTTTTTATGTTTATATCACCCACATTTCTTGATCTATACATACATACAGACAGACAGACAGACACATACATACACACATATTCACACATACACACATATACACATACACACATACATATGTATTTGTGTGTGTATGACTCTCCCACTGCCTCACCCAAGGAACCATCCCTTAAAATGGAGAATTAAAGATGGAAAAAAAGTTCAGCAGAAATAATCAACATGCGGGAAAAATGTGACTTTGTTTGTAGTGTTCCATACTCATGGTCCCCCCACCCCACACACACACCTTTGCAGAGAAAGGGGGAGGAGATACCTTCTCATGTCTCTTCTTTGAGGCCAAGTTGGGTCATTATAATTTTACAGAGTTCAGTTTTAGTTTTGTGGTTTCTTTTCTGTCCTTTTGCACCATTGTATTCATTGTATATATCATTTTATGGGTTCTGCTTAGATCAGTTTGTAACAGTCTTTCTGTGGTTCTCTGTAACAGTTACATTCCTCATTTCTAGGCGATGGCATCTAGCTATCCACAGAGTCTGAGACCAGAAGTCAGAAAGACCCGAGTTCAAATACTGCCCCAAACAGTCCCTTAACCTCTTTCATCTATAAAATGGGGCTAATATTATCACCTTCCTCCAGGGCTGTTGTGAGGATAAAATACTATATGCAAATGCCCCGCAAACCTCAAAGCAGTAGGTATTATCATTATTTCTTATAGTATAGTAAATTTCCCTTGTTTAGCCATTCCACAAGTGCTGAAATGCCCATCTTTGATATTGGCTTTTACCAATGTTGTTGTCTAGATCAGAAATAATACTTTCTGAAGAATTAATGATCATTATCACACAGAAAGTAATGAAGAGGCACATGATGGCATTTGATAAGGAAGGTCAAAACAGAGATGGAGTGAATGGGATGAGGGAAATCTAAGAGTGAAAACTAAGGTATCCTGGCCAATTGGGAAGAGCAAGAGATCCTGGGGAGCAAGCCTCAGGGCTCCCCACTGGTACCCTCACTATGTGAGGAGAAAGTGAAAAAGGCCCCCCAGAAGGCTGGATGGACTCTCTGTAGACAATGTATAGGAGGACAAAGATGAGATTTTCATGAGATGGCC
Organism: Trichosurus vulpecula; assembly: GCF_011100635.1. Classification (NCBI taxonomy): domain Eukaryota; kingdom Metazoa; phylum Chordata; class Mammalia; order Diprotodontia; family Phalangeridae; genus Trichosurus; species Trichosurus vulpecula. Next base: position 219,733,610 of record NC_050577.1, on the reverse strand, counting down.
ACGTATGGGTGGGTTGCTATCTGCATCATCGGAGAGAATGTCTGCAACAAGGAAACCACAGATCCCTTTGAGTATATAAATGCCACCATTTATTCTTTCATGGGTTATGGCCATCCCAATGAGGCTGTAAGCAACTTGAGAGAAGGGACCATGTCTTGGACCACCACACCCAGAGGGCTACATTGGTGCCATGCTTAATGGGCACTCAATAATGCTGCTTATGGTCATGCTAAAAGCCAGCAGGATAATATGCCATACAAAAGGGTCATAGGATTTAGAGCCAGAAAGGACTTTAGAGATCATTCTAGACCAACCCCTCATTCTACAGATAAAGAAACCCAAGTGTCAGAGGTCAAGTGACTTAATCAAGGCAACAAAGAAGAACTAAAAGATATATGGAGGTCCTTTGACTCCACATCCAATGATCTTTCCATTACACTGTGATTCAGAAGGGAGATATTAGAGAAAAAGAAATTCTTGTTTGGGTATGGCTTAGACTAGTTGGTCTTATTGGTTCCTTCCCACACTGAGAACAATGTCAGAGTTAGAAGGAAACTGAGGGATCATCTGGTTCAACCCCTATTGAAAAAGAATTCCTGCTCTCATATATGGGACAGTTAGGTGGCACAGTGGATAAAGTGCTGAGCCTGTAGTTAGGAAGACTCATCTTCAGTTCAAATCCAGCCTCAAACACTTAGAAGCTGTGTGACCCTGGGCAAGTCACTTAACCCTGTTTGCCTCAGTTTCCTCATGTGCAAAATAAGCTGGAGAAGGAAATGGCAAACCACCCAAGTATCTTTGCCAAGAAAACCTCAAATGGGGCCATAAAGAGTCAGACATGACTGAAACAACTGAACAACAACAAACTCTCACATACCTAAGACGTGACTCTCCAGTCTCTTCTTGAAGAACCCCACCACCCCACACACACACAGTTGGAGGAATCAATCGGCTGTCAAGGTACCTCGTTACCCTTTGGGACAGCTCTCCTCATTCAGAATTTTCTCTTAACATCAAGCTAAATATGACCGACTCACTGCTATCTCCACCTATCACTCCTGGCTCTGCCCTTCGGGGCCAAACAGAAATAGTAGAATCTCTCTTCTACATTACAGTATTTCAAATATTTGAGACCAGCTGTCATGGTTGGACATGGTGATGCATGCCTATATGTCAATGCCCTTCCCAAACTGTGGTCTCCAAAACTTCATGCAATACTCCAAGCACATCACTTTGCATCTCTGTAGCCATTCTATTCATCACTTCTAGGTGATGGTCTCTAGGGGACACTGTGGAGAGAGCTCTGGACTTAAGTCAGGAAGATGAGTTAGAATCCTGCCTAGCTGGTTGTCATTTAACCTCTCTCATCCTATTTCCTTATCTATAAAATGGGATAATAATAACACCTCACGGTGGGGATCAAAAGAGGTAGTATAGGTAGGTATATATTGTATGTATAAGCTGTGCACACGACATATAACATACATGTGTGTATGTGCATGTATGTGTATATAAACATATGTGTATATTCATACATATATGAAAAGTGGCTGGTGCATACATATACATACATTCAAAAATTTTATTTGTAAATTTTTATTATTAAATTTATTTATAAATATGTATACATAATCCTATATGTAATAACACTAACATATAATTGTACATAAATAATATAACATAAATCAATATTGTTGCTGCTCAGTTATCCAGCGGTGTCTAATCTTACCTGACCCCATCAACTTTGTCCATGGGTTTTTCTTGGCAAAGATATTTGAGTGGTTTGACATTTCCTTCTCCTGTGTGTCTACAATTAACAGATGAGGAAATGAGGCAAATAGGGGTTAAATGACTAGCCCAAGGTCCCACAGCTAGTAAATGTCTGGGACCAGATTTGAACTCAGATCTTCCTGACTCTAGGCCCAGTGCTCTATCCACTGCACCACCTAGCTGCCCCAATATATCAATTAGAGAATGGAGCAGACTATTGTTGTTTCATAAGAAACGTGAATAAGAAGAATTCAGAGACACATGGGATGAATCATTTGAACTGATGCAGAGGGAATTAAGAAGAACCAGGAGAACAATTGACATGGTGACCATGATATTACAAAGGAAAACAAGACTGAGTGATTTCAGAGTTCTGATCTGTGCAGTGACCAGTGGAGACTGATGGTGAATCATGACTCTTGGCAAAAAAGGTGGTGGACTACAGCTGGGGAGTGAGGCCTCTGCTCTTTGTCCTACCCAATCAGCTGATTTGTTTTACTTAAATGAACTTCATTGTCACATGGGAATATTCTCTTGGAGAGGGCTGGTCCCTGGAAAATGGCAGCAATAAAAAGGCATATTAATAAAATGCATTAAAAAGAGGGAATGAGGGTATGCATACAAAGGCCGAAGACTTAGGTTTCCTCATTCCCTATCACTGTACATCCTAACCTATAAGAACTTAACAGGATAAAATTAGCCTGCGAGACAGCTAGATGGACCTGGAGGCAAGAAGACCTGAGTTCAAATCTCCCCTCCAATACTTATTTAGATGTGTGACAACTGAGCAACTACATTAACTTCTCTCGGCCTCAGTTTCCCCATCTGTAAAATAGGGGTAAAAACAATAGCATTATGACATCACATGTATAACCTGTATCAAATTGCTTGCCTTCTCGATGAGGGGTGGTAGGGAGGGAGGAAGGGAGAGAATGTGGAACTCAAAGTTTTAAAAACGAATGTTAAGAAGTGTTTTTACATGCAACTGGGAAATAAGATATATAGGCAATGGGCTATAGAAATCTATCTTGCCCTACAGGAAAAGAGAAAAGAAGGGGATAAGAGAAGGGGGGGAGGTGATAAAAAGGAGGGAAGATTGGGGGAAGGGCTAATCAAAATGCATGCCATCTTGGAGTGGAGGGAGGGGAGAGATGGGGAGAAAATCTGGAACTCAAAATCTTGTGGAAGTGAATGTTGAAAACTAAAAATCAATTAATTAATTAAAAGCAATAGCATCTACCTCACGTTTTCTATCAAATGAGGTAACACATGAAAAGTACTTATGATGGGGTGCTTGGGTGCCTGTGCCTGGGCCCCAATTCCAAAACCACATTCAGTTCTAAAATCACATCTCTCCCCAGCCTCAAAATACTGTCTCAGGCAGTTCCTCTCCAGTTCAAGGGCAGCACACTTTAGCAAAACACTCATCTCTTCTAATACTGTGGCCAGCTGCACCTATAGAATTTATTGGACTCCCTGTGTACATCCTAATTGGCTGTGCACTGGGCCATAATGATATTTACTACTTACTGACCTTACTGATATGTATCCTAGACATAGTCAAATGTATGCTCCCTTACATTCATCTTGTCTGACAAGACATTTGATGAGAGCCACCTGGATATTTCCAGTCAGCCTTGACCATTAGTTGACTTAGTGACATTTCATGGTCAAAACCACACCTCCAGGTCACCCCCCCTTGGGCTATTTCCCAGGGAACTCTGGGTAAGATACTTGTGCAGTAGATACAAAAAGTGCATGTTCCTTTAAGAACTGGCCACCCCTTAACCACTCCCCAATCCCCTCCCAAAACACCTAATTGACATGTTTCACCCCCAAATCTCATATAAAAACTTTTCTTGCACTCCTCCAAGGTTGCAGGTTCCCTAAGAACTCTCGCCCGCTGTAAAGCATAATAAATCTTTGCTACCTTGACTTAATGAATGCTTGAGATCGTGAATTCATTCCAGATGGCCCCAACCCTCCCCAGTACTCGGGTCTTTGAGGGGTTCTCCCCCTCACCGACCCTATCTTGGAACTCCATCTTGGGGTTCCTGGACCTCGTCTCGTCTCCCTCAACCCTCAACATTTTGTAGACTTTGCAGTGCTATTAAGCTCAAGCTATGTTTTTTTTTCCTTTTTCTTCTCCAAACCCTTAAGGCTCAAGATAAAGGTAGTCCAGGGAGCTACCCTGGCTTTGATTCAGATCTCACAAGATGGCATCATGGGGGAGTCTCCATCATTGACTCCGGGGAGGGGGGTGGAGAGGGCAGGGAGGTCCAGCCTGTGTTCCTATGGTTCTTTTCCAAGAAATTGATGTCTAACTGACATCAGGGAGCAGTGAGTGTACATGGATTCTGGTGCACCTGCAGGGTCTCCAGCCAGGAACACTGTCACACCAATAAAAGTGAAAAATGAAAAAAAAATCTCTGTAGCCTAGCAGTGATACTCAGGTGGCAGTGGCATTTCCGGATACAGGTCAGAAAGTTCTCACCTTGAGAAAGGGTGAGTCACAAGCTTCAAAGCTGATGGCTGAGTCTCCCCACTCTGTGTGTTCCCATTGAGAGGCGTTTTTTTTAATTGTATTGCTGAATTACCCACTTCATGTTATAGCCAAAATAAGATTCAAGTTATAAACAATAAATTTCTTTCCTGCCTCTTTTCTCCCTTGAATATCATGATCCAATTATGGACACAGAATTACAGATTTAGAGTTGGAAAGAACTTTAGAAGGGAGAAAGGAATAAGCATTTACTAAGCACCTACTGTGTGCCCGGCACTTTGCAAATATTTTCTCATTCACTTCTCACAACAACCTAGGGAGGTATTAGTGTCTCCACTTTATAGATGAGGCAAACAGAAGTTGAGCAACTTGCCCAAGGTCACACAGCTAGTAAGTATCTGCAATGTTCCTGACCAGGTACAGCATTCCATCCACTGGGCTACTCTGGCTGCCTAGGTTCTATGGAGTCCAGACCCTTCATTGTATGCAGGAAGCTTAGATAGCTTGAGCCAATGACTTGCTCAGGGTCACACAGTTAGTATGTAACTATAGCCAGATTTGAACCTCAGTCTAACCTGACTCTAGGTCCAGCACCCTATCCATATAATACACTACCATTCAAATACAAACGGATCACAGAGCTACACCCCCCCCCACCCACCCAAACCAAGAACCTGCTGGTCAGCCTGGGCTGCGACAGACAGCCAAGAGGGCTGGGTCCTGTGCAACTGACCGGGCTTCTGAAACTAAACCTCAGAGTATTGGCAAGGGTGCAAAGTCAGTTTCTTCCGACAGTGACCACCTACCTCTGGTTTCCCCTTTGGCTAAAAAAAAAATTCTGAGTGACTATCCTCCACCAAAACAGAAGTGAGTATAAAAACAGACTCTTGCCACATACAAATCTTTGGTTTTACTTCCCTTTCAAAAGCCTAGTGCACTCTGTGGGAACGCAGCCGTAAGCTGCTTTGTGAAAGGTCAAATACATTAACAGGATGCCGCTTAGTCTCTTAAAATAATCACCCACTGCCATTTCTAATCCTTTAATGTCAATACCAGAAAATTTAAAGGGACAACGCAATGAATATTTATCATTTCTTTCATGTGTGCATAGGATCAGTTGCCTTCTCCTGACTTTTTTCTTTGAGTGAAAGTTTTTACATCCTCAAGAAACCTGGACAGCTCAGCCATTCTATAGAAGGGAGGCAGTAATAAAACCTTACCTTCATCGAAGCCCAGAATGACTCAGAGGCTCTCAGGAATCCCCCCACGACTGGCCTAGGTTCATGCAGCTAGTGTCTGAGGCTGGATTTGAAGTCAGGGGGATGAGTCTTCCTGACTCCAGGCCCAGAGTTCTATCCATTGCCCTACCCAGGCTGAAGCAACAGGTTGTTGATGTAGAATAGATAAAAACACTGATTGGATGAATGAATGAAAAAGCTTTTAAGATGTGTAACACTATGCTGGAGGGTCAAACAGAAATGTGAGACAGTATCTGACCTCAAGGAACTCACGTTCTAATGAGGGGAAGATAATGGCTATGTAGGAGTGAGGAAGGAGAGTCAAGCATGACTTGGAGGCTGGGAACCTGAGTAATTAGAAGGATGATGGAGCTCTCAATGGAAATATAGAAGTTGAGGTTGTTTAGGAGGAGGGATATAATGAGTTCTCCTTTGGACATGTTGAGTTTGAGATGCCCATGGGACATCCAGATGGAGACATTTAGCAGGTGGTCAGTGATTTAGGACTGAAAAATAGGGCAGAGATTGGAGAAATGAAGACTTGGGAGTTGTCTTCATAGAGGTGATAATTAAAGCCAGGGGAGCTGAAGAAGTCCTCAAGGGAGAAAGTGTGCTGAATCAACCAGCCAACCAATCAACATTTACTAAGCACCTACTGTGTTCCAGATAATAGGCTAGGTGCTAGGAATACAAAAATAAAAGTGAAACAATTCCTGTCCACGAAGAGCTTACATTGTATCAGGGGAGATAACATGTGTGCGTGCGTGTGTGTGTGTGTGTGTGTGTGTGTACACACGCGCGCACACACACACCCCAACTACCAGGTGTCCATAAAGTCTGTGTGCAATTTAAATATATATTTATATATATATAGTATATATATATATATATATGCATGTATGTATGTATGCATATGTGTGTATGTGTGTATATGTGTATGTATGTGTACGTGTGTATGTATATATGTGTGTGTATGTATATATGTATATGTGTATATATACACACATGTATGTGTTATATACATATATGTGAAAATGTTGTTGTTTAGTCATTTTCAGTTGTGTCTGACCCTTCATGACCCTTTTCAGGGTTTTCTTGGCAAAGATACCGGAATGGTTTGCCATTTCCTTCTCCAGCTCATTTTACAGATGAGGAAACAGGCAAACAGGGTAAAGTGGCTTACCCAGGGTCATACAGCTAGTAAGTGTCTGAGGCCAGATTTGAACTCAGAAGATGAGTCCTTCTGACTCCAGGCCTGGCATTCTATCCACTGTACCTCTATATCTATGTCTATACACATGCATACACGCATATACATATGTATGTATACACACATGTATCTATATATATCTATGTTTATGAATGTGTGTCTGTGTCTGTACACAGACATACACACACACACACATATACATATGCACACACACACAAAATAGATACAAGCTAATTTGTTGGGTAGGGGGGCGTAGCTGAGGATCAGGAAAGGCTTCATGTAGGAAAAGCCACTTGCTAGATCCTTGAAGGAAATTAGGGATTCTAAGAGGCAGGGGTGAGGCAATATTGAATTACAGGCTTGGGAGTTAGCTAAAATGGAAAGAGGACAAGAGGGGCCAAGATAGCACTTTAAGGGATGCCCACACACGGTACGTGGGAGGATGAGGATGATTGAGTAGAAGCAAAGGAGTCATCAGGAAGAAAAAAAGAAACAAGAAAGAGAAGTCCGTCGGTAGCTGAGGGAGGAAGTGGGATCCCAGAGGAGGGGGCAGCAGACAGTGTCAGCAGCTGCAGAGAGGACCAGGAGGTGCAGGCCTGAGAAAGAGGCCTTGGCATCTACGGTCCATGAGCAGACCCCATGCAACATCATTAGCTGCTTCTGAAGAAACAGGGTGCTCATTCAGACCATGTTATGGGTGGCAGATAAAGGGGAGGGGGCGCTGGTGCCATAGTCCAAAGGAATAATGTTATTAATAGACAATGGTCGGACAATGTTACAGCAGCATTTGGTTAGAATCTTTTCGGGCCTTTATTGAATACCATTGGTTGGGCAAGTGGGATGTGGCCATGGCTGTCTCTCCTTTGGGCTTTTAATCATATACAGTCTTGCGCTGATATGAAACTGTTATATACACATGAGTCCTGTCTCCCCACTATACATACACATGCATACTTATAAATTTATGATGCATATACATGCAGAAGTTAAGCACTAGAGATGCAAAGACAAAAATAAATAAAACCAACTTCTCTCTAAAGAGCAGATGTTTCCATATGGATTATATTCAGCCAGGGGAAAAAACATAGGAAAATAAAACCTCTCTCTCTCTCTCTCTCTCTCTCTCTCACTCTCTCTCTCTCTAACTCTCTCTCTCTCTCCCTCTCTTTTTCTCTCCCTCTCTGTCTCTGTCTCTTCTCACCCATCTCCTTTTCTCTCTCTATTAGATATCAATATAAATATAGATATATAGATATATGTGTATACAAATTAGATGGTTATAAAAGTAAGCTCATGTCATTTCACAAGGGGATCCTATGGGGGAGAGATGTATGAAGTGGGTAAAAGAATGACTCCCACTTTTTCCTCACTCCTATTTGGAAGAAGAAATGGGTCTCAAGACACATAGAAACATCAACTTTTGGCACTGGAAGATTCCTTAGAGATAGCAAAACCATTCCCTCATGATTTTAAGGCGTAACTTGACCAAGTCTACAGAGCTAGTTAGCAGAGGAGCTGGGAATAAAACCTGGGTTTCTGGACTCCCAGGTCCATTCCTTTTTCCTTATACTCTGTTTACAATGTACAGAAGAAGGCCATGGGAGGGACCTTGCAGAAGACCTTAAGTTGCCCCCACGATCCTTGGCTTCTTCTCATTGGTGTCCCTAGAGGACTCAGAACCAACAGGCCTAGAAGTGTATTATTAACTCATCTCCCTCTCTGCCTTCCCCATTCCTCTTTTTTCTTCCTGTTTTTTTCTCCCTCCCTTCTCTTGCAATCCTTCTCTTCTCATCTTCCTTTCTCTCTTCTCCTCTTACCTTCGACTTCTTTGCCTTCCTCTCCTCCTTCTTCCCTTTGCTTTTCTTCTCTTTTTCCCTCCCCCCATCCCCAACCTTCTCCTTCTCTCTCAGTACAATATAGCAACCACTTGCAATCAGAAATACCTGAGTTCAAATCTCACCTTTAATTAATCTTTTCTTCAAATCACTCTGTGCTCTAATCAAACTGGCATGGCACCAAGGAATATGGTACCCTCAAAGCATCCAGGAGAAGTAGATACAGTGGAAAGAGAACTGGGTTTAGTCTGAGGTCCTATGTTCAAATCTTACCCCTCATAGTTACTACTCATGTGACTATGGACACACCACTTCTCTGAGTTTCAGTTTCTTTGTCTGCTAAATGAGGGAGATGATTTCTGAGGTCCCTTTACCTCGAACTCTCTGGTTCTACAGCCATCTCCAGTCAGCCTGATCTATATCTGGCCACCGGATTGAAATGGTCCCAGAGGAGATAGTGAGGCCGGTAACTGTGCACAGCCCTCCCTCGCTTAAATCCAATTCACGTGTAAGTTATGGCATCACCTCCCTGATGTCATGGTCCTCTTGGAGAATGAAGGACAAACAACAACAACTCTCTGGTCCTAGGATCTCTGGACACGTCCCTCCACTATTAAGCGCTTCAGGAAACTCTCTAGGACACAGCCATGAAGTCACAGATGGGTTGCAGTTTTGTTGGTGATGATTCCTGAACCCGACTAAATCATGGGTCCTTTGTGTATGACTGCTGAGGCTACCAGCCCCAGGAGACTTACTATATTTGCTTTGTCTCATATTCATTTACAATCATTTTCATCGAATCAGAAATTTATCACAGTCGCACCCATAAATCTCCCTGCCTTTAACATACAAATATTCTCCCTAGGGAGGAAGGCCATCAATAGACATTTTCCTCAATGGGGGCTACAGGAAACATCTTGCTGTTGTTGTTCCAGTGAGGGAGAAATATAATCACAGAAGACATAAATGGGCTTTATTCCTGATTTATCATCCTAGAAACTCTTATCAGTTTCCATCTTGCTAGTCCCTTTGGGACCCTGGAGAAAAATAGAAGAGGAGGAAGCAGCTGGTGCTGTCAACAACATTTAGATGCTTGGATCCAAAAAACCAAGAATGCTGCTAATGTGTCTTGGGGATGTTTGAAGTCCCACTGAAAATGCTACAGGTAATATCACGGTTAATTTTTCAATTAAATTATACTTCCCCACCTCAATCCCCACTAGGAAGACACAGTTTAAAAATGGAGGTTTGGGGGGCAAAGGGAGGAAAGTCGTAGTCTGTGCTTTCAAATGTGGTATAACAGAAAGAATAATGAATGGGAGGTCTGAAGACCTGGGTTCAAATCCTGTCTCTGACATGTATCAGTTGTATGGCCTTAAGCAGGTCACTTAAGCTCTTCATGCCCCAGGAAACTCTCTATGACTATCATTTGCAAATCACCCAATGCATGCACCTTGCCCCCACCCCAATTCCGCTGATTTATTTTGTACTTAATTCATATTTACCTATCTATGTACATATTGTTTCTCCCCTAATAAAATGTAAGTTCCATGAGGGAAGGGACTGGTTCATTTTTGTCTCAGTGCCTAGGACAGTGCCTAGTGCATAGCAGCTGCCAAATAAATGCATGCTGAAATTGAAAACTAAGTAAGCAGAAAGATGAAAGGTAAGGGAACAAACATTATTAAGCACCTATCTCATGTCAAGCCCTGTGCCAAGCAATTTACAGATATTATTGCATTTGAGCCTAACAGCACCCCAATTTTTTTATTGCTGTTGTTCCGTCATTTCAGTTATGTCCAACTCTTTGTGACCCCATTTAGGGTTTTCTTGGCAAAAATACAGGAGTGGTTTGCCACTTCCTTCTTCAACTCATTTGACAGATGAGGAACTGAGGCAAACAGGGTTAAGTGACTTGGCTCAGGGTCACAGCTAGTGTCTGAGGCCACATTTGAACTCGGGACTTTCTGACTCCAGGCCCAATGCTCTATCCACGGTGCTACCTAGCTGCCTCAACAATCTTATGAAGTAGATGCTATTATATTCCCCATTTTGCAGTTGAAGAAACAGAGTTCAAATGACCCGCCCAAATTGCACAGCTAGTAAAGGTCTAAGTTTGGATTTAAACTCAGATCTTCCCAACTCCAGGCCCAATGCTCTATCTACTGTACCGCTTGGCCACTCTAGGGAACCATGTTAAAAAGGCCTCCTAAGGAACTTCTTTGCTCCAATCCTAGGAAGAAGCTTTTAAAATATTACTTCCTCCAGCTAATAAACCCCGCAACCTGATAAAGGTAAATTTCCTGCCCTGATTAACAAATGAGTCCTGATGGGAACCTTAGGAGATAGCAGAGATCGTACAGTTGTTCCAATCCTGATATACTCATCAAGAATTATTTTGTACTTTCACTCTCTAAATTCAAGTCTTATCTCCCTCCTAGACCATAAGCCTCTAGGTGCCTGGCTATTGGCACATAATAAATGCTTTTTTCCCATTCATTTATGAAGACAAGGCTTGTATCTTATCAGCACTCCATGCCTCTCCCAATGCCCACAACAGTTCGCTGGAAGCAGCAGGTACCTGACATACTCATAGCAACTAAAATGATCATAGCTTAGTCTTGTTTCATTTTTAATGCTTCTATCTCCTTCAGCTCCTAACACAGTGGTTGGCATACAGTAGGTGCTTAATAAATGCTCACTGATTGTTGATCAACAGCTTACTTCTAAGTTGTCTTGGGCTGGAAAATTGTTTCATCTCATCCTTTTATGGGTTCTGCCACTCCAGAATTTGTTTTGAGACATTATTTTTTTTTACAGATTAATTCAAAGTTTAATCCACATAAACTATTATTGGTTGGTATCATCCATATCATCATGAAAATATCAAAATTTGTGAGTACTGGCGTATGGCAGGGGAATTTTACTTCTGTTACAAATAATACAGTACTGGTGTCTCCACTATGCATAAGCTACACTGCAGAAAGAGCAATTGCGTTGTCTTAACTCTTCCGGGTCCCGTTCCATGAACTTCTTGCAAACTTCCATGGCATCCTCTGAAAGTATCATCACTAGTTTTCCCATGGTCAACTGGAAATGGTTTGTGCCCATCTAATTCCCAGAGATGCCCATCTACATGAACTAATGCAATGAAATGCACATCTACTTTTTCATCTATACTTGGTGCCTCCGTCTGACCTTCACAGGCACTCGATTCATGAGTAACTCAAATAGCTTCACATTTTTCTAGGTATCTGGCTCTTTCTTCAGGATTCATACTTAGCAATTCTTCCAAGAACTTGTTCAATGCTGATCCAGATTCAAAATTCATTTTGTCTTTGTTGTTTGCAATGGCGTGGATCAACCCAATTCTTCCACAGGCATTACTGATGGTTTGCTTCATGAAATACACTGATTCTGTGACGTCTTGTCCCTCTAATTTTTTTTTCTTCTTCTTCTATTCTGAATACTTCATACTTTTCTGTAATTGGAAAGAAAAGCAATATGGCACAAATTGGTCGTGGCACCATGCTAAGGAGTTCAGGTTCCATACCATACACATCAACAAATTGCCAGTTGGGATGCAGACCTAATTGTTTGAGAAACTGGTTGGTGACCTCGGGATTGGCCTCCAGAGGCAGCCAGTGGTGACTCTTCATGGCCGGCTGGCTTAGCTTTCAGCTCAGTCTCCCAACTCCAGCTCTGACAGCCACACGCACCCTCTTGAGACATTATTTAAAGTCGTTTGGAGGGGTTTGGGGGAGAGCTCAGGTGAGTCCCTGCCTTTTTCTCTGCCATCTTGGCTCTGTTCCCACAGCTTACTTCAGAAGGTCTCTCTATGAAGACCAGCCTCACGGCTGATACGAAATGCAGTCCACAGAATCCTACAACTTAACTTGGTGGTCTCAGTTACCACAGAGATGGCATTTTTCCTCAACAGAACTAAGTCTGGCAGTCCTTAATATCGCTGCTCTGATTCTAAGCCCAGAACACTGGAGACAGATCTCATCATACCAAGGGTCTTCATGAGGGACAATCCTGGGCAGAATTGGGAGGAAGATAAAGGGAGGCATTTCTCCTAGTATTGCATCATTCCTCAGCCTTTTCTTTCCCTTGTTGATGCTACCTTTTCCAGGGGCCAACTGTCTTCAAGCTCCTAAGGGTTCGCCACCTGAGCTCACCTCTCTCTTCCTTGCCCTACCTAGGAACATTCAACACTAAACGCTTCCTTCTCATCTTCTTACATTTACTTGTAGTATCATTAGATTCAAAGCTGGAAAGGACCAAAGAGATCCTGTAATCCAACCTTCTTATTTTATAAATGTTAGGAAACTAAGACCCTAAGACATTTTGTGACATTCCCATGATCACTCAGGTAGTAGAGCAAGCAAAGGTCCAAACCTGGGTCCTCTGTTTCTAAATCAAGTGCTTCCTCCACTAAACCACAATATCTCTTGTGTTTCCTTTCTGCAGGGTCCTGCTCTCTGAAAAAGAGTCCCTGCTGATGTGTGAATATGTGCTAATGAGGCGATAAGGTTCATTTCTAAGGTGATATGTATTTTGCGGGGACATTCTCAAACCAATGCCTTCACACAGAGTATTGTCTCTGATGGGAATTTCAGGCACTGTGACAAAGCCTATGGACAGGGCTATAACTGAAAATCTTTGTACTTGAAGCAAGAGAAAGGGAACCAAAGAGCAGAGCAAAGGACCAGTATGAGAGTTCCCATGAGATGTGGTCAGTCAAGCATCCTAGGACACTTTAAGGAGAAGCAGGCTGGGCTGAGGTCTAGGATTGTAGGCTCCAGGAGAGAGGAAATTCATACTAGGATTGTGCTGTCAGCACCCTCTAAATTTCAGCATCCAGGGGCAAAGTCCCATAGCACCACCTTAGTTAAACCTCTGCCCATGAGGCACACAGAAGGCAAATGCTCTGGCCCCATATTTGCTTACTGATCTGCCTGCCAGCTGGAGGTCACAAAGCCCAAGCTTTGACTATAACAGAATATCAAGGTCCCAGCTTTTGAATTAGCCTTGCCATCAGAAATAATTCACTATTTTATGCTTTTGTTCCTAAATACAGAAAAGGACTTTGAAATCTATCACGTTCTAGAGACCAACCATGGAGATATTATCAAAATACCCTGCTCAGAAAGACAATGAATGGCCACCATGAGGGCAAAGGTGTCCTCTTAGTTGCACAGCATTACATCTTGGCAATATCATTCAAAATGGTGGAATCTGACAGACAGTCCTCTGGATGTTTCCATGTGGTCACACCAGAGTAGCCAAGCGGAGACCGGGTCACAGGTTCTGGCTCATGACCAAAGAAGGCACAGCAAGAATTAGGGCTTGCATCATTAACAGCATAGCTCAGTGGGTAGGGAGCTGACCCCAGAGTCAGGAAGACCTGGGTTCAAGTCCTATCTCTGACACATATTGAATGGGGAAACCCAAGGCAAGTGATTTAAACTCCAGTGCCACAGGAAGCTCTAAGATGACCAATTGCCAAGAAGATGCGGATCTGCATTGTTAAAAGGAGCACATACCGATGTGACCTGGAGCAAATCTCAACCTCCTTAGGACTCAGTTTCCTCATTTCAAAAATGAGAGGTTGGGCTAGATGGCCCCTTCCAACTCTAAATCTAGGATCCTGTAATACTCTCAGCCTCAGTTTCCCCATATGTAAATATGAGTTTGCACTAGATGGCCTCTGAGGCCCCTTTCAGCCCTGAATAATTAGCCTTGTGACCCAGATCTATCATTCCCCTACCAAGCTTCCCCCCGATGCCCCATCATGGTGTGACAATGACCTTGAGTTCCTGAAGGTCACGCCAACAGAGCGTGAGCTCTGACAGCTCCCACCAAGTTGGAAAGACTTGTTGTATGTGGTCTCATGGTAGACCACATCAGTCACACTGGACCCAGTCTCTCTCATTTTTAAGTGGCAAATCACCAGGTTGGCCAAGTATAAGAAATTCTTGGGCCACAGCACTTCACAAAGACCTCCTCTTAAATCAGAGGGGAGATTCTACCACTGTCAGGGGAAGGAGGACCCACACTGAAATTAAGCATGGGGCCTTAAAGGATTGGAGCTTTGTTTACTATTATAAGAGTATCATTGACTATTACTGGAGAACTACTATCATGCTAGGACTGAATCATCATGACTGACGTCTGAGTACTCAGTAGAAGGTAAGAGGATCTTGTTGTTCAGTCATTTTCAGTCACGTCAAATTCTTCATGACCCCATTTGCAGTTTTCTTGGCAAAGACACTGGAGTGGTTTGCCACTTCCTTCTCCAGCTCATTTGACAAATGAGGAAACTGAGGCAAACAGGGTGAAGTGATTCGCCCAGGGTCACACAGCTAGTAAGTGTCTGAGGCCAGATTTGAACTCAGGAAGATGAGTTTTCTTGACTCCAGGACCAGCGCTCTGTGCACTGGGCCACCTAGCTAGTGGGGATCTTCAGACTACCCAAAGGAGAAGTGCAAATCACAGATTATGTGATTTGATTTGACAAACAGTTAAGCTAGCTCTGAACATTTATTACTGATTAGTTTGTTGTGCTGAATAAACACTGTTGGAGATTAAACACTGAATCATAATATTGATGAAATTCAGCCCTAGAGAGAAAGAAGGAAATATACCTCCCTCCCTTCTTTGCATCCCTATGAGGTGTGGCTAAGTAGGAGGATGGCTAGAACACTGGGCTTGAAGTCAGGAAGACCTGAGTTCAAATCTTGCTTCAGATGGTCACTAGTTGTGTCTCCCTGGGCAAGTAAATGAACCTTTCCTGACCTGTGTCCTCATGTGTAAAATGAAGGGATTGGACTGGATGATCTAAGGTCCCTTCCTGTTCTGAATCTGTGCTACAAGGCAGCTGAGTGGTGCAGTGGACGGCTGTTGTTGTTTGCCCTTCAATCTCGACGAGGACCAATGATCACCAGGGGGAAGTCATCAGTCTCACTCTCTCCTCCAGACTCATCAAAGTCCAGTGGCAAGATAAAAGTCAAGACAGTGCTTAGGGCACTAGGTCAGATTCAGATTTGAGTTCAAATGTGAACGAAGACACTTACTAGCTGTGAGACCTTGGGCAAGTCACTTAACCCTGTCACTCATCCTCTGTCTCCTTCAGTTTCCTCAACCCACATCCCAGGGTGGTTATGAGGATCTAATGAGAAAATATCTGTAAAGTGCTCAGCACACAATAGGTGCTTAATAAATGCCATTTTCCTTCTTATAATATAGGTATGTGACCCTTGGCAAGTTGGTACAACTTACTTTTCTTGTCTTTAATGAAAGCACCCACATCTCAGGGCTATGAGCATCAAATGATATAATATAGGATCTCTCAGCAATGCAAGGACCTAAAACAACTCCAAAGGATTCATGATGGAAAATTCCATCCATCCAGAGGAAGAACTATGGAGTGTGAATGCAGAGTGAAGCAGACTATTTTCTTTTTTTGTTATGTTTTTGTTTTGTTTTCTTTCTCATGGTTCCTCCCATTCGTTCTAATTCTTCTATACAACATGACTAATGTGAAAATATGTTTAATAGGAATATATATATATATATATATATATATATATATACAGAGAGAGAGAGAGAGAGAGAGAGAGAGAGAGAGAGAGAGCCTATATCAGATTGAGAGGGGGGAGAAGAGGGAGAGGAAGAAAATTTAAAACTTATGGAAGTGAATGCTGAAAACTAAAAATAAACATAGGCAAAGCACTTTGTGATCCTTAAAAAGCTATGTCAATATTATCATACACATTGACCACTATGGCTGATGCGTCACTTGGCTGGTTTTCTTTCTTTCTTCTTGGTTATAAGGGATGCCCCCACTGAGTAGAGGAGAATATATTAAGAAATGAAAGTGACAGAAAAAAAAGATGCCAAATTCAACATTTTTTTCTAAAAACCAAGAAAAACCTGCCCATGTGGACAGGACGCCAAGCAGCCTGCATTCTTTCTCAGATTCCTGGGATTCGACCAAACAAAGGTTTCACATGGACAGGCAGGTTCCAGCTCCCTATGGGGTTGCCATGCTACTTGGTCCAGTGCACCAGAAAAATCAAAATTTTTTCACATAGTCCTCCTTCCCCCAGATTCCAGCCAGCTTCCAGAGACTGAGGGAACTCTTAAAAATTGTTTGTCCTGCCTGCCAGTGGTAAGATTTGTTTGGGGTTTTTAGGAAGCGGGTGAAGTTCATAACAAAATATGAAGGCAGCAAAATACTTTTATTCATGGGAGATCAATCTTAGACAATGTGGACTCCAACTGTGCCTAAGACAGGAAACTATTCTGCAGGAAAATTATTTATTTATATTGATATAAGGAAAAAGAGCTTACCCATCTTAGAGAGTAGAAAGTACTTTCATAATCATTATCATTTCTTTCTTTACAAAAACTATACGAAATGAGTTATATAACCAATAATCCACATTTCCATAGGGTTTTAAGATTTGTTACAAAGCCCTTTTTCTGAATCATTGCTAAGCAGTGAGATAGTGAAGGTCTTAGCATTTCCTGTTTTACTGAGTTAGAAGGGATGTCTCCAAGCATTTGTGGTTGTCACTGAGTCATTTCTCAATTGTGTCTGACTCTTTGTGACCCATTTTGGGGTTTTCTTGGCAAAGATACTGGAGTACTTTGCCACTTCCTTCTCCAGCTCATTTCACAGATGGGAAACTGAGGCAAACAGGGTTAAGTGACTTGCCCAGGGTCACACAGCTAATAAGTATTTGAGGTCAAGTCTGAACTCAGGTCTTCCTGACTCCACTCTATCCACTATGCCACCTAGCTGTTTATCCCATCGATAAGAAAGAATTCCTTCTAGAGAAGAGGGGATGGAATCTCAGAGAGCTTGTGACTAGGCAGTACAAGTATTAGGGGGGGAGGGGAAGGGGCCAGTGTTTGATTCTTTAATTAGGCTCTAATAATCTCACTGACAAAAAAGTTTAGAAGAGAAAGATAATGGAACTATATAGATCTCTAATATGGTTATAAAACGTGCCAAGTTGATAGACATTGTAATTTGTACACGTAAACTCCCCTAAGCTAAAAAGACAAGTTACTTGGGCCTCAGTTTCCTCACTTGTAAAATGAGGGGGTTAGACTAGATGGCCTTTAAGGTCCTTTCCAGCTCTAGATCTAAGATTTCATGCTCCTATGATCTGGTTTAAAAATATTTTAAAATGCAAGATGGGGTGCAACAACATAAAAGACTGGATTTGGAGTCACAGAATGTTAGTTCCAAACTCGGCTGGTCGTATGTGCATTAGTATCTGCCATTTTAACTATGAAGAAACTGAGGCCCAGACTCCTTAAATGACTTGCCCAGTATCAAATATCTAGTAAATGGAGAAGCCTGGCCTTGAATCCAGGACACTGACCCAAGTCCAGTAATTCTTCTGCCACCCCAACCCCGCTTCCCCCACTTCCCACCAGGCTGCCTCGGTAAGCCTGAAAGTGAACTTGGACAGCTTGTTTTCAGAGAGAATCTTTGCCCAAAACTTTCTGCTTTTTAATTCAAAGCAACAAGCCTTTAGTATGAGCCTACTATGTGCTAGGCGGTGTGCTGGGCTCTGGGGATACAATGACAAAAAGGAAACCAACACCTTCCCTAAAGAAGCTTACAATCCATTTGGAGAGATACAGTGAATGCTCCAGTAGGCCCAGGCTAGAAGGAATCTCAGAAGTCATCT
The DNA here is from genome assembly GCF_011100635.1 of Trichosurus vulpecula. Classification (NCBI taxonomy): domain Eukaryota; kingdom Metazoa; phylum Chordata; class Mammalia; order Diprotodontia; family Phalangeridae; genus Trichosurus; species Trichosurus vulpecula. The sequence goes on along the minus strand of NC_050577.1, from coordinate 219,715,341 downwards.
GGTCCAACTCCATTTTCGGATGAGGAAACTCAGGATGTAATGTGACTATTTGGGTTTCTAGGTACTGGTTGTCTCCTAGTTCAATAGAGTCCTCTTCACTTAACTAGGACCACTCACCAAAATCTCTCAAAGTAATTATTAAATCACTTTTTATTATTAAATTATATTATTAAATAAATGAACCTCTAATCACCACTGAGAGAGCAAAAATGCTGTAGAGGTCTGTTCAAAGAGATGACAGCAGCATTAAAAAAATAAGATTCCAGACCTTCATCTTGCAGTCTCACCGACTCATCAGCCTCAATGCGGGACAGGGATTCAGCTTTTCTGAAGGCAAGACAAATGTCAAAGGCAACAGAAGTGAGACAAGGTCTACCCCAAGTCCCTCGGCCTGCCAGTAATTTCCTTAACTCTGAAGGTTGCCAAATGAACTGGGCTTGGCAGCCTGTACAATTTTTAAAATGCCATCAGATGTAAACTCTGACAGTCCTGCCAAGGATGCCGAAATAGTCCTTCGGGACTCCAGACGAACAGAGGTCAGATTGGACACGAGGGCGCCCTGGCTGCTGCCATCTTGATTCAGGACCTGCCTCTTGGATTCAGCCGTGTTGTATCATATCACTTTTGATTCAAGTAGAATCATTAAGCAAAGCAGGGAAATAGATTTCAGCCGCTGAACTTGCTGGTCTGCATCCCACCAATGGATGGCTACCAGCCAAGAATTAGCCTACCATTCCCTCTCCCGTCCCAACCCTTCTGGATTGGCAGGAGCTTTAGCTTCAAATTCTATGTTCTAGCATTCTTATGTTATAAATGAGCTCTGCCTCCACTCTCCCCACTTTACTATCTATCCTTGACACTGATATCAAACAGATACTGTTGTGGCTGAGTCATTTTTCGGTTGGGTCCAACTCTTCGTGACCCCACTTGGTGTTTTCTTGGCAACGATACTGGAGTGATTTGTCATTTTCTTCTCCAGCTCATTTTACAAATGAAGAAACTGAGGGAAACCTAGTTAAGTGACTTGCCCAGGGTCACACAGCTAGTAGGTGTCTGAGGCTGGATTCGAACTCAGGTCCTCCTGCCTCCAGAGCTGGTGCTCTATCTACTGCACCACCTAGCCGCTCTAAATTGATATCACTAAAGCACAAGTCTAACTATGTCATTCCTCTGCTTTCTTGCCTCTATGACAGGCCAGTGTGGTAGAGCAGAAAGAGATCCTCTAGAGTCAGAGAGCCTGGGTTCAAATTTTGCCTCTGATCCTGGGTGGTCTTGAGCAAATCACTTACTGAGCATCCTAATGCCTCAGTTTTCTCATGTACAGAATGGGAGGGTTAGACCAGACGTCTTCTGTTCCAGGTCTAGACTCTTCCAGGTCTCCCTTTCCAGTACTTCACTTAATGTTACTGTCCTTCATTCACTCTATGATCTAGCCAAACTCACCTATTTCTTGCTTCCTGTACACATAAGCTCTGGTTCCTCATACCTGGAATGTACTCCCTCCCTTTCCTCTCCTCCCCCATTCCTCTTCCTTCCCCCATCCCACTTGCTAGTGCCCTCCCCTTCAAGAAATCACTCAGAATATATTTTGTATTTATTCTGCTGTGTAAATACATTCTATGGTTTCCTCCCTATGGCCTGGAAGCTCCTTGAGAGCAGGAACTGTTTAGGTTTTGTATTCTCAGAGCCTAGAACAGTGCCTGGCATACATTAGGTGTCTAATTAATGCTTTTTGAATAAAATACTTCGAAGAAACAATCTTTAAAAAGTGTTGCTGTTTTAAATTTTAACACCATATTCACCATCACTACACACACACACACACACACACACACACACACACACACACCCTTTCCTCTCAACAAACATTCAAACTAATAAAACCACGTCCTCTAACTGCATTCCATATCACATTCCACAGCTCCAGCTCTATCCTCTCCATCGACAGGAGGGAAGTCTGTTTTATCATCTGTGCTAAGACCCAGCTTAACCACGGCGCTCAGACAAAGCCTTCCTGCCTTTTACATCTGTTTTCATTTACATTAATGCAGTTACATAAGCCCTTGTATAGAGGAGGCTTTAAAAGCTTGGTCGGCTTTCCCCTGTGTGTCAGAGTTCAAAGATACACTGGTCTTTAGGGAAACTCTTTGTCCAGCGCTTCCTGTTTCTCAATTCAGTGTCACAAACTTATTAAGCACCTACTGTGTGCTAGATTAGGGCAGCTAGGTGGCAGAGTGGATGGAGTGCCAGGCCCGGAGCCAGGAACACTCATCTTTCTGAGTCCAAATCTGGCTCTCAGATATTTACTAGCTGTGTGACCTGGGGCAAGTCACTTCCCCCTGTTTGCCTCAGTTTCCTCATCTGTAAAACAAGCTGGAGAAGGAAAAGGCAAACTGCTATAGTACCTTCGCCAAGAAAACTCCGAATGAGTTCATAAAGGGTCAGACCCGAATGAAAAAAAAGGCTGAATAGCAACAACAATGTGCTAGATTCTTGGGATACAATTTAAAAAAAAAGGAAACAGCATCTGAGACACAAGCTGTAACATTTTAAAACTGTACAAAGATTTGAGACACCCTGTATTGTTTCCATTCTTTCTTTGCTCAGTGAGTTCTTTCAAAACAATAAATTTTTACTGATATCTTGCTTCTCTATCACCGACATCTCCTAAAGGATCCCTCTTGCCTCCCCTCCCAGAGAGCCGTCCCTTATAACAAAAAATAACCAAGACAGCAAAAAACATTTCAGCAAAACTACCCAATACATCAAAAGTGTCTGACACTTTATCAGTATCTTATCTTTCAAGTCTTCCCACATTTCTCGGAATTTCTTATATTTGTCATTTCTTACAGTCATAATATTGCATTCCATTCATACAGCCCAGTCTGTTCACTCACCCTCCATCTATGGGCAACCGAGTGTCCAGGCTTTTGCCAGCAGAAAGACTGCACTGGGGGACAATTACTTAACATTAACAATCACAGACCATTGTCTTTAAGTTGCTCAGCAGGTCCCAACATGTGTTGGTAAAGAATTATTCTCCCCAGGGGTTCCCTATACCAATGACATTAGAGGTACAGTCTAAAAAAGTGGAGGAAGATAAGGAAAATTAAGAGGACAAGGTGGTGGGATGGAAAGAGTATTAACTGAGAGTCAAGAGATCTAAGGTCGGGTTGTGCCTCCGCTACTGTAGGGCCTTTGACAAGTCACTAAACTCTCTAGAACTCAGTCTCCTCCTCTATAAAATGAAGATGATAGATGACAGTAATAACAATAACTCGCATTGCTATAGAACTTTTGTTTTTGCTGTTGGGCTTCACCACACTGACTACCAAAGGGGTCTGAGACACATAAAAATGTTAATAACCCTGGACTAGGTCAACCTTTCCATTTCACAGATGGGAAAACTGAGGTCCAGGGAGCTGTGTGGCCCTGGGCAATTCCTTTAACCTCCCTAGGTCTCAGTTTCTTCATCTGTAAAATGAGCTGGACTCCCATGACTTCTGAGATCCCTTCCTGTCCTAAAGCTGTGACACCTATGATCCTATAGGGTCTTTTCCAAAACCATACAAGCAGTAACTTGGAGGGAGTGGGACCTGAACTCTGTCTCCAAATCCAAGGCTCTTCCTGCTACAGTCCACTGCCTTATGATAATTTTTAAAAAATGTTTATAATTTTTTCCAATTACATATAAAAAGAATTTTTAACATTTGGGTTTTTTTTAAATTTTGAATTGCAAATTTTCTCTCTCTCTCTCTCTCTCTCTCTCTCTCTCTCTCTCTCTCTCTCTCTCTCTCTCTTCCCCCCCCCCCCGCCTTCCCCTCCCTTCCTTGAGAAGGCAAACAATTTGATATAGATTATACATGTACAGTCATGCAAAAACTTTTCCATATTAGCCATGTTATAAAAAAAGACAAAAAAAGCCCAAATAAATAAAGTTTTTAAAAAAGTATGCTTAGGGACTATTTTCTTTTTTTTTTTAATTTCTCATGGTTCCTTCCATTCATTCTAATTCTTCTATACAACATGACTAATGTGAAAATACGTTTAATAGGAATGTATATGTAAAGCCTATATCAGATTGGGGAGGGGGAGGGGAGGAGGAGGAGAAAATTAAAAACTTATGGAAGTGAATGCTGAAAATTAAAAATAAAGAAAGAAAAAAATAAAAAGTATGCTTCAGTCTTCATTCAGACTTCATCAGTTCTTTCTCTGAAGGTGGATAGCATTTTTTAGCCTTGTGATAAATTTTTTTAAAAAATTTAACATTTTAAACATATCTACCATGTGCCAAGGACTGTGCTAAGCACTTTATGAATCTTATTTTATCTTCACAACGACCCTGGGATGTAGGTGCTACATCATTATTCCCATTTTACAGAAGAGGAAACTGAGGAAGGCAGAGGTTAAGTGATTTGCCCGGGGTCATATAGCTCTAAGTGTCTGAGGATGGATTTGAACTCAGATCTTCCTGGCTCCAGATACAGAGCTCTATGGAATGTGCCTCCCAGCTGTCCCACCTTCATCATTTCTAAAAACAAATCTTTTGCTGGGAAGATTCAGGTCTCAAGTAGAAGCTCACAGCCTGACCTTCCCTAGATTCTCTTTGTTGTGACCTGGTTCTCCTCTCCTCCTCCACTTCCTTGTTTCAACGAAAGGAGATTTTTCCATTCTCCAGAATCAGGAGGAAAGACTATCATTGAAGGGGATGTATTAGGCTTCTCACCACCCACGATCCTAACTCCCTAGTGGAAAACACCAGATAATTGTACAATAACCCTGTTTAGCTCTAAGTACCCATTGGCAAGCAGCATCGAGCTATGACCTCCTTGGGGAATGGGACAGGTTTCTCCTGGAAAAGAGATACAGAGAAGGGAGGACATTATTAGAAAAGGGGGAGGGGAGGGCAGGGGAGGGTGCTACTGGGGCTCCGCTGGAGATTTTGTATCTGAATTCCTGGAATACATCTAATGAGCAGCTGTACACTCAGATAGCAATGGGCACTCCCTGCTTGAACGCCAGCCTGTGCTGGTATGAAGCCCTGGAATAATATTTATCCAAGACCACCAGAGGGGTCCAGTGTGATTGGAGCAAGGGGCACATAGAAGAGAATTTGGGACAACAAGGGTGGGAAAGGCAGAGTGGTACCAGATGCCTAAAGCTTTGCCTTCTGAAAAGAGTAATAATTTCTAACGTTATTATATAGTTCTGGCCAGAAACCCTGAGGGTCTTCCCCTCCCAGACTGATTATTTTGTGAAGGCAAGCTAGGCCACCTTTGGCCTCCATTCTTGCCTAGCCTTTAATCAATGAATGGGCATTGCCTCAGACAAACTGAGGTCTGGGAAAAATTTTAGTCAAGGTCTCCCACTACATCGGGGGCCATCACCAGGCGTCCTGACTTCTGTCTTGCCAATGGACTCCAGTAACTTCAGAGGACACAGTGAGGCTGGTAACTTTTCACAGCCCTGCCTCACTTAAATCCAATTCACTTGCAAGTCAAGATGTCACCCTTCTGATTCCATTGGCCCTCTTCCAGACCAAAAGATGAACAGCAACCAACAATAAAGGTTCTCTAAAATTGGGAAAATGCTTAACAAATGTTATCTCATGAGTTCCTCACAACAACAACAATAAGTGAAATGACTTAGCTAGAGTCAGAGATCAAATGAGTACCAGAGGGGGGATCTGAACCTGTGGCTTCCTGTCTCCAACCTATTCACTAAATAATATGACCTTTCAAACAACTAGGTGGTGCCATGGTACACACAGTGCCCCGCCTAGAGTCAGGAAGCCCAGAGTTCAAATCCAGCCTCAGATACTTACTAGCTGTGTGACCCTGGGCAAGTCACTTAGCTCTGTTTGCCTCAGTTTCCTTGTCTATAAAAGAGGGATAATAACAGCACTTACCTCCCAGGGCTGTTGTGAGTATGAATTGTAAAATGCTTAGCACAGGGCTGGCACACACAGGTGCTATACAAATGTTAGCTATTATCATTAATGTTATTATTGGGGAGATGAAATGAGATATTGGTAAAGTGTTTAGCACAGTGCCTGGCACACAGTAGGCACTCAATAAATTCTTGCTCCCTTTATAACTTTTTTTAAAAGGAAAGATAAATCCTGTCAAAATCAAACCTAATTAGACTATATCAAGGATCACCAAAGGATATTTTAAATTCACATATTCAAAGGTAAATACTTGCAAAAATAACTTTAATTGGTTTTGTTGATGCTTAAAGTTGTTTATAGTAAATCTTTTATTTCCTTATTTTTGAAAAGAAGAATCAGCAGTGGATGGTGTGGGGGAGGGGAGGAAGTAGGGAGGGCAGGGTTGGAGGAGATGTCCTCAGTCTTGGGTTAACGGAGTCATGGGTAATGAAGGATGTTCCACAGTCATTTCATGTTAAAATATCTCTAAGGAGTCTGCTCTCCTCTCATAGTCGATTATCTTAGTGCAGCAGTGGAAAGATTCTCCCAGAATCCTCAATCTGTGCTCATCAACCATATTAGCAATAACTGGCTTTAGCCTTCCCTGAACCAAGTGACTCATAAAAAGTTATTACTTTGGAAAGCAAGTTAACAAATTCTCTCAGCTCACTCAGGGACCCGCTAAGAAATTCTCTGCTACCAGGCTTTCAGCTGGCCTCCTTGGTCACCAAACTTCCTGCAGAGCGCAGTGGCCTAGGAGAGAATAGAGTTGGGAGAATAGAGTTCATGGACATATAGTCAGATCACTGAGGTATGGTTATAGGAGCATAAGTCTAAGGGCCAATGAGTCCAATCCCATAATTTTACATATGGAGACACTAAGGCCAAGGAAAGGGAAGTGATTTATCCAAGGTCGCATGGGTATTAAGTATCAAAGGCAGGATTTGAATTCAGGCCCTCTGACTCCAGGACCAGTGCTCTTTCCATTATACCATACAGACTCCTTCCTGCATCTGGGTTTATTAACTCACTTTATTCCTGTCAGAGTGATCCTGCCATCCTTGAATCTCTCAAAATATTTTTTGACTTCTTCTGAACTCAAGTACTATACCCCTACACAGCCCCCTGTCAAGGTTGGGAGCCATAATCAAATGAATACTGCTACCAACACTAGAAAGGGTATGTCAGTCTATTCCTCTATTGGTCTGCTTAGGCATCAAGGTGACTCAGTGGATACAGCCACAGCCTGGAGGCAGGAGGATGGTCTCTTCCCCATCTCTGCTCCTACCCTGGGAACCCTTGTCCCCATTTTCCATAAGGGAAAACTGTGACTGAGAGTCTGAGTCCAGGCCAGAATTCAGGAGCCCAGTTCAGTCATTGGGGTAGAGATCATCATTATTGTTAATATTATCTTTATCATCATCATCATTATACCCATTTTATGGATAAAGAAATTGAGGTTCAGAGGAGTCACAAAGTCAGCAAGCATCTAGAGTGAAATATGAACTCATATCTTCCTGATTCCAAAGCTAATACACTCTGACTTCTACCTTGATGGCTCTGGATATGTTATGAGGCCCAGATTCTAGCTCCACCCCTAGGTTGCTATAACACACACATGTATGTATATATACATACAAACACACATACATACACATAGATAACTATAAATATACACACACACACACACTCATACACATATGTATGTAAGACCATACTACGCTTAGGTAGACGGCATCTTCCTTCACATGTCCAAGTCTTTCCATAATTTTGTGAATCAACCACTTCATCATTTCCTACACCAGGGCAATATTCCAACCCAATCACATCATATCTGAGAGACTATCTATGAAAAGCCTTTCCCCAATTTTCTGCATTCCTTCTATTCTTGGCTGCATAGATTTTATTTATATAAGAAAATTTTAGGGTTGTTTTCAATAATAAAATACATACTTTTGTGACAAGATGTAGTAAACAACATATGTGAGTTCTTAAACAACAGATAACCACATGGACCCTCTAATCACACAGCCCACCAATGAGAAAACATTATAAACAACTTTATTAGCTATTTATGTAGTAAACTACCAATTAAATTCTGTAGTAAACCACTTAAGAACACCCAAAGCTAAGGCTGAAAAAACCCACCAGAGGTCTATCAGCCATCAGTTCCAATTGGAACTAGCCCCTTTATTCAGGTACTTGAAAGTCAGGCCAGTCCATATTCCCTGGGAAGGCAGTACCAATGGACTAATGGAAGCTAGCTAGTAGGAAGGAGATATATGGCCTCCAGCTGGGCAAAGAGGATATTCTATCACAGGTCTGTTATGAAAGAAACTATTGGAAGCTCTAAAACTCAGGCTGATGTTTTGTTCTTAGTAGAGGGTATTGTCTGGACCCTTTCAATTAATAACATTTGTTTGCATGAGTTGTGATGTGTAAGTCTAATAAGTGTTTCTGCTGTGCTAGTTGGCACATAATGGCAAATCAGCCACACTCATACATCTTGCATTACAGCTGCTATCCCATACATGTCAACCTTTTCCACAGTCCAAAGAAACAAAGGTAACATTCTCAGTAAGGAAAAAGGAACCTCTAGCCACTAATAGGGTAGGTTTGCTTCTCTTTGTTTACCAAGGTAGAGAGGCTTCGTATGATTTATTGGCTTCCCAGTTGGCCCACTTGCAGTGCAGGGTAGTGAACACGCTGGGAATCAGTATGATAAGACACTAATTTCTATCACTTTGAAAAGAAAAGAAAAGCAATGGGAAATTGGGAAAGCAATGATAAGAAATGTACTACAAGATTTTCCCAGTAATGGGCTGGTCCCAAGGGGCCCCATTATTTTACCTGGGCTGGTTCTCTTGTGCTTTAAAAAGCCTGCCACACTAAAGATTCCACTGTATGAAAACATGACCTGTAATGTTTGAAAAAGCCACAGAATCCAGCTTCTTGGTAAGGCATTCCGTGTGCATCACAGGTGAGAGCACCCCATGAGCTGAGGGTAATGATGCAGACAGCCAGGAGGACAGGGCTGGACAGGAACTAGTGAACCTGAGTCTGGCCAGGCTCTGATTTTAAATTGTAACATCTCTTTTTCCATTCCGTCAGCTTATGCTGTCCTCGTCCTTCTACTTTATTAAATCCCACTTTGCTACTTTTCTCTTTGCCAATAAATGCAGCCAAATCCTTCAATAATTCTGGGGTTAGGAACAAGATCTACAAGACTCCTAATGTATGTGGCCTATTTGTTGTTCCTTGTAAACACTGCATTTCTGAGCAAGCTGTTCCTCATACCTGGAACGCATTCCCTCGTCACCTCCGTGTCTCAGACTGCCTAGCTCCCTGTGAGCTCTTTGAGAGTAGGGACTGTTCTCTTTGTATTGTAGCACAGTGCCTGGCACAAACTAGCAATTTAATAATTGTTTATTGACTACTGACCTCCTGCCTGAAGCCCTTTCTAGACATCCCCTTCCCCACACACTACTGTTTTCCCTACCCGGAAATTATTTTGTATTGGTTTTGCACATATTTTTATTTACTTATCTTTAGGTAGTTTCCACATCACAACTTTCCCCATTGTGGTTTTGAAATATCATGGGTCAGCATAAGAAATTAAATGGGAATTTGGGGGGAGTTTTGCAGAAGCCGCAGATGACACACAAACCCAGCAGATGACAAAAAAAGTTTAGAAAGTCAGAAATGCATAGTATAGTATTGCATAATTCAACATATTTCATATGTTTCTTTTAAAAGTTAAACTATGACCAAATACTTAACCAAATTTTACAATAAAGTACTGTAAACACCCCATAAAAGAAGAAGAAAAGTTCAGACTCCTTCTCTGGTACAAGGGGAGGGCCAAAAAACTTTATGCGGATTTCCCAGATCACATTTTATGCAGATTTTCCAGATCTTGCCCTAAACCCCACAATGTGGAAGGGATAAATGTCCATATTGTTTTCTTCCAAGTAGAAGGTAATCCCCTTGAGGACAGGGACTATTTCATTTTTACCTTTCTATCCCCAAGAACTAGCACATAATGAGGAAGATGAGACCATAGCGCCAGAGATAGAGAAAGGATCAGGAAGAGAAGAGAAGAGCCCTCCAGGCAGTTCAAGAAGGCAAAGGAGGAGACTGGATTATACAGTGTCCAAAGCTACCAAGAGGTCAAGTAGGATGGGAACAGACCAAAAGAGCACTGAATTTAGCAATGTGGAAGTCACTGGTGACCTTTGGGAGAGCCATTTCAGGAGTTGGGAGCTAGATTCCAGGGACTGAGGAAGAAGTAGGTGGTGACAAAGTAAAGGCAGAAACCATAGTCCTCTATTTAGAAGTTTATCGGTGCAGGGAAAGGGTTGAGAGAATATTTTGAAGGATATAGGAGGCCTAAGTGTACTCATAGGCTGAAGAAGAAGAGGCAGAAAGAGAGAATAGGAAACACTGAAGATGTGTTGGAAAAAGATTGATAGAGTGAGGAGTCACGGGCGTAGGTAGAGGGTGTGAATCCTTGACAGAAGGCCACCTCTTATTCTGAAACTAGAGGTAGGAAGATGGGGATTCAACACCCACACCAGCACAAACTAGCACTGCGACCCTGGGCAATTTAACTTCTCAGGGTCCACAGACAGATCTCTGAGTTTATAAATTACTGCATTGGTGGAAGGAGTTTTCTTTCTAGAAGTTCCCTAGACACAGAACTGGATGCTTTCTCCCACTCCCCTACCAAAAATAATCTTCCTTGGTGCCTAAAGTGGGCAGAGCACAATTAATATCTCCTGAATGGATGCATAGATGAATGGATGGATGGATGGATGGATGGATGGATGGATGGATGGATGGATGGATGGATGGACAGATGGATGAATGGGTGAATGGATGGATAGATCAGTGGATGGATGGATAGAAAGAGGAAGGGATGGATAGATGGATTAATGGATAAATGAATGAATACTAAGGCCATCCAGGAAAGCCCAGACTGTTTGATTAGGCAGATAGCTACAGGACCCTTTGCACAATCTGCTCTAAATGTTAGCACCAAGCTGAGAAAAGCTGGAAGAGCCAGTTATAAAGGATTTTAGAGCTAGACAAAACCTAAGTGGTCACTGAGGCTAACTCCTCATTTTACAGATGATGAAACTGAGGCCAAACGAGTTAAAAGACTTGTCTGGAGTCACTTAAATCATAAGTAACAGAGCAGAGATTTGAACACAGCAACTCTGACTAAAAATTCATCCACTGTGTCATAGCACTCAAGTACTATGAGAATCAGGTTGTGCTTGCATGGTGTGGTGAAGTCCTAAACTTGGAATCACCAAGATCTGGGTCTGAATCCCACCTAAGACATTTACTAGCTATGTCTGAGCTTCATTTGCTTCATCTGTAAAATGAATTGGGGGGGGGGGGTTGGACTGAATGACCCTTTAGGTCCTGTCTAACTCCACATCTATGAGTCCAAGGCATTCAGGCTCAGGGAGAACAAGGAGGACCCCTGAGCTGGGCCAAAGACTGAGCTGGTCTATCAGACAAGTAGGATTCATATCAGGACTTCCAAAACTGGACTGGTGAGAAAATAACCAAGTTGGGGCAGATCATGGGACAATTCCCAATATCATAGATCCTGTGCATTCCAAGGCTATGGTTAACAGGGTAGAAGCTGGGGCCAGGGCTGGATGACACATGAGTGGGTTCTCAATAGGGAAACTGTGCTACCAGAGAAAGCTGTCCTTGGTGTTGGTCTTTAGAGACTGGTGTCAGCAGCCAGGGCACAGCTCTTCTCTCCAGGGGCTGGTCTTGATCGGCTGCACCCCTGTACCCTCATCTATCATGATCATACTCATCCATTTTTTTGAGTGGGGTTTCATAAAAATCAGCCTCACACAATAGAGAGCCAATTTTCCAGACAGATGATAGAGCTGTGCTAGGGAGCTTCCCTAAATCAGGGCTACAGTTCGTGGTGCCCTCCTGGGAAGCATTGTGCTCCAGGGAAAAGCATGCTAGGTCTGAAATCCAAGGACCCAAGTTCAAATCTCAGTCTGGCCATTTCCTACTTGCATATCCAGTCCGAGGAGGTTGGATTAGGTGGATTCTAAAGCCCCTCCCAGCCCTAAATATAAGGTCCTGAGGTCTTCAAATGCTTCACACTTGCCCCGCCTCACCCATCCTCTTTCTGGCTGCTGTCAGCCTGATTCTAACATATCAGATATCTGCCAGACGGAGCTGGCTGGTCTCATGATGCTAAGATACAGGGAAGTAAACACCATACCAGCTGAGGAAGCATGGCATAAAAACAGGAAACAGACCACCAAGTCCAAGCGGTTAATGTCATACCTGACATTGAACTGTGATCGGCTGTCGCAACCTAAAAGAAGAGTCATAAATCAGAGGGAGAGTGCAGTGGCACATCTTGTGACCTGACAGGAGAAGTATTTCAGGGGCTTTTTTCATCACAAAGAGGGTAGAACTTGCGGAGGGGAGGGTGAGGCCAAATAGGGGAGCTTTGCGTTGAACAACAACAATAATTAATATCTGCATAATACTTTAAAATTTGTAAAGCATTTCACAAATATCACTTCATTTTGTCCTCATAACAACCCCAGGAGGTAGCTGCTATGATTACATTCATTTTGCAGATGAGGAAACTGAGGCAGATAGAGGTTAAGGGATTTGTCCAGGGTCACACAGCTTCGTTGTTGGGGAATTCATTTGCGCAGCTAGAATGTATCTAAGTCTGTATCTGAACTCAGGTCTTCTTGATTCCAGACCCAACGCTCCATGCATTACGCCTTTGGGGTCAAGTCTTACCCACTCTGTGCTATGCAATACAACAATAGTATATAGTTATAGCGATATAGCACCGGATTCAGAGTTGAGAAGGCCCAAGTTCAAATCTTTCCTCAGATATTTGCTAAATGACTGACTCTATGAAGGTTATTGAAACCTTCTAGGCTTCCATTGTCTCATCTGTTAAATATGGGAATTGGACTAATTGATCTCTAAGGACCCTTCCAGCTGTAAATCTATGATCCGAGAATGGAGTGATGTAGGACAAGTTGATTAAGCTCTCTGGGCTTCAGTTTTCTCATGAGCAAAATGAGAGAGTTGAACTCAATGACCTTTAGTTCTCAATCTTTTTAAATATATAAATCTTTTTTTTACATTACTTATATTTCCTCCCATATCCACTTCTTCCTCCCTTCTAAAGAAGCATCCCTTATAATAAAGTTGTTATTTTTTTAAAGAGAAAGAGGAAAAAAAATTCAACAAAACCAACTGAAATCTCAAAAAAAAAGTCTGATGTCACATGCAATATTACACACTCATAAATTTCCATCTCTCTGTAAAGGAGGAGAACGTGTTTCCTTATAACTCTTCTCTAGGGCCACAGTTGGTCATTATAATTTCATAACATTGGTTTATGGTTATTCTTTCCACTTACTTGGTTGTGGTCATTGCGTCTATAGCTTTCCTGATCTAAACCATCTCAGGATGGGAAGTTAGTGATAGGGAGTGGGGTGGAAGTGGGCTTAAAAAAGTTGAAAGTAGGGGATGGAGCCAAGATGGCGGCTGGAAAACAGGGATTTGCATGAGCTCCCCTCCCCCCAGGTCCCTCCAAAAACCTATAAAAATGGCTCTGAACAAATTCTAGAGCTGCAGAATCCATGGAATAACAGAGGGAAGCAGGGCTCCAGCCCAGGACAGCCTGGATGCTCACAGATAAGGTCTATCATACAGAGCTGGGACCTGAGCTGAGCAGAGCACAGCATGGGCTGCACCCAGACCAACCAGACTGAGAGCCAGGCGGAACAGGTCCTAGCGCCCTGAATCAGTAAGCTGTGGCAATTGCCAGACTTTTCAACCCACAAACACCAAAGACAACAGAGAAGGTTAGTGGGAAAAGCTGCAGGGACAGAGTGAAAGGAGTTCGCAGTTTGGCCACCACTCAGGGGGCAGCAGAGGTGGTGCAGCTACAGAACTATAGCTGCAGTTGCTTCTGGCCCCAGGCCCATCTGGTGGGAGGAATTAAGTGGCAGATCAGAGCGGGAGGGCAGAGACTGCTCAGATCTGAGTCGTGGTCCGGGTTGGCGGTTCTTGGGGAGAAGGAGTGCTGGTATGGCAAAGCTTGCTGTATAGAAATAGCTCTGAAAACAACAGCACAACCCCTCAAGCTTGGGACAAAGTACTCTATACTCTACAAGCAGTCATACCCAGATGAAAAAACTCAAGGGTCAAGTAGTTAGCTGGGAACATGGCCAGGCAGTGAAAACGGACTCAGATTCAGACTCAGACTTTGGAATCTTTCTTTGGTGACAAAGAAAACCAAAACATAGAGCCAGAAGAAGTCAACAAAGTCAAAGAGCCTACATAAAAAGCCTCCAAGAAAAACATGAACTGGTCTCAGGCCATGGAAGAGCTCAAAAAGGATTTGGAAAACCAAGTTAGAGAAGTAGAGGAAAAATTGAGAAGAGAAATGAGAGTGATGAGAGAAAACCATGAAAAACAAGTCAATGACTTGCTAAAGGAGACACAAAAAATACTGAAGAAAATAACACCTTAAAATAGATTAACTCAAATGGCAAAAGAGCTCCAAAAAGCCAATGAGGAGAAGAATGCCTTGAAAGGCAAAATCAGCCAAATAGAAAAGGAGGTCCAAAAGATGACTGAAGAAAATACTACCTTAAAAATTAGACTGGAGCAAGTGGAAGCTAGTGACTTGATGAGAAATCAAGATATTATAAAACAGAACCAAAGGAATGAAAAAAATGGAAGACAATGTCAAATATCTCATTGGAAAAACCACTGACCTGGAAAATAGATCCAGGAGAAATAATTTTAAAATGATTGGACTACCTGAAAGCTACGATCAAAAAAAGAGCCTAGATATCATCTTTCAAGAAATTATCAAGGAGAACTGCCCTGATATTCTAGAGCCAGAGGGTAAAATAGAAATTGAAAGAATCCACAGATCACCCCCTCAAAAAGATCCCAAAAAGAAAACTCCTAGGAATATTATAGCCAAATTCCAGAGTTTCCAGGTCAAGGAGAAAATCCTGCAAGCAGCCAGAAAGAAACTATTTGAGTATTGTGGAAACATAATCAGAATAACACAAGATCTAGCAGCTTCTACATTAAGGGATTGAAGGGCTTAGAATATGATATTCTGGAGGTCAAAGGAGCTAGGATTAAAACCAATTATCACCTACCCAGCAAAACTGAGTATCATGCTACAAGGCAAAATATGGATTTTTCAATAAAATATAGGACTTTCAAGCTTTCTCAGTGAAAAGGCCAGAGCTGAATAGAAAATTTGACTTTCAAACACAAGAATCAAGAGAAGCACGAAAAGGTAAACAAGTAAGAGAAATCATAAGGGACTTACTAAAGTTCAACTGTTTTGTTTACATTCCTACATGGAAAGATGACATTTATAATTCATGAGACCTAAGTATTAGGGTAGCTGAAGGGAATATACATACATACATATATATATATGATATATATATATATATATGGAGAGAGAGACAGAGAGAGAGACAGAGACAGAGAGAGAGACAGAGACAGAGACAGAGACAGAGGGTGATTTGAATATAAAGGGATGATATCTAAAACAAATAAAATCAAATTAAGGGGTGAGAGAGGAATATATTAAGAGAGAAATAAAGGGAGAGATAGAATGGGGTAAATTATCTCGCATAAAAGTGGCAAGAATAAGCAGTTCCATTGGAAGAGAAGAGGGGGCAGGAGAGGGGGAATGAGTGAATCTTGCTCTCATTGGATTTGACCTGAGGAGGAGATAACATACACACTCAATTGGGTATCTTACCCCACAGGAAAGACGGAGGAAAGAGATAAAAAAGGGGGACGATACAAGGGAGGGCAGATAGGGGGAGGAGATAATCAAAAGCAAACACTTTTGAAAAGGGACAGGGTCAAGGGAGAAAATTGGATAAAGGGGGATAGGATAGGAAGGAGCAAAATATAGCTAGTCTTTCACAACATAAGTATTGTGGAAGGGTTTTGCATAATGACACACATGTGGCCTCTGTAGAATTGCTTGCCTTCTTAGGGAGGGTGGGTGGGGAGGGATGAGGGGAGAGAATTTGGAACTCAAAGTTTTAAAAGCAGATGTTCAAAAAAAAATTTTTGCATGCAACTAGGAAATAAGATATACAGGCAATGGGGCATAAAAAAATCTATCTTGCCCTCCAAGAAAGTAAGGGAAAAGGGGAAGAGGGGAGTGGGGTGACAGAAGGGAGGGTTGACTGGGGAACGGGACAATCAGAATATATGTCATCTTGGAGTGGGGGAGAGTAGAAATGGGGAGAAAATTTGTAATTCAAACTCTTGTGAAAATTTATACTGAAAACTAAAAATATTAAATAAATAAATAATGATTTTTTAAAAACTTCCCTCAAAAAAAAAGTTTAAAGTAGAAAAAAGAATGGATTTGGAATGAGAAGACTCCATCATTTTATATATACACGTGTGTATATGTGTATATATATATATATATACACATATATATATATGTCTGTGTATATATATGTACACATACATATAAACTTTCCTGTCTCTGCTTATTTCACTTTACATCAGTTCTTCTAAGTCTTCCAATGCTTCTCTATATACATCATCTGCTACAGTGCAGCAGTATCCCTTGATTACCAAATATCACAACTTTTTCAGAAATTTTCTCGCTCACTGGGTAGCTGCCTTGTTTCTGCTTCTTTGTTACCACAAAACTGCTGCTATAAATTTTTTTTATATAAGGCCATTTTTTGGTCAAACATCTCTGTGGGGCACAGGGACAGTGGTGGGATCTCAGGGTCCTTTAATTCTATCCTTCTATGCTCCTTTCCTTAGTCCCCCAGATTACTTGGAAAACTTACAAGAAACAAACACTGAATCTACTACTCCTTTTCACTCCATTCACATTGGACTCTAGGTGTCCATTCGTGACATAAGGCAACCCCAGGACTTGGCTGAGAGTACTTTGAAATAAAGTTAGATTAGACAAAAGGTGAATCCAGCTGTGGTCCTGGCTAGAACCAAAAAGAAAATGAGACAATTTAGGTGAGTTTTGTTTCTCTGTTTCCTGGGGAAGCCAAAGTCAACATCCACAGTACTATGGTGTCTCTGGGAATACCTATGACAGAAACCCAAAACAAACTCTGCAGTTCTCTGTGTAGGCATGTGGATCAAGGGAAAACCCTGGAAATCATAAGAACAGGGCTTTTGAATTACTCAATCAGAAAAAACTAACTTCCTCTGTTCCAATTAATCAGATAAAACCCCATAGCCCACCAATTTTCACACAGCTTTTTTAAGAACTATAATTAGGATTGGCGTGTCATGCTCCATGGGATTATGAATAGTCAGACACAACTGAACAAAGAAATAGGAAAAAAATATCCTTCTTGCACTCAGATGGAAGAAGTTAATGTCCTGTGGACAAGAATTCCAGACAAAATCTGGGAGTTTCTATGAAAGGCTAAATGCTTAATTGGCAAAGGGAGCAGGAAATCCTCTCCTTCTTTCCTGTGTTCCATTGGGTGTCCTTCTCGGCCACTAGCATGGGTGCCTTGCCTCCCTCAGCAATTAATCAGTCAACAAGCATTTATGTGCCTGGATACAAAGACAAACATGGATAGACAATACCTGATATTGATACAAAGAGCCAAGGATCTGGGTCATAAAATAATCGGACTAGTCGTTGAACTTCCTGGACCATTCAGTTCTCTCCTCTTTGCTCAGTCAGTCAACAAGCATTCATTAAGAGTTTACTGTGCTGGGGGCAGCTAGGTGGCCCAGCAGATATAGCGCCAGCCCTGGAGGGCCTCCAGGGCCAGCACTCTATCCACTGGACCCCCCCAGCTGCCCCAATTTATAAAATAATTTCAGGGGGCAAGAAGAAATCCAAACCTTGAAGAGATTACATGAATAAGTGAAGGTATCTGGCATAGAGGGTTCAGAATATGGGAACTCTGTGTACCTGGTGTAACTCACACCCCATGGGCATAGAGTTATAAAACATCAGAAGCAAAATTTGAATACAGATCATCTGGATTCCAAGCCCAGAACCCTATTTAATACTCCATACTACTTCTGGCAACTAGACTAATTTAGACCTTTGATTTCATTGTTATATGGAAGTGCCAGTGAGAAAATTGCCTCTCTCAGAGCAGATCCACGTGTGTGCTCTGCAATTTGTTGTCTTAGACAGCTGCCTGGGGTACTGAATGGCCCAAGGTCACAAAGCCAGTACTTCTCAAAGACAGGACTTGAAACCAGGTTTTCAGGACCAAGGCCAGTTCTCTATCCATTACCCCCACTTCCACCCAGCTGAAGTGTAATGAAGAGAAACATATGCCAATCAGTCTGTATTGGATATCATTCAGCAGTCTGGATATAGAGAGATGAGGTATGACCCTCACCAAAAGCTAGCCGATAGACTGGCAACGAGAGAGAGAGAAAGAAGGAGAGAGAGAGAGAGAGAGAGAGAGATTTTTTCCTTTTTTTAAAAAAAAATATGAATTTATAGGATCATAGATCTAGGGCTGAAAGGGACCATCTAGTTCAATCATTTCATGTTACAGATGGGGAAACTGAGGCCAAGGGAAGTGAAATAACTTGCTCATGATCATGCATGTAGTAAGCATCAGAGGCAAGATTTGAACTTGGGCCCTCTGACTCCAGGGCCAGAACTTTTTCCATTGTACCACTCAGCCTCTCCCACATACCTCAATAAACATGATAATTTCCATCTACAAAGAACAGAAAAAGAGATCTGTACATGAAACTATGAATCTCCAACATGTACAGCTTGTTTTTTGGTAATATGTAATAAATTTAGCACAATAATTCCAGTGCTTTCCATGGGCACTGATATGGATTTCTTTCCCCTCTGCTTTTCCTTCCTCTCCTCAATGGTGGCACAATTAAACACAATGCCACCTTAGGCAAAGTCTGCCACTAAAACTGAGGCAGGCAATGTGTGGGAGCCAAAGAAGAACACTCCCTGTGAGCCCAGGGAAAACACTCTTGTCAAAAGTTCTCTGCTGCCTAAAAACACGCCTTTTGCTTCACAAGTTATTTTTACAATATTTGGGTGAGGATTCCCTTGCCTAATCTGCTTTATTTTAAAATTTTGTTCAGTTCAAAAATAAATGTAGCCTTCCCCCCCCCCTTTTGCCTTGGCTCATGCCTACTATTCATTTACTTATTCATTTGTAAACCTTAAAGTAGGATGGAAAGGGGAGTGATTCTTATTCATACATTCATTCATTGTCAGTCTTCCAACATTTATTGCCTTCTCAATGGGTGAGCAGGAGGGAGAAAAGTTGGAACTCAAAAAATTTTAAGTGAGTGTTCAAATAAACAAAATATAGTTACCGTAAAAGATAAATTGTTGCTTTATTTTATTCTGAAGTATTTTTAGTCTCCAATCACTATTTATTTCAAGGAAGACTTGGCATTTGAGATGAGTTTTGAATGATAGATTATATGTAGGGGTGGAAGGAAATAGCATCCTACACCTTGGGACTCCAAATAAAGACATAATAACTTCGTATGGCATCTAGTAAACACGGATATTTTAAAAACATGCTTGTGGCCAGAAACAGCTTTGTTCACAATCACTTCCATGGTCCTTCTCGAATAACAGGAATTTGGGTGTTGGATCAATGAGTCTCAGGCAATTCTCCCAAGATAAGCATGTAGGTTCCAGGCTTTTCATCATGGCTACAGAGAGGGAAGAGACTTCAGAGGATATCTAGTCCTGGGAGTTTCTTAAAAGCATATTTTACAAAGATGAATCATTTCTTTAAAAAAAACCAGGCTGCCCATTTCTACGGCAAAAATTGGCCCTGACAATATTCACTGAGAGTAAGTACATGCTGTCTGAGAGGTAGATTGGCAGTCACTGTAGAGTCTGCCTTGGAGACAGAAAGACTGGGTCCGAGTACAGTTTCTAAAACATCAAGCATGTGACCCCCAATCAAGTCTTTTGACATCTCAATGCTTCAAGTCCTTGACTAAGACAATAAGTTTTGGTCAGTTGTTGGTCTCTATCACTTTGATTTGTTTACAATTAAAATTAGAAAGGAAAAACTGAGTCAGGGAGAAGGGGGGAAATCTTCACAGCCAATTTATCTCATAATATAATAACTGGTATTCATATAATGCTTCAGGGTTTGCAGAGTGATCTACATATGTTAATCCTCATGACTACCCTGGAAAGCAGATGGCATAATTCCCATTTTACAGAGGAGTAAACTGAAGCTGAGACAGTTTAGAATGACTTACCCAGGTTCACACAGTGAATAAGTATCCGAGGCAAGATTTTTGTGAAGCTAGATGGAGTTCTTTAAAAGAGTGACACAAGGCTCATTCATTGACCTGGTTGCTCTGATCAGTAATTTGGGAAAATGCATAGACAGTATGACTATAATATTATAAAATATCCATATTTCTCTGAGTACTGGAGGTTGTCATGGCCATAGTAGTCATTCCTTACTGGTCAACCTAGCGATGGGAAGCATAGCCTTCCTTAGCTAGGTATGTCCTTGTAGAGGGCTGATGTGATCTGTCACTGAAGAACCATTATTGCAAGAGACCTGAAGGGCAATGGAAATATACATAGTGGGGACATGGGGGCTACCATATATTACCAATGATAACTCACATTCAAGAAATAGCATGGAAGATATCAGGCCCAAAATGCGTAATTGGTCAGAATGAGGTGGATCAGAAATGAGATGCCAGACATGGGAAGTGAGATGGGAAATTAAAAGGTGTAGTTGAAGACCTCTAGTACATTGGACAGATCCTCTATGGAAGTCTTATGAGAGGATGTGCTCAAGAAATGCACAGGATAAGAAAACCCAAATGGATTACAATCAGCACCAGTGGAGGGAACACCCATGACAGTGAGATCCTGGACTCACTGAAGTATATTGGAAATACAAGAGTGAGCATAAAAATTACACTTATTTATTTGTTTTATCCCAAGAGCCTAGCATGGTACTTGGCACACTTAAGAAATGCTTGCTCTGCGTATAAAAAAATAAATGGATGAGTGAATTGTCCTGTCTCTAGAACTTCCTATTAATCAAGTACTTGATGTTGGGAGAGAGGTTGGGCAATGGATCTCCGATTTCCCTATAGGGAATTCCCTGGATGAGACAACGCCTTCTATCAATACATGTTGGTACCTTGTTTGCAATTTATAGTCTTTGGGAGCTGTGTAGAGCAGCAGTTCTCAAACTTTCTGGCCTCAGGATCCCATAGCACTCCCCTCCCACCTTTTTTTGAGGCAATAAGGGTTAAGTGACTTGCCCAGGGTCACACAGCTAATACATATCTGAGGCTGTATTTGAACTCAGATCCTCCTTACTACAGGGTCAGTGATCTATCTTTGTACCACCTAGCTGCCCCAACCCTATAGCACTCTTAAAAGTTGTGAAAACACCCTAAAAGGGGTTTCTGTGGGTATATCTATTAAGAAATCAAAGCATCAGCATCACTATGAAAATAGTTTTGAACTCATAGATCCCCTCAAACATTTTAGGGAGCCCCAGAGGTTCTGTGACCACACTTTGAGAAATGTTGTTCTATAGCACTGAGAGATCGAGTAACATAGCCTGCATGTGTCAAAGGTGCAGGATTTGAACCCAGGTCTTCTTGGTCCTGGGGCTGGCTCTCTTTCTATTAGACCAACTAGAACCAAAAGATTATTTATCCCATGCCTGACTATCTTCTCTTTGAGGTCGAAGACTGCTTTGGCTTTTCCTTGTATCCCTAAAGCTTTGCTCAATGCTTGGCACATAATAAATAATTGTCAACTTGACTTCTCAGCTCATGAATCTTCCTTAGTTGCCTCATTTTATGGGATATTTATAATATCTCATAGACTTGAGTGATACAATAGGGGTAACCATCTAAGTAGGTAAGTAAGGAGGTGCTACCATCTAAGACCGGATATACCTCAGCTTAGAAATACAAACGATAACGGTAATGATAAAACAACAATAACAGCTTTTATACAGGGCTTTAAATTTTGCAAAGCACTTTACAAATATTCTCTCATTTGATCTTCACAACAACCCTGGGAAATAGATTTATTATTGCCCTTATTTAACAGATGAGAAAATTGAAGAAGATGAAGGTCAAGTGACTTGCACAGGGTCATACAACTAGCAAGGGTCTGAGGCCACACTTGAACTCGGGTTTCTGTGGCTCTATGTCTAGCCCTCTACCCACTGTGCTTTTGCTGTTGTTATTCAGTCATTTCAGTGGTGTCCAACTCTTCATGACCCCATTTGGGGTTTCTTTGGCAAAAATACAGGAGTGGTCTCCCATTTCCTTCTCCTGCTCATTTTGCAGAGGAGGAAACTGTGGCAAACAGGGTGAAGTGACTTGCCCAAGGTTACACAGCTAGTAAGTATACAACCACTGTGCACTTAACTTAACTTGAATCCTAGCTGGTACAGTGGATGGAGCACCATGCCCAGAGTCAGGAAGTCTTAAGTTCAAATCTGCCCTCAGATATTTATTAGTTGTGTGACCCTGGGCAAGTCACTTAACCTCTATATGCCTCAGTTTCTTCATGTGTACAATGGGGACCATAACAACACTATCTCAAAGGGTTTTTGTAAGGACCGAATGAGATAATAATCGTAAAATCCTTAGCACAATGCCTGGTACACAGTAAGCACTCTATAAACGTCAGCTATTATTAAATTTTGTAAAACCAACTAGTTAAACGGCTTAGTTACATCACAGGGGCAGAGCTTTCTCCTCTCAGGTGACAGTGACAAGAATGGACACTACCCATAATAATTTCTCCCATTGGCCTTCTCCCAAGAAGAAACGTTCTATTTTCTTGAGGGTTCTGCTGAACACCCTAGAGTGTGTAGGGACTTAGATGAATAATTTTCATGTCCTATCTGGCTCCTTTGAAACAGAACCTGACTCTTGAATCTCAAGCTCCCAGAAGATTCCAGTCGCTTTGAATTAGCCCCAATTATCATGCCCTTTTGATTTTGGGGGGGGACTAATGAGGACTTCAAAGTTAATGCTAAAGGTGCCCTTCTAGCTCAAGAAAAGCAACTATTTGAACTTGGTATATTTTTATGGTTCCTGGAAGTAGGTATCAGTCTGGATTCTGGACACTTAATACTTTGATAGTTTTTGGTTTGTCTTTTGGAGTTTTATCATTGCCTTTGGACTTCACACCAAAGCCATTTTCTATTATGCCCCTGCCATGCATTGAACTTTTCTTAGAACAAAGAAAAGTATTTAAGCAAAACCAATCTACTCGGTGATACCATGTCTAGTAGAGTATTTTCTTGTTCAGTCATTGTTCAGTTGTGTCTGATTCCTTGTGACCCCATTTAGGGTTTTCTTGGCAAAGACACTGGAATGGTTTGCCATTTCCTCCTCCAGCTCATTTGACAGCTGAGGAAACTGAGGCAAACAGGGTTAAATGACTTGCCCAGGGTCACACAGCTAGTGAGTGTCTTTGAACTCAGTTCTTCCTGACTCTAGGTCCAGTGCTCTATCTGCTATACCACCTAGCAGTGCCTAACGGTGTATACTATATAGTACATATACATAGTCTCCCACATTTCTCCTGAGAGGAAGAAGGTATATTTCCTCGGCAGTTTTCTAGGATTGAGATTACTCATAACATTTCATCACAATCAGTCAGTAATGTTATTTATATTAACGTGGCCATCGTGGATATTGTCCTCTTGGGTGTGCTTTCCCCAGTCTGGATCACTTTATAAAAGTGTTCCCGTGTTTCTACTGTAGCAGGGTTTGACCAGGGTATGCATGAAGCTGACTATTCTCCTGGGCTCAGCACTTTGAGATGAAGAAGCAGACCCCTTACTGACCCATGAACAGAAAAGTAACTCACAGGACAATTAGAAGAGTGACACCAGCCCCCACCCCCACCCCCAGCCCTACCCCGACCCCAACCCCCTCAGTGTTCTCTTCCCTTACAGATTACTATCAGATCAGGATTATTTGGAGATGATTCCTTCCTGGGGTAGGGGAGGGTGGTTTATTCTATTCCCCATTCCAGCCACCATTCCACCATGAGAACATGGCATCTAAGGCATGCATGCCCTGCCTAGGCAAGTCCAAGCCTGGATTCAGGGTGGCCTTTTCTTTCATGATCTTAGAAGAATGAGTAACTATCCTGAGATGGACATGTCCAGGCTTAGAAGTAACCTTAACAATCATTGAGCCAAAGTTCTCATTTTATAGACAAGTAAACTGAGGCATGGAGAGCTTAAATACTTGCCAAAATTTTTGCAAGTAATCGGCAACAGAGTTGAGATGAGAAAACACTTCTTTTCCCACCACACCAGGATGCACCCCCTGGCCTACAAACCTTTCATCAGGACACTACAATAAGTGCAGTAACTACTGAATAACTTAGGGGAGAAAAATTAAGGGCCAACAAAATCAATCTACTTTTAGTAAGATTTTAACAGCGCAGACCTGGAGGAGTGATTTATAATGACTTCCTTAATAATCCCAGTAGTAGGATTTCTGCTGATATTTCCTGAAACCTTCCTTTGCTTCTGCCTCCTCCTCTCCAAGCACACACAGACACACCCCTGTCTCTCAAGCTCATTGTCACCACTTGCCTGGACTGTTGTAGTACACTCCTAATTGTCCTCTCTTCTTCTGGTCTCTCCTCTCTCCAATACCTCCTCCTTGCAGATGCCAAGTTGATAGTCCCAAAGCATAAGTCTGGCAGGTCGTTCGATTGCTCAAAAGGCTTCCTATCTCTCTAGGGCCTCTAGGACAAAATAGAAATCCCTCTGCACTCTCTCTCTCTCTCTGTCTCTCTCTCTGTCTCTCTCTTTCTCTCTGTCTCTCTCTGTCTCTCTCTTTCTCTGTCTCTCTCTGTCTCTTTCTCTCTTTCTCTGTCTGTCTCTCTCTGTCTCTCTCTGTCTCTCTCTCTCTCTCTCTCTCTCTCTCTCTCTCTCTCTCACTCTCTCTCCCTCCCTACCTTTTTCCCTCTCCCTCTCCCTCTCCATCTCTTCCTTCCTCTCCCTTTTTCTCCCCTCACCCCCACCATATTTCTTGTCTAGGCAAACTCTCCAAGACTCAATGTTAGAGGGAGGTTCCACCTCTCAGTTCCCTATATATATTAATGAAATCACAAGTCCCTATCCTTCTATACCTGGTACATAGTTTTTATTTACTACTATGTACATGTTGTTCCCCCAGCTCTCCAAGAATGTCATGAGATCCTTGAGGTCAAGAGCCACAAGTATCATTCTTGTCTCCAGTACATAAAACAGTGTCTGGCCTATTGTTATGGTAGTAGTTGTTCAGTTGTGTCTGACTCTTTGTGACCCCATTTGGGGTTTTCTTGGCAAAGATACTGGAGTGGTTTGCCATTTCCTCCTCCTGCTCATTTTACAGATGAGAAAACTGAGGCAAACAAGGTTAAGTGACTTCCAGGGTCACTCAGCTAGTGAATGTCTAAGGATGGATTTAACCTCAGGGCTCCCCAACTCCAGGCCCAGCTATCTATCCACTGAGTCCCACAGCTGCTGCCATCGGGCCTATAATAGGTACTAAATAACTGCCAGGCAGATTGGATTCCCTTTAATTAAAAAGTCCAATTTCAGATTCTCTTCATTCTGAGTCACAACTAAAAATTTACTTTTCTTTCTCTCACCAGTTCTATTTTATTGTTTCTTCCCCCAATGTTTATTATTTCATTCTGTTATTCCTCTATTTCATTTTATAATGAGATTTGCCATTCCAGTCATTTGGAAGAGGCTGTATTAAGTGGGATTTTTTTTTTGTATAGCACAGTATTCAGATAAAATATTGGCTCTTAGCAAGGACTGGAAGAGGTCCCTGCAAAGAGACTGACCCCAAGGAGAGGGAGCTGGATATGCTGTTGCCTGTGGTAAATTCTTCCCTAGGTTTCTCTCTGCCTCGGATGATAGCGCAACCTTCATTCCCAACTCAATCATTCGACTGTGATTTAGCTACTCCTTTAACTACTGAGTAGGGATGAAATGAGAGTCCTGGAGGCTATAAAGTCTTTGAAATTGTGCCATACCCTCGAACCGGCTCATTGTCATCACTGTGAATATTGGTTATTGCGAGAGGGTGTTATGGGTTCATCTGGAGCATACTACTAAGGTTTCAAGAAGAGATAGGAAAGAAATCATCTAACAAATGTAAAGTGTTGGCTGGTCGTTTAATACATCAAGCCAATTCAAGAAGGATTTATTGGAGATTACTATGGGAGGCCGCTGTTGGCATAGCCCTGTGTCATGAAAGAGTGATAGATTTGGGGCTGGAGGACCTGGGTTCTAATCCTGACTTGCTGCTAAGTCTAAATTTGCCAACCAGCCATCACGTCTATTTCCTCTCCACAGGAACCTTTGGACTCCAACCCTGGAACAACCCTGGGTTCTGATAGGTCACCTTTCACCTTATCTTCCCCAGACCACAATTCCACCTCACTTTCTGGCCACAATTTCCAAACCATGCCACCTCTACTGGAGCATTCATCTTCATCTAGTTCCATTACCCCGAACCCCTTTCTAGCTCCTCTTTATGTGTTGTCTTCCTCCGTTAAAAAGTAAGTTCCTTGAGGGCAGAGAGTATCTTGCTTATATTTGTACTCCCAGTACTTAGCACAATACTTGGCATACAAGCGGTGCCCAATAAATGCTTTATCTCTTTAGCTAGCCAGCTAGCTTTGCATAGTCTGTGCTCTAGAAAATCTACTTGTCTTGCTATGGCAAGCTCTGGAACCATGATCAGAATCAACACTGCCCTGGTTTCTGGAGAGGATGTGTCAGTCTACACTATGGTCCCATTCACCAACCCGTAAACTTTCTGGTTGAAATTCTTGCTGAGTCCAATAGAAACCCTGTGTTTTCCCACCTTTTACTTTGCTCATGCTGTTTCTGATGCTTGGAATATACAAATCCAAACACATTATCTCCCACTTGTTAATACCCGACTTTTTCTGGGAGACCCAGCTCAAACGTCATGTCCCCTATGAAACATCCTCTGATTCCCTCAGTTGGGAATAATCTCTGTCTCTCAACTACTATCCTAACATGCTGCACTCCCCTCAATCTCTGGTGCTTCCACCCTGGGGCTCTGATATCCTGATCAGTTATTGCCTCACCTGAGTCTTCTGTTAGAGTTTATGAACTACAACAACATGCCCACTTAAGTACATAATGGCAGCAGGAGAAGTAGAGAAGGCAGGGGAGATAGAAATATGACTTTCACCAGTACAGATTATAAATCATAACTTCTCCTCTTGTATGATTTTTGCTGTGTCCTCCAATAATCTTTCATAGATGCTTCACCCAATGTACAGATGGCCTTCCCCCATACGATATCTTCAAATATTTCCTGGTGTCCACCAGTGGAGCCTTTGGAATGTCCACCTATTATCTCTCACACTTGCTAGGATGGTAGATTTATCAGGTCACCAGTTTAGAGCTGTAAGGGGCCTTGGAGGTCATCTGGTTCAATCTCTTCATTTTACAGGAGAAAGAGAAGTTCCCCAAACTCCATATTCCATCTCCCACCTCCAGGCATTTGCAAAGACTCTCTACATGTCAGTCAATCAACTGGCATTTACTAAGGACTTACTTTGTGCCAGGCATGGTACTAAGTACTGGGGACAGAAAAAACGTTGGAAGATGGTCCCCTGTGCCTGGAATGCATCCCTTCCTTACTTCCCATGCTCCTCGACCCCTCCACTTATTCCACAAATGATGCTTTATCATGGTATGGAGACAATCCTGGGGTCTTGAAGGCTTTGCCAATAGAGCATGATTCGTAAAAGGTGTAACATGTTCTTAAACATTTTTTATTACAACTCGCAGTCATTTCCTCCCATTCACAGAGGCAGCAGGAAATGTTAGCTGGAGAGCTCTATTTGGCACCAGTAGGCCTGAGTGCGAATCTTACTTCAGAATCTTGAATACTGTGGGACTCCCATCCAAGTCACTTCACCCTTCACCCACATTAGTTTCTTCATCTGTAAAATGGCATAAAAAATGCCTGTCCTACTTATCACTTAGAGAAGATATTAAGAAAGTGCTCCACAAACCTAAAGGCACTGTTAAAAGCTGAGTTATTATTAGTGTTCCATGGGAATGATCTTCACACCTATTTTGGGGGATACCAGACCTATATTTTTATTAGTCTAAGGAACTCCAAGGGAGGAAACTCTTTGTATCAGCAAAAATAAGCAGATGCCAAGGCTACATATGGCACAATCTTACCTTGGACATGTGGTAACTTTGTGACCATGGGCAAGTCATTTGACTTTCCTGGGCCTCAAGGTCATCCACTGCATCCCATGTCATCACCAGACATCATGATTTTGTCTTTCCATTGGACCTCAATGACTCTAGTAGGGACAGCGAGGCTGACAACTCTGCCGCACTTAAATCCAATTTATGCACAAATCAAGACATCATCTATTATGATGTCATTGGTCTTCTTCAAAAATGAAGAACCACAAGTGGTTCGTGCTGTTGTTGTGGTAGTGGTGATGACAACAATGATGATGAAGACAATGACGATGATGGCTATGATGGTGTAACTTACCCAGGCTCATACAGTCACTTTGGGTCAGAGGCAAGACTCAAACTCAGATCTTCCTGCCTCCAAGGTCAGCTTGCCTTGCTTCCATTTTATAATGGAAATCAATTGGAAAATCTGTCTTGGTTTACAGAAATTCACTTCGCAGTCAGTTTTTCAATGACACACCAAATTTGTAAAGCACAGCATAGCATCCCGTGGCTTCCAAACCTTCTGGTGTATTGGGAAGGAGGTAGAGAGTACTGTCTGATAGCATTATGTATGTATGCACACATACACTGAGTCTTACTGTGGAAGGAAATTCGAGCTGCCAATGAGGAGGTGGAGATTTTTGTTCATTTGAAATCTATAATTAAATACTTATATATAAAAGTCAAGGCAAAAAAAGACCAATGTGAGAAACTCAGAATCAGCTCGTTTTTTCCATACTACTCTGGGGCTTCTTGACAAATGTGACCCGCATCTGCCAATGCTGGCCCAGTGTTATTTACAAGAATTATTCAGAAAAGCAATTCCCCAAGATGAGTTAGAAATAACCGACCTGTGAGTGATGTGGCAGAGAGATTATATACAATCATACTGAGCAGAATTAGCCAACGCAGTCTGGTTAAGGAGACTGAAGATGGAAAAGGAAAGTCTTCCAGAGTAAGAATTGCAAGAGAAGACAACACAAGCAGGTATTTTGAGGTAGGTGTCGGAAGACTTCTGCTTCTTCTTTGTGTTCTGGACCCCATCTCAGAATCGCATTTTCAAATGCATAAAGCAAAATTCATAGGATTATAATAAAAATCAATTAGATTGAAATAACTATCTAAAAAAATTTTTCAAGTTCACAGATCCTAGGTTTAGAACCTGTGCTCTACTCACTTTGCCTAAAGAGACATTTTCAATATATATGATGAATATATTAATCCTCTTTCCTTTTTTGTTCTAATCTGCAAAGTCAGCCATAACTCCCAACCCTGCCCTGGCACACATTCCCTGCAGCAGCTGGAGAAGAAAAAAGAACCAATACACAAGTTGAGTTCTTTTGGGGGGGACACTGGAGTCATTAGTGGCCTGGGGAAGCACTACAAAATGTGTCTGGATAACTAGCAAGGCAAATTCAACTGTGTGACCCTAGTCAAGTCATTTTACTGCTCTACACCTCAGTTTTCTCATCTGAAAAAATGGAGATATTACTACTTGTACCACCACAGAGTTGTGAAAGTAAGGGTTGGGGAAAACCTCAGGAAGAAACCTCAAACCTCAGGACAAAAAGCTCCATGGTGTAATAAATAGTGCATTAAATCTGGAAGCAAGAAGATCTGAGTTCAAATCCCACTTCAGGGACTTTCTCACTGAGCAAGTGACTTAACCTCTCTGTGCCTATATCATCTGTAAGACGAGGAGGTTGGACTAGACATCTTAATTTACTTTCTGCCTCTAAATCTAAAATACCTTAGTGGAGTTGAGTTAAAAAGATCCTGTTTTGTTGGGCAAAGACAGATGATCAGGACAAAAAAAGGGGGGCCCTGCCAGGAGTATGGCTAGGGATTGGGGGGGTGGGAAGAGGAGAATGGCAGAACCAAGCTGGGAAAGAGCTCACCTTGGATTTTTTCCTAGGTCTAGGGAAATATGAGAGAAGATAATGGAGCATCTAACAGCTTCCTATGTTAACGAAACATTCTTGCTAACTAGGTGCTAAACTTATTTATTCCTATCCGCTGAGGGCCTGAGCACAAGTACTGTGAGTGCCCCCTAAATTTCAACATCCTGGGTAAAGTGCTACACCAACCTAGTTACACCTCTGAGGAAAATCCACAGAAATACCAAGGAAAGATCCTATTTACTTAAAACTGTCAAATGACAGTCAAACTGTTATCAGGATAGCAGATACCTTTCTGGGTAAGCAAAAGACCTAAGACTTTGAAGCTCCACCCTACTCCAGAATTCTGTAACTGCATTAGATTCTCTGGGCAGCATCCCCCCAGCCAAAGTCAAAAGAATTCATAAGTAGTTGTCATGGGTTTTGAAAATATCCGGGCTTATCGACAGTATGGGGAAACTGTCCACATTCCAAAGAACAGCATGAGTCCCTCAACTGTCAGCAAAGAAATGGTTTTGGTTTCCTAAGCAGGAAAGAGGGTTGGTTGGCAGGGAAGGGAGTTTCTGCGAGCTGACACCCATTATTAGAATGATGGGTGCACAGAAGAGAGGAGACAGAGTAGGCTCAGCCAACAGTGCCCTCTGAATGGGCTTTCCATGGGACTTAATTTGAACAGAGAAATGAATTACTTTGCCCAGACTTCATCAATGAGGCTTCCCATTTTTGAAGCTTTTATATTCAAATGGTGGCATGTAAAGGTTAATACAAACAAAATGGCAGGCAACAGGAGCATTCATTTCCATGGAAGGTGGGAGGAAGGTCTATCACATCAGACACATTTCTGGTCTATTATTAGTCCTCTCATCTTTGCTCTATCTGAAGACACTAGGAATTAGAAAGCACTTAAAATTGTTGAGAAAGTCAATTCATTCAACTGTCAGAAGACCTTCAGACCCTGTCATTTGGGGCATTCGGGGGTCTCCTTCCATTTGAACGGCTTGTTAGAATGTTCCATGTCACAGCTTGCTTGGGGATGGAAAAAGGCAAATATCCCACATTAGGAAATTAGTGTTTGGAAATCATTTGATAATAGGGCATAATGGTTTATTGTTAGAGTCACTGTAGTGGCATACTGGCATGGCTCCAGGCCAGTATTTACAGAAGCACGGAGGGACATAAGAGAATATCGAATCCAAATCAGGCACAAAACCTATTACAACATCCCCAGGGTAGGTGGTCATCCAGCTCCTGTTTAAAGACCTCTGATAATGAGGATCATGGGGTCACAGATTTAGAGCTGGAAGGGAATCTATAAGACAATGAATCCAATGTCCTCATTCTACTGATGAGGAAACTAAGGCCCAAAGAGATCGAGTGACTTGCCCAAGGTCACACTGCTAATAATTGGGGCAGGGGGAGTTTGGGGTGGTGGCCAGAGGTCTTCTGACTCCAAATCCATAATTTTTTTCCACTAAACCATGCTGAAAACCTACTATACCTCCCAAGGCAGTCCATTCTATGTTTACACAGTTCTAGCTAATTTTTAGGAAGTTTTTTTTCTGACAATTCTAAATTTGCCTCTTTGGAATTTCTACCTACTTCTGTCCTCTGGGATCAAGTAGCACCAGGTTCCCTTTCATCAGAGTGGGATTTCCATTTAAAGAAACTGGAATTTCATAACAAAACATTTTGACTTTTATATTATTTTCCCCCTACTACAAATAGGTTGATTGCTGATCTTACCCTCATTGATTCTGTTCATATTTCAGAATGTACAGAGCAGGTCAGCTATCTTGGTGCCCCGGGTGCCATCCCCCCTTCCCCCACTGTCACTTTTTTTGTTTTTCACAAATTAGCATGAAAGCCTATGATAACGGCTTGGGTATTCACCCAGAAAAGGAGGGGAGAGGAAGGTCTCTCATTAAATCCCCAAAGATTCTCAGCCCAGCCCTTGCTTTTGCCTCCTCCATCATAGTGCCATGCTCATCAGAGAAATCAGCACAACTGCCAGACTGATCCCTCCAGAGTCCGACCATTTACATCCAATGGATTATTCAGGTGCAAGAGATAAACACACAGTATAGGCGAGTACACAGAACACTCATCTTTCTCAGAGTTTCTGGATAGGATGGCAACTTTACCCATCAATTTTCCTGCCCAGAAATCTCCTTAGATAAATTTTACCTTGTGTTCCCTGGAAGATTTCTAGGCTGGAAACTCAATCTTGAGCCAACTTAGTCTGTCCCATCTGGAGTCACCAATAATTGTGACCCAAAATCATCCAAGGATCCATTTGATAAATAATGCTGCCAGTTACACAATCAAATGACACAGAAATGTGTAAAAATTGGTTTATTATGCTCAGAGCATAGGCATTACTGAAATAAAAATAAGAGAGTCATGAGCATCATTTTCAGCAGCCTTCTATAGGTTTTGGTTACATACACTGGATGGGTACAATGGAGTTTCAAAGAGTAAATAAGGGAAGATGTTGGTTTTTACACCAAAGAATAGGTGGCGTAAGGGGAAGGTCTATATCAGGCAAAACAGGAAATGGGCATGGGACCTAGAGCTAACATCCCAAGGTGGAATTTGCAATCAGACAGAGCAGAAACTAACCAGTTAACACCAGGGCTGGAGCTGATGCGTTAGCTTGATTTTACAGACTTTAGCTAGTTACATGACCTCAAGTAAATGGTGGTAATAAAGTTGAGCCAGAAATTCTCTTATCACAAACTCCAAAGAAAGGAAAGAAGAAGGAAACAAATATTTATTAAGTACCTACTATGTGCCAGGCACTATGCCAACTGCTTTGCAAATATCTGATCTTCACAACAATGCTGGGAGGGATTGTTATCCCCATTTTCAGTTGAGGAAACTGAGGCAAGCAGAGGTTAAATAACTTATCTCTATAAGTGTCTGAGGCAGATTTTTAACTCAAGTCTTCCTGACTCCAGGGCCAGAGCTCTATCCACTGCTCCAACTCCCTCTAAAGCAGAAAATTACCTTATACTGTAGATACCACAAAACTTATTCTGCTGATAGAAACTTTAATATGCTTTATGGTTTAAAATGAAAGCCATAGAATCTGGAGTGAAAGGGAGCTTGGAGAACATACAATTCAAACCTGTCATTTTTCAGAGAAGGAAACTGAAGCCCAGAGAGGAGACAGAGACAAAAAAAAATCACCTGTTCTTTGAGTATTACTCATATAATAAAAGGGTTTGAATTACTGTAAAAGGAATATAGATATAGCTCCTCTGCCATAAAAATATGTAAGGCTAAGATGTCAACCATGCCTCAAAAGTCTTCTTCAGGATATTAATAGATTATGATAATAATAGCTAGCATTTTAATTTTTGTAAAGTGCTTTATATTCTTGATCCTCACAAGGAAGGATGCTCAATTGATCCTCAAAAATAGGGAAGTCCTATCACTATTTCCATTCTACAGATAAAGAAACTGAGGCTCAGAGTGTTTAAGTGGCTTATCCAGGGTCACAGAGCTAGTGTCTGAGGCAGGATTTGAACTCAGGTCTTCCTGACTTCAAATTCAATGTTCTTTACACTACAGTAGTTGGGTCAAACTTAGTCAAGGATTGCTGTTGGCTGTATAATAACTTAGAAAACCACAAATTAACACTAGCCATGTTGTACTGCATGGAGCAGCTAGGTGGCTCAGTGGATACAGGGCTGGACCTAGAGTCAGGAAGTCCCAAATTCAAATCCAGCCTCAGAAGTTTACTAGCTGTGTGACCCTGGGCAAGTCACTTAACCCTGTCTGCCTCAGTTTCTTCATCTATGAAATGATCTGGAGAAGGAAATGGCAAATCACTCTAGTCCCTTCATCAAAAAACCCCAAATGGGGTCACCGAGTGTCAGAGACAACTGAAATTACTGAACAGCAACAAGAACAAAAGCATTGTAGAGTCAGGAAGATGAACATTGGTTCAAGTCCTGCCCCTGACACATTCTAAATGTATGACCCTGGGACAGTCATTTAATATCTCAGTGTCCCATGTGATTAAGACTATTAACTGTAGAACAATTGTGAACCTGCATTAGAAGAGGGAATTTCCTCATCAGAATTTCTTTATATCAATAAAATCCCAAGTCCAATTAAAAAAAATTAAAAGTGTTAATGCTATTTCTTGGAGATGTTTAACCACCAAGGTCATCTACTGCACTCCAGGCCATAACCAGTCATCCTGGCTTGCCCTCCACTGGACTTCCATGATTTTGGAAGAGAGAGGGAGGCTGATGTCTTTGTGCAACTCTGCATCACTTAAATGCAATTCGTGAAAGAGTCAAGACATCGCCCCCATGAGGTCATTGGTCCTCTTCAAAAATGAAGGACAAACAACAAAACAACCACAAGACGATCACCACAAAGAAGAAACCAAGAAGACCCAGAAAACACCTCATGCAGTAAACAGCCAAATAACTTGCCAAACAAAGAACATGGAAGACAAGATTTCTACCAGTCTAGAGGATAAACTCATTCGCAAAACGTTTTGGAGGAGGCCGGTAGGAGATAAAGAACAACATCACATCACAAAGCAGTTGCAAAGAAAGCAAATCTTTGGAGAGATCCAACTAAAGCTAGGTCACTCCAAGAGTA
Organism: Trichosurus vulpecula; assembly: GCF_011100635.1. Taxonomy (NCBI): domain Eukaryota; kingdom Metazoa; phylum Chordata; class Mammalia; order Diprotodontia; family Phalangeridae; genus Trichosurus; species Trichosurus vulpecula. The sequence goes on along the minus strand of NC_050577.1, from coordinate 219,680,584 downwards.
TTTATAGATGAAATTGGGAGAACAAATAAAGCCGTAATGCGATACATCTGCCAACATTTCTATCATCATGGTGGCACCTCCACATTTATCCTCCATTCCATTAGGATTAGCAATAGCACTTAAAATGATGAAATCAAAAGAATGGAAGAACTTCAGAATTGGAAATGATGCCCCAATGGCCATACAGTACAACCTATACTGCAAAACATACTTGCTCTATATCTTACCAAAAAAGTGATCATGCAGCCTTTGCTTAAAGACCTGCAAAAAGAGGGGACCCACTACTTTCAAGGGCTACTCATTCCGTCTTTGAGGAGCTCTCATTGTCACTCAGTTTCTCCCCAATAACATCACTCCAACATCATGACTAGCAAGACCAGACACACACATAGGAGAAATCTGTGCTGGAGCCGGATCAAAATTTTCACTGTGAGTATTTACATCTCAGAAATCATCAAATGATGCAATCAGGCCTTGGTTTATTCTTTTATTGACTGTCAAGACTTAAGAAAATGATGGAGAAAGTGCTGGTGGCATAGTAGATACAGCACTTGGCCTGGAATCAGGAAGAGCTGAGTTCAAATCTAGTCTAGGGCATTTCCTAGCTGTGGGACTCTGGCTAAGTCACTTAACCACTGATTGCCTCAGTTTCCTCAACTGTAAAGTGAGAATGATAACAGCACCTATTTCCCAGGGTTTCTGTGAAGATCAAATGAAATAATATTTATTTTTAAAGCACTTAGCACAGGCCTGGCACATAGTAAATGCTATATAAATGCTTATTCACTTCCTACATACATTTCTTTTTTAGAAAGACAGTTGTTAAACATAGGCCAGCACACCCCTAGCTGGAGGGGAGAATTGTTTAAATACTCAGGAATTAATTTTCAATATATCTCAAAGATGGAAAGATTCCAAAAGGATGGAAAGAGGAAAAGCAGACTTTTTAGCTAGGGTTTTTTAGAGGTACCCAGAAGACATCTATAACAGCCAATCCCTGTGCCAGCTTTATCATCTCTACAAAATCTTTATGAGGACAGTTTCTTCATGCAATAAGGGTATCCTTGATGAGAAGAGAACAGGCAGCCTTTCACAAGCAATTTTGTACAGCAAATAACATCTTTCTGGCCACATAACTGCCTGAGAAGTGCAGGGAATACAAGAGCTCACTGTTGTTGATCTCAAAAAAGCATTTGGCTGGATTTCATAAAGTGATAAAGGCTGCCACACATATACATTCCTGCCTTTTCCAGATGTCTTACACATTGTTCCCCTGTGTACTCCTGAAGACAGCTATACAGGGCTATTTGCTCTTCTTCAAACATGACCCTCCCTCCCCTGATGCTGTCCCCTATGCCTGGACAGGTCTCCCTCCTCACCTCTGGCTTGTGGCTTTCCTGGCTTCCTTCAAGACTCAACTCAAATCCTACCTTCTACAGGAGGCCTTGAATGGTTCCCACTGTCCTCTCCACTACTAGTGTCTCCCCTCTGAGATGGCCTTCCATTCACACTATAACGACCTTTTTATGAACATCGTTATTTTCATGTTCTCTCCCCCTCATTAAACCATAAGCTCCTTGAGGTCAGGGACTGCGTTTTGCCTTTTTTTTGTGTCCCTAGCATGGCATACAAGTGCTTGTTAAATGTTTACTAAGTGACATACGCAGAACATTTGCTTAAGATGGTACTTCAGTTACCACCATGGAAATAATTGACTTCAAAGATCCGTTTATCAAAATGAAGCAAGAAACCTATATTCAGTTGAGTTCCATGGAGTGTAGCCTATGCAATCAATCAGCCAAGAAGCATTTATTAAGCACATCCTAAGTCACTTAACCTTGTTTGCCTCAGTTTTATCATCTGTAAAATGAGCTGGAGAAGGAAATGGCAAAACCACTCTGGTATCTTTGCCAGGAAAACACTAAATGGGGTCATGAAGAGTCAGATATGGCTGAAATGACCGAACAACAACAAGAATATGACAGGCATTATGCAGGACACTGGGGATTCGGAGACAAAAGTGAAATAGTCCCTGTCTTCGAGGAGCTTACATTCTACTGAAGAGCAATAGCATATACATATGTAGTCATATTCAAAATGGAGGAGAGCTAATTGAGTCAGTGGAGGAAGCACTGGCTGCCAGGGAGATTGGTTAAGTGTTTCATGTAGAAGGTTAAGCTTGAGCTCAGCCTTGACTGAAGTTAGGGATTCTATGAAATGGAGGCAAGAGGAGAAAGAACATTCCAGACATGAGGAACTGACATTGTCAAGGCCTTCCACATATATGGAGTGCCATGTATGAGTAAAGGACCAGTCTGGCTAGACAACGTAGACTGCATGAAGGGGAACTTTGGGTAACAAGGCTAGAGAGATAAGATGGTAGCAAGCTAGGAAGAGTTTTAAATATCAAAATGTATGTATATTTGATTCTAGAGGTAAAAGGAAGCCAGTAGCTTTCTTTGAGCAGGAGAATGACATGCTCAGACATATAGGTTAAGAAAGTCATCAGGATAACTTGGCATAGGCTAGATTGGAGGGGAGAAGACCTCAGGCAGGGGAATATGAGGAAGACTATGGGGAATCTGTTGGAACAGTTCAGACAACAGGTGACAACAGCTTAAAGCAGGGTCTTGTCACTGTGAGTGAAGGAAAGTGGTCAGACTCAAGAAGTCTTATAGAGGCAGAAACAAAATCTGATGCCTCGTTAGATATGTGAAGGTGAGTGTGGGTGAGGAGTAGAGAAGGAGAGTGAGGTTTCAAATCTGGGTGATTGCAAAAACGGGCACTCTGGCAAGATTCTGATCCAATTTAGAAATGACTCTGCGCTAATTATTCTAGGCCCTGAAGACTACAACACCTCCTCAGTGATATTTGTGTACCTTCAAAAATGAGTGGTTTGTGATTAATATCATAAAATGTGTTTTAGTTGTATCTGACTCTTTGTGACTCCATTTGGGATTTTCTTGGCAGAGATACTGGAGTGGATTGCCATTTCCTTCTCCAGCTCATTTTACAGATGAGGAAACTGAGGCAAACAAGGTTAAGTGACTTGCCCAGGGTCACCCAGCTAGTAAGTATCTGAGGCCAGATTTGAACTCAGGAAGATGAGTCTTCCTGACTCCAGACATAGTAAACTCTATCCACTATACCACCTAGCTGCCCACATTATAAAGTAAAATCCCACTTGAAAAAAGGCAACAGAATTATGATTAATCGTAACGACCAGTGTCTGAATCAGAAAAAGATGAAAAAATACATCGCCTCCATCTTCTCAGTAGAGAAGCAGGGAACTATGGGTAGAAAATGCTGCATGTGCTATTAGAAAAATTCTCTAAACTGACTTTTCTTTGATACAGAGAAGGATTTGATATGCATGTGGGAGATTGGGGAGGGATATATTAGGAAATGACTGTTACAAAGGCAAAAAACAAAACCAAATGTTTTTTAAAGAGAGATAAATTTGCTATATCACCCATACAGAAAAAATGAAGCGGATGAAAAAAAAGTCCTACAACTTGTTAGATATCAGGACATTGAGTTAGTCAATCAATAAGATAAGAGCTTCAAATAGACAATAAACTTGAGTTAGAATTGAACAGGAGGAGAATATAGGGCTAGATCACATACTGGAAACCAGGTAGTGCTTCTAATGATACTGAGCTGGTGCTAAATGGTTACCAATCATGGAGCTCTAGGATCTCAGAAGAATCAAAATGGCAACTAACCCAAAGGGTAACAGAGAATCAGCATGGTGGAATAGATAGAAAGTCAACCTTGGAATGAAGGCCAGCCTCTAACACATGTTCCCTAAGAGCCAAGTCACTTAATTTCTCAATTCTCCAGACAGTTTGCTAGTGCTCTATGTTGCAGAAAAGTCATTGGCAGAGAAAATTCCTCAGTGAGAAATCTTCATACCAATGAAATCACATGTCCAACTCCTCTGCCTGTACCTCTCTCAAAGAGTAATGGAAAAATGCATGATGTCTTAGGAGAGAGTTGATGGACTAGGGATATGGAATGAATCACCTATTTTCGAACCTGCCCAATGTGAAGAACTATTTTACTTGTTTACAAGGAAGAGCTTTCACTTGGAGAGGGGAGAGGTAAGTAGGGGAAATGGCCCCTTCCTCAAAGAATAAGTAAAGAAGGAAAAGAGCATCAGTGAAATATATCTTTTAAAATACACACAGGCGAAAAGAAGGAAGTTGATAAGGGGATACAGAAAAACAAGGTGGCATTCATATGTTCACTTACATATATTCCTTTAAAAAAGCTGTAGGTAATAGAGAGTCATAGTTTCACAGATAAAATAAAATATGGAGGATGAGTGTGAGCAAGAAGGTATCAACAACCAGTTGTAGACAGAGGTATGCTGAAGCTAGCTCAAACCGGCTGATGAGAGCCAATTGTTAAATTTTCAGTGTGAGCATTTACACGGCAAATGCTAAAAATAAAGACTTGGTGGTTTCTTTTGTAGATATTCTAAACTTAAGAAAATGGTGGAGGAAAAAGTTAGCAAAGCAGAATAAACCTCTATGTCCTATTTTTTCAGGGAACCAATTATTTATCATTTACCAGCACACTGCTGCTTTTTGCACCCAAAATAACACCATCATGAACATGCGTGACTAGAAAAGCAAACCCAAGCATATAGTGAGAATGGGGGCCTGCAGGTCACAAACTTGAAGGCTGCTCTGGCATCCACAAACTATTAAAAGAACCAGATGATGTTCGGCCCCTTTGGTGGCTTCGCTATAGAGAAAAAATGGGTCAAAATGAAAAAAAAATTCCATCCTTGTGGTTCGAAAAAAATCTTAATATGCTATGACAGAGTGTCCCAAGAGTCTTGAGCTGTTAAAACTGCACTAAGACTTTCGAGATACCCTGTGCAAATACTACCTATTAGCCATTTGGGAGAAGTCAACAGTCAAAATCTGCAAGTCCAATATGAAAACATCTCCCATATCCAAGAGTTTCCCTATAAAAACACTTACTACCTTGCCTTGAGCACTTATTCAGAATTAAACATGTTTCACTCTAAAGGGGATGGCCTGTCCTTTGCATCACACTCCTGGCAGCAATAGAATTGAAACAGAAATATTAAGAACATGGCCTGGGTCAGATTGACATGGAAAAATACATGTTTTCATCTTTAAAAAAAAATTCAACACCCAAAAGAGCCTTGTGAAAAGGATTGGAACTTTATGAACTCTTAGGTGAACATAGCAGAATGTTGAGAGATCAAGTTTGATCTGAGATTACCCAAGGATCACGCTAGAAAGAAGCTCACCCACTGCTTGTCCACTGTTCATTTTCCCTAGAAAAGGTGTCCCAAAGGTCTTGGTGCCGTGTTAAGTTTACTGAAGTTCACAACTGCACCAAGACTTTGGAGACATCCTGTCTTTGTTGCAAGGGGGATGATGTGATTGTGGTATATGACAAACAAGAGACATCTGATGAAAAATGGAAACCATTTTTGGTTTGGTTCCATTGGTCTTGGAGCCAGAGGGAGTCAGGACAGGGGGACAGTCTTCATGCTATAAAGATTCCCCCACAAAACATCCAGGGACCTAGAAAAACATCTCTAGGATGGTGGGTTGACTCCAATGAAGGATTTGCTGGAAGATATAGACAAGAGTCACAAAGGACTGATAAGGCATGGAGAGAGTGCAATCTTCACTTACATCATAGTAAAGAAGAGATTCTGAGACACAGGAGGTCAGCTACTCTAACCCTCTCATTTGACAGATAAGCAAACCAAAGTCAAGAGAGGCCAAGTGACTTAAGATCCTAGTTTCATAGCTCTGGAACTGGAAGGAACCTCAGAGAAACTACCTCCCATTTTACACATCAGAATCATGAGGGAGGTTGGCTTGCCCAAGGCCACACAAACAGTAGACTCCAGACGCAGAATTTGAAGTCAGGCTTTAGACACAACGCCCTTTGTTCTTCCTACACTTCCTAGCCCAGCTCTGTTTGTGACTTTGGGAAAGTCACATGACCCTCCAGGCATCGGTTTCCTTAACTGCAAAAGAAGGGGCTTAAACTAAATGATCTCTCAAGTCCCCTCCAGCTCATAATCGATGAATTATGTACCTTTAGAGTCCCTTCCAGCTCTGGATCTATAGATCCGTTGAAGTATGAAAGGTTCAATTATTTTAAACCCAGAGGGTTACATAGTCCCTGGGGCTAATAGATTATATTCATGCTATTCTGTCAACCATTACCTATCACTCCCTCTAGAGAAGAATAGGTGGCACTGATATAATTAGCCTAGAAAAAAATAAAAACAAAAAACCCCAGTACTTTCAGCCTCAGTTTTCAGGCCTTTAAATAACTGTTTAAAAAGAAGTGATGTGTCTTTCAATAGCCCTCTCTGCTCACTTAGATCTAAGGTGTAGTGCCTGGGAAATCTCGTTAAGATTGTGGTAATCGAGGTGGAATGGATTTCGGCAAATCGGCTGAGAGTTTAGATAGATTTTCCTGCTGGGATTTCCTGTCTAAGTTCCAGAGAGGTGGAATGACTCATTCTCTGTCTAGGCTGAATGTGGATGAGGAGACAGTGAGGGAACGGACAGCTAAGGTAAGGGCGTCTGCAGACCGGGAATACTCTTCTCCAGGCTGGTCTTCTGCACTGTCCACCACCAGCCCAAGATTAGAGGCTTTGGGGCGGTGGGGGGGGGGGGGGGGGAAGATTCATTCACACTTTCAGGAGATTCAAGGAGCCAGAGGAAGAAATTAAATGCAGTCAACTCAAGCACGAAGAAATCTTTCAGCAATATCCACCCTACTGCAAGCCCTCATTTCCTGATGAATATCTGGCCACTGGACCCAGATGGCTCTGGAGGATAAAGTGAGGCTGGTGACCTTACACAGCCCTCCCTCATTCAAATCAAAGTCAACTGCAAGTCATGTCATCATCTCCCTGATGTCATGGTCCTCTTCGAGAACGAAGGACAAACACAACAACAACAACCTGTTTTCTGAACTATTACTATATGGTAAATTAAGTTAATGGGTACAATGCTTCCAGTTCCTCCACCTTTTAATTCCCAATCAATAATCAATAGAGCTGCCAAAGTGATATTCCTAAAACCCGGATCTATGTCACTCCACTACTCAAAAATCTTCAATGGCTCCCTATGGCCTCTAAGGATAAAATACAAACATCTTAGCCTGGTATTTAAAGCTTCAACAGCCTGGAGGCCTGTCCAGTCTTATTTCATGTTATTCCACTTTACCCAGTCACCAGGACTTTTGAGACACCTTTTCTAAGACAAATTAAAAGTGGCCAAGCAGTGAGTAACCCTCTTTCTAGCTTGATCCTTGGGTAATCCTCAGCTCATACTTGATCTCTCAGCATCCTGTTATGTTTTTATCTATGAGTTCATAAAATTCTAATCCTTTTGACGAGGTGCTGAGTTGTTTGGGTTTTTTCAGATGACATGTACTTGTACATTTTGGTCAAACTGGCCCAATGGCTCCATTTCTTTGTGCAAACGGTCCCCTTCATCACAAATGCTCTTCTCCTTCACCACAGGCTCTTACAATCCCAAGCTTCCTTCAAAGGACAGCTCCTTATGCCAACCAATTGGTGCATGTTTCCTATCTGTAGACAAAGGCTGTCCCTTCCCCCACCCTACTGTAAAATGAAAGTTGCTTGGGTTGAAAGTTGAGATGGTTTCATTTATTGTCTTTGTAGCCAAAATGCCCCGCAGGGTGTCTGACACATAGGTGCTTAATAAATGTTTGCTTAATTGGATCTGATTCTCTGCTTTCACATCCGGGAGAAAACATCTTCAGCTAGCAAGAGGCAGAATCAAGAAGAGGACAACAAAAGGGCAGAAGGAAGGGAGAAGAAAAACAATCTAGGCTGTGAATGCTTCCTCTAACTGCAAAAAGGGAAGCATTATGTGTCTCCCTAGCTTCGGTCCACTCACTTGAAACCATAGTTACTACTGAAGGACTTTTTGAGAGATATAGATTTCTCCCATCAACAAGACCCAAATGAGAAATGAAAGGTCAGACAACAGCCCAGAAGAGAGGGATGCTTTCCCAAAAAAGCATGCTTCAGGGAATACTGGAATTATATCTCTAACTCAATACCATTTTCCAAAGCTATTTTATAACCCTTTTTTATTTTTTTTGCTCCAAGTAACTAAGAAGAACAACCCTGAGAATGCTAGCCCTGTAGCATTTGTACCAAATTTACCCCAAAAATTAAAAAAAAAGACACTTCCTAGCTCTGTGAGTACTTCACAAGGGAAGGAAGAAGCACATGGGAAATTTGTTTTTGGTTCGGGTGAACAAGGTCCCATTAGCTAAGTGACCTTTTTGCCTCATCTCAGCTTGGTGACACATTTTCTGGGTGGAATAATTTCATCCTCATCTTATCTCTCTTTCACAAAACCCCAAAGGAAATAAATGACCTTTGGTTCTAATACTCATCTCTACATTATGTAAAATAATCTCCATGATTATGAGGCTTTATGATTTGTTGTTTTCAGTCATGTCTGACTCTCTGTGACCCCATGTGGGATTTTTTTTTTGGCAGAGATACTGGAGTGGTTCGCTATTCCCTTCTCCAGCTCATTTGACAGAGGAGGAAACTGAGGCAAACAGGGTTAAGTGACTTGCCCAGGGCCACACAGCTAGAAAATGTCTGAGGTCAGATTTGAACTCAGGGAGATGAGTCTTCCTGACTCCAAGCCCAACACTCAATCCACTGTGCCATAACAGCTGCTCAGCTTTATGATTAGATAACATTATCTAGCTTAATACCTACATCGACCCTGTGAGGTAGGTGATGCAAATATTATTATCCCTCTTAATTTAACAGATAAGGAAACTGAGGACTAGCAGAGTTGAATGACTTGATTGAGGTTCCATAGCTAGGTAAGTAGAAAAGCCAATCAATCATGCATTTATTAAACATTCACTAAGTGCCAGAAACTGGGGGTACATAGACAGAAGGGAAACAGTTGCTGCCCTCAAGGAACTTGTGGTCTAGCCTGGGGAGATAACATGTACATATGCATAGGAAGACAGATAATCAAATAGCTAGGTAGCTGGGTGGCACAGTGGAGAGAGCACTGGGCATGGAGTCAAGACCTGAGTTCAAATCCAGTCTCAGACACTTAGTTGTGTGACTCTGGGCAAGTCTCATGACCCTTGGCAACTCTAAGATCCGATGCAGTGAGTAAAAATTGGCATTGTTTTGTTTATTTACAGGTGAGGAAACTGAGGCAAACAGGGTGAAGTGACTTGCCCAGGGCCACACAACTAGTAAGTGTCTGAGGCCAGATTTGAATGCAGGTAGGTACGTAAGTCTTCCTGACTCCAGGCCTAGTTCTATCCACTTCACCACCCAGCTGCTCATCCCATGAGTAGAGAACTGTAAAGCGATCCTAAATTAGCTCCCAAACCCAGGTCCTAAAAATCTTCCCTTTGGGTTGAGACACCACTCTTTCCAAGAGGACTCTCCTAAACAGTGACTGGGATTCCACTGCATTCCGTCTCTCAATGACAGAGTGCGACTTTGCCTTTATTAAATCAGTTTTCCTGGATGGATGACTGTCCCCGGGTCTTGAGAAAGAGGTAACCAAAGAGAAGGGCAGGAAGCGAACAAGTGATGTAGTTGAAGAGAAAAGAACACTGGCCTGTCAATCCCAGCACTGCCGTTGATCATCTTCATGACCCTGGACAAGCTGCCTCATTTCTCTGAGCCTCAGTCTCCTCCTCTGTAAAATGGGACTAATAACGGTACCACCCGTGTCATAAAGCTGCTGGGATGGAAGTGCTCCGTCAACCTTCCCAGGACCACAGAACTCTAAATAAGCTGCTCTTTTAAGTGTTAGAGGGAAACATTCTGCCTTCTGGGATACGAGTGGCCAGAAATGGAATCAGTCCTGCCACTTGCTGTTGGCTCAATTTCTTCCACGGGCCTGGGGCTAGAGATGAAACCAGCGCAGACCAGCAGGACAGGAAGGCTGCATGCTCACACCTATTGTGGACACAGAGGCGAGCTGGGCCTAGCAGAAAGTCTGAGCCAGTGGTGTCAGACTCCGACAGAAACTGGAGGCCACTAACCTGTACAGAAGGGTCCCTGTGAGCCGCAGGTTAACATATATACGTAAACACATATATGCATGTACACACATATGTGTGTATAAGTAGTAATTATTAATACATCATTAAAATCAGATAGGAACTTCCATGTGTACATGTGTATATGTGCATGCATGTATATGTGTATTTACATTTAATACACCAACACACTAAAATCAAAGAGGAATTTTTAAGTGCACACATAAATATGTGTGTATATACATATGTTCATGTATATTTAATACACCAACACATTAAAAGTAGATATGAATTTATATATGTACACATGTGTGTATATGCATTCATGGATGTAGCGTTTAATACAGCAATCTATTAAAATGACATAGGAACTTATATCTGTGCACATATAAATGCATATATACATACATGTATACATATTTTAAATATACCAACATATTAAAATCAGAGAAGAATGTATATATGTACACATGTATTTGTGTGTAAGTATATGCATATATGTATATGTTTTAATATACTAATGTATTAAAACCAGGTACACACATGTATGTGTATATACACGTGTGTGTATATTTTAATAACCAACATGTTAAAATCAGATAGGCACTTATATGTGTATATATATGTATGTGTGTATGTGTATGAATGTATGTATATTTTAAAACACCAACTCATTAAAACTCCATAGGAAATTATATGTTTACACGTATGTATATTTCAATATACAAACACAGTAAAACCATCTAGGAACTATATGTACACATGTCTGCATACATATATGTATGTGTATTTTAATACACCAATATATTAAGATCAGATAGGAATGTGTGTATGTGTATATACATATATGTGTGTGCATATTTTAATGCACCAACATATTAAAATCTGATAGGAACTTACATATGTACACATATATATGTGTGTATGTATATTTTACTACACCAACATATTAAAATCAGGTGAGAACTACATATGTACATGTGTGTATATACATACACAAATATGTATATTTTTAAATACACCAACATTAAAATCAGACAGGAACTCTGTTTTAATTCCTGTTTGGACCCACTTATTTGACATCTCTGGTTCTAGTCCAAACTCTGGTAAAGCTCAACTATCAACTTCAGGGAACAACTGAGGACCTAAGTGAAAACTCAAAAAGAAAGAGCTATCCCTCTTCATAGGTTCCAGATTGCTAGGAGGGCGGCCTCATAGCAGTAAGTGACAAGAGTAATGATGAGGCTGCTAGATTTGGTATCCAAGGACTTTACTGTGAACCCTAACTCAAAACTTCCTCCCCTGTGTGTCTGTGAGCAAGTCACTGCCTTTCTTTGGACCTCAGTTTCCTTATCTGTAAAAAAGAAGAAGTTGGATGTGTCCCGGATCCTCTTGATCTGGTAAAGCCCAGAGACCCCTCTGCAAGATATTTTTAAACACAAAATCAAATGCGTAGGATTGTAAAGTTAATGGATTACATTGAAATAGATCTCAAAATGTCTATTTTTTTAAAAGTTCACTGCCCCCCAGGTGAAAAACCTTGGCCTAGATAAGCTCCAAGGTCCTTACCTGCTCAAAAGCTATGATCCCATGTTAAACTGGATGGAAGACTCCACAGGGGAGACGATACAATTCATTAGGACAAACCCAAAGCCCCTCATGACAGCCTGTGAAATGAGCAATGTCAGCCAGTACTGGAAAATGTCTTTGGTGAAAGGATCCCTAAACGTCCCCATCTAAGTACAACGTTCAGTTCTCACAGGGCAGAGACTTTTTTTTTCTTCTTTGTACCCCCAGCACCCAGCACCATGCTGGCACACAGTAGGCCTTAACAAGTGAGTCAAATCCATTCCCAAACTATTAAACTTCCAAGTTCTATTTTTCAGTGAGCCTAATTTAGCAACATTCCACCAGAATTATTCTAAGTAGCCAAACTTCAGTATTAAGAAACACTCCAGGAAGGACAGAGAACAGATGCACATAAATCCTAGTAGCCAGAAGTGAGAGTACACTGGAGGCAGAAAAGGAGGATTTCTCATGGAATCTGTCTTCTAGATGGATGTCTAAAATCAAACCTGACCTAGAATTTGGAAGTTTCACCATCATCACCCACTCCCCCTACAAAAAAAAGAGAAAATAGGGTGTGAGGGAGAGGTGGGAAAGGAAAGAACAAGGAAGCCCACGCTTGCAGAAGAGTTGCAGATGGGCAAAGTTTGAAAAAGGTTCCCAGGACAAAACGCGGCTGAGGGGTGCGCTGAAAGGGACCCAACAGAGGCGAAGTGGAACCAAGAAGTAGGAATGATGCCCTGGGAAACTGGTGCCTCTTTTCTAAGTGGGAGGAATGAGCCCCTTTGGTGCCTGCGCTCACCAAAGGCATGTGGTGGCGGTCACTCGGGCTGGTGAGGGAGATGTGGCGGCCCTGCGGCGGGGAAGCCGGGGACCCCTAGTGGGCGGTTCGGTTCAAAGCAAAACCAACCTCACGGAGTTCCAGCTCGGAGGGGACGGAGCTGGGGGGGCGTGTCTCTGGATGCCTACCAGCCCAAGCTTTGGGGCTCGAGGCTCAGGGCTCCCCGCGGTGATCCACTGCTCCCCTCAAAAGCTCGGAGCCCTTTCCTTCGGGCAAGGGGAGAACTCGTGGGACTCCGGGCTCCGGGGCAAGCTTGGCACGCAGTGGGGGAGAGGGGAGCCCAGCTGCTCTTCCCAGTCCAGGTATGCGGATCTGGTCCAGTCTCGGTGCCAGGGCGGCAGCTCGGAACTCTCCCTCCTGTGCGCCCCGCCTCCCTCCTCTCCACGCTCAGGTGCGCTCGGCCACTGGCAGCCACCTCCATCAGCCGGCTCAGCGTTACCCCGAACTGGGGTTTCCAGGCTCAGCTTTGGGGCAGTCCCCTGAGCCCCGGAAGGAGACCCGGAAAAGGAGGTGAGCTCTCCGACCGGCGGGCTCACGCCTCTTCCCCCCCACACACACACACACATTCACTAATTTGTGCACACACTACCATGTACACACTGATGACGCGCACACACGCACACGCCCGTTAATGTTTCCCCCTCCATACATATATTCATTAACGCACATGCTCGCCAAAGAGTGCACACACACCCCCTCGCTGTCGCGTGCACACACACACATACGCACACACTTTGCCGCACACTCGCGAACGTGCACACACGGAGGCATACATACACATGGAGGCATACACGCACGCACACTCACACTCACACTCACAGTCACCCTTACCCTCCCCGAAGCCAGAGCCGACCTAATCAGCAATCACCCTCTCGGTCTCGGGGCGCTTCCTTACCTTCCGCAGCAGCATGTTGGAACTGAGCTGGGGCCGGGCTGGGGCTGGGGCTGGGGCTGCTTGGACGCCGGGGAGCCGGGACGCTACGGAGCCGGGAGCCCGAGCGAGCGGGCTGGAGGGAGGCGGGCGCGCAGCGCGCTCTAGCCAGAGCCGGAGCCAGAGCGGGTGCGGGAACCTGCGCCCCCGAAGCTGAGCCGGGGATTGCGCCCGTGGAGCCCCGAGCGCTGCACTCACCCTTTCCCGCACATGCGTGTGTGCGGCGCCTCCGAGAGGTGGCCGGAGACTCTGCCGCCGCCGCCGAGGGCGGGGGACATGAGCTTCCACTGGCTGGCCACACACACACACACACACACACACACACACACGCACACACACACGCGCACACTGACTCGCACCTCACTTGCCCCATGTGCACTATAGAATAACAGTGCCAAATCTACAGAGTAGGTTAGGAAGAAAAGTTGGGGCCAGATCCTTGATAGGCTTTAAATGCCAAAGAAGAGTTTTATTTCATTCTAAAGTCAATAGGGAGCCAGCGATGTTTGTTGAACCATGGCCCAAATTACGACTCGAAGAGCGAGACACCTTCCTTTCTCTCCATTGTACCAAAGACCTTTTTTGCCCACCCTGAAGTAACTCTCTCCCCTAGTGATCAGTCCAAACATCTTCAAACTCCAAATCCTAAACCCAGTGAGAAAGAAGTGACTTTTCCCCCTAGCCACGGAAATGCAAATACTGTGAGACCCTGGTGCTTACTGAAGAACAAGGTAGGCTGTTGCATGACTCCCATAAAGAAATCCAGGGTCTCCTGAGCAAAATTCTTCAACTGCTCTGAATATGACAAATGAAACAGAGAAGTAAAAAACTGATTTAGTAGCGTTGGCACAGTAGAAGGGAAGTCATTTGGATACCAACACATCTCATCGGCCAAATGAGTGAGGGGAAAACATTCTAAGGTTTTGAAATGAGCTTGCATTTCTCAGTCTGCTGTGACAGGTGAGCAGGACAGGCATCAGTGAAAAATCAGAAGCTTAAAAGCCTGTAAACACTTCTGCCAGATGTTTGCGAATTCACATTGTTCTGACTGCCAAATGCTCTAGGACATAACTAGTTATTGACTGCAGATGTTTCACCCTAATAATTATTTAACATTTATAGAGTATCAGTGGCATGACAGAGATGGTCACATTAAACGTAGCAGGTATTTTTATGAGCTTATTAAATAAAACATCCTGTCTGGATTTCTGTGGTTGCCCATCAGCATGATGACGGTGGTGGATGACTGCGTTGTTGAATGATGGGTAGAAGTGATGGGGCCCACTGGCTTCTCTCTTATCCTTTGCCTTTATTTCATCAGCTGCATATGCTTTCCTCTCTTTGAATACCTTTAGGTTGATGGTGTAGCAGGCTAGACAGACTATTACAGTGGAAAGTGAGCTAGATTTGAAGCCATGGGTTGGACCCCACGTCTGACACCAATTGCATCACCTTGGTCAAATCTTTTGACGTTGTGGAGACTCAGTTTCCTCAGCTGTTAAAATGGGGAGAGGAAAGCTTGCAGGATTTATCTCACAGAGTTGCTATAAGAATCGGATAAGATCAAGAGGATGCAAACTCTGTGAGGGTAGGAACTGTTTGTTTGTCTGTATATATTCATTACCTGTTACACACCAGAAAATATGCATGCCCTTCCTCCTAAGGAGTTACCCCCTAGGTGGAACTCCACCCTGATGCTGGGTTGTCCTGACTGGTAAGAGTGCAAACTCATCTGACCCAGTATTATCTAGCCAGCCCCAGACCATGTTTCACATTCCATCCAGCCATTTACCCCAGGAAACAGCCAACCCCAGCACCTTGCCATCTGACTTGCCCTATAATTGCACATGTCCCTTTTTTACTTGCTCCCAACCCCAAAGTTTCCTCCTCTTGCTCCAGAACCAGCAATCAAATCAAAACTACCTTTGCTACTGAAGAATTTATGACAACCAGCTGCCTAGTGGCTTTATTTATAACCACTTTGATTCCCAAACCAAACCTCCTTTCTTTCCTGGTCACCATTCCCCCATATGTGTTTTCTTCCCTATAAAATATAAGCTCTTGAGGACAAGGATTGTCCTATATTTGTGGACAATGAACAACTGTGAAATAGATCTGCTGACATTTCTAAATAGATAAATAGGTCCACTGACATTTCTGAAGTGACCTATCTATAGCAATCATCAGCAACAGCAGAGAAGATGGCAACATTTGGATTCTACCACTGTAATACATGAAATATCACAGGAAAGGGTGAAAAATGGCACTTGAAAAGACAAAGTTGGGTGGAGAAGCTAATGGGCACTTAAGTGGGACAGTGGAAGGAGTGCCAGGCCTGGAGTCAGGAAGACTGATAAGTCTTCTGAGGTCAAATCTGGTCTCAAACACTTGCAAGAGGCAATTCCCTAGGACTATAAAGTAAGAGAAAGTGTTCATCTGCGTTGGAAGGGGAAGTTATTCACCTGGAGCTCCCTTCACTAAAGAAATCACAAGTCTGGTCAAAAGACAAAAAGTGCCCAAGCTGTGCTAGAATGGGAGCTTGAGCCAACCAAGGTACATTGAGCATCCAAATTAGCCCCTCCCCTGCCTCCACATACACACTTAATATGAATCCAGAGGATTTCAACTTATGTAAATGCAGAGTTGAGGGGAATACAGGCCACAAACTAGTAATTAACATGGCACTCTGAGGTTTATTAGGTATTTTATTCTCCACAGCACTGTGAGAAAGGTAGCATAGTTATTATCATCATCATTTTACCAAAGAGGAAACCAAGGCTTAGAAGTTGACTGGCCCATGGGCAGACATAGAGAGTAGGTGGCAGAGTCAGAATCAGGGTTTCCAAAGCCTAGTGTTCAATCTATTATACCACAGAGTCCCTTACCTTCTCCTCCTTCCAATTAGAGTTCTTTAAATTCACAAAACCCTTTCTTAGTGTAGCAACTGATTTAATTAACGCCAATTCCCTAATAGACTGGAACAAGCTCATTACAAAGAGCAGTGAAGACCTCAGCTCAGTAGCTTTTACAGTGCCTTTCAGAGTCTTTCCTTCCAAACAGGCACTAGTCCCAAGGCACCACAAGGTCAATGCACCCAGAGAAATTAGCAGGGTCCAATCATTTCTTTAAACTTCTCATCTTCAGAAAATAAAGCCACAGGCCCACCTATTGATTACAAATCTATCATGTGGAAAATTGCATACAGAAAACAAATCCCATCTTTGTCCTCTGAAGCCCCCAAGACTATCATTAACCAGCTTTGAGAACTTCCACAAAAGTGAATCTGTCAGAAACCTGTTTCCTTTTTGACTCTATACCTTACATGCAAAGAATCATCCAAGCATTCAAAGGGGAGGAATAGCACCTAACATACAGTAAATATTACCCATTGCATCATCAGTCTAAATGCATTGCTATAATCATTCATTTCCTTGAAACTCAAGTGACATGTAGGAACAAACTCCATCTTGAGAAGTAATGTACTGCCAACCACAGATGGCAATAATATTCTACTAGATTGTAAACTCCCTGAAGGCAGAGACCATGTCTTATTGAAATTTTGTAATCCTTCTGAAGTGGATAGGTATGTCTTTGTGTACCCTCTGGGTGTTTTAATGATTTTTATGGGGAATGGAGGCAGTTAGGTGTCTCAGTGGATAGAGTGCCAAGTCTGAAGTTATGAACACTCATCTTCCTGAGTTCAAATCTGGCCTCAGATACTTACTAGCTATGTGATCCTCAGCAAATCACTTAACCCTGTTTGCCTCAGTTTCCTCACATGTAAAATGAGTTGGAAAAGGAAATGGCAAACTGCTCTAGTATCTTCACCAAGAAAACCCCAAATGGGGTCATGAAGAGTAAGACATGACTGAAATGACTGAACAACAACAATTGGAGATAGCTCTAGTGGAATATATAAAAACCATATTTTTTGGTCCTCTAAACCTTTTGACATTGTTTGAGGGAAAGATGGAGATGGGCTGGAATGTTGGTGGGAGAGGAAAGTAAGTAAGGTTTTTTAAGTGAGTTTCTAAGGATAAGTGAGAAGTCTCCATTCAAATCCTCTTGTGGTGGTTTCTTTGTAGTGTGATGATGTTGCATTCTCAAAGGCAAGGCAGCAGAGCTCAAGCTCTGGCAGTTTCTATAAAGCTAGAAAGGACTCGAGGATGTCTGTCATCTTACCATCAGTCTACTAAGTTCTAAGAGCTTCATCCCCAGGTTGGCTTCAGGGGAAGGGAATTTTTCAGCCCTATGTGGAAATCCTCAAAGAATATCTACTCTAGTTTTTAGGATGCAGTCTGTATCTATGGAGGGATAACCTAAACTGATGAAATCATGGATTAGTGAACAAGCATGGGTGGAGCATCAAAATCAAGGTCCAGAAACAAGAGGCCCAGAATCTCTGCACCTCAGACTTGGAAGAGACCTCAATGGCCATCTGGTACTCAAACAAGAAACCCCTCAACAACCCCAATAACCAATGGTTACCAGCCCCTACTTGAAGACCTTTACTGAAGAGGAACCCACAGTTCCCAAGGCAGGCCATGCTACTTTGGCACTGCACTGATTGTTAGGACATTTTTTCCTGATAACTAGGCTTGTTACCACCTCTGTGCATTGCTCTTTGTTCTATCCTCTGGGGCCAAGCAGGATGAGGCTAATCCCTTTTTTAATGCAACTTTTATTTCATTGTACTTTTTTCAAGGAACATGTATTTCTTTTCTCTCCCTCCCAACAGAAACATTAGAATAATGTGTGTATGTATATATACATGGAGAGAGAGAGAGAGAGAGAGAGAGAGAGAGAGAGGGAGAGAGAGGGAGAGAGAGAGAGAGAGAGAGAGAGAGAGAGAGAGAGAGAGAGAGAGAGAGAGAGAGAGAGAGAGAAAGAGAGTGTCACATGGATTTTGTGAAATCAACTCAAGGCTCACCTCCACCAAGCAACCTTCTCTGTTCGTCTGCACATTGCAAAGTAACAGAAATGTCAAGATGAAGTGATGTTGGTCAGGGAAGGCTTCTCAGAAGGTGTGAGTCAGAATCTGAGAGCTGGATGGGACCTCACAGATCATATCGCCTAACCTATGTCTAGCCCCAGATCCCTTGTATAGCCCCTCTACATGTCCAATTTCATCTGTTTCTTCTTTCTCCCCATTCTAACTTCAAGACTTCCAGTGACGGTCAACTCAGTGTCTCCCAAGGTAGCATATTCAACTAATGGATAGCTCTAACTAGCTAGCATTTACCAAGTACTTTAAGGTTTACAAAGTGCTTTACAGATAGTTTATGTTCACAACAACCCTGGTGGGCAGAGTAGGGGCTATTATTATCCCCCTTTTACAAATTTTTCCAAATAATTCTCCTAATAGATGTTTGTAATGACAATGCTCACAGTACTATGGCTTTCAAGATGGAAGTATCTTAAAGGCCAGTGAGACCGATCCACTCATTTTACTGATGAAGAAACTAAGTAACAGAGAGATTAAATGATTTGCCCAGGACCAGAAAGCTTGCAAGTGCCAGAGGATTTGAATCCGGTTCTTCCTAACTTCAAGTCAAGCATGGTATTTCTCCTCTCAAATGACTTCTACCTAGCCAAACCACATTTCAGCTTTCTTCTTTGTTAGTTCTTTATGAACAGCATCGATGGTAATGATTTTCCTCGCTGCCCTAATCATAGCTCCATCTTCATTCTTTGTTCCCTTACTGACATTCTTTATCATTTTCAGTTGTATCTGACTCTTCATGACTCCATTTGGAGTTTTCTTGGCAAAGATACTGGAGTGGTTTGCCATTTCCTTCTCCAATTCATTTTACAGATAAGGAAACTGAGGCAGATTTAAGTGACTTGCCCAGGGCCACACAGCTAGTAGAGGCCAGATTTGAACTTAAAAAGATGGGTCTCCCTGACTTCAGGTCCAGCCCTCTATCTACTGTGACACCTAGCTCTCCACTGACATTCGCATTCATTCAAATGAAGTCAAACACATTTATTAAGTGCCTACTATATGCCAGGCATTGTGCTAAGCATTGAATTCAATTAACAGTGATCCCTCCTCCATCATCCATTTCAATATCCTCCTAATTAATCTTCCTTTTTCTATTTTCTCCTCACTCAAAGACTATTCTTCATATAGCCACCAAACTGGAAGTTCTAAAACAGTCCTGACCATGGCACTCCCCTGCTCAGGAAGCTTTAGGGGCCCCCAATTACCTCTGAGATAAAATACAAACTGCTCAATCTGACATTTGAAACCCTTCATAAACTGGCTCCAACCTAAAATTCCCAATATATTTTATTCCAGCTAAACCAGACTAGACATTCCCCAAACTTGACATTCCATCTCCACCCTTCATATCTTTTCATTTGAAATTCGGTCACTTCTCATTACCACCTCTCAAGTCTCCTGGATTCCTTCAAGGTCAAGTTCAGGTTCCACTTCCTACACAAAGCTTTTTCTGATATACCCTCCCCACCCCCACCCCCAGTGGTTAGTGCTCTTTCCTGCTTCAAATTATCTGGTATTTAATTATATGTATATGTAGTATCCTGTCAGAAAAATAAAAACTGTTTGAGACTAGAGACTAGTTGTTTTCGTCTTTGCTTCCCCAGCACCTTACACACGAGAAGTGCTTGATAATTGGGTGCCCAATGTATGATTATATGGATACTATGCACCCAAAATTGTGTGTGTGGGGGGGGGGGTTCCCTAGTGACCAGTCAGCTAGTCCTAGAAAAGCAAAATAATATTCACATTGACAGCTGGGCCACAAATTATAGCAGAAACAAAAAGACATTGAAGTTACATGGAAGGAAAGCTGCCTGTCTCTGCACTGATGCGCAATTATGAAAAGTCATGGAGGAGTTGTGACCCATGCTGATGAAAGGTGCTCACACTGCTGAGATCACTGATTCATTGCTATAAGGTCACATTGCCCTTTCTGGCTACCAGGTCACATGGTTGCCTTATAGGCCACTAAAATCCCCACCACATATGCAACTAAAACCGCCAGAGGCCTCAACAAGTCTGTTACTGCAGGGAGTAGGCCTTGCTCTTCTGTCTCCTTAAGTCCCTCCAATACACGTCAGCCTATAGTGACAGCTTCATATTACTCAGCTATAAGCAGTTTAGCGCCATCCTGTGCTGCAATCTGACTGCCTCAAGGCGCTAAGCTTCACTAATACCCCTGGCCATGGTGCTGACAACTATTTATCTATTCCCACATGTCACCATTTTGTCATGAGGATGTTATGGAAGACTTTTTTTAATTTAATATTTTATCCCTGCCCCCAATTACATGTAAAAACAATTTTTAACTCATTTAAAAATTTTTTTTGAATATGAAAGGCTTTTTCAAACATTTTCTTGAAATCCAGAAATACTATGTCTTCAACTCCAAGACTAATAATGGAGGGAGAGGGAGAGGAGAGAGGAACAGGAAGAGGGAGAGGGAGAGAGAAAGAGGGAAAGGGAAGGAGAAGGGGAGAGAAAGAAGAAAAGAGAGGGAGAGTTAGAGAGGGAAAAGGGAGGGAGAGGGAGAGGAAGAAAGAGAGGAAGAGGGAGAGGGATGGTTCACTCTCTTCTCATATCACTATTTATCATTCAGTCATTTCCAATTCTTTGTGACCCTATTTGGGGTTTTCTTGGCAAAGATATTGGAGTGGTTTGCCACTTCCTTCTCCATCACATTTTACAGATGAGGAAACTGAGGCAAACAGGAGTCGGTTTTTTTTCAATGCACAGGATTTTAACAAAATAGCATATGTAATACCCCAAACAGCATGTGATTGAATGAAAAATATTTTACAAAAATCATAATCTCACAATAGAATAATGACATTTGGCTTCTTTAGTGTGGCCACATGCCTTTCATTAGTGTTACAGCTGGAGAGTCATTACCATCTCCAGTTAACATTTTGGAAAATCAGTAGTCTCCATGACTATAAATGTACAAAATTTTGCTTGCTACAAGCAAATGTCAGACTTGCCCAGGGTCACACAGCTAGTAAGTTTCTGAAGTCAGATTTGAACTCAGGAAGATGAAATCTCCTTGACTCCAGGCCCAGTGCTCTATCTACTGTACTCCCTACCTGCCCTGTGTCATTACAGGTTAGCAAAATGGAAATACATTTAGGCTGGTGTGAGCTATTTTTCATGAACTCACATTTCTTTTTAGAAATATTTTCCTGGCGGAGCCAAGATGGCGGCTGGTAAGCACGGACTAGAGTGAGCTCCGTACCCGAGTCCCTCCAAAAACCTATAAAAATGGCTCTGAACCAGTTCTAGAACGGCAGAACCCACAGAACAGCGGAGGGAGGCAGGGCTCCAGCCCAGGACAGCCCGGATGGTCTCTGGGTGGGCTCTATTCCACACGGAGCGGGGAGCTGGGAGCTGGGAGCTGGGAACGGAGTGGAGCAGAGCCCAGCCTGAGCGGCGTGGACGATCCGGACCGGAAGCCGGGCGGAGGGGGCCCTAGCACCCTGAATACGTGAGTAGTTACCAGACCCCTCGACCCACAAACACCAAAGACTGCGGAGAAGGTTAGTGGGAAAAGCTGCGGGAGTGGAAGGAGTTCGCGGTTCGGCTTCCAGCCCCGGGGGCAGCGGAGGTGGGGCAGCTACAGCTGTTGTTACTTCCGGCTCCAGGCCCACCTGGTGGGGGGAAATAAGTGGCGGATCACAGCAGGGGTGCACAGCCTGCCGAAGATCTGAGCCCAGTCTGGACTGGGGGTCCTTGGGGAAGGAGGAGTGCGGCTCTGACAGAGCTGGCACCACCCCCCCAAACGTAGAACATAGAACTCAGTAATCTACAAGCAGTCATACCCCACTGAAAAACTCAAGGGTCAAGTTAGTTGGTTGGGAATATGGCCAGGACGCGAAAACGCGCCCAGATTCAGTCTCAGACTTTGGATTCTTTCTTTGGTGACAAAGAAGACCAAAACATACAGCCTAAAGAAGACAGCAAAGTCATAGAGCCTACAACCAAAGCCTCCAAGAAAAACATGAACTGGCCCCAGACCATAGAAGAACTCAAAAAGGATTTGGAAAAGCAAGTTAGAGAAGTAGAGGAAAAATTGGGAAGAGAAATAAGAAGGATGCGAGAAAACCATGAAAAACAAGTCAATGACTTGCTAAAGGAGACCCAAAAAAATACTGAAAAATACACTGAAGAAAACAACACCTTACAAAATAGACTAACTCAAATGGCAAAAGAGCTCCAAAAAGCCAATGAGGAGAAGAATTCCTTGAAAGGCAGAATTAGCCAAATGGAAAAGGAGGTCCAAAAGACCACTGAAGAAAATACTACTTTAAAAATTAGATTGGAGCAAGTGGAAGCTAGTGACTTTATGAGAAATCAGGATATTATAAAACAGAACCAGAGGAATGAAAAAATGGAAGACAATGTGAAATATCTCCTTGGAAAAACCACTGACCTGGAAAATAGATCCAGGAGAGAGAATTTAAAAATTATTGGACTACCTGAAAGCCATGATCAAAAAAAGAGCCTAGATACCATCTTTCAGGAAATTATCAAGGAGAACTGCCCTGATATTCTAGAGCCACAGGGCAAAATAGAAATTGAAAGAATCCATCGATCGCCTCCGCAAATAGATCCCAAAAAGAAATCTCCTAGGAATATTGTTGCCAAATTCCAGAGCTCCCAGATCAAGGAGAAAATACTGCAAGCAGCCAGAAAGAAACAATTTGAATATTGTGGAAACCCAATCAGAATAACCCAAGACCTGGCAGCTTCTACATTAAGAGATCGAAGGGCTTGGAATGCGATATTCCGGAGGTCAATGGAGCTAGGATTAAAACCTAGAATCACCTACCCAGCAAAACTGAGTATCATGTTCCAAGGCAAAATATGGACTTTCAATAAAATAGAGATATTTTCCTGTCTAAATATACTTTTATTTAAGGCATTTATGTGAAACAGTGAATAGAAAATTGGCCTTGAAGTCAGAAAGATCTGTGTTCAAGTCTTACCTGTGACATATACTAGCTGTATGACCCCTGGTAAGTGATTTAATTCTCACTGCCCTTAAGCACCTCTCTAAGACTACAAACAAAAGATAGTCTACATTACTGAAAGGTATTTCCTCAATCCCTACACCAATGAAATCATAAATTATGTCCCCCTCAAAGCCCAAGGGCTCTTTGAAACCCATGAATGAAACATTATAGACTTTTGCCAGGAATCAAAGCCCAAACTCACTAGGCTACCATTTGAAGATGGCACCTGTCAGGATCTCAGAACTCTATAGAGTTTGAAGGGAGAAGACAGACATAATTTATCCTCACACAAAAGAGTTCTATTCCACTTCCTACTGTAGTGTGAGCATCTCTTAGGGGGAACGATTGCAATTTTTAAAATTTTCTTTTTAATTTATGAAATAAAATAAGCATTTCTATAACATAGTACAATAAAAAGGTGGCTGTACATGAAACTGCAAAAATAGCACAACTTGCTATTCCTTTAAAATATACAACAAAATATCGTGTAAATTTCTTTTTTTCTTCTCTCTTCCCCCTCCCCACCCAAGAGATGGCTATCATTAGACACAAATATGTACTGGATATTTAGCGGTGTCAGAAAGTATCCACAGTACTGGTGTAGGTTGTTTTGAGTGATTGGAGGCTGGCTGGAGTTCTGTGATTACAGTAGCATGAGGAAGAAAGATTGCACATCATGGGATGATAGATTTAGAGCTGGACAGAGCCATCGAGGTAGAGGTAATCCAGTGTAACTCCCCTGTCTTACCAATGAGGAAATCAGTACCTCAAGAGGTTAAGAAATTTGCCTCAAGTCATTCAAGCAATCAGTGGCAGCTACAGAATTAGAACTCATGTCCTTTGATTTGAGAACTAACACTCTAAGCGTTCACATGAAAAGTGAGGGTGAGTGGGTGAATGGGAGAGATAGTGGTTAGCAGTGAGTGTACATTTTACAAGAAGCCTGACAAAGGAAAGTGAAAATGGTTGAGTGTCCAAGTGGAAGCCTCGAGTGCTGTGGGCCTTTCTGTGGATTTCCTTTCCCTGCAGAGGCATTATGATGAGTATACAAGATTAGAATTTCAAACGGGGAATAGCTGAACAAGTTGTGGTGCATTAATGTAATGGAGTATTGTACTGCGTTGTAAGAAATAATGAATTTGAAGAAGAAAAGCAAGAGAAGACTTACACAAAATATCATGGAAGGAAGTGATCAGAACCAAGAAAATGATACACACAATGACTATAGCACCAGAAACAACAAAACGCTGTCATTATAACGGCCAAGGCTATTTCCAAAGAAGAGATTCCAAAATCCCTAATTCTTTCCTTTCATTGCAGAAGGGAAC
The DNA here is from genome assembly GCF_011100635.1 of Trichosurus vulpecula. Classification (NCBI taxonomy): domain Eukaryota; kingdom Metazoa; phylum Chordata; class Mammalia; order Diprotodontia; family Phalangeridae; genus Trichosurus; species Trichosurus vulpecula. The sequence goes on along the minus strand of NC_050577.1, from coordinate 219,655,818 downwards.
TACGAGTGTGCTGTCCTGCGCAAACTGGCATATCCAGTTGGTGTGTTCCTAGTTTTGCTGAATTGCTTTCTTTTTTTCCTTCTCTTTCCTATATTCTGTAACATAGGATGATTCCATGAGTAAGACAGGGGAGGTACATACTCAGAAAGGAAGGTGATGCAAAAACAATAAGATATGAATAAAATATTAAAATTTTAAAAAGTAGAGATTATTGACAGCCCAGCCCCACACCGTATATACCAGTTCAGAATAAACAGTGATGAAATTGTTTAATCAATAGCTGGCAAGCCAGGCAGATCAAGGTGTCAGTCACTCCAAGTCTAGAACCCTCTCTGTGCCTATCAGGAAAACTCACTACCCCCTTCTTCATGGGTAGGATTTCCTTTTTATGCTCATTTTCCTTCAAAAGTGTGGCTTTCCTTTCAGTCAAGCAACAAGCAATGATTAAGTGCTCACTATATGCAAGATATTGTGCTAACCACTAGAGAAACAAAGAAAAAGCAAACACAGTCCCCACCTTGAAAGAGCTCACATTTTAATGGCGGGGGGAGGAGGGGCCGCAAAATAGACACATACAAGATACACACTAGGTAGGTGGAAGGTAATCTTAGAGAGAAAGGCAGCACATCTGGGGAGAGCAGGAAAGGCTGCCTACGGGAGCTAGACCTTGAGCTCGGTCTTAAAAGAAGCCAGGGATTCTAAGAGATGGAGGTGAGGAGGAAGAGCATTCAAGGCATGAGAGGTGGGGGGACAAGATGGCAGCCAGTACAAGGGTACAGATGGGAGGTCAAGCATCGTGCATGGGGAACAGCAAGAAGGGCTAGACTTTAGTTGTTTTTTTCTTTCCAAACATGTAGCACAAGACAATGGAAAGCAGAAAGTGAACGGACTGACTAAAACCAGGGAAATTTGCTTTTCACGGGACTAAAGAAAGGGTAAGGGAGGAGGGGTGGAGAGGAAAAGGAGGAAAAGAGAGAGGGGGGAGAGAGAAGGGGAGAAGGAAGGAAGGAAAGAAAGAAAGAAGGAAGGAAAGAAGAGGAAGAGGAAGAGAGAGAAAGGGAGAGAGAAAAGAAGAGAGAGGAAGGGAGGGAGGGAGAGAGAGAGGAGAGAGAGAGAGAGAGAGAGAGAGAGAGAGAGAGAGAGAGAGTGAGAACCATCCTTTCCCCATGTCATTACAGATTAGGAATCTGTATCTACTGGCTTCCAATAATTAGCAAATAGCCCAAGGGGGTGATTTGGCCCATCTCTCCTCCAGTCTAGCATCCCCTGTGCCATCTACAATGACTTCCTTGCATCCTTCACTTGCACTGGCTTCCTCCATTTCTCTACCTTCCTCCATTTCTCTACCTTCCCTGGCTTCCTGACTCCTCCTCACAAATCCCCTCCACTCCTATCATCTCCAACACAAGCAGAATTTTGGAGTGCAAGTCATGCTAGTCCACAAGATCAGTTTCCTCCTCTATGTTTCTGTGCGCCTTGTGGGAATGAAGAGAGATTGGGCTGATTCAAATTTTGTCTAGTACAAGAATTCTGAATGGTAACCAGCTGAGCTCATGTCCAGGTTTCTCTTTCAGAACATGATTGCTCAAGATGGGCTGCATTTAGCCACCTGACAACTCTGGGTTTTTTTTAGTTTCTTTGAAAACTGGGACATTAGCTTGTCTCCAGTCCTATGGAAATTCTGCTCTCCATTATTTTTCAGAGATCACTGACAGGACTCAGCAAACATATACACAAATTCTTTCAATATCATGCATGTAATTTACCCAGGACTGGCAACTTGAACTCACTGAGAATTGCTGCATGCCCTTTTCTGCCCTTCTTACTTCTCTTGGGTTTTAAGTGCCTAGTCACCACCTAATTAGCCTATTAGCCATCCTTCTCAATTCTCTCTCTCTCTCTCTCTCTCTGTCTGTCTCTCTCTCTCTCTGTCTCTGTCTCTGTCTATCTGTCTCTGTCTCTGTCTCTCTGTCTGTCTGTCTCTCTGTATCTGTCTCTCTCTGTCTCTCTGTCTCTCTCTCTCTCTCTCTCCCCCCCCTTCCCTCCCTCCCTCTTTCCCCCTGTCTCTTTGTCTCTCTATTTGGTAGAGAAAACAGAAAGAAAATAATAGTTAAATATTTCTGCCTTCTCATATTTCTATTAGCATGATCCAATCCATCTTATCACTTTTCTTTATTTTCCTCCTCGTAATATAGCCATAGAAAGCTGGTTTTTTGTTGTCCTAAAATCCATGTCCCTTTAATATAAGCTGTTGCTCCTGAATAAGGTGTACCCTTATTATTTTCTAGTCATGAGTCCATCCCATCAAGTTTCAGTGATATCTCTTATAGTGGGAGAGGGGGCAGTTGATAAGGGGACCCCTGATCGACTGATTTCCCTCTAGTTGAAATTAAAGAATGTAAAGGGCAAATGACAAAGGCAAATGAGCCCTTAAAGGAAGTTTAAAGGAAGATTTGCACTTTGATCCTCTTTTATAAGGTGTGAAGACCTTCAATCAAGCAGGATGGAATTAGTTGGGACCAGCCAATCACTAGCTACAGGACCTGCCATAGGCTTGATCACTCTTTAAAAAGCAAGACATGGAGTCACTTTATGAAGTCAGTCAAGAATTGAAGACAACTGAGAGGAAAATGAGCAGTGTAAGTGAAGAAGAGAGACACCCATGGGAAAAAAAACCACTTGGACAAGAATTAGTCTGTTTACCTCTCTTTCCAACCCCGTTGGCCATGGTATTCTGTAGTGGAGACACCCATGTCATAGAAGATGTGTCCAGGAGGGAGGAGGTCCAGGGCATCCAATAAAATGGCTACACCCAGGGGGAGCAGCATGAGGAAATCACATAGAAAGAAAGGACATCAGGGACAAGACATCTATTGTGCCAAAGATATGTTACCTGGGCCACATGTGTGCCTACTCCTATACTCTATGTTTGTGCCTACTACTTCCATTGATCACGTGTATATTTGTGAGAAAGTGCACTCCAGATTTATAGGAAAAAATGTTTTGAAGCTCTTATCTTTATGCTGCCTCAGTGTCTTTGCTTTGACCTAATTGTGTCAATTGATTAAATGTAAGCTCACCGGTGGGGGCTTGTGCATTATAGGTACTTTTAGGAATATAGACCCATGGAGGACCTTGAACCTGGAGTTGTCATTCCCTAGGGGATTCAACCTATGAGTACAAATTGGGGACTGAAGTACCCTAGAGAGGAACTATACATTGCAGCCAAGTGCCCATGCTCCTCTTTTAATATCTTTGGAAATTCCAAGGGCTCTCTCTGAGAAATGATTCACAGACAGACTAGTAGAACAACTTCTTTTTGTCAAAGAAAATTTTTTTGAATTACATATAAAAATTTTAAATATTCACTTTTTTAAAATTTTGAGTTCCAAATTCTCTCCCTCCCTCCTCTACCCCCCTCATTGAGAAAGCAAGCGGTTTGATATAGGTTACACATGTGCAGTCATGCAAAATGTATTTCCTCATTAGTCATGTTGTGAAAGAAAACACAGACTAAATAGAAAAATAAACAAAGTTTAAAAAAAACAACTATGCTTCAATCTGCATTCAGACTCTACCAGTTCTTTCTCTGGAGGTGGAGAGCATTTTTCATCATGAGTCCTTAGCAGAACAATTTCTATCCACCCTCCCTGGGCCTTAGTTTCCCCATCTGTGAAATGAGGGGTTGAATTAAATGGCTTCTAAGACACTATCTCACTCTAAATCTATGGTGTTATGACCCCTACGGGTTGGAGTTTTGAGTCAGATAGATTAATATATTTCACAAGGTAATATTTAAATAATATCTCCTTCTACATTGAGTTGGAACCTGGCTAGCAAAAGCCCCCTTCCAAGCCAAATGCTAAAGTCAGGTACTGCCTTAGGGGTTGGGCACAGCCTAGGTATTGAAGGACTTCAGTACCCTCCACTGGTCAGCCTCAGAGCAGCTACTCTAGTGTCTATGTGCTAGAAAATCACTTAAGAAGCATGGATAGCCAGCTCTAACAGAGCGCCACCTGGTGGCCTTGACTGGATGGATAGTTAACCCAGGGTCTGCATTCTCTCTGGCTGTGGATAAGGGGGACAGCACTGAACAAAAAAAGGGAGGTCATGCACATAAGGGCAAACAAGCAAAATCTAACAGGCCAGGAGAAGAGCTTTCACTGGGTGACATTTTTCCTCTGCACAGTTGACTCTGATAAAAAGCAGACGCATGCCTGTAGGCCATGTACCCCTCCATTTCTTAAAGGGGCAATACTGTCACTGAGCAGGATTCACACACCTGGGCTTAACTCTAGAGTCAGAAATGACAGAGATGTTCCCACAATCTACTAATAAGCTGAACTGGTGACAATAAGTCAGTCATACCACAGCATGTCATAGAGGCCATTTCCCTAGAGACAGAGAGACACAGGGTGAAGAAGAGAGAATGAGAGAGATGGAACCAGGGAATGTAGAGAAAAAGACAGACAGAGGCAAAGACATGAGATAGAGATAGGAAGAGAAAGAAGTGGGAGAAAGGAAAAGAGAGAGCATAAGAGAGAGGGTGAGGAAGAGAAAGGCACAGAGAGAGACTTAAAGAAAGAAGAAAAAGAGAAGGAGAGGAGAGGAGAGAAGGAAATAAGAGAGAGAGAAAAGAGGAAGAGAAAGGGAACAGAGAGAAAGAAGAGGAGAGGGAGACAAGAGAGAGACACACACAGAAAGAGAGGAGAAGGAGGGAAGGAAGGGAGGGAGACTCTGCACCGCCAGTTTAATGACAGATCTCCTGCTCAAACAATCACCTTAACAGTCTGGGCCTTCCACCTCTTGGAAACTCACCCAAGGCAAGGTATGGCAGGACAACTAATTAAAAGCACCAAAAACAAGCCATCTCAGAAGCCCTGATCTTGCACAGACAGCTCAGGCTGTCTCCTAAGAAAGAAAAGGTATGTATGTTTGTTTGTTTAAAGAGTGAATAAAATGTTTAAAATTCATTTTCTCAGGCCTAATTAGATTGGCCTTGTCCTTTCTGAAGATCAAGGTGGAAAAAAGTCTTAAGGGACACATGCAAGTAATATGTTTGTATTAAGAATATTCATGGTTGTTTTCCTCCTGCAGACTTTGAACATTGAAGCTCAGTTTGTAATTCAGCATATACTATCATTTTGAGGCTACTCATTACCTATAAACCCAATTCTCTTTGGGCAAATAAAAAAATCACACATCAAGTTTTGAAGTCTGAGGTGTCAAAATGACATAAGGAGGCAGATTGGTTTGGTGGGCCTACATATGGGAAGGTTGTGCTGGTGAGGAGAGTAAGAACATAACCACTACGCCCTCTTTTAGGCAGTGAGGTAGTTGGTTATGGATAGAATAGTGGACTAGAAGTCCTATGATTTCATTGGGATAGAGAACTCTCAAGCGAGCAAAGACCTTCTGTTAATGGAAGTCAGCCCCTTCTCTGCAACTTAGTTGTTTAGGGCACTCAGAGGTTAAATGACTTTCCCATGGTCGCACAGCCAGTATGCATCATAGATGGGACTTGAGCTCACTTCCTCTGGCTTCAAGGACAGCTTTCTATCTACTACACCACACTGCCTTTCAGTGGCTAGTGATAGATATAGGAAAAGGGCACCAGTAAAATGTTTTTTAAATGCACAAAAGAAAAAAAAACAAGTAGAGGATACCTGAAAAGAGCTGTTTTCCCCTACTTTGTTACCTTTAACATATTTTTTGAAACATATTTCTTCTTTAAAAAGCTAACAGTTGAGTTCCTTATAAAATCCTCTTTCTTGTTCTTTATATAGAGAGATGTTTGTGTTCGTTGATAATTGTTAAGTTCATAATTTTAAAAATTCATTTTTTTAATCAAAGACCTTTAGCGAGAGGGAACCTATCAACTCTGGAGAGAGAGAGCGAAGTCCACTTCTGGAGAGCTCTAGTTGGTAGGAGGTTTTCCCTAACTCAAGCCAAGTTACAACTGTAACTGCTCCTTGCAACAAACTTACAACAAACCTAGTCAAAAGCAAGTCAGAATAGGCTTTTCTTCCAAATGAAAAATTTTCATGAAGAAAAGCATCTCAAGGCTGGAACATGAACTCTAGAATGTGAATGAGCAGAATCGAGGTGCTTCTTCCAACTGTCAAAAGAAAAGAAGAAAATGAACTTTGGGGCAAAGTCAGCAGCTGGTGCCAATGATCCAGAGAAAGGCACCAGCCTCCTTCTCCTTCTAAGAACATTTGTGGCCAGCTCATAAACAACAAGCTAGCCCAGGCTCCTGGACCATTATTCCTGCACTGGGTCTTAGACTGTGATGGCTTTCTACACAATTGTACCTGTGCCCTCCTACGCCACATGGGTTCCCTGGAGAGTACAGTAGCAGGGGCTGTACTGAATGCAAATTGCTGGAGGTGTTAAGGCACTGCCTACCACAACAGCCTAGGCTATAATAATGTTCTGTCACAAGGTGAGAAACAGCTGTTTCCTTGCTAACATCTGAGCTGGTCTATTCTTGGGGGATTCTGGCAGTCCTAAAAGCACCATAGAGGGACAGGTAGGTGACACAGTGGATAGAGCGCCAGGTCAGAAGTCAGGAAGATTCATCTTCCTAAGTTCAAATCTGACCTCAGACACTTAACCCGGTTGGCCTCAGTTTCCTCATCTGTAAAATGAGCTGGGGAAGGAATAGTAAAACACTCCAGTATCTCTGCCAAGAAAACCCCAAATGAGGTCATGAAGAGTCAGACACAATGAAAACAACTGCACAACAACAAAACAGCACCATGTATGCCCAGAGAGGATCCTGTGAGTCCCAGAATACATCATCAAGGCAACTAAGTCATCAAGGGAACAGCATAGAGACCATATTTTGCCCACATAATCTTCACAAGAGCCTTTGACAGGGACAGGCATGGCTAAGAGCAAGCAGAACCATAACATTTCCAGAGTTCAAAGTGACTTCAAAGGGCAGCTAGGTGGCACAGTAGATAAAGCACCAGGCCTGGAGTCAGGAGGACCTGAGTTCAAATCCAAGTCCCTAGGCAAGTTACTTAACCCTGATTATCTCCAAAAAAAGTGACTTCAGTGATTATCCAATCAAATCCTTACCCAAAAGAGAATCCTCATTACAACATGGCTGACAAATGGTCATGTAGGCTTTGCTGGAAGACCTCCAATGAAGTGGAAGCCACTACCTCTGAACACAATCCATTCCACTTTGGGCCAATCTAATTGGTGGGAAGTTTTTCCTTCCCAATTTGCCTCATTGCACCTTCTACTCATTGGTGCTAGTTCTGCCCTCTGTAGCCAAGCAGAATAAATTAATCCCTTTTCCACATGACGGCCTTTCAAGCACTTGAAACTGGCTATCATGTTCCCTTTGAGTGTTCTCTAGGCTAAACATCTCCAGTTCCATTAACCGATTCTCATTTGGCGTGAATGCTGTGCCCTTTGCCATCCTGACTGCTCCTCTCTCAAAGCTCTCCAGCTTATCACTTCTTTTCTAAAAATGTGACACCTCCAACTATACATCACCCTTCAGAAGTGGGCTAGCAGAGCAGAGCACAGTAAGACCAGTTAGCCTTCCTAGTTCTGAAAGACATAGCTCTCTTTCCCCCCTCAATAACATTTTTATTTTTAAAAAATAATTATGCTTCATTTTTACAATTTAAAAATATTTTTGGCTTCCCAATTCTCTTCCTCCCTCCAACACTTCCCCCATCCATTGAGAAGGTAAGAAATATAGCAATTATCCATGTTATATCATGCAAAACATATTTCCATTTTAGCCACGCTGAGAAAAAAGCAAGAAAAATAAAGTCCCACATGTAAGAGAGCAGAAGGAAGGCCAACAGGAATCACAGACAAGCAGGACAACTTTGAAAGTTGTATGTTGTGCTATTATGTGCTTAAAAAGAAAAGCAAGCTATACATAATAGAGATTCAGACTCCGCCCTCACATTCTGTCCTATTGTGGAAGTGCTCATTTTAGTCGATGTTTATTAAGTTAAGATTTTTTGAAAATATGGAATAAAGATCTTTAAGAACTCATCTGGTCCAGCCTCCTTCATTTCATAAACAGCTAAACCAGATCCCTGAGACAGAGATGACATGCCCAAAGTCACACTAATACGAAGTGGCAAAATCAGGATTTGAATCCAGGACCTCTAAGATTCCACTCTCTCCTGCTTCCAAAGTATAAGGATCAAACCTAGTCCAGGGTCACCCAAACAAGGCAACCTTCTGTGCCAAGCAGATTTATTTTTCCAACTTATCTCAGCATTCAAAAGCTTTCTGTATCAGCAGTGGAAGTGGAACAGCCAAGCAATGACGTGAATGGGAATGATTCAGCCTTGCCACACATGTCACTGTTGGTTTTTGTTTTGTTCATAAAAGAAAGTTCTTTTATCTCTGCCACTTCTAATTGAAAAGTAGTGGTAGCATGAAGTTCCTCGGCCCCACATAGCTCTGTGATCTTGGGTGCATTGAGTACCAGTGAATTCATTGTTGCTGGGACTCCCTTTACCAATGCAAATCACAACTTGTTTAGGTTTTAGTAGATAGTGCTGAAGAGTTGTTTTGGTCAAGAAATTCATCTCTCTGCAACCACAGTGGGGATAGCATTCTCCAAATTTAATTGATTCTTAGGCAAGAGAAATACTGTCAATACCCAAGACCACATTCAAAGCAGCTGTAGCTTGTGCTTGGCAAAGCTTGTGTCCTGACAACAGAAACAGTGTATGCCCCACTGGTGGAGCTGTCAGACCAGTCCAGTCCAATAAGCATCTATCAAAGAGCCTTTGATGTGTTACACATGCTTATGTAGGGGTGGGAATGAGTAATTGAATCAATCACCCAACCCCAATATAACTAACAAAATACTATAACCATGATCTCTTATCAGGTGAGAGCACATAAACTGAATTAATCAATAAATCAAAGGTAAGAACACCTCTACTTAGTCACTCAACAAATCAAAGGAATTAGACAAGGCATGAAATAGTCTTCAATCAATTTAGAAAGAGTGGAAGCCATTGAGTAAAATGATATGATGCTTTTTAGGAAGTATATTGATATTAGTTGAAGAGATTCAGTCATACCTCATGGGCCTGTATAAAATAGCAAGCTAGTCCAGAGCCCAGCCAACTTGGTTAAAGGAAAGAGGTAATTATTTGCAAAGAGGGAGAACAAGAGCCCCTCATTCCTCCCTTCTACACTTAACCAGAAGATCACCTTGAGAACTTCAGAGTCTTGGAGGATTTGGAACCTCTTATCAGTGTCCTAGCAGAGTCCTTGAAATACTAACAGCAGTGTATTGGAAACTGAGGGGCACACTGAAGAAAGCTAATCCTCTTGAGGAAAGGCAGTTCCAAGACTCTACAAGGATCCCAGCAGAAAGTTAGACCATGCCTAAGAGAAACTTCAGGAGCACTCTACAAAAGGAGAAAAAGACTTCTGATCATCCAGAGCTGTGGGTTTACCCCTCTGCCACGTGATCACTCTAAGCTTGAGTCTGCTTTCCCCTGGATTCCATACATACTTATGGAACTGTGTGCCCCTGACTCTTGGAGGAAAGTTTGTTCCAACTTTTCTTACTCTATGATAAGAGTAAATACCCTTAACTAAGAGCCAATTAATCTGAGAGACCACCATATGCTCATGAGATTGGCAAAGAAGACAAAAAAAGGAAAAATGACAAATGTTGGAGGAGCTGTGGGAAACAGGTACATTAACGCCCTGCTGGTGGAACTTTGAATTGATCCAACTATTCTGGAAAGCAATTTGGAATTTTGCCCAACTGTGCTTATGCTTTGATCCAGGGATATCACTGTTAGACCTATAACCCAAAGAAATCAAAGGCAAAAGAAAAGAATCCATATGTACTAATATATTTAGAGCAGCTCTTTTTGTTGTGGCCAAGAACACGAAACTAAGAGAGCACGTATCCATTGGATATTGGCTTAACAAAACATAGTACATGAATATAGTGAATTGTTAGTGTTCTATAAGAAATATCAAAAGGGGCAGCTTCAGAGAAACCTGGGAGGGCTTATATGAACTGATGCAGAGTAAAGTAAGCAAAACCAGAACAATTTATACAATAACAACATTGTAAAGACAAACAACTCTGAAACACTTGGGAATTCTGATCAATGCAAGGAACAGCCAGGATGAAGCATCCTGATATAGAAGCATTGGACTCAAGTTATAAAATGAGACATGTATTTTGGACAGGACAAAAGTGGAAATTTTTTTCTTATGACTACGCCCATTTGTTACAAGGGTTTTGTTTTTCTTAGGGTAATGACCAATATTTCATTGGTACAGAGAATTCTATCTAAGTCAGTAATTCCTCTGCAACTTGGAGTCCTAGAGAGTTGATTAGGACACAAAGAGATTAAGATACTTGCCCATGGTCTCATAGCCAGTTACATGTCAGAAGGAGAACTTAAACCCAAGTTTTCCTGGTTCTGAGACGAGTTCTCTGCCAACTATGACACACTGCCTGATTTAAGGCTACATTAATAAATCTACAGTTTCGAGAATGAGGGAGGGGATAGTCTATTGGTACTTTGCCTTGGTCAGACTATATCTGGAATATGATGTTTAGTTCTGGGTGCTATATTTTAGGAAGGACATCGGCAACTTTTGGTGCATCGTCAAGAGGCTGATCAAGAAGAGTGAAGAAAACTTGGAGAGCAAATTATATAAGGGTCAGTTAAAAGACTGGTGGGGTGTTTACTCTGGAAGAGAAGACTTATGGGGGGAAAGGGAAGGGAACACAATTGACAGCTTTCTCAAAGTATCAGAAAGGTTGTTAAATAAAAGAGGGATTGATTTTGTTTGGCTTGACTCCATAGAATAAAATGAGAAGCTCTGAGGACAAGTTAGAGAGGGATGTATTAATGCCATAGTATAATAATAGCTAGGATTTCCATAGTACTTTAAAGTTTGCAGGGCACCGTATATATGTTATATCATTTAATAAGAAGGGACTGCTTATGAATGAATGAATGATGAATGATGAAAGAATGAATGGAAGCATTGCCAGGGACTGTGCTAAGCATTTTGTCTTTGTGATCCTGATACCTAACACACAGTAGGCATTTAATAAATGCTTCCTGAATGAATGAATGTACTTATAACCCCAAAGTTAGGAGGAAGTCTATCAATTTCTTCTTTTAGAGATGAAATTATTAATCATTCAGGCTGAAGCATTAATTACACTTTATCATTGATACCCATCATCATAAATTATCCTCAAATGTAAATTTCTCTAAGCCTTTTCTCAAGAAATCCTGGGCAGTGTGTCTTGAAGTTTTTCATCCCTGTTACACCTGTGGCTTTTAGTCTTCACCTGAAGTATCTAATTAGAAGGTGACACAGCCCTAGGCGACATTTTTCACTCTGTGACTATTTTATTCATTTCATCGATTTCAGAAATTGACAGCTGCATGGGGCTGAAAATGGCCCAGTACCTGCTTATTAATTTCCTTAAGATGCTTGCTCACTTCTCTCCCGTGAAATTGAGGGAGGTGAATACAGGCTTCTCTCTAATCCACTAGGAGCGACAGCAGAGTAAGAGGGCTGCTTGATGACATTTTAATATTATCTTATTTTCTTGAAATGTCTGCTTGCACAGGCAGCTGAGAAAATCTCACCCTAATGGCCTTTGGGGGAAAGCCAGGAGAGGGAGCATGTGATGATTCAAGCAGAAATAACCTTCGCCTTGGTTGAATAAGCAGCGAATGAAAAATAGCTTCATGTGTCAAATGAATGTTTAGATTAGAGAATGCACAAGACACGCTGATGTGTTAAACCAGGAAAGGCAACACAGCACATTGAATGACAGGAGGATTTAGAGGCAGAAAACCTGGGTGGGAATCTCATCTGTTATTTATTACCTGAGTGACCATGGGTGAGTCTCAACCCCGATAGCCCTTAAATTCTTTTTCTCAAGAAAAGAGGGGATTGATTTGAAGTCAAAGGGCCAGGGTTCAAATCCCAGCTCTGTCACTTATCAGTCTTGAGTTAAATTTCACCATTCTCTGGAATTTTCCTGTCAAAGTAATACTGGAGTTATTTCTCAGTTTAAAGATGGACCTGTCTGGTCATTAGAGACTTCCTTGAAATTTTTTTGTTTCTTTTTAAAAAAAACTAATTAGTGGCAGGGCTTGGCAACACATGCCTGTAGACCCTACTACCTGCAAGGCTGTCAGATGGATTGTTAGAGCTAAGGAGTTCTGAGCTGCAGTGGGCTAAGTTGATGAGTCCAGGAACAATATGGTGAGCCCCTGGGAGCAAGGGGCCACCAGGTTTTCTGAGGAGGGATGAGCCAGTCAAGTAAGACATAGAATTGATCATAGCTCCCACACTGTTTAGCAATGGGATAGGGCCATGGGCAGCTGCTACACTTCCAACCTGGACGAGATAGGGAGACCCAGTTTTGAAAAATAAAGAAATAAGTTGGTGGCATAGCTAAGGACCAAAAGTGTTTGCTATTCCCCTGCTAATTAACAGTCTCTATGATTTTTCAAACTCCAGCCCTGAATGGAACCTAAATATATGTCACTGGTGTTACTTCTGTGTCTTCCCCTATCTTCTTTCGGAATGGGGTCTAAGTTTTAATGAAGCATATAGTTAGCACTCTGATTTATTTATATTAAAATGTAGACAATTTTTTTAATTCCAGGAGATATTTGAAGATCTCCCCTACCACACAACATATGTTTTCAATTTTCTCCTCTGAGATTGAATAATCCTTATGGAGAGGCAATCCTCATGAAGAGATGGCTGGATTTCGGTTGAGGAAGGCCTGGGTTCCAGTTCTATTTTAGACAAGTTGAGAGATCTTTTGAAAATCACTGTGCCTTTCCTTAGTTTCCTTATCTAAAAAATGGACATAATCATAGCACAAAGTAGCTAGACGATCCAATGGAAAGATGTATGCAAGAAACTTTGCAAATCTTAAAGCACTATATACAGTCGAGTATTATTTTGCCCAGGATCACCAGCTCAATTGTGGAAAGAAACACAGAGACCCAAAGAAATGAAATCAACCTGTCTCTTTAAACCTAGAGTCTACAGCACTAGCATTTCTGGCAGTCACTCATTTGGGTCTTTTAATTAATTTAATTTAATTAATGGTACCCATGACATATGCTGTATGCACTGTATAGAGAGTAAGATGAATTTTCCCTCTTCAAAATACAAGTCCTTGCTTTTCTGTTCATATTTTCAAGGTCTTCCAAAAACACACCATTCCATCATGTTCACTCCTGTTTACATATCCCTGGCCAGCTTCATGCTTATGGCAACGTTCAGTGGTGACTCTTGCCCAAGATTGGATATAGATGGTAAGTGGCTGGGATTTGAATCCTGGTTCTCTGACTTCAAATCAATCCTCTCTTTTTCTCTATCATGGAGAAGGATATTAATAAGGGTCTGTTTAATTTCTGAGTGGGAAAGCACTGGATTTGGAGTCAAGAGACCTTGGTTCAAAACCAAGTTGGACCTACCCCTTATGTAACCTTGAGCAAATGACTTAACTTTTCCTCAAAGACTCTGTTTCCACATCTGTAAAAAGACTAGATGCCCACCAAGATTCTTTTCAGCTATAAATACTTGGTCCTATTTTTCTATTTCCCTTTCAGTTTGTCTTGGCATTTTTTAAAAAAACCTAACATATTTCTACTCTTACCGTCAGACAACAGATGCGACTCTTAATAACATAACAAGGATCCAACTCAACACTAGGATTAAATTGGTACAATTCAATGCAAGAGAAGGGGAGAAGGCAATATTTGGCTTGTGGCTTTATATAGTTCATTCTTTACCAGCAGAACTGGGAGGAACTATTAAACAAATAGCAAAGCACTTAATTGAGACAGAATAGCAAAAGAATGGGGAACTTAAACAATAGCATAATCTTTAGCTCCCCTTATGCCAAGGTGTACTACATATATACTACAGATTCAAATGCCAGTGAGGAAGGAAATGGCTCCGTGAAAAGCTCACACTCTGAAGTCAAGAAAGATTTTGGTCTCAGTCATGGCTGAAAAGTTCCTGACTCAGTCTGCATGACTCCACCTCCCACAGAGTCTCAGAATGGTCCAGTGCTTCTAATTTCTACTTGCATCCGTTCCCATTATACTCTCTTGCTGTTCACCACTGCCAAAGCTGTCCCTTGATCAGAATCCTCCCTCTGTTACCGTTCCCTGCTCTTTTCCTTCTCTCTGATACCGTTTTTTGGCCTCCTTAGCTGCTGTTCCTGGAATGTGACATGTGCAGCCCTTAATATGAAAAAGGTATCCAACTCAACACTGAAGTCGTACTGCTCCTTGCAGTCCAGGAATTGGGAAAGAGAGGGGACAAGGCACACACTTGGCTCATGCCTGTACCACATTACTACTGATTCTCTACACTGCCTCCATCACTGACATGTTACCTCTCTTTAGAGTACAGCACCCAGGCCTCAAATTGGTAAATGGCACATGGTCCACACTAGTCAATAAATCTTCAAATCTGCTGCTAAACAATCCTGTCCTCCATCTTATAGGCAGTCAAAAGAGTCCACTAAGGTAGCTATGGAATATCCAGGCTTGCTCCTCTCAATGGAAAGTCACCAGGTCCTACTCTTGTTTGGCCTAGGATATCTATATATGCATGCAAAAATAAATCAGTTTCATTAGTCCTTAATAACAGGCTACATGTATTCATTGACTACATGACAGAATATAGCAGTCAGGTACTTGACAGAATATAATAGGGTGCAGAGAATACATACCTACTAGATAATGAGATGCAGAAGAACAAATGCCAGTCATCATTCCAAACAAAGACCCATCAACCCCTTCTTGATCTAACCCAATTCATTGTAGAGCTCATAGATTGGACAATAGGTTCCTAACCTTCTAGCATGGAGTGAATGTAAATACCAAATAGTAACTGTTTCTCTTTTGGCCAGGAACCCTGAGGGTCTTCTCCTCCCAGTTTGATTCTTTTTTTGAGTTTTGATTAACTTCTTAAAGAGGACTATTCACTGAATGGGCATTACCTCACTCAAAGTGAGAACCTGCAAAGACAGCCTAAAAGAGCCAGGATCTCGCAATGCATGCTGGGCCATCTCCAGTAGTTTTGGTGAATATCAGGCCACTGGACCCAGATAGCTCTGGAGGAGAAAGTGAAGCTAGTGACCTTGCATAGCCCTCCCTCACTCAAATCAAAGTCAACTGCAAGTCATGTCATCATTTCCCTGATGTCATGGTCTTCTTCAAGGACAAACACAATAAGCCAATATAACTCCCCCTGGACTAAGCACATGACTTAACTCTACTGAAATGGTCTCCCAAATTTAATTCATGCTATACAGACCACCACAAGCTATTAATGCACCATGTTAGAGTCTGAGAGAGATAGTAAGATAAATAAAGTCTTGTCAAATCTGCCCTAATGGTGCCTCCAACCTTAGAAAGGAAATGACATATGTGTGCAAATGACTATGAAAGAAAACAGAATATATTAAATATAAAATACAAATACAAACAGAATGCTATGAGAGTTTAAAGGAGGGAGCAATCACTTCCAGCTGGTAGGGGAAGACTTCATGAATGTTCCAGACTGTGATTGACTCAGACCTGTGTCCTGGGAGTTTATGTTTGATATTGGAATGAAATGAGACACTTGTAGGTCATTCAACAATTAACAAAAGGAAATTGATTTAGCCATAGTAGAGGATATTGAGAATTAATTCAGCTGAGAAAGGCTACTCTGCCTTGGAATTTCCCATCATGGTCCACTGGCCAAGCATCAAAATACCTGGAGCTTCTCACGGCTGTCTCATATTCAGGCAACCGGGAAATTATGTCAACAGGCCTTTAGTCCCCCGAGCCAATTATATCTTGAGGATGGTTTCAGTGCCTTTTAAGAGAAAAAAATGAACCTAATTTGCATGGGGTAAGCATGGGCATAGATGTAAGATACTGAAGATACAAATACCAAAGTGAGATAGTCCTTTCTCTCAAGGAGCTTACCTTCTACTAGGGGAATACTGCATGTTCACAGACAAGTATATTCAGGATTTCTTCTTTTTTCATTGGACCTGTGATTTTACCAGTATAGGCTGCTCCTACTAGGGAATTCCTTTTACCAATTACATCAGTAAGACAAAATTCATGACCTTGGAGAGGACCATGAGCATGCCTGAATGGTTCGGAATTGTGAAGTGTAAGGAATTCTCTAGGTAGAAGGCAGAGGAAGTATAACATTTATTTAGATTCCAAAGGATCAGACTCAAAGACCAATGCCCCCAATTTGAGACTGTGGCAATAATATTCCAAACTGGTAAGCCCACCTCACTATAGTAACAAGGAGATTATAATAAAATATTACAGCAGGAAACCAACCATACTTGTGCTTCACCTCAATGCTGGGGCCCTCCTATAAGAAGATCACTCACAAATCCTAACTCCCTGCTCAGCACTCTTTCGGGCAGCTTCGCTGACTCCAAGTTCTGCAACTCCCTCTTGTGTTCAGCACTCTCTGCTCTGCACACTCTGGAAGCTGGCCCACAGCTTCTGAATCCTGCTGCTCTCTGCTCTGCTGCTTCCGGCTCCATGGTGTCCAGTTCTGCTCTCAGTCCTGAGTCCTCAATTTCTGCATTCTGTTCTCTCTTTTTATACAGTCCTAGATGTCATCTGATTGACTAGAACTCAGACACATATCATTGACTCTGGTCTTAGCAACTCCCCTTAGGGCCCTGAGGGCTTCACACCTCTCTCAAACTAGCAAACTAGTTTGCTAACTAGCCTGGGGCCTCATATCTAATTAGTGAAAGGGTGTGGGCCTGTCTCTAATCAGACCTCCCTTTGTTGGCCTCACCTGAAGCCCCACCTGAAGCCTATTCAATGGGCAGGAAAGATCTTTCATTTACTGATTGGCTTTACACCAATGCATGCAGGTCAGAATTCTATGCAAGTTATAGTGTTGGAGCTGGCCACACATTAACATTATCTTTGTTGAATTGTATTTTAATTTATTTTGCTAAATGATCCCTAAATACAAGATCAGGCTGCACTCCAAGTTTGATGCTTCTTGATCTAGAACACTGAGATATTAAGTGACTGGGCCAGGGTCACATAGGCAGCATGAATTAGAGGCAAGACTTGAACTCAGGTCTTTCTGATCTCAGGGCCAGCTTTCTATCCACTACTCCATACTGCCTCCCAGTATATAGAATCGAAATATACAAAATAAAGGCACAGTGACAGGGGCAGGGGAAAACAGGTGGCACCAATGAGGGGAATTAGTCCTGCCCTCCTGGGCCATGCAGAGCAAAGTTGCAAACATACACAATATAAACAGGCCAGATCACAATTCATAGTTACCAAGAAACCATTGACATCTGGGTTGACCAGCTGGGAGGCTCTTAGAGCAGCTGCCCAGAGTTCCATGCCAACACACCTCCAGGAGTGATAACCTCAAGTAAATAGCTCTGTTCTTTCTTTTTATACAGTCTTTGGACATCATCAAATGTCATCTGAGCGACCAGAACTTAGACGCCTACTATTGGCTCTGGTCTTAGCAACTCCCCTTAGGACCCTGAGGGCTTCACACCCACATAAGCTTAGCACCTAGAAATTAGGGGTTTGGGCCTGGGGCTTTGCACCTCCTAAGGCTCAATCAAAGACACTTAATTAATTTAGTATTCTAAAACAGTAAAAAATAGTCCCAACTCAATTAATATTACATAGCCCTTCAAAGACTTTAAGGCAGCTGTCACATTCCCTTAAATATCTTTTTTTTCCAAGCTAAATACCCCTGGTTTCTTCAATAGATCTTCTTCATATGGTATGATGGTTAGGCTGGGTTGGAGCAGGAAAAACTGGATAGTGGAGACAAGGAGACTGGTGAGGAAGCTACTGGAATGTTCCCAGTTAGAGGTAATGAGGACCATTGTGGAAGTGGGAATGGAAAAGACAGGAGGGACGTAAAAATACTGCCAGGATATAATTCAGGAGGAGATCAGATTAGGCAGGATTAAAAGATACAGTTGTGGTGGAGAGCAGTGAAGGGGCAGTGGTGGCTGGAGTTATCTCATCAAGGAAGATTGAAAGGAAACTGAAAGAAGGACTAGCCAGGCATATGTGGGCATAAAAATATGAGTCTGCTCACAGGATGCTGAGGGGCAGCTAGAGGGTACAGTGCACAGAGCACTGGGCCTGGAGTAAGGAAGACCTGGGTTCAAATCTGGCCTCAGACACTTACTAGCTGTGTGATCTTGGACAAGTCACTTAACCCTGCTTGCCTCAGTATCTTCATCTGTAAAATGAGCTGGAGAAGGACATGGCAAGCCACTCCAATATTTTTGCTATGAAAGCCCCAAATGGGGTCATGAGGAGTCAGACATGACTGAAACAACTAAATAATAGCCGGAGGTTGAGCACAGCAAGTTGAGACAACTCCGCAAGATTTCTGATTCTGTTTTCTATTACTATACCTTGGCTCTAGCACACAAAGACTGTTAATCATGACTTTCTGCCTCTGACTCTTTATCTCTGGGACATGGAGTTGAGGCTTGGGTTCAAATCCCACCTCAAACACTTAGCAACTTCGTGACCCTGGACAAGTCTCTTAGCTTCTCAGAGTCCTAGTTTGTTCCCTTGTAATAATGGTAATTACATGCATAATTGAACCTAATTTGCAGGGGATTGTTGTGATTATCCAATGAGATGATGTCAGTGGATGCAGTGGATAGAGAGTCAGATTTGGAGTCAAGGAGAAATGGTTTGAATCCTCCCTCAGAAATTTAGCATCCGTGTGACTGTAAGTCCTGTCATCCCGCTTGGTCTCAGTCTCCTCATCTGTAAAATGAAGGAGCTGGGCTTGATGTTCTCTAAGGTCCTTTCCGGCTATAAATTGATGATCCTATATATGTAAAGTACTTTGTAGATCATAAAATGCTGTCACTATGAAGGAGGGTAAAGTGCACATTAGGGTTCTAGTGCTAGATACAGCGGCACATCCAGAAATGGTATGCAGTAGGGAGGAGGGATTTCCATAAACCAATGAAATCACATGTCTGGCCCAAAGATAGATAGATGATAGATAGACAGATGAATAAAAAGATAGATAGATACACAGACAGATAGATACATATATATAAACAGATATACATATAAATATGTAAACTGATACATGCATATATAAACAGGTAAATACATATATAAATAGATACATACATAGATAAATAGATACATAAACTGATACGTGAATAAACAAGAATATACACACATGCATACATACACATATATGTACATACATAAACAGATGCAGAAATATATAAACAGATATGTATACACATAAAAGCAAATAGATAAACAGAATTGCCTTGTGGGTTACCATCTGAATCTAAGTTTTTCTGTTCCCCCTCTTCCCTCCCTCCCACTCAGGATATAGAGTCCTCTTATGTTAGGAAGGGATATGAATGAAACAGGATCTCTAAAGGACTTTGAGCAGCTAGGAAAAAAAAGCATTTGTATTGTCAGTGCTAGAGAGGATTCATCATGATGATTCAGGCTAAGATGGCTTGCACCCTGGTTGCCATAGAAAGTGCGTCTTTGCTGACAAACCTCTTAACCTGCTAGAAAAAGTTTCTTTGCTAAACACATCTAAATTGGACTTTCCAGACCCAGAGAACCAGGCACTGTCCAACACTCTGAAATCTGAACTCTCTCCTCACCCAGATGGGAGTTAAAATCCCTTTGAAACTATGAAAGGCAGGCAAATCTTTTTAGGAGTTAGGTAGTGTCTTTGCTTGTTTTTGAGAGTGGCTGGGAGGGGTTTTTTATTATTATTCTCTTAACTCGTGGAAGAGAAACGTGAGCAAAGTGGAGCTTTACAGCCTTCCTTTGTGTTTGGACCTTGATGTTCCATGTGCTTTTCTGGTGGGAATGTTTTTTGAAGCCCAAAAGCCAGGGAATAATAAAAGAAGAGACATAGAAAAACATCTAGCCTCTACCTTCCCCCTTCTCCTATAAACACTCACCAATACTTCTCTGTAAATGCCTATTGACATTTCCCAAGACCAGAAGTGGTTGGTTTCATGCTTTTATTGTTCTTTCAGTCATTCTAAGATGGTTATGTTTGCCCAGAAACTCAATAAAGGGAAGTCTTATCTTACAGACCATAAAAAGCACGCTTTCAAAACCCAGATTAATTATCTCCAACAGCATCTAAACATTGATCTGAGTTGTAGAAGTTTTCACTCAGATCATTTCAAAGTCCTTTGGGACCTTGATACCAAGCATGGGTTGGCATCTTCCCAATCGCAAAAATGCATTCACTGTTGACCTTGAAACAAACGTGATCACTACAGGAAACCTGTTTTGTAAACATGTGCCCGGGGTATCTGTTGTTGAGTGCGAGGTTGAGCTCTTCTGATGGTACCCCAGAATGAATATGGATTCTTCAGTAATTAAATCGTATCTTAGGTGTTATTTAAGGGTGGCTAGGTGGTTCAGTGGGTAGAGTGCTACACCTAGAGTAAGGAAAACTTGAGTTCTAATTGTTCCTAAGACTTTTACTAGCTGTGTGGCCCTGTCTCTTAACTTCTCTCTGCCCCATCTGTAGAATGGAGCTAATAGTAACACCTAACTCCCAGGATTGTTGTGAGGATCAAACAAGATAACATATGTAAAGCACTTTGCAAATCTCAAAATACTATGCGAATGCTAGTTATCATTATTAGTTACTATTCATGCCTTATGTTGGAATCAATTCTAGCTCAGTGCCTTACTATCTATGTGACGTTAGTCATTCCATAATCTCTGCAGGCCTCAGTTTCCTCATCTGTAAAATGAGAGGGTTAAATGAAAGAAGTCTCAAAGTCCCCTCCAGGTCACAATCTTACGATCCTTCTCTAACAAATCTTTTGGTAGATCCACACAAAAATTCTTTTTATTAATCCTTTTATTTTTAGCAAAGATGATACTGAGTCTAAAATACCTACTAAAGTATCTCAGGCCCAAGGATGTGGTTTTATGAAATATTGTTGGAACATAGAATCATGGATTTAGAAGTAGAAGAGGCTTGAGAGGTCAAGTCCAACCCTCCCAATTTACAAGCAAGAAAACTGAGGCCAATTAACTTCCCTAGGATCACACAGCTTGGAAGTGACTAAGGCAGGATTTGAATTTGGGTCTTCTTGATTCCTTATAGTACAGCACACTGTACTATATATATAAGTATATAAGTATAAGGACAGTATTCCTTCTGTCCTTATAGTACAGCACACTGCCAGTCAGAAGACTGACTCATTGTGGCCAACAATCTGAGTTATTATGGTATTTTATCTTATTATCGGTTGTGTAGAGATGACTAATTCCAGCCTCCAGATAATACACTCTCCTGTTCTGTTTTGTTATTTTCCTCATTTGAGCATCATCTGTATAATTGCTCTTCCTTCTTCCCATTACTGGTATAGGATGCAGGCTGTACCTCAGAGTTGTTTCCTTGACTGAGTATATGTGATAATGTCACTGACACCGGAAGATTACTTTCATTCTAAGAGTCTGTGTTTATACACTCTTAATCTACTTTAGAGCCTTTCTGTTAGATGGCAATTTTCTGGGTGATCTGTTTCCTTATAGGGGGATACACTAGACAATCCTCAAAGTCCCTTCTAGTATTGGCAGTAAAGCAGGTGAGACCTGGGAATGAGAAGAAGTGCCGTGAAGATAAGAGAAGTCAATGCACCCTGGTGAGATGGGGATGGGTGCTAGATCTGTGTCAAGAGTATAAGGAACTATCCGGTGCAGAGCAGAACCGGGAGAACATTACATGACTGCAGATACATGATATCTGTGATGACTAATATTGCTAGACTCGGCTCTTCTCGCCAATACAAGGTTCTAAGACAACTCCAAAAGACTCATGGTGGAAAAAGTGATTCACATCCAGAGAAAGAACTACAGAGTCTGACTACAGATTGAGTCAAACTATTTGCTTTTCTTCCCTTCTTTTTTGGTTTTTGATTCATTTCATTGGTTATGATTCTTCTTTACAACTTAACTATTATGTAAATAATTTTAATGAAAAGGTATATGTAGAACCTATATTGGATTACATGCTGTCTTCGGGGGGGAGGAGAGGAAGGGGGAGAAAATTTGGAACTCAAAAACTTATGGAACTGAGTGTTGTAAACTAAAAATAAAAAATAAATTTTAAAAAGGAAAAAAAAGAGTATAAGGAACTTCCTGGTGGGGAAACCCTCTACCCACGGGAGTCAGCACTCTGTCTTCAGTCTTAGAGAGTTTCCAAGGGCACTGAGAGAAGTGATTTGCTCAGAGTTACACAGCCAACATGTTTCAGAGACAGGAGTTGAACTCAGATCTTCCTGACTCCATGGTCGACCATGCCATGCTATTTCTCATATTTACTAATAAGAATGCCTATCAAAAGATGGTGCTTGAAAAATTAAAAGGCAATAGTAAGAAACAGCCAAGAGGTGGTGGTAACTACATTGAAAGGCTAAAATATGAACTTTAGCATAAAGCTGATCATTATACTGGCCAGCGAGGCTCTGAAGAGAATGCCCAGGTAGGCATTTTGTGCCCAAGAACTGGGAAGTGATCCCAGGCTTGCTTGGTGAATGCAGCAGATGGTGGGGTCAGGAACTCCTGGGTCCCCAGTCCTTTTACAAGAATGTTTGTGGTTCCTGGAGGAAGAGGAGAAGATCTACAGTCTTGATAGGATACCCAAGGGATAAATCTTACAGTGAATGCCTATGATTACATGGTTACTAACCAGGATATGGTGATGATGATGGTAATGATGGTGATGATGATGATGGTGATGGTGATGATGATGGTGATGATGATGATGGTGATGGTGATGATGGTGATGGTGATGATGATGATGGTGATGGTGATGATGATGGTGATGATGATGATAATGATGATGGTGGTGATGGTGATGATGATGGTGATGATGATAATGATGATGGTGGTGATGGTGATGATGATGGTGATGGTGATGATGGTGATGGTGATGGTGATGATGATGATGGTGATGGTGATGATGATGGTGATGATGATGATAATGATGATGGTGGTGATGGTGATGATGATGGTGATGATGATGATGGTGATGATGATGGTGATGATGATGTGATGGTGATGGTGATGATAATGATGATGATGATGATGATGATGTGATGGTGATGATAATGATGATGATGATGATGATGATGATGACAGCAACAATAACAATACTAACAATGGTGATCATGATAATGACCATGAAAGTGACCATGATGACAACTAGAAAGAGAGCATGCAAAGTGGATAGAGAACTGGCCTCGGAATCAAGAAGATCCAAGTTCAAGCTGACACCTTTTTGGCTGTGTGGCCTTAGGAAAGTCACTTAACCTCGGCTTGCCTCGGTTTCCTCAACTATAAAATAGAGATAACAAAACTTACCTCCTAGCATTGTGATTCTCTAAGAATAGAATGGAAGGGGAAAAGAAAGGAATGAGCTTTATATGGCACCTACTAGGTGCTTTATAATTACTATTTCATTTGATGCTCACAACAACTCTGGGAGGCAAACAGAAGTGACATAGCTAGTAAGTGTCTGAGGTTAGATTTGAACTCAGGTCTTCCTGACTCCAGGACCAGCACTCTATCCACTGCTTCACCTAACTGCCTTTAGTATGAGTTGCCAAACAGTTGCAAAAACTCCTCACTGGGAGTTTTCTATACTCATTAAACCAATCAACCTGGACCAAAAACAAACAAAAAAAAACCCTTGAGGTATCTGTAGCACTTTAAAGTTTGCAAAGCATTTTACCCTCACAACAAATCTGTGAGACAGGCACCATAATTATTATTAGTCCCATTTTACAGATGGAGAAACCGAGGCTCAGAAGAGCTCAGTGACTTGTCTATGGCTACATAACTAGTAAGTATCAGAAGAAGGATTTGAACCCAGGTCCTTCTGACTCCAAATCTAGTACTCCATTATACTACATATACTATATCTCTTCACATTCGTACCTACATGGAGAACGATTGTTTTTAGAGTCTCCTTCTAATGTCAACAAATTAATATTATGTGGGCAGATGTAATAATCTGCAACTCTGAAGTGATGGATTGTTGATGGTGTGAGAATATATTTATAAACACACATATATAGTTTTATATGGAAAAAATAGCTTTGATCTTCTTGAAATAAGAAAATTCTATTCACTTCAGTACTTTTGAGGCACAGGCAAGTGCAGAGACAGTAATTTGTCATCTGTCACAAGTGACTGAAAACAGTAGTTGGTCTTGCCTATGGCAACAAATGTTCCCTCAGTCATTCATTCCCCCAAGCATTTGTTAAGCACCTACTGTGTGCTAAGAAATCAGTCAATTAGCATTTATTAAGTACCTACTATGTAAAAAGAAGTCAGTCAGTATTTATTAAGTACCTACTATGTGAGGTCAGTCAATGAGCATATATTAAGTATTTACTATATGCCAAAAAAATCAGTCAATAAACATTTATTAAGCACCTACTATATGCCAAAAAATCAGTCAATAAACATTTAAGTATTTACCATGTTCCAGGCACAGTGCTAAGAAATATGCCAGGAGCCAGAGACACAGAGGGGGGAACAATGAAACAATCCCTGACCTCAAGGAGCTCATATTTTATCGGGGCGGGAACTTGTACACAGATTTTTAACAAGCAATTTCCAGGGTGAGGAGGGCACTAGCAGCTGAGGGATATCAGGAAGAACTTCTGTAGGGTGTGACACTTGAGCTGAGGTTTTTTTGGTTTGTTTTTTTTTTTTGTTTTTTTTGGCAGGGCAATTGGGGTTAAGTGACTTTCCCAAGGTCACACAGATAGTACATGTGTCAAGTGTCTGAGGCCAGATTTGAACTCAGGTACTCCTGACTCCAGGGCCGGTGCTCTACTCACTGCACCACCTAACTGCCCCTCTTGAGCTGAGTTTTGACAAACAACAACAACTAGGAATACTATAAATTAGAGTGAGGTAGAAGGGCATACCAGGCAGATGAAACAGCCTATGCAAAGATACAGAGGCAGGAAATGGGATTTCATGTTCAGGGAAGAATAAAGATCAGTTTGGTGAGAAAATAAAATGCATGAAAGAGAGTATAAGGTACAGTAAGCTGGGAAAGGGGCACCTGCAGTAGCCAGACTGTGAAGGACTTCAGTGCCCAACAGAGGAATCTCTACTTTATTCAAGGGGCAAGGGGAAGCCAGACACTGGAACTTTTTGCAGAGAAGAGTAACACATTCAGATGTGAGCTTTTGGGATAGCACTTTGTATGTTATGGGAGATGTATGGGAGATGGACTGAAGAGAGAAGCCAGAGGCAAGGACAGCAAACAGGAACACATTACAATAGTCCAGGTGAGAAATGATGAAGGCTTGAACTCTGGTGGTGGCCATCTGAATGGAGAGGAGAACCCTAAGTTTCCTCCTCTGAAATGGGCACAGGATGGGCTATAATCACAGACCCACAAGGGGCGCTGTGGAGACAAACTTTTCAAGACTTTTCAACTGACCATATATGGTTGTTGCTTGTCTTTTGTTCTCAAAGGGGACCATGACATCAGGAAGGTGATGCCATGATATGCAATTGAATTGGATTTAAGTGAGAGAAGGCTGTGCAAAGTCACCAGCCTCACTTTCTCTTCTGGAGCCATCTGGGTCCAGTGGCCAGATATAGATCAGGACAACTAAAGATGGCTTCTGATTTTCTATGGAGAACAAACGGGAAACAGGGAAGAGTTCAGTCTGACTCCTATGATCCTGAGTCACTAAAAAGATGCCCTTGAAAGAACTCCATGCTTGGAACTCTTTTAGACAGTGTGACTGAAGGAAGTAGCCGTGCAGGGCTGTACCACAAATGTTTAAAAACCAGCTCTGAGAGGGGTGGGGAGTGTGTGTACAACACTCCTTTAAGTATAATCTGCATTATTCAATATTTTCTCCATCATTTTCTTAAGTCTAGTAATCAATATAACAAAAAAAAATCTAGCATTTGCTGATTTCCAAGGTATGAATGCTCACACTGAAAATGAAGCCACCCTCTCAGGAGCCTTCTGGCACAAGCCTGGATAACTTTGCTTTTTTGATGGGGGCGGGGGGGATTAGGAAACCAAAAAGAGTGGCAGCTGCAGCTTTGGGAGCTTAGAAGACAAACTTCTCTGATTGAACGCTTTTGACAAGCCTGCCCAGTTTATATTCATTTGCGCTCAGAGCAGCAGAAGCTGTAGGCAGAGGGTTGTTATGTCCCAAACACTCATGAGCACACTCTTTGGCAAATTACATTTGCAGCTCTCTTAAATCTAGCCAAAGAGAGATTAGGAGGAAATCTAGGGGAATGGACATCAGCAGACTCCGAGTGAAATGAAGGGCTCACTGCTTGTTCTTCTGGGGCCATGGATGGCATATTGTTAGTTCAGAAGCTTCTGGAAAAGGTTTAGTGTCTTTAGTGTGTTCTTAAGGGACCTTATCATAATAACATGACCCAAAACTGGCTTGAGATAAAATGAAGTTCCTCTTCTGTGCCCTCCCAAGTCCTCATCTAGCTCATTTCTTCCCCACCCTCCAGACACAGGGCTTGCCCTCTGCCATTACATGCCTGGCTCCCTCCTCCCATGTCTGTCAGTGCCAGTGAAAGCTCATTAGCCATACCCGGAAGAGGTGGGTTTGGAAAGTCGGACTGTTCTCAGCAAACCTTGGGCAAGGAAGGGTTTCTTACATTGCTCCTCTGTGGGGTCCTCTCTCACTCCATCCCAGCTTCCATGGTTCCTTGCCCCTAACTGGCATGTTGGCTGATATGTCTAGTGTGCTGGTCTGCTCTTTACTTCATGTCCCATCTGGATTCTCCATGCCCCTCTTGGTATCATTCCAGTCATACCAGAGCCCGGATATGCTGACAGGTTATTTCTGGACACAATTGGAAGACCGTAGGATTTTCGAGGTGGAAGGGACCATAGAGAGTCCAACTCTTCATTTTACAAATGTTGAAAACTGAGGCCAGAGAGACAGAATAGCCTCCTCAAAGTCCCATAGGTAGCAAATAGCAGGACTGAGTTACAAAGCTGAGATCTCCAAACTCAGAGCAATGACTTGAAATTTGGGCTCCTGGAGCAAATTCAGTTAAGCTGGGTGTGGGAAGGAGAGTGAAGCAATGTTGGAGGGGGAAACTACACCTGTGCATTGTTGAGGTAGAATAAAGACATAGGAAATGGGAACTGAGTAGACTGAGGAACTGAGAGGACAAGAGTGTTCGAAGAGAGTAGGGTGAAAGATGGAGAAGACTGGAAACCAGAAGGGCAAGTGCTCTGGAGCTCCACAAATGAGAGCCACAAGGACCTGGACAGACAGAGGAGAGCTCAGCCCGGTGTCTGGCACATAGTAGGTACTTAATTAAGTCTAGCTGACTGACTAGTCCAGGGGTGAATCGTTGATAGGCACAGCACCCTGAAGGTGGCTCCACTGCCCAGATATCAGTGCCTGGCAAAATCCTCGTTGCCCCATACCACCTCCAACTCTTCTCACACTCCAACGCCACTGTTCTTTCTATGATACTATTCTGCCTCTTTGCTTTTGAGTGAAAAAGCTCAGGAACTCACCTCAGGAAATGCCAAAGGCACAGGGAAATCTAGAACAATTGTTCTAGATTTAGAACTGGTGTAGTTCTAGAACTGGGAAGGACAAGGGGGTCTAGCAACTCTGTGGAGTTATTAATGGCCCATTGGATAACCTCTGGACAAAATTACCTTGTATATGATAGGTGGTATGGCATGGGAGATAAAGAGCCAGTCTCACAGAGAGGAAGACCTGGGTTCAAATCCTGCCTGTGACACATACTGGCTTGTGTGACTTGTGGGCAAGTCATTCACCCTCTCAATATTCTAGGCAACTCTCTAAAACTATCCAAGTTGGTGAGAAAGTACCAACCTCCATCGACAGAGGGAGTTTTCTCATTGAAATGAGAAATCCAAGGTCCGATTCCTATCCCCTCTATCTTATATATGCCCCCTCTCCAAGGCTTGCTACTCCCTTGCCACAAAGGGCCAAGAGGAAGAGTTGGCATCACTCCTTGTCCCTTCCTGCCACTTTCAGACCCTCCTTCTTACTTCATCTCTCCTCCTGTTCTTTCCCCCCATGGAAGGGAAGGTCCTTAAGGACAGGGACTGGGTTACCCCATCACCTAGCATGGTACCTGGCACATAGTAGGCACTTAATAAATGCTTGATGATGGATTGGTTGATTGACTAAAGTATCAGCTCGATCGGACACACCCTACAAATGTTCTAATAAAAGGGCGTTTGTAGGACCTGTGTCATGCCCTTGATAAGAGTATCAGATTTTCTTTCTTTTTTTTCAAAGGATGGTGCATGGCTAGATCACATGATATGATACTAAGAACAGAAGTGCAGGTGGGCTTTGAAATGTACCTTTACAGCTTGCTCTACTACCCATATAAGATGTCTGAAATAGCATCTGACCTGAAAGGAATGATTCCTAAAGGTAAAGTGTAATATGCTTATTTTCCATGAGATTCAGCAAAATGGAAGGAAATCACTCTTAGCAGGAATTACAAGATGTTGGTATGGAAGAAAAAAAGGCTCCTTCAGACATTTTTATAAGCCTTCTTTTATGCTTTTAACCTTGTTTTGAACCCAGAGGTTTGACCCAATTGGGAACTGACACAGATTCCTCAGGCCTGCTCAGATTAACCCAGGCTGGAGTACGGAGAAATTAAGTCACCCATGAAAAGGAAGTCAACCTACTCTTAAAGCGAAAGCTGCAATCAGAGGAAAGTTATGAATGAAAAGTGAACAACAGATACCCCTGTTTGCTATGTATGGGCTTCTGCCTTTGACTATAATGAGCATGAAGTTTTGGAAGTCTCTTTTAGTCAAATCGAGTAAAGTCAACAGGCACCTACTATGTGCCACATACTACGCTAAGTAACAGAGATACAAAGAGAGGCAAGTTAGTCCCTGATGTCAGAGCTCGAAGTCTAATGGGAGAGGACAACATGTGAACTATGTACAAACAAGATGTTATCATCAGGAGAAATCGGAGATGAGCAACAGAGAGAAGGCACTAGGATTGAGTCGGACTGGCAAAGGCTTCTTGCAGAAGGTGGGATTTTATCTGAGACTTGGAGGAAGTTGGGAGGTGGAGATGAGGAGGGAGAGAGTTCCAGGAAATGGAGGAAAGCAATGAAAATGCTTGGAGTCAAAAGATATGTCGTCTTGTACGAGGAACAACAAGGAGACCATCTTCATTGGATCAGAGAAATAAGGTATAGGAAGACTGAAAAGGTAGGAAGGGACCAGGTTATAAAAGGCTTTAAAAGTCAAACAGAGAATTTAATATTGGATTCTAGACATAATAGGGAGCCACTAGAGGTTACTGAGTAGGGGAGTGATATGGTCAAACCTGGGCTTTAGGAAAATCAATTTGACAGTTGAGTAAAGGATAGACTGGAGTGAGGGAAGACTCAGGGCAGGGAAGGCCAGCGGCAGACTATTGAAGTAATCCAGGTATGAGTAATCCAGGGAGTTCCAGGGTGGTAGCGGGATCAGGAGAGAGAAGGGGATATAGAGGAGAGATACTACGAAGGAAGAAAATATTGGCCTTGGCAACTTATTGGACACAGAGGAGGGAGGTGAGAGAGAGTGGGGAGTCAAGTATGACCCCTAGGATGAGAGCCTGGGTGACTGGGAGGATGGTGGTATCCTCAACGGTAGTAAGGAAGTTAAGAAGAATGTGAGTTGCAGGCGTCTATAGGACATTTCACTAGGGCTGGATAAACAGATCTGAGAACCATCTGTAGAGAGATGATAACTGAATCCTTGGGAGCTGGATTCAAGTAGCACTCTAATGCTAAAAAAAAAAATGCTGTTTCACAGAATGGTAAAATTCAAGCTTAAAGAAACCTTTGAGGTTATTTTACAGATGAAAAGACTGAGACACAGAGAGGCCACAGAATCATAAGTATCGGGGAGAGAATAAGAATTTATTAAGCACCTACTATGCACCAGGCACTGTGTTAAGTACTTTACAATTATTATCTCATTTGATCCTCAAAATAACCCCATGAGACAGGATGCTAACATTATCCCCATTTTACAGTGGAAGAAACTGAGGAAGACAGAGGTTAACTCATTCAGGATCACACAACTAGTAAATGTCAGAGACAGGATTAGAATCCAGGTCCTTGGCACCACATCTCCTGGCTCTGGTTCTTGCTTCAACAGTGTTTGGAGGGAACAGATCTGGGGTCCCCCAGCTCCCCTCGGTTTTGAACATCACCTTTCTGCAGTCCGTTAGCCCCTGGGACCAGCTGCCTCCTCCCTTCGCCGACGGTGTCATGAGCTCTAGCTCTCAGATCCGCCAAAACTTCTCCTCTGAGGCCGAGGCTGCCGTCAACCGCCTGGCCAACCGCTACCTGTAGGCCTCCTACTCCTACCTGTCCCTGGGTTTCTATTCAATTGGGACGATGTCGCCCTGCCTAGGGTGTCACGTTTTTTCTGTGAACTGGCAAAGGACAAATGTGAGGGCGCCAAGCGCCTTATGAGGCTCCAGAACCAGCGTGGGGGCCATGTCCTCCTCCAGGCTGTGCAGAAACCTGCCCAAGATGAATGGGGCCGCAGCTTGGATGCCATGCAGGCTGCCCTGAACCTGGAGAAGGACCTGAACCAAGTCCTCCTGAAGCTGCCTCCTCTGGGCACGAGCCAAGGGGATCCACACCTCTGTGACTTCCTGGAGAACCACTACCTGGGCAAGGAGGTGAAGCTGCTGAAGCGCCTGGGCAACCACCTGATCACCCTGCGCCATGTTTAGGCGAACCCCCAGTCCGGGCTGGGGGAGTACCTGTTCGACAGGCTGAGCCTGAAACATGATTGGGGGAGCAACCTGGGCAGGCAGCCCCAAGGCCGAACCAAGAACACCCACAATAAAGCTAGCTGCTCACCCAGAAAAAAAAAAAAAGGAATCCAGGTCCTTAGTCTCCAAACCCCAAGGGTTTTTAGGCTTGTTTTTTTTCTTGGTCCCATACAAGCAGTCAGTCATTTGAAAAGCATTTTTAGGGTCCCTAGATATGCCCCAGATACTATGCTGAGATCTGAGGATGTGAAAAAAGAAAAAAAATCAATCAATGCCTGCCCCCTGACCCTATGGGGATTGTCAATCATTCCATGGGTATGAGATGTGGAAGGAAACATGGAGATTAAACCATGATTCTTTAGACACAAGCCACAAAGTGGAAAGAGAGTTCAGGTAGTGCTTTTGGTGAATCCCACTAAGGGGATTTGAGGCAACATTCATTTTCGGGAGGTCTCTCCTTCCAGCGATGGTGTGCTTGCTCTCTCTCTCTCTCTCTCTCTCTCTCTCTCTCTCTCTCTCTCTCTCTCTGTCTTCTCTCTCTCTCAGGGATGGCTGAACAGCAGAACGTATAAAACTGTCCTCAGAGAAAAAAAACCAAGAAGTATCCCACCTGTGCCCGGAGTGCGTCATCTGTCCCCAGGTAGGTACTGTGCATAGTGGAGAGAGTATTAGACTTGAGGTCAGGAAGACCTGGTTTGAATCAGATGCCAAACACTTACGAGATACCTTGCCCCAGGAAATTCCTCTAACCTCTCTGGGCCTCAGTTTCTTCAGCTGTCCAATGGGGGCGATAATAATAATAGCCAGGATTCGTATAGCAATTTAAGGTTTGCAAAGCGCTTTATATACACAATAACTTACTTGATCCTTGAAACAACCCTGCGAGCTAGGTGATATTATGATCTCCATTTTACAGATGAGGAAACTGAGGCAGACAGCAGTTAAGTGATTTGCCCAGAGTCACACAGCTAGGAAGTATCTGAGGTTAGATTTGAACTTAGGTCTCTCTTACTCCAAGTCTAGCACTCTTATCGATTGTGCCACATAACAGCAATAATTAAGCCAATAATGATGATCTCTGTCATAACAACAGACCCATAATAATGGACCTCTGTCCATAGGGTCTTTTTGGCAAAGACACTGGCATGGTTTGTCATTTCCTTCTCCAGTGGCAAAAACAGGTTATGTGACTTGTCTAAGGTCACACAGCTAGGAAGTTTCTGAGGCTGAATTTGAACTTGGGTCTTTCTGACTCCAGGCCCAGTGCCCTATCCACCGTACCACCTAACTGCCCCAATAATAATATTCATTTGATCCTGAAAACCACCCTGCAAGGTAGGTGACATGATTTCTATTTTTACAAATGAGGAAATTGAGACAGAGTTTAAGTGACTCGACCAAGGTCACACAGCAATGAAGTATCTAAGACAGGATTTGAACTCAGGTCTTCCTGAGTCCAGGTTCAGTGGACCACCTAGCTGCTTCCTAATAATAATGCCTCAGAGAGTTTCTGTGAGGCTCAAATAGAACAATGTGTGTAAAATACTTTGTAAACCAGGAAACCATAAAAGCAAGTTATTTTTATTATCACCATGCTCAATACTGATACAGGTATCCCTCCCAGAATATAATAATCTTGCTCCTAAATCACAGGATTCTAGAATTTCAGAGTTGGAAGAGACCCCAGAGATCATCTAATTGAACCCACATCTAGAAAAGAATGTCCTCTGTTACTAAGCTGTCAAGTGGTCATCCAGCCTGTGCTTGAAGAGCTGCTGGGATGAAGAGAGGGAACTCATTCCCTCCTGAAGTGACCTGTGCCATTTAATGATAGCTCCAATTAGTGGGAAGATTCTTCTGGCATCAAACCTAGATCTGCCTCCTTACACGTTCTACCCACTGATCTTGGTTCTGCCCTCTGGTGCCAAGCAGACCAAGCAGACCAAGATTAATCCTTTTTCCACCTGACAGCTCTCCAGATGCATGAAGAGCATCATTGCCCTACATGGAATCATCTCTTCTCCCCAGACATCCCCAGTTACTTCAACTAATCATGTAGAGGTTAAACCTGAGGCCCTTTAGCACTGTCTTTGGACTGGATACTCTCCAGCTTAAACCGGGGAGGCTGGGACAAAACATCATACACCATATGTAGTCTGATCATATAACCTCACGATCCATGGTCACCAAATGACGTGTAGAGAGCCTCCAGTCCATTAACTAGATGCACGTTGTGGGTGAGTTAGCTTGGGGAGACAGAAAGGAGTGTGTTATTGGATACAGCCAGGGATCTTTTTAAAAAAAAATTAATAGTTGATTTTTAAAAATTTTCTAGACCAAAGGCTCTAATAAGTAGAATCTCAAAAGTATAAAATCACAGCATTCAGAGAAAAAAATAGGCAGCAAAGTGGTGTGGTTGATAGAGTCCAGGATATAGCAAATCCCACCTCAGATACTTAGTAGCTGTGTGACCCTGGACTAGTCACTTAACCACTGTCTGCCTCAGTTTCTTCAACTATAAAGTGGGGATAATAATATCACCTCCCTCTCAGGGTTGTTGGGAAGACCAAATGCCATACTGTAAAGTGCTTTGCCAACCTGAAAGTTCTATACAAATGCTAGCTATTGTTTATTATTCTCTTAGGAGTTAACCTTCCAATGATACAAATGTATCACATTACATATATCATTCCAAAACCAACAGCATTTCCACACAATATTTTTCCAGATTCACAATGCAGGAAACTATAAATGTCACACTAACATAAAGCAATATTATGAACCTAAAACATTAAGCAAAAAAAAACTTGTCGGTCAAACAGCATTGCTTTATTTGGATGCCTCTCTGAGTCATCTTACACGAAGAATCCGCTCCACCCCACCACCAATTTCGACATTCTATACTATTTCAGAGGAGGGGCTTTCAACCGTGTTTGGCTATCTGGTCAGTCAGTGAATCAGTAAACATTTATGAAGCACCAGCCTATGGACCCCTTTTCAAAGTAGTTTTTAAATACAGAAAATAAAATATATAGAATGATAAAGGAAACCCACTATATTGAAATAAAGATGCATTTTTTCCCTATCCAAGTTCATAGACACTCAAAAATCTACTTGTGAGAGGAGGATGCGTGAACCTCAGGTTAAGAACTCTTGATACAGAGTATTTTTGTATTAAATTCTTTTATAATTAGAATGTAAGCTCACTGGAAATAGAGATCTTTTCGTTCTTTATACTTGGATCCCCAGTGCCCAGCACAGTGCCTGTCCCATAGTATGGGCCTAATAAATACTGGTTGGTTGATTGATTATGTTTGAGCTCTCCTCTTTCCTAGCTATCTATCTATCCATCTGTATTTACATCTATCTGTGTATCTACCTATCAACAAACTATCCATCCATCCATCTATCTTTCCGTCTCCTCTATCCATCTGTATCTACATCTATCTGTCTGTCATCTATCTGCATCTCTATCTGTATATCTACCTATCATCTATCTATCCATCCATCTATCTGTCCATCTCCTCTATCTATCCATCTGTATCTACATCTATCTATCATCTATCTGTGTCTATATCTATCTATCTATCCTTGTCTATCAGTACATAGAGATAGAATTACTTCCTCTAAGTCAGGTCACTTTTATGAGTAACCTCAAGCTGAAGAGAATTGTTATCTTCTCCACCCCAAGCCCAAGATGACCCTGCTTCCACCCAGCTTATGATCAAAGGATCATAGCGTTGAAAGGGACCATGGAAGTTATCAAGTCCAATCTGCTCGTGTTATAGATGATGAGAGTCCCAGAGTCACATGACTGGCAAGTTTCTAAGACAGGCTTGAATCTGACTCAAAATCTAGAGTTCTCTTCACTACATTATACTGGGCCAGATATGGGCAGGAGAGAATGAGATGAGTTAAATTTGCTCCCTTCCTTCCTATCCCTGCCCCCCAGATTAAGCTGGAGAGAGTCCATAACATTGAAGGGACCAAGGCTGCAAGATACAGAGGGAATCCATTGACCTCTCTTTACCAAAGATCTTCAGTCCCAAGGATGTGAAGGGGAAGGGGCATGGGAGGGGGACTATTAGGGAAAAGTGATAACAATAATCATTGACATTTATAGAGCACCTTCAGGTTTTCAAAGTGTTTTACATACATTGTCCCAGTTTATCCTCATAAGACCCCTGTGAGGCAGGTAGGACAGATATTATTAGCCCCATTTTACAGATGAGGAAACTGAGTTGCGTAGAGTCACTTAAGTTACATATCTGGGAAAAGACATACAAAATGCTCCTGTGGGGAAGGAGTAGGAAATGTGCCTTCAATTCAGTTGGGAGGAGGTGGGGTTGACATTTGGAAGCTGTTGCTTAGATTGCTTGGGTGGGGCTAATGCCACGGCTGGGTCAGGTAGAACCACCATAGGAAGGAAGCACCCACGATGTGATAGCTTCCTATTTCAATGAATGATTCTTGCTTACATGAGAAGCACTTGATAAACAGAGACCTTGCCTGGAAAGTCAGAAAGATCTGAGTTCCAGTCCTGTCCCTGACACATAATGGCTGTGTGTCTCTAGGCAAGTAAGTCATTCATGCTCTTAGTATCTCCACAAAATGGTCTAAGGTTGTAAGCTGTAGAGCCATTGTTGATCTGCACTGGCAAAGGAAGCTTCCTTGTCAGGAGTTCCTTATCCAAGGTGAATCCAAAAATTTTGGTCCAAAAATTTTCTTGTTATCTTCAATTATTTCTATGATGATGAAACTCTAAAAACAAAAGTGCCAGGAAGCAAATCTCAGACTTAATAAGCAAATACAAAGTTCTGAGTGGGCCACTCAAATTCCAGGATAGACTTTTAAAAAAAATGATAATAGATATAGTGGGTCTTCAGCAAGTATGTCAATACCCTGTAAATTTTGTCACCATGAGACAAAGCCCCATCACCCCACCCTAGTTATAGCTCTGGTTGGACAACCTCATCTAGTACTAAATGCTATGAATCACTGAATCCTATGAACCATTATCAATGGCACCTGCTTGCCCTGAGGCAAATAAGCATAAGTAAAGCAGAGGGGGGATTACTTAGCTTTCAAAGTTTCCATGGAATAATATCATTCAAGAAGCCTCATAACTTGTCACCTCTCACAGGGGAAGACAGGATTCAGAAGGCGGGGAGAGAAGCCTGAGACTGAGGGAAACAGCAGCTGTGGGTGACAGAAGAATCAGGCACATGACAGAACTCATGAAAATTGAGAGTCTTAGTTCTGGTTTTTCCCTCTTGTGCTTCTTCGCTTACTAAACTCACTTCCTCTCATTATTCAGCCCCATTTCCACTGCCCACATCCCTCTGCCATGTGGTGGGAAGACTAACAACACCAGAAACTATTGAGGAGAAAGCTGTGATCTGCATCAAAATGGCGAGGAAATCAACACTGAATCATCTCTCAGATGCTCTCTTTGAAGAGAAGAAAGTCCCCAAAGCAGCATCCGAAAAATGGCTGTAATGAGAGTCCACCTAAATGTGGTACAAGGAAATGAGCACTGGATTTGAACAGAGGATCTGGGTTCGAGTCATGACTTTATAACTTATTAGCTGAGTGACCTAGAGCAAGTCATTCGGCCTTAGACAATTACCAGCTGTATGACTCTGAGCAAGTGACCTCACTTTGGGTCTCAGTTTCCTCATCTATGTCAAACTAGATGGCCTCCATGCTTCCTCTAGCTCCCAATTTAGGATTCTGTCTTCGCTGGCTATTCTAAATACTCACTACAGTCCTGAATCCAGACATCATCTGTCCATCTTGCCCATAAGGAAAATTGTGTCCAGTGTTTTGCTGAATGCCTGGTATGCTCGTTATCCGACATTCCCTCCCTCTAGTAGCCTCTTAACCATAGCTGAAGAAAATGAAACGAAGACAGCCTGGTGTGACCTGCTTGTGTCCAAGTTACATTGGCTCCTTTCTAGATGCTCCCAAATGATGCTTTTAATAACAGCTTCTAGAATTTTCCTGGGAAACAAAGTCAAGATCACCAGACAGTAGTTTAAAACCTCAACTTCTTTCCTTTTATGAAAATTAGAATGATATTTACCTGTATGCAATCCTGGGATAACTCTCCAGGTCTCTATGACTTTTTCTTAAAAAAAATCCCTGAGTGGCTTAACAATAACATCTATAAGTACCTTGGGATATACGTGTGTGTTATATATTATATGTGTGTATATAATATTGTATATATTATATATGTATACATATGTATGTTAGGCCTAGTAACTTATGATATAGAATAAATGAATGAAAAGCCTTTATTAAGCATTAACTGTTCACAGACATTGGGGATATAAATGGAAAAATGAGACATTCCCTGCCCTCAAGAAGTTTCCACACTAATAGGCAGAGGTAACGTATATATGATAGTAGACAAATAAATAAATAATAATGTTTTTATTAAGTACTTTACTCTGGGCCAGACGCTGGGCTAAGGACTGGGGAATTCAAAATGACAGAGAAGAAGAGAGACAGACAGACAGGCAGACAGAGACAGAGAGAGATACAGAGAGAGACAGAGACAGAGAGAAACAGAGAGACAGAGAAAGAGAGACAGAGACAGAGAGAAAGAGAGACAGAGATAGACAGAGACAGACAGACATAGCCAGAGAGAGAGACAGACAGACAGAGAAAGAGATAGAGGGAGACAGAGACAGAGAGAGAGACAAAGAAAGAGAGACAGAGAGTCAGAGTCCCTGTTCTCAAGGAGTTCACATTCTTGCCATAATTTGTATTTAGTTATTTTTAGTTGTATCTGACTCTTTTGTGACCCTCTTTGGGGTTTTCTTGGCAGAGATGTTAGAGTGGTTTGCCATTTCCTTCTCCAGTTCATTTCACAGATGAGGAAACAGAGACAAACAGGGTTAAGTGACTTGTCCTGGGTAATACAGCTAGTAAGTGTCTGAGGCCAGATTTCTTATCATCAAATAAAATCCAAGTCATAAAAATCATAGAGGATAATCCCAGTGAATCTGGATTGCCCTCCTTTGACCAACCATCCCAACCTAGCTTCTCCTGGGTTCACATCTTTCTAGTTCCCACCCTTGGTGGATTTTTGAAGTGGTGTCAGTACTAGAGGCCTCTAGCCCTGATGACACTTGTACTGAAAGGTAGTAATGATCTTCCTGCTTAGTTATAAGAGAGGGGTGGGAATGGTCATGTTTGGCCATTCTGACTGCTCTATGGAGCTGAGATTTTGTCCCAGGATTTTGAAGCCTCTTACGTAGAACTCCCACTTTACTCAAAGACTCAGCTCAAGTGTCAGGCTCTATGTGAATCTTTTTGTGATCCTTTTTGTGATGTCTCTTCCCCAAATTAGCTTATATCTTGGTATACAACTATATAGGGATATGTTTCTCCGGCTAGAGTGTAAGGCCCATGAGGACAGAGACTATTTCACTTTTGTCTTTATACACCAAGAACCCAGCACATCTCCTGGTACATATTAGATACTTAAAAACTGGCATTCAAACAGAAGACTCAAGAGAAGCATGAAAAAGTAAATATGAGAGAGTAATTATAAATGTCTCAATGGAGTTAAACTATTTCATTCTTATATGGGAAGACGATACATGAAATTCCTAAGAACTTTATTAGGGCAGTTAGGAGGAGTCTGCATAGACAGAGGGCACAGGTGTGAGTTGATTATGTTGGGATGATCTCCAAAAAAAAGAATATAGGGGTGAGAAAGAGGGATACATTGGGATAAGGAGAAAGGGAAAGATAGAATGGTCAGATTTTCTCACATAAAGGAAGCACACAAGAGCTTTTACAGTGGAGGGGAAAATGGTGGTGGGGGTAGCTGGCAATGCTTGAACCTCACTCTCATCAGAACTGGTTCAAAAAGGGAAAAATACACACACACACACACACACACACACACACACACACACACACATTCAGTTGGGTGTAGAAATCTATCATACCCAATAGGGAGAGAGGAGAAGAGGAGAAGTGATGTGGCGGGAGGGTATGGTAAAGGGGAGGGCAGACTGGGGAAGACAGTAGTTGCAAGCAAGACAGACTTTTGAGGAGGGTCAGGAGAATAAGAGAGAGAAAAGGATAAACAGAGGAAAACGGAATGGAGGGAAATGCCCAGTTAGTGGTCATAACTGTGAATGAGAATGGGATGAACTAACACATGAAATAGAAGTGGACAGCAGAATGGACTGGAAACCAAAATCCAACAATATATTGTTTACAAGACACACCCTTGAAACAGAAACACACACAGAGTTAAAGGGCTACAGCAGAATCCATTACACTTCAGCTGAAATGAAGAGGGCAGGGGTGGCAATCATGATCTCAGACAAAACAAAAGCAAAGTTAGATCTAATTGAAAGAGATAATCAGGGAAACTTCATTTTTGCTAAAAGGTACCATATGATAATGAAGTAACATCAAAAAATTTTGCAGCAAGTTTCTCTGATAAGGGACTCATTTTTTAAATAAATAGGGAACTCAGTCAAATTTCTAAAAATAACTGTGATTCCCTAATTAATAAATGGCCAAATGATGTGAACAGTAGTTTTCAGAAGAAGAAGTCACAGCTATCTACAGTCAGATGAAAAAAATAAAAAATAAAAAACTGTGTAACAAGGTCCAAAGGGCTTATAAAACTGCATACCCTTTGATCCAGCAATACCACTACTAGGTCTGTATCCCAAAGGAATCAAAGAAAAAGGAAAAGAACCTATATGTACAAAAATATTTATTGCAGCTCTTTTTGTGGTGGCAAAGAATTGGACATTGAGGGGATGCTCATCAATTAGGGAGTGGCTGAACAAGTTGTGGTGTATGACTGTGATGGAACATTGTTGTACTATGGGAAATGATGAGGGAGGTGGCTTCAGAAAATGGCAAGACCTATATGAACTGATGCAAAGCAAAGTGAGAAGAACCAGGAGATCATTGTGCCCGGTACCAGCAATGTTGTAATGATGATCAACTGTGAAAGACCTGGCTACTCTGATCAATACAGTGATCCAAGACAATTCCAGAGGACTCATGATGAAAAGCTAGGTGACACAGTGGAGAGAGTGCTGGAAGATTCATCTTCCTGAGCTCAAATCTGGCCTCATACACTAACTGGGCAAGTCATTTAACTCTGTTGCCTCGGTTTCCTCATCTATAAAACGAGCTGGAGAAGAAAATAGCAAACCACTTCAGTAACTCTGCCAAGAAAACCCCAAGTGGAGTCACGAAGAATTAGACATGACTTAAGTTATTGTACAACATGATGAAAAAATGCTATCCACCTCCAGTGGAGAGAGAGAACTGATAAACTCTGAGTTCAAACTGAAGTATAATTTTCTTACTTTCTTTGCATTTGTTGGGGGTTTTTTGCTTTTTTTGAGATACGGCTAATACAAAATATGTTTCACATGATTTCACATATATAATGGATATCATATTGTTAGAAACATACGTTGTCTAGGAATAAACAATAGTCATTGGAAGGCCAAGAAGGTTTTAATTATCTTACATTTATTCCTCCTGAATAAATGGGTACATCCCCTGGACAGAGTAAGCGGAGCACAGTGGACTCAGACAAATGCCAGTCCTTTTATTGGCTCCTAATTGGAATTTCCCATCTGGCTCTTCATTGGCCAGATGCAACCCCCTGAACTGCCCACGCCATGCCTTCTTCAAACAGGTCCTTAAACATGTGCACATGCCTCTAACCTTTAATCCAATGAGAAGCCTGGTCTCTGCTCTAAAGCTGGGGCAGGGGGGGAGATACTTTCAACTCTGTGGAAACAAAACTGCTCCCACCATTTCTCACAATATTGTTTGCCTTCTCAGTGAGTGGGGGAAGGGTTAGATGGAGGGAGAGAATCTGGAATTCAAAATTTAAAAAGAAAAGGATGCTAAAATAAATAAAATTTTTAAAAGAAAATTTAATTGTTTTGCATTTATTTAGTTTTGAACAATAAATTTAACATTTTAATTTTGACAACATGGGGCACCATTTCATTATGCATTGCATATGCAACAGTCTTCTGATGACAGTTTTTCAGATGGGTGAATGGGCAGTGGGAGTGCCTCTTGCTTGGTTACCTGATCTATCATCATTAAACTTTTTTTTTAATGTGGGGTCATGTCAAGACTGTCAAGTACACATCAGAACTTCATTTTTCTGATGATCTTAAGGTTAGGATTACAAATTCAGTCACTGAGCAGCCGCCAAGGCAAAGTTTGTACAAAGTTCCAAAGTCACCCAGCGCGATACAAAAGACAAACTGACGGTTATGTAGAATTTTAATTTTTAAAGAATAGCAACATTTAAAAATTTTAAATAACTAATTTTTCAAATGTTGCTTTTATAAATTTTACAGTTTTCATGTTTCTGAGGTTTTTCAAGTTTAAATATATACTAAGACTTTTGGGATACCCTAAAAATTTACAACATTGCAAAAATGAACAATTTTGAAAAACTTAAGAACTCTCATCAATGCAATGACTAATCATGGTTCCAGAGGACTGGTGATAAAAAATGCTAACCCCTCCCCCCACAAACACACACCTCTTCCCACTTCCTGGCAGAGAGGGGCTGGATTCAATATGCAGAATGAGACATACTTTATTTTTTTTAAGCATGGCCAATGTAGGAATTTGTTTTGCTTGATATATGTGTGTGTATGTGTGTATACATATATGTGTATATATATATATACATATATATATATATATATATTTGTCATAAGGGTCATATTTTTCTTTTTTTTTAGTAAGAAGAGGTAGGAGTGAGAAAAAATGCTTGTTCTTTAATTTTTTTTAATTTAAAAATAATGGAATGGATAGCCTCGGAAGTTGTAAGTTTCCTTTCACTTGGAGCTTCCAAAGAGGCTGCATGAGCCCTGGT
Source organism: Trichosurus vulpecula (assembly GCF_011100635.1). Lineage (NCBI taxonomy): Eukaryota > Metazoa > Chordata > Mammalia > Diprotodontia > Phalangeridae > Trichosurus > Trichosurus vulpecula. The sequence goes on along the minus strand of NC_050577.1, from coordinate 219,614,005 downwards.
TCCGGGATGCTGCCGATGGGTGGCCCAGGTGGCTCTGAGGTGCCTTCCGACGCTCAGATTCTTAGTCGGTAAACAACACGGCTTTGAGTTTAACAGAGTTCTTCCATCTGCTCCTACCTGTGGGGGCTCAGGCGGGTAGACAGCCAACCCCATCCCCCAATGGCTCTGAGTCCTCCTCAGCTGGACAGCTCTGACCGCCACTACCCTCCTGATCTTCCGTGATGAAAGCCGAGCCTGGCAGGCCAGACAAGAAGGGTCTTTTCCACAAAAGGAGGACCCCCCCCCACCTCACCACTCTGTGAAGATGGAAGAGAGGAGCTAGACTGAAAAATGGGTCCCATTCTGCTATAGGAGCTCAGCAAGGGTCTGGGTGCGTCCTCTCCTTGTGCGATCAGCGCGTCCCTGGGAGAAAGCCTGTGACGTGAACTTTTAGAAATCACAACATGTTAAGGGCACCGGGACAGCTGGCTTATTGTAACTTTATGGGATTGTATTTTGGTTTTTGTTTGTCCTTCCTTTTCAAAGAGAACCCATGACATCATGGGGTGATGTCCCGACTTGTGTGTGAATTATATAGTTAGAGCTGGAAGTGATCCTAGAGGCCACCTAGTCTACCTCCTCATTTTACATATGAGGAAACTGAGGTTGAGAGAGAATAATGATAATGACAATGATGGCGATAGCTAAGATTCATTAAGCACCTACTATGTGCTAGGTACTCTGCTAACCACTTTACAGACATCACCTCATTGGATCCTCACAACAACCCTGAGAGGCAGGTGCTCCTATTATCCCCATTTCCAGATAAGGAAACTGAGGTTGAGAGAAATTAATAACAATTATTATTATAATACAATACAATGTAACGTAATACAATGTAATGTAATATAATACAATATAACATAACATAATATAAATGATAGCTAAGATTTATTAAGTACCTACTATGTGTCAGGCACTATGCTAAGTACTTTACAATTATTATTTTATTGGATCCTCATAACAACCCTGAGAGGTAGGTGCTCCTATTATCCCCATTTACAGATAAGGAAACTGAGGTTGAGAGAAATTAATAACGATAATAATTATTATTATAATACAATACAATGTAATGTAATACAATGTAATGTAATATAATATAATACAATACAAAGTAATATAATGTAATGTAATGTAACATAACATAATATAAATGAAAGCTAAGATTTATTAAGTACCTACTATGTGTCAGGCACTATGCTAAGCACTTTACAATTATTATTTTATTTGATCCTCATAACAACCCTGAGAGGTAGGTGCTCTTATCATCCCCATTTACAGATGAGGACACTGAGGCACACAAAGGTTAAGTGACTTGCCCAGGGTCATACAGCTAGTGCGGTCTGAGGCTAAATTTGAACTCAGGTCTTCCTGACTCCAGGCCCAGCACTTTATCCACCTAGCTGTCCCAGGTTAAGGTTAAGTAATTTGTTTGTCATTATAGTTAATCCCTTCCACATCGTGACTTCCCCACCTTGGTTTTGACATATCTCAGGTTGGCATAAGAAATTAAATGGGAATTTGGGGGGAATTTGGTGGAAGCCACAGATGACACACCAAGGCCAGCAGAAACACCGAGTCTTTGACCAAATACTTAACCTAAATTTTTTAGTAAGGCACTGTAAACACCCCATGAAAAAAAAAATCCAGACTTCCTTCTCTGGTAGGAAGGGAGAATGAAAAAGTTTTACAGGGATTTTTCAGATCTGGTAGGCGGAGGAGGTACTCCTTACCCCCACCCCCATGTACCAAGTGGTAAATGGACACACCTAAGAAGTATTGGAAACAGGTTTTGAACTCAAGCTGTCCAGACTCCAAGTTGACTCTATCTATCCACTACATTGTGGTGGCACCTAAAAAGGTGACTTTTCCAAAGTCATGCAGGTAATAAATAGCAGAGGAGGAAGCTAACTTCTAACTCTAAAGCCAACTCTCTTAAATGCTCTGCTTGCTGATGCCTTTTGTTTTAAGTGGCATCTAGGTGGCGCCACAGTGCACAGAGCACTGGACCTGGAATCAGGAAGGTCTGAGTTCAAATCTAGCCTCACACACTTACTAGCTGTATGACCCTGGGCAAGTCACTTAACTTCTGTTTGCCTCAGTTTCATCAATTGTAAAATGGAAGTGATAACAGCACCCACCTCCCAGGGTTGTTATGAGGCTCACGTGAGATATTTGTAAAAATCTTAGTACAGTACATGGCACATAGTAGGTACTACATAAATAAACTATTATTATTATTATCATTATGTAACATTCACTTCCAAATATTTTCTTCCCCTTTCCAGAACCCTCCCTTGTGGCAAAGATTTAAAGAGTTAAGTCGGCAAGCATTTACTAAATACCTATTATGTGCTAGGCATTGTGCCAAGAACTGAGGATTCAAAGAAAGGCCAAAAACAATCGCTGCTCTCAAGGAGCTCCCAGTCTAACGGGTGAGACAACATACAAACAACCACAACGTGTACAGACAAGATATCTATAGGAGAAACTGGAGATAATTAATAGAGGGCAGTCACCAGCATTACTGGGACCGGAAAAGGCTTTTTATAGAACGTGAGATTTTAGCTGGGACTTGAAGGTAGTCGGGGGAGCCAGGAGGTGGAGATGAGGAGGGAGAAAGGTCGAGGCCTGGGGGATGGCCAATGAAAATGCTCCATGAGGAGATGGAGTGCCATGGGAGAGGAATGGCAAAGACATCGATGTCACTGAATTGCTGAGTACATGGAAGGGAGTAAGAAGCCTGAAAAGTGTCAAGTTATAAAGGGCTTTAAAAGCCCAACAGAAGATTGTATATTTGATCTTGGAGGCAGTCGATAGCCATTGAGTTTATTGAATGTGCAAGATCAATCTGACATCTGAGTGGAGGATGGAGGGGAGTGGGAAGAGAGTTGGGTCAGGGAGACCAACCACATGTTATTGCAATATTCCTCTCTTGAGGTGGTCAGGAACTGTACCAGGATGGTGGCCGTGTCAGAGGAGAGAAGGGGCCATATACAAGAGATGTTACACTAGGACTTGGCAACAGATTGGATGTGTGGGGTAGGGTGAGTATAGAGTAGAGGATTAGCCCTAGGTTGCAAGTCTGGGTGACTGGGAAAACAGTGATGCCTTTGATAGTAATAGGGAAGGGAAGAAGAGGGGAGGGCTTGGAAGAAAAGGTAATGAGAGAGGCAGCTGGGTGGTGAAGTGAGTAGAGCACCAGCCCTGGGGTCAGGAGGATGTGAGTTCAACTCTGGCCTCAGATGCTTGACACATTTACTAGCTGTGTGACCTTGGGCAAGTCACTTAACCCCAATTGCCCTGCCTTCCCCCCTCCAAAAAAAAAAGATGAGTTCAGTTTTGGACATACTGAGTCTAAGAAACAAAAGGGCAGCTCAGCAAATAATACCTTGACTGTTGATGAAAGTAGAGGCAGTGTTCCATACGCATAGGGCCCCTCCCCACCTCTTCAGTGAAGGAAGAGTGATATAATCTCTCAACTCTTCTCTGGGTCAAAAATTAAGCAATACAATTATGTGATATTATGATATGATCATAAAATATTGCAATATTATAATACTCAATACAGTTTTCAGTTGATGAATCCCTTATTTTTAAAAAATCATGTTGATATCTCGTTTGTTTTTTTCTTACATCACCTTCACTTCTGAATTTATTCCTCCCCCTACGTCACGCAGAGATTCATCCCTTAGAGAATAAAAGAATGAAAAAGAAAGAGGGAGAAAAGCAGTCTAGTGAAACTTAACTCACAATAATTGATGCCAACAGTAGGTGCTGTGATCCACAAGCATGGCCCCCTCACTCTGTTGTTGTCCTTATTTTTTGTCCCACATGCTCAAAGGGACCAAAATGACATCACGACGTTGGGGTGTCAGGCTGTGCACAGCCACATGAGCTTGAAAGGCTTCACCACAGGTGGGGCACAAGTAGTCCACACTCTGCCAAGAAGGAAGGAAAGGCATCCTCTTATCTCTTCTCAGTGTATCCCCTTCTACAAAAAAAAAAATTAAACACAGATGCAGCCTTAATTTTGTCTTTCTTGTGAACGTGAATTTTCATCTGTTGTGTTTATCTAAAGTGGAACCAACCTAGATGTCTTGGTTCATGAACTTGGTAAACTGCATTAGAACCCTTAAGCTATTAGGGGATTAATTAGTGGGGGGATTAATTGGTATTTCAGAAAAGTCATTTATTAAATGGCTCTTGGCTCGACAGCCAGAGGAATCAATACATTTCCTCCTCTAGCATAGCTCAGCCAAGCAAGGGGCTCCAGCTGCTCTCTTCCTATCTTCCCATCCTCTCCCCTCAGAGCTAACCCATTTCTAGAGTTAATTTGAAAATAATTAACTTGTTGGGGTTTTTTTAAGGTAAATTCTGCAAGCAAGAAAACATGTAAAGCATTCTTTCTCTGTTGGGTCAATAACACCTCACCCTCCAATCTTTCCTTGGGAATATCTGAGTGTCATTGAAGAAACCACATTGTCAGGTTTCTGCACTGTATTCCTTTGACTTCCTACCAGCTAGAAAATAGAGACAGGCATTCCTCCTGGCCAAAGCCAAAATAAATCGCCTTCTTACACACAAAGCACTATTAATAAATAATCTGTTCTCACCAAGTCAGCCACTTACCACTTCTAAGATTTAAATGCCCCATGCCCCCCCGCCGCAGAAAGATGATTGAATGAATGGAGAAATTTATTAAGGGCTTACTATGTGCCAGGCACTGTGCTAAATGCTTTACAATTTATTATGTCATTTAATCTTCATAACCTCCCCGGGAGGCTGGTGTTATTATTAATTATCATTGCTATTCCCATTTTACAGATAAGGAAACTGAGGCAGAGATTAAGAGACTTGCCCAGGGTCACACAGCTAGGAAGCACCTGAGCCAGGATTTGAATTCAGGCCTTTCTGATGCCAGGCCCAGCGTTCTACCCACTGAGGCACGTGGCTACCTCCTAGGATCATATCCTCATCACAGGATTCTAGAGCTGGAGATGGAAGGAACCTCAGATTCCACCTTGTACAAACTCCTTGTTGTATAAATGAAGAAACTGAGGCCCAGGGAGGTGAAGGGCCTTGGGAGGGAATTAAGCGGCAGAGCTGGGACTGGAACTCGGGTCTCGTGACCCCAAATTCAGTGTTTCTTGTTCATTAGGCCACCTGGTTCAAGCCCCACCGTGGACGCCAACTGACTGTGAGACCCTGGGCAAGTCACTTAACCCCGTTTGCCTCTGTTTCCTCATCTTCAAAATGGGGGTATATAATAGCAACTACCTTGTTGGATTGTTGAGGATTAAATAAGGATCAAACATGTCAAGATATTAGGAGACATGCAGCAAGCAAGCTGTGCCCTGAGCTTGGCATAACAACCATCCTTCACGCTCACCCTCTGGCAAAATCATATAATTATTATATTGCTTTGACCTGCACGAGGTATTCTCTGAGCTTGGACAAGCCCCTGCTGTATCCATGTTCTGGTCATGAAGACCTACTACGGATCAGACTTGTCACATTGTGGCCGTCACCCCTCATTGTCAAGGCAAGAGCTCACTGCTCAGTGATTGGTATAAGCATTGAGATGTGGCCACATTAAGCAGGGACCCCCCCCCCACTAGGGGCAGGCCCCTGGCACATGTGTCTAATCTGCCTCCTTGCTTGAAAGTCATTTCCCTCCCTTTGAAATTAAACTTCTGTTTGATTCCTGACTCTACTGTCTCTAGCCCGCTCTGTTTAACTCTGACCACCCACAAGTTAGTGGTCTATTCCATCTGGTTGACATTAATTGGTGTCAGAAGTGGGATTGGACACAGAACCAGGTTTTTGGACTCTCTGGTACCAGTGGGAATGAACCAGGTGCCACGGGACATTTACTTTTCCAGAGTCCAAAACCCTACCTCGTCTGATGAGTCCTCTGCCCTTGTCACCGCTCCAATCCTCCCACATTGGTTAAAGTCACCATTCTTTGTGAAGAAAATTACAGGGCCCCTCCAATGACCTGGTTCATGTCAGATCACTCAGATAAGGATATCCTTTCTCAAGATGCATACCTCTGTTAATTGGCCTCTCTGCATTCCCCTGTCTCTTAAACTGCACACCTCAGTAACTGTATGCCTCTATAAAATTAGAATTGTAATTGCACGCTTTGTTAGAACTGTTTGTGTCTGTATCTGTCTTGTTTTGTCTGTGTCTTTGCCTTTGTAAAATGTAAAATTTCTGTGTTGTGTTTGTGTTGTGAGCTAGATTCTGTTACCTTGAAAGATTTAAAATGCAGACAACCAGAAAAACTTCTAAGGGCTGTAGCCAGAGAGTTTAGAACACTGGAAAAGATTAATGAACTTTTATAGTGGAAGCAATTGTCCCAGTAAGCAGGACTAACCCCTACTTTAAACTTTCTGTGGGAGATTAGGTTATAAGAAAAGAGAAAAAATTTGCAAGACACTTTTTTTCTGTCATTTCAGCTTTGGCTGTGTTGGGATTACAGAATTTGTCAGATAATCAAAGTTTGTAGAACTACTAAAAACATCTTAGAAGATTAAGAAGTTTGAAGATTAATCATTTTAAGATCACAGGGGAGAATTCCCAGGACTTTGTGGTAATTCCAGGAACTCACCCCCTTCTGAAATATCTTAATAAGTTTTGGGGTACCACTCTATAGAATTTGTTTTAAGGAAAAATAAGGATTAAATTTTATAAAAGTCAAAAGTAAATGGCAAGATTAATAGCTTCATTGTTCTAGAGAAATGAAGGAGGGCAGCTAGTTTGGAAGTAATCCCAAAGTGAAGAAAGAAAAAAAAATAGGTAAACAGTTTGCACCTTATAGCAACCTCTTATTAATCCTTCCTTGATATTTCTGACCATGAAAAAAGAGAAGATTGTTTAAACCATAGATCCCCTGTGACTCCCTCAGTTCAGAGACCCTTTCCCTGTTAACCCCTCTCATCTCAGATTAGATTCCCAAACTCTCAGACAAAATGCTGACCTGCATTGGTAGAAGGTCCTTCCTCACCTGGGAATTTCCTATACCAGTGAAATCTCAAGTCCAGCCCATGTTCTCTAAGGCAGGAATTTTTAACCTTTTTGTGTCATGGACCCCTTTTGGTAGTCTGGTGGAGCTTATGGACCTCCTCTCAGGATAATGTTTTTAAATGCATAAAATAAAATACATAGGTTTGCAAAGAAAACCAACTATATTGAAACAGTTATCAAAATATGTTTTTTAAAGCTGATGGAACCCAGATTAAAAACTCCTACCATAAGGTATTAAACAGAAGCCCAGCAGGTATCACTAGAAATAGATTTAATTAAGCAACCCTAATTGACATTTTTTTCTATTGGCATCACAAACATGTGCTTTACTAATATTATTGTTGTTTGTTGTTCAGTCACCTTTCAGTCTTGTGACTAACTTTTCATGACCCCATTTGGAGTTTTCTTCACAGAGAAACTGGAGTGGCTTGCCATTTCCTTCTCTAGCTCATTTTACAGATGAGGAAACTGAGGCAAACAGGGTTAAGTGACTTGCCTGGGATCACATAGGTAGTAAGCATCTGAGGCTGGATTGGACCTCAGGAAGATGAGTCTTCTTGACTCTAGGTGCGGTACGGTATCTACAACATCACCTAGCTGACTCAGTAATGATAATTCCTAGCATCTGTAGAGTGCTTTTAAGGTTTTATTTTCACTAATGTCCAACTAAAATTGACCATTTCCTTCCATTTTTAATTGAGCTACAAATATTTTTCTGAGGAGCGGGTCATTAGACATCACTAGACTGCTAAGTGGGTCTAAGACACCAAAGAGATTAAGAACCCCTTCTCAAAATGTAGTGAAATCATCTCCAACATTTCATTAACTCAGCTATTGATGCAGGGTCCTTGTATCCAGCCCTGGAGGAGGAAAGGGTGGCTCCTTAAGGTGTGACCCATAGACCAGCATGGCCACCACAGAGGAAGGGAAGCTGTCTCTAACTGAATCAATACTTCACCCTTGTTGAGTATCTTTTCTACAGCTAAATAGACTCCTTTTTGTTAACTGTTAGATGGTCTAAGAGCACCTGATTTCATTCTAATTCCACACCTGAAACACCAGACCAGCCTGAATCAGACTCAGCCTATGACACAATCCATTTCTTCTTTTCCTCTGAGACTTTTGCCCATGTTCTCCTGTAAATCCTCAATAAGAGGGTTCCACCACCTACCTCCTGACAACCCCTGAAATTTGCTGAGGGCTTCCTCCAGATCCCCTGACATTCTGTAGATACCAACAGAGCACCTGGGCAATGCATGTTTTATGCTTTGTTCTTGCTACATGAGCAGCAGCTATATGTCTCTTCTCCTGGTACTTTGCACACGGGAGTCATCATTTGCAGCAGCCATAATGAGAAATACATTTACAAACATGGCCAATGTGGGAATTCATTTTGCTTCACTATGTATATTTGTTACAAGGGATTGGTTTTTCCTTTTCTTTTTCTTCCAATTGCGGGGAGAGGGGAAGATGGGAGGGGAAAAAATAAATCTTTGTTAATTAAAAATAAAACTAAAATTTAAAGAGATTCAGCAGCTAATTTAGTCTAAGAAATATATTCACTGTTTTTATACTCTAGTTGAGGACAGAAGTTGAGCCATAAAACAGCTACAGTGATTTTGTCAGAAAAGGGAAGGATAGAGAAGGAAACAATCATTTATTAAGCACCTACTATGTGCCAGGCACTGTGTGAAGTGCTTTACAAATATTATTTCATTTAATATTGGTTGGAGTCACAAGTTGGTTCTGACTTTTCTTTCCAGACTAATCTTACATCATTCCCCTCATGAGTTCCATGAGTTCTATGTTCCTGCCAGAAAGGTCTATTTGTTATTCTCTTTCTGTGCCATGCCATCTCCTACCTCCACACCTTTACTCAGGTTTTCTCATATTCCTGGAATGCTCTCCCTTTCTCCTTTATGCTTCTTGGAACTTGGAGCTACCTTCTTGGTTCAGCTCAAGTACCACCTTCTGTGAGAGGCCTTTCCTGATCTCCCTCTGTTACGGTCCATCTCAAAACTATTTTTTATATATTTGGCATAGCCTTGCCTCGTGAAGGTAATTTGTTGCTAAAAAAAAAAAAAAAAACTTCTCCAAGGGACAGTTTTCTACAGTGATTACTATTAATTACAACAGAACAAACTTTTATATATTCTTGAGTCCCCAAATTAACATATACTGAAATTTAATGGTTATGTAATTGAATTGAACCATTAATGAAAAAAAATTAAGATCATAGGACCACAGATTTAGAGTGGGAAGTCACTGAGTTCAACTAATTAAGAAAAAAGAAATCAGTACAGATCATATCAACTTGCAGAACTTGACATTTTGTAGAAAAACAAGGGAATGGAGTGAGGAAGAGTACCAAAAGAGTCACTGGGATCCATTCTTCATTTTCCAAGTGAAATGAATGAGGTGATCACTACCCTAAACTAGCAAAACCACAGGTATTTTGGAAGCAGAACTTAATGCAACAATTACCAATTATAAAAAAAAAATGCAGAGATGACCACATGGCAATTCTCATTTTGTAGGGCTTGACTGCTCAAAGCCTACAAAATTCAAATCAGTCTTCATAAATATGAATATAGGCTTGTCCCAATTGGTAGAAATAATTAATCCCTGGCAGTAGTTACGTGTATTCAACTTTGCACTATTCAAAGTTATTATTATGTAAAATGTGGCAATTAGTTCCAGCCTAATAGAAATGTACATTGTGAATCTGAATAATGTGGACATTTCAGGGGATTCATTATCCTCACTGCTCAGAGTCTATGCAAATACTTGTAAGCCAAGGTAGGATTTATCATAAGTTTAGGGCTGAAAGGAACCTTAGAGGTCATTGAGTTTAATTCTTTCATTTTTATAGATAAAGAAACTGAGGCCAAAGAATGTCAGTAACTGTTCCAGGGTTATGTGGCTCATAAATATCAAAGGTAGAATTTAAACCCAGGTCTTCCTACATGCAAGGTCAGCACTTTATCAACTGTCAAAATAAAATTCTTTTTTTAAAAATTAAAAAAAAATTTTATTTAATATTTTAGTTCTCAACATTGATTTCCACAAGATTTTGAGTTACAGATTTTCTCCCTATTTCTACCCTCCCCCCGATTCCAAGATGGCATATATTCTGATTGCCTTGTTCCCCAGTCAGCCCTCCCCTCTTTCACCCCACTCCCCCCATCCCCTTTCCCCTTACTGTCTTATAGGGCAGGATAGATTTCTATGCCCCATTCCCTATATATCTTGCTTCCCAGCTGCATGCAAAAAACAACTTTTTTTATTTTTTTAAGCATCTGCTTTTAAAACTTTGAGTTTCAAATTCTCTCCCCTCTTTCCTTCCCACCCGCCCTCCCTAGGAAGGCAAGCAATTCAACATAGATCACACATGTATCATCATGTAAAACACTTCCACAATGCTAATGTTGTGAAAGGCTAACTATATTTCCTTCCATCCTATCCTGTCCCCGTCCATTCAGTTTTCTCCCTTGACCCTGTCCCTTTTCAAAGGTGTTTGCTTTTGGTTACCTCCTCCCCGTATCTGCCCTCCCTTCTATCATCCCACCTTTTTTATCCCCTTCCCCTTACTTTCCTGTGGAGTAAGATACCCAATTGAGTGTGCATGTTATTCCCTCCTCAAGTTGAATCCTATGAGAGCAAGATTCACTCATTCCCCCTCACCTGCCCCCTCTTCCCTTCCAACAGAACTGCTTTTTCTTGCCATCTTTATGTGAGATAATTTACCCCATTCTATCTCTCCCTTTCTCCCTCTGTCAATATATACTCTCTCACCCCTTAAATTTATTTTATTTTTTCATCATTCAACTCATCCTATACCCTCTGTCTATATTCCCTTCAACTCCCCTAATACTGAGAAAGGTCTCATGAATTACACACATCATCTTTCCATGTAGGAATGTAAACAAAACAGTTCAACTTTAGTAAGTCCCTTATGATTTCTCTTTCTTGTTTACTTTTTCATGCTTCTATTGATTCTCATGTTTGAAAGTCAAATTTTCTATTCAGCTCTGGTCTTTTCACTGAAAAAGCTTGAAAGTCCTTTATTTTATTGAAAATCCATATTTTGCCTTGGAGCATTATATTTAGTTTTGCTGGGTAGGTGGTTCTTGGTTTTAATCCTAGCTCCTTTGACCTCCAGAATATCATACTCCAAGTTCTTCGATCCCTTAATGCAGAAGCTGCTAGATCTTGTGTTATCCCAATTGTGTTTCCACAATACTCAAACTGTTTCTTTTTGGCTGCTTGCAAAATTTTCTTCCTGACCTGGGATCTCTGGAATTTGGCTATAATATTCCTAGAAGTTTTCTTTTTGGGATCTTTTTCAAGAGGTAATTGGTGAATTTTTTCAATTTCTATTTTACCCTCTGGTTCTATAACATCAGGGCAGTTTTCCTTGATAATTTCTTGAAAGATGACATCTAGGCTCCTTTTTTTGATCATGGCTTTCAGGTAGTTCAATAATTTTAAAATTATTTCTCCTGGATCTATTCTCCAGGTCAGTGGTTTTTGCAATGAGGTGTTTCACATTGTCTTCCATTTTTTCATTCCTTTGGTTCTGTTTTATAGTTATCTTGGTTTCTCATAAAGTCACTAGCTTCTCCTTGCTCCAATCTAATTTTTAAGGTAGTATTTTCTTCAGTGGTCTTTTGGACCTCCTTTTCCATTTGGGTAATTCTGCCTTTCAAGGCATTCTTCTCCTCACTGGCTTTTTGGAGCTCTTTTGCCATTTGGGTTAGTCTATTCTTTAAGGTGTTATTTTCTTCAGTATTTTTTGGGTCTCCTTTAGCAAGTCATTGACTTGTTTTTCATGGTCTCCTCACATCACTCTCATTTCTCTTCCCAGTTTTTCCTCTACTTCTCTAACTTGCTTTTCCAAATCCTTTTTGAGCTCTTCCATGGCCTGAGCCCAATTCATATTTTTCTTGGAGGCTTTTGATGTAGGCTCTTTGACTTTGTTGACTTCTTCTGGATGTATGTTTTGATCTTCTTTGTCACCAAAAAGAGATTCTAGAGTCTGAGTCTGAGTCTGCATCCTTTTTTGCTGCCTGGCCAAGTTCCCAGCCAACTACTTGACCTTTGAGGTTTTTGTCAAGGTATGACTGCTTGTAGAGTAGAGAGTGCTTTGTCCCAAGCCTTAGGGGCTGGGCTACTGTTTTCAGAGCTACTTCTACTCCACTGTCGCTGCAAGCTCCTCCCAGAATCGCCAACCAGGATTGCAACTCAGATCCAAGCAGGGCAAAGCACTCCCTGTACTCCCACTCTGATCCACCTCTTGATTCTTCCCACCGTGTGATCCAGGGACTCTGGAAGCAGCTGATGTTGGAGCTCTGGAAGCAGCCACAGGAGCTTCCTGCTGCTGTTGCTGCTGCTGCCACCACCACCGCTGTGCCACCTCTGCCACCCCCAGGGCTGGGGCCAGGACTGCTTTCTAACCCGATCTAGCAGTTTTCCCACTAACCTGCTCCATGGTCTTTGGCATTTGTGGGTTGAAAAATCTGGTAACTGCCACAGCTCAATGATTCATGGCCCTAAAGTCTGCTCCGGCCAACTCCCAGTCTAGTCTATCCTGGCGGGGCCCATGCTGGGTTGCACTCCGCCCCCAGCACCATGTGATAGACCCTTCCCAGTGACCATCCTGGCTCTCCTGGGCTGGAGACCTGCTTCCTTCTGCTATTTCGTGGATTCCACAGCTCTAGAATTTGTTCAGAGTCATGTTTTACAGGTGTGTGGAGGGATTTCCAGCCATCGTCTTGGCTCTGCCCCCCTATGACATATTTTGTATTTACTTTTCTGCATATATATGATTTCTCCTCTGTAGAATGCAAGCTCCTTGAAGGCAGGGATTCTTTCTTTCTTTCTCTTTCTTTCCTTCTTTCTTTCTTCCTTCCTCTCTCTTTCTGTCTTTCTCTCTCCTTCCTTTTTTACTTTCTTCCTTCTTTCCTTTCTCTCTCTCTCTCTCTCTCTCTCTCTCAATCTCTCACTATCACTCTGTCTCTCCCTCTCCCTCTCCATCTCTCTCTCTCTCTCTCTCTCTCTCTCTCTCTCTCTCTCTCTCTCCCTCCCTTTCATCTTTGCCCAGTGCTGCACATAGAAGGCATGGAATTAATGTATGAATATGTGATGAATTAAACTGAATTGAAATGAGCTGAAATCAATTAAAAATTCCAGGTCTTCCAACTTCCAACTTTTCTCCTGTGCCCTGGCTATGCCCTTAGGAATAACCCAGTATTCCAGAAGCAGCATGAACCCTACCAGCAATGACCTTTCCTACAGAGATGCTTGCCTTCAGCTAATAAGGGCCAAGATTCAGCTCTTCCTCTCTTTCCTCTGTCACTGACTCCAACTTCCAATTATTTCTTGGTGCAGAACATCCCCAGTGAGCCTTGCTTAGGGGACAGTTGGGTTTCTATGAGATCCTAAAATAATTGCTGAATGGCTTGTTTACCCAACCTCTTGGTTTGTTTGGGGGACACTGGCTTGCCTCTACTGGTGTATGTCTTTCTTGGAAGGAATGCTCACTGCTGAGCAATATTAACCTCTTATATTGTTGTCTATATTTAGCTTCCGAGTGGGTGATAAATCAGGTTATGATCTTGCAGTGTGATTTAAGAAATACTAAAACCAAATTAAATTAGAGAGTTTGAGACATTGTTAAGCATTTCTAAAGAAACCCAGCTGGAAAGAATTACAGCTGCCTGGCTTAAACAACAGTTTACTCCCTAAGTTTAAAAATAAAGTCAGGAAATTAGCGGTGTGTGTGTGTGTGTGTGTGAGAGAGAGAGAGAGAGAGAGAGAGAGAGAGATGTGAAGCAACATTAGCTCACAGTTATATGGCCCTTTACGAAGGCTTTTCCTCACAAAAACCCTGTTAAGTAGGTGGTTTGGAGTTTTCTTGGCAAAGGTACTGGAGTGGTTTGCCATTGCCTTCTCCAGCTCATTTTACAGATGAGGAAACTGAGGCAAACAGGGTGAAGTGACTTGCCCAGGGACACACAGCTAGTAAGTGTCTGAGATCGGATTGGAAAACAGGTCTTCCTGACCCCAGGCTCTGTGCTCTATCCACTGTGCAACCTAGATGCCCCCATTTATGTACCTGTTATGTAAATGAGGAAACTGACCCTTAGAAAAGTGAAGTGACTTGTCCATGATCACAAGGGGAAGGGAGGGGATGGGAGTGGAGGGGAGGGAAGGGGGGGTAGGGAGAGGATGGGAGGGGAAGGGAGGAGGCAGGAGGGCAGGGAAGGGCATGGAAGGGGAAGGGAAGGGCATGGAAGGGGAAGGGAAGGGAAGGGAAGGGAAGGGAAGGGAAGGGAAGGGAAGGGAAGGGAAGGGAAGGGAAGGGAAGGGAAGGGAAGGGAAGGGAAGGGAAGGGAAGGGAAGGGAAGGGAAGGGAAGGGAAGGGAAGGGAAGGGAAGGGAAGGGAAGGGAAGGGAAGGGAAAGGAAGGGAAGGGAAGGCAAGGGAAGGGAAGGGAAGGGAAGGGAAGGGAAGGGAAGGGAAGGGAAGGGAAGGGAAGGGAAGGGAAGGGAAGGGAGAGGGACAGCAGGATGTAAATTATCATGTATTATTTTTTCTTTAGCAAGGTGTTATACAGGCACCCAGCAGATAACAGTATGAGTAAGTCTGAATTAATCCACCATAATTTGCATCTTGTATTTATTTTGGCAATGCAAAATGCTCCTAGTTAATTTAATAATGATCTATTTAGAGGCAGGGAAATTGGATTGCATTCATCAGACTTCTCTACCTTTCTTCAGCATGTGAAGCTATTCATTTTTGTTCTGCTCCTTTTATAACCCTCATTGATATGCATTAGAAAAGAAAATAATCACCAGATCTACATATTCCAAGCTACACAGTGGGACTTTTCGGCCCTGAACCGAGAGGAGAGGACGGAGTGACTGGTGAGAGACTGCTCTCTGACCTCATCCATAACAGGTGCTGATGCTTATGAAGCACTTTGTATCTATTATTGCATTTTACAAAATCACCCAGAATCTCCCAGGTGGATGAGACCCCAACAGCCACCTAGTCCAATCCTGGAAAAAGAACCCATCAGCAAAAAGCTATCCAGCATATGGTCATCAGCCTGTAATTAAAGATCTGGATTGACGGGGAAACCCCTGCCTCCCAAGGCAACTCATTCACTTTTGGAGAGTTCTACTTTTGAAGAAGCTTTTCTTAGTTATTATTTATTTTTTTCTTAGTTCTAAATTGGCCTCTTTGTCAACTCTATCCACTGCCCTCTGGGGTGTAATCCCTCTTCCAACCTACATCCCTTCAAACACTAGCTACCACATCCCCTCCCCCCTTAAAGGCTTCTATTCTGCAGGTGAAACTCTCGCATTTCCTTCAACTGGCAAGAACTTGAGTCCCTTCAACATTCCAGTGACTCTCCCTTGGACACTAAGGGGCTCATTAAAGTCTTCTCTAAAACATGACCCCCACAGTTGAACACAGCATTCAAGATGGATGTCTGAGCTTCACAATAACTCTAGAAGGAAGACAGTACGAGAGTTACTCTCCTTATTATGCAAAGAAGGAAGCTGAGAGTCAGAGAATTTAAAGGATTTGTCCAAGACCAGATAATTTCCAAGGAGCGCCATCTCCAGCCTCAGTCCTTGTTCACAGGCTTTCTCACGCCTAGAACGCATCCTGCCCTGCTTCTTGTCTCCTCTTCTTATAACCCTGAGTTTCCTTCCGTTTCATCTTCCACATGAAGTTTCTCGAGCCCCTCTACTTCGAGTGAGCTCCCCCCATTAAGCTACCCGGAATTGATTTTGTAGCTATTTTGTACATACCCATCTGGCACAGGCTTTGTGGCTCACTCTCCCAAATCCCATTGAAGCTGGCAGGCTGGATTTCTTTCATCCAAGCCCCACAGGGTATGACCCAGTCTTCCACTGATCCTAATACACTTTTTGTAAAGCATCATTTTGTTCTGTCCAAGGGCTGGAAACATTTTACTTCTTCCAAATTGATTCGAGACTGTTCCTGACTAGTTTAATATCTTTGATTGAACCTAATAAAAGTGTCAGGGTTTATACAGAGCTCTTTACATAGAGTAGGGGGTGAATAATTGATTGATTCCATCATCCCCTCCATCAGCCACCCTATACTTATGCATGTACATGTTGCCTCCCTGATAGAATATAAGCTTCCTGAGGGCAGAAACAGTTTTATTTTTGTCTTTGTATACCCAGCACCGAGTACAGTGCCTGGCACATTGTAGGCACTTAATAAATGTTTGTTCATTAATCATTATTGTGACAACACTAACCTAGTTTCTTCTGGTTCCAAGGTCAGTGCTTTTCCCAGGGTACTCCTGTCTCCCACATCCTACAGACTAGCTTTGGTGGGTAGAGAAGGAGACTGGTACTTCCTTTTCAATGGTTCTTTAAAACTGTTGTGCTTGGTAGACATACAGTGTTGGGGCGGGGCAGAAAGTCGAAGATAGCCAGGGAATAATCTAACTTTTAGGCTGTGTCATATTGAATATGCCAGATCATAGTATCATTTCCACAAGTCGTGATTTATGTTATCTGTGGTTTGGTTCGGTCTTGGTGTTAAGGGAAGGGAGGCAGGGGTAGCAAAGGAAGCGACCAAAACCAGTGATGCAATCTGTCGGAAATGAGATTATCTCAATGGACAGCTTGTTCTGACTCTAGAGAACAGGGTTGTATCACTTCAAGGTAAACCAGGGAGCAGCATGCCATTTCAAATGAGTGAATTATGCCCTCATTACACTTTGTTTGTCATTCGGTAGTCATGGGGGCAGACGGTGATAATGGGAGAGATAACTCGGAGCAGTACTGGTGATCACTCAGCTGCGTCGGGGCCGGCTGCCATCCCAGAACAAGCCAGGAATGGAAACATGGCCAGTGACGGATGGGCCCCAGAAGTGTGGAGCCTGTTCTGCCAGATACCCGATAGAGGGTTGTGGCCTACAAGGACAAAGTGTTTTAGAAGATTAAGGAGTGTCCTGTACAGAAATCAAGTTTTCCTGCTTCTTGGGCCAACACCATGGGGCTCCCAGGCCAACCAACAGGCTAAGAAACTCGAGATACATGTGAATCTTTGAATAAGATCCTCCATGCACCATAAAGTGAGCCAAGCCTTTGTTATTCTATTAGCTGACCTGCACCATTGCAGTCCCACCTAAAGTCCCAATCCTAGTGAAGGGGATCAGCCTTTCACACTTAAAGCTTTACTCACAGAGTGGGAACTGTGACGAGTCCTACCAGTTTAAAAAAAAAAAATCCAACAATAAGGGATAGCTCTCTGGGAGGGAGGGAAAAGAGACAAACTGGGGAACCTAGGCTATAACAAAACAAAAAAGATTAATAAAAATCTACTAAAAACTGTACAACAAAAAGAAATTTACATGATAGCTTTGTTGTACATTTGAAGATGAAACTGAAGGAAACTTGGGGTTATAAACCCAGCACTCTTTCTGCTGCCCCCCAGTGTGGTAGATTGGCAGTTTCATGAGTAATCATCTTTTTTATTTACTGCATTAGGGA
Organism: Trichosurus vulpecula; assembly: GCF_011100635.1. Lineage (NCBI taxonomy): Eukaryota > Metazoa > Chordata > Mammalia > Diprotodontia > Phalangeridae > Trichosurus > Trichosurus vulpecula. Next base: position 219,596,388 of record NC_050577.1, on the reverse strand, counting down.
AGTGCTTGCTTTGTTCTGTGAATTGAAAATAAAATTAATTTTTTGAAAAAGGAAACAAAACAAGCATTGCGTGTGCATGACACTGAGTGAGGAGTTAGGACTACATAGCATAAATGAAGCAATCTCTTTCCTCAAAGAAATTACATTCTCTATGGAGGAATACAACATACACCCATATAAATATGAAGCAACTGTGGTGAGGTGGAAAGACAAGTAGATTTGGAGTCAGGAAGACCCGAGTTCAAATCCTGCCTTAGACACTTACTAGCTATGTGACCTTGGGAAACTCATGTAACCTCTTTTATTTTTTTTGTCTCAGTTTCCTCATCTATGAAATGGGGATAATATATAAACTATAATATATAGTTTACTAGAGTATATATAATATGTAGGGCAGCTAGGTAGCCCAGCAGATAGAGCACCAAGCCTGGAGTCAGGAAGACTCATCCTCCTGAGTTCAAATCTGGCCTCAGACACTAGCTGTGTGACCCTGGACAAGTCATTTAACCCTGTTTGCCTCAGTTTTCCTATCTGTAAAATGAGCCGGAGAAGGAAATGGCAAACAACTCTAGGATCTTTGCCAAGAAAATCCCAAATGGGGTCACAGAGAGTCAGACATGATTGGAACGACTAGGCTACAACAAACATAATATATAATTGGTATACATAAAAAATATAATTAATAATTTAGCACATAGCTATATTATAGCACATAGCTCTATTATATGTAATTATATTTTATACATAACCAACACATGTTTGTGTGTGTATACATACAGGTTATACACATGTACATATGCACATATATGTTAGTTGTGTGTGTATAGGTGTACGTATACATACATACACACATACATGCACACATACATACGTACATATATATAGACCTTTGATTTCCTCTATCTGTATAGGGAATTCTGGTTTCACCTCCCAGACGTAAAGCTCATTACTTGTGTCACCTTGGGAAAGTCTTGTTTTCTTCATCCGTCAAACAGGGGGCTTGGGATCAATCTACGATTCTAATAAGATGTTCTCAAATTGGTACGGATAAGTAAAGGTCACAGATTGGGAGCTGGAAGGGACCTTCGAGGTCATTTAGTCCAACCCTGTCATTTCACAGTTGAGGAAACCGTGGCTCAGGAAAGTTTAGTGACTTGCCAGGAGTCAAACAGGTAGTAAGAGGCAGAGACAGAATTGGAACCCAGGCCCTCTGACTCCTCCAGTACCCTTTCTATTTTGTTGCTGTTGTTCAGCTGTGTCTGACTCTTCGTGACCCCATTCGGGATTTAATTGGCAGAGATACTGGAGTGGTGTGCCATTTCCTTCTCCAGTTCTTTGACAGATGAGGAAACTGAGGCAAACAGGATGAAGTGACTTGCTCAGGGCCACACAGCCGGTAAGTGGCTGAGGCTGGATTTGAACTCAGGTTCTCCTGACTCCAGGGCCAGCACTCTATCTACTGTGCCACCTAGCTTCCCATACTTTTTCCTTGCCAGATGTTCCCTACACAGATTAGATCCCTCCCTCAAACTGGATTGCTATTGCCAGTAGTCACACAGGCAGAAAGAGGCAGAGAGAGAATTTAAACCCAGGTGCTTGGACTCCAAACCCAGCACTCTTCCTGCTGCCCCCCAGAATTTCCTGGGGGGTGCTGAGAGTTTTAGTGACTTGCCCATGGTTCCACAGTTAGTATGTGTCAGAGGCAGCATGGAGCTCAGGTATTCCAGATTCCAAGACTAGACTACTACCTGCTATGCCATGTAGCCTCCCTCATTGGGGGTGGGGAGGAGGGCAAGAATGAAGAATAAAACCTGGAGTAATTATTTCTAGAATGGTTCCAATGAGATAATGCATATCAGGCACTTTATAAACCTTACTGTGCAATATAAATGCCAGCTATAATACAAAGTAGCTATAATACAAAGTGCTCGGAATAAAGGAGAGATCCCGATGTAGCACTCTTGGATAATTTGTGAGGGGAGGTAATACCATTGGCCAGGAGATCAGAGAAGGCTCTTGGAGGAGGTGACACCTGCGCTGAAATTTAAGGACGAAATGAGAAGGAATGCCTCACCTGCCCACACCAAGGGGACAGTTAGTGCACAGAGTTGGGAGAAAGCACGTTCATTTTAGGAAACAGCTTCCAGTCCGGTTTCAGCTAAAATATAATAATGATAAGGCAAGTATAATGATCGTAATAAATAAATATGGTGTTTAACTTCACAGAGTACTTACCTCATGAGAAATACTTGTAAGAAGTATTGTCCCTCTTTTACAGAAGAGACATTTGAGGCTCAGGAGAGGACATCCTGGACAACTGACCATCCAGTTCCATTGGCAGGGAGCTCACCACTAAAGGCAGTCCATTCCTGGGAAGTCTTGTGTGTTAGACTATGCTGCAGATAGCCTGTGGTCTGGGGAACAGAGAACAAGAGGCTGGAGAATTAAGGTTCCATGTCACAAGGTAACAGTTCTATGTTTGTGGGCATTCTCTGAGTCTTTCCCCTACTGTTTTGGGGATGCCAATGTCAGAGGACAGGGGACCTTGACATTAGGCATTGACTACACCCAAAAAACAAGAACACTCACATCCTTTATGAATAACAGCACCCTTTTACAGATGGGGAAAGTCAGAGGTAAATTGACTCAACTAAGGCCACACAGCTTACACATAAGGAGCCATGACTCAAAATTTGGGCGCCCTGGCTCTAAGGCTAATGCTTTGCCTGCTGTTCTAAGCTGCCTATCATCCAGACAATGGAGAGAAAGTTAAAGGAAGCAGGTTGTTGTTTCCTCAAGCATATTATGACTAGGTCTTCAATTTGAGAAAAGTGTTTGGTTCATTCATTTCAGTCCTGTCTGACTCTTTGTGACCCATTTGGGGTTTTCTTGGCAAAGATACTGGAGTGGTTTGCCATTTCCTTCTCCAGCTCATTTTAACAGATGAGGAAACAGAGGCAAACAGGGTGAAGTGACTTGCCCAGGGTCACACAGCTAGGAAATATCTGAGGCCAAATTTGAACTCAGGAAGACGCTTCTTCTCACTTCAGCCCAGCACTCTACTGTGTGATAAAGCATTAGAACAGAATTTATTTTAGAACTAAATATCCCCTCCCCCTACAAAAAACAAACCTGCATTATAGTCCAGAATGCTTATATACATGTCCTTCTGAGACATCTCTACACCATAACACCCACCACTCCCTTTCCAGCTCCTTTTCATGTGTTGTCTTCCCCCATTAGAATGTAAGTAGCCTAAGGACAGGGATTATCCTTGCTAATATTTGTATCTGTAGACTATAGTACAGCACCTGTCACACAGCAAGCACTCAATATTCTCTCTCGGTCTTCTGTCTGTCTCTCTCACTTCTTCCTGCCTCCATCCTTTCTCTCTGTCTCTGTCTATCTCTATTTGTTTCTCTGTCTCTTTCTCCTCTCTCTGAATCAAACATTTGCATACAGAAAATGAGGTCTGAACTTAATAACTCACTCATCAAATACAACACCAAACAGGCCTGTCAGTACTTAACTTATGGTTACATATTTTGCAAAAATGTGAAATTACCACAAAAATTCTGGCCTTGAAATGAGACTGTCAATTGAAAAATTGCAAGAGCAAAAAAAGCTGAATTTCTAGCATGTGACAGTTCCCAGATCCAATAAGAAATATTATCCTTGCGAAACTTCATTGTTTCAGATCTCTATCTGCTGACTCTCTGTTACAAAATCGAATCATCCTTTCACATATATTTTTTGGTCTGTCAAGGATGTAAGGTCACTTTGGAGTCTACAGATTCGGAATTTGTGGAGGGTAGTGGGGAAGCCAGATTATCTGTGCTTTCATAAGAAAAGTAAAAGCACTGGCTCACCATATGGCATTGTTATACATTGGAGAAAAGACAGAGAGGCACGTACCTGGCGCCCTTCACCCTCAATCATTCTCACCACAGGAGGAGCAGCTGGTGAAGGGAGTGGTTGATTGCACTGACATCTCCCCTGGGGGATTTTAGGGGTGCTGGTTAGTAGAGAGGCAGTGGATAAATCCCACTTCTGCTACATACTGGTTAAGTGGCCCTAGGGAAGTCACTCTAACTCCTGATACCCCAGACAACTCCCTCAGACTACAAATTGCAGACTCTACTAACAGCAAGCATTTAGTAAGGGCTGCACGTACACTAGTCTCTGAGATGGAGATAAGGGCTGGACTTATGATTTTATTGGCATACAGAACTAACTCCCAGCAGGGGAAAGCTCCTCCTACCAGTGAAAGTTGCCTGCAACATTCAAAAGTTAAGTGACTTGCCCATGGTCACACAGCTAGTATATGTCAAGAGGTAAGACTTGAACTGTGCTTTCAAGGCCTATCCACTATTCTTCTCAGGCAGGAGAGATACAAAAACAACAATGAAATATTGCCCTCCTTGTCCTCAAGGAGTTTACTACCTAGAATACTATCGTATAACTCACTGACAGTTAAACTCTGAAGTGCCCCTGAACTCCGTTAAAACGTAATTGGGCATGTTTAACAAAATAAATAAAAATACAGTATCACATGGATAATGTTAATTTGTGGTTCTCTAAGTCAACAAACAGCTAGCAGGAATGCTTTCCATTTCGGTTCAGCAAGACTGATCTACAACACTCACAGAGCTGCATTAGTACAGAGAGTTGTCTTAGTGGGGGCTCCCTATACCAATGAAAGAAAGCATAAGTCCAGACCAAAAAAAAAAGTTAGAGACTGGCATATAGAGAATGGTGGTGGAGGCTAGTGTATCTTTGTAGTAACAAAGTATGTCAGAAGAGGAGCATATTGAAGACAAGAGAAGTGACAGGCCAGTGGGCAAGAACTAATGAATGAATGAATGAAAAAGCACTTATTAAGTGCTTACTGTGTACAAAGTAAAAACATAGAGGTAAGAGTGAGGAATGCCTGCAGAGAGAGATTGATAAAGACTAAAAAGCATGAGGCAGCAATGCTGGGCATTTGCCACTTGTGCAAATTCACAATTATGCCTGCAAAGGATGAAAATGACTTCTGCCTTTCCTTATCACTTCAGAGGGTTTGGTAAGAGTTCAGGAGAGCTATAGTAGCTATAAGTGTTACACCTCAGCATCAAGGCTCAGCAGGAACCCTTTCAGGCATCCATAGCCCTTCTCATGCAGGGCCAGTGAAGGCATCCATCCCTGCCCATTTCCAGGAATGCTTGCCCAGCGATATGTCAGGCCGCTTTAGGTAGTTCCAGCTTCACTTTAGTATGGGGGCTCATATGTTTCCAACAGCTCTGGATTGGAAAACTGGGAGTTGCTGTATTTGATTGGGGGTTGCCTTTGATCGATGGGAGATGTCATAATGTCCCTTTCTAGCCTTATTATGCCTGAATCCCTTTCTCAGATACGTGGTTGAGCCACTCTGGACCTCCTACTGTCCAAATCCAGCCCTCACATACTACTTCTGTGAGGTCACTTCTCAGTGACCCACGAGACCCTAAGTGACACAGAAGCTGCCCATCTGCATTGGTAGAGAGAGTTCATATGATCATAGCTTTAAAGATGGAAGGAACCTCAGAGGACACTGAAGAGACTTTAGAGGACACTGGTGGAGCAGTGGTTAGAGTGCTGGGCCTAGAGTCAGGGAGAACTGAATTAAAATTTATTCTCAGTCACTAGCTATGTGACTTTGGGTGAGTCATTTAATGGCTGCCTGCCTCAGTTTCTTCATCTGTAAATTGGAGACAATAACAACACCTACCTGACACAGAAGGTGCTATATAAATGCTTATTCCCTTTATTTCCCCATTGAATCCAACCATCTCATTTTAGAGATAAGGAAACTAAAACACAATGAGGTTAAGTGACTTGCCCAGGGCCACACAGCTAGCAAGCATCTGAGGTGGAATTTTTAAAAAGTTAATTTTATTTATTTTTTTGTGACATTTTAAGTTCCAAACCGTCAATGTTTTCTTGGTTCTGCTCATTTCACTTTTCATTATTTCACGCAGGTCTTCCTGTGTTTTTCTAAAATCCACCTGCTCATCATTTCTTATGGCACAGCAGGATTCCATCATGACCATATACCACAACTCATTCAGTCATTCCTCAATTGATGGCCATCCTCTCCCCCATTTCCAGTTCTCTGCCACATGAGGTAGAGTTTGAACCCAAATCATCTGGATTCCAAGTCTAGTGGCCTACCCTCTTCACCCCAAATGCCTCTCCTTACCATGAACTCCCTAAAACATCTCTCCTGCCTATATTACAGGAGACTTGGAAGAATTAAATGAAATATTATATGAAATTCTGGAGGCCTGAGATATTGCTAGCACAAAGATGGAGGGGGGGGTGAGAGCCAGGGTAATTTCGAAAAATAACAGAGGAAATTGAGACCATTTTTATACCAAAAGAATACCTGATTGGTATTTTAATAAATAATTTCATTTAAATCTCTTATTAAATTTAATATTTAATATTCTATTGGATTTAATTTTCCATTTTAGAGGAACTATAACTTACGTGAAGCCTCTTTTTCCATAGAGTGGACCACCAGGATGCCACAAATCAGAAATCATGATAAGGCTTGGTTCTGGTTAAGTCTGGGATGGAGGTATGCAAGCTCATTGACAGTATGTCAAGGTGGTGATAAGAATAATAATCATTATAAATAAGAGAAATAATTATTATAATTTGTAATACTGTTCATTAGTAATAATTATTATAAATAATATTAAAAGTACTAACTATTATTTGCTAGCATTTCTTTGTAGTTTAATTTAAGGTGGGTATTCTTTTCATGAACAGGCTGGACTGGATGAGGCTCCCCCTAACTAATTCTGTGACTCCGACTCTAAGTTGGAAATAGAGAGATGCCCAGCGTTATGCTTAGAAATAAGGGTTTGGGAGGAGAGAGTGTGAGTCTCATCATCCTTCCTCCGACATTTCTGGGTACTCAAGAGGGTCTTGGCTGTCAGGGCATGTGCCGGGTCTCAGCTTCAGGGTTGCAGCTGGGATTCTCCCCCTCTCCCCACTTCCATGACTCTAGACTCAAAAGGAGAGGCTAGGAATCCTATTTTTCAAGACAATTCGGGTCAACAGGCATTTATTGAGTGCTTACTACATTCGTGGCACTTTGCTAAGGACAGAGGATACAAAGAAAGGGAAAAATCATGGTCCTTCCTTCAAGGAGCTTACATTTTAATGGCAAAGGGAAGGTGAAGGAAGGGGAGGGGGATAAGCATTTATTTAGTGTCTTCTATGTTCTAGGCACAGGGCTAGGTGCTTTATATAAATACTATCTCGTTTGATCCTCACAGCAACCCTATGAGGTAGGACTACAATTATTCCTATTTTATAGTACAGTAAACTGAGGCAATCAGGGTTAAGTGACTTGCCTGGGGTCACACAGCTCATAAGCATCTGAAGCCAGATTGAACTCAGTAATCCATGACTCCAGGCCCAGTGCTCTATCTACTGTGCCACCAATTGCTCCATAACACAATAAGGAACAGACCGGATAATATACGCTGTTAATTGTGGGGAGGGTGCTCTTAGCAATCTTAGACCCACAAGAGAGCACTAGTCACTATTAACAACCTGGGACAAGAGTCACAGAACTCATGACTCGGTCACGTTCCCAAAGCTAGAAAAAGTACAGCCACCTAGCACACCACAATGGAGAACCTATTCAAAAAACAAATAATAAAACCTTTATTTTTTTCCATTTAAAATACTGGGGGGATGGACAGAGTACAACAGGGGACAAGTCATAATGGATACACGCATCAGTCAGGAATCAAAAGTTTCAAAGATTTTGCTGACTTCTCAAGAAGAATGATGAATTAAATCTGAGCACGAGCACGCTTACAAAAAGGATGAAAAATGCATCAGTCGTGGGCGGGGAGGAGAATAAGGGGAGGCTGGAAACAAGAAGATGAAATTTATGGGAAGCAAAAGCTATTGAAATCTGCTACTCGGCAGAACCGTAACCAGGGTGGGGAGAGGGGACTTTCGCCCGGGATGTCAGGTTTGGAGGACAACAAGATCACCTATAGTCCTCCAACAGTAGAAACAACAGCTCTTAGCGGTGAATCAGAGAAAGAGACTAGACCTGTGATTTTATTGACAGAGGGAAATCCCAGATGAGGCAATTACTTTTAGCAATGTAGATTGGTATGTTCTTTGCAAACTACAGTCTTAGCTTTGCCCAGAGCATTGAGAGATGAAGTGATTTGCCCATGTCTTCCTGGCTCTGAGGCCAGTTTCAATGCCACGCTGATTCCAGACAGCAGCCAAGTGGAGGTCTTCCCCATACTTCCCCAACTCACTGCTTCGCAAACCTGGCGCCTGACTGATGACAAACGACAGAAGCGTCTCTCATGAGTTGCATTCCTCCAAGGAAAAGAACAACTTGGAAGACACTGCCTTTACAGCTTGTCTATGCCATGCTCAGAAGGCTGGCATCTGGGCTCCCAAGTGAAGGGAGATAAAGGGTGGCCAGTGGAGAGTAGTGAGCTGTGAATATGCCTTTTCAATGGTCCCTGGCCCTGATGCAAGCACAAATCAAATACTTCATCACCTGGTGACTCCAGTCACATTACACTCTGCCCATCATTTTATGAAGGGCTCAGGGGAAACATCCCATGGAGTGGGTCAATGTTCCATTAAGTTTCTACTTCAATTCCTCATTTTATAGGAAGCCCTGGGCCATATTAACATTCTGCATGGCATGTTGTCCTGGGTAATCTATAGAATGATGAATCACTGTTCTTGCAACAGAGAATTTTCTGAGTTACAGAACTGAGGTACAATAAATGATGTTAGGGTAGCCCAGCAGGAAAATATAACAAACTACATACTACATGTACTGGTTCTTTCCTACTCAGCACAGAATAGTTTAATCAACTCTAAACCAAGGAGATTCGATTATATGGTGGTTATGCACCAGTTAATCCATTGTCTTAGAATGGATGGGGGGAGCCCAACCAGAAGATCAGGAGCTCTGAATGGCTTAAACAGCCGAGTGTGAGAGCCATGCCCCTCAATCTATGGTTTGTTGGGTTTCCCAATGGAGAGTTGGCAAGGGAGTGCCTTCTGGCTCTGGAGCCAGAGATCCTGGGTTCAAATCCCACCTCTGACACATTGTGTGTGAAAAATCATTTAACCTCCCTAAACCTCCATTTCTCCATCTGTAAAATGAGGGGGTTGGGCTAGATCAACAGTTTTAAAGCTAGAGTCCACAGACCATGTAGATAGATTTGGAGGGGGGTCCATAAAGTGTTTTAACATTTTGCTAACCATCGTTTTCCTTTGTAATCTACTATGTATTTTATGTTATGCATTTAAAAATATGGTTCTGAAAAGGAGTCCATACATTTCACCAAACTCCACCAAGAGTCCTGAACACAAAAAGGTGGGGATCCCTTGGACTAATAATAAAAGCTAGCATTATATAGCACCTGCTCTGTGTCAGGCACTCTGCTAAGTGCTTTATAAATATTTCATCTGATCCTCACAATAACCTTTCGATGTAGATACTGGTGTTTTCCCCATTTTTACAGCTGAAGAAACTGAGGTTAAGTGACTTACTTGCCCAAGGTCACACAGCTAGTAAATGCTTGAGGCTAGATTTGAACCCGGGTCTTTCTGACTCGAGGGCCCGTATTCTACCCACTGTGCCCTCTCGCTGCACACCTAGTACAGTACCTGGCATATGGTAGGCACTTAATAAATTGTCATCTGAATAACAGATTTGTCATATTGCCTCTAATCGGTACTGTATAATACATCAAAAGCTATGACTAAGATCTAGTAGGCTGTGGCTATAAAGATGGCCAATATGCCTACACTGCTGCTTTAAAGGAACTGAAATTAGATGATTAACAAGAAGTGCAGAAGCATTAGCAAAGCCCATTGACACAACTGGAAGCAACACAGAGGATTACTGACCGTGGAGAGCCTAACGGATGGTTGTAAGCAGTCACGGCTGTTGTGCAGGAGTAATCTGTCTGGCTGAAGGCAGATTCTCAGAACTTTCCCTACTGTGTCTTGCTATGGAGATGTTATCCCCAATGTAAGAAATGCAGCCTCAACTTGAGGACGAGGAATGTCTCGGCTGAAGTTCAGAGCCAGGGAATCTATAACAGCAGAGAATCAATTAATTGGGAGATGAGTGAAAATCAAAGAAGACTGTCAAAGTCCACTGTTTTTTATTTTTACTGTCATGAAGCAACATAGGAAAAGACGAGGACTAGACAGTTATCATAAGAAATTGGAAAAATGATTTCCTTATGTTATCAACTTTTCACAACTGGGAATTAAAAACAGACCGGACATAATCTGTGGGAGCTGAGATAGCTGACCATGGACTGAAGAATATCAGACTGGACTTGTTCTCTGACTATGGGGAATTTCCAAGCATGGTATCGTTAGCTTCTTTTAAATAATAAACTTCACTTCAAAGCTTCAAGACGTCATCGCAAGGCCTTTGTGAAATACCCAGCTGCTTGACTCGTCCATGGGTTCAGTTTGATGTTCCTCCGTATCATTAGTCATTAGACACTGTTGGAAGCAGATAACAGATGTAACATCTGCTCAAATACCAAATCCCATGCTCCCAGCAAAGGAAGGCAGGGAACCCTAGAGATAAAACTCATGCTGCATAGTCTGCATAGCCATTTCACTTGCAAAAAGGGCTGATTCTAGAGGAAATGGACGGACACACACACACACACACACACACACACACACACACACACACACACAAAATCAGTATAGGACAAATCTCCCCAAATCCCACTCCATTTCCAGTAATACATGGCTATATCATGCCCCAAATCACTTTGCTTCTTTCATTGGGGCTGTTTATTAACCCGCTATTAGTTGACAATATGACATTTAATAAGTCATCACTACTTATGCAAATCTAGTCGCTGAAAGTTTTTTTTTGTTGTTTAGAAAGTAGTTATTCCATTGGGGGCTATAAGCCAACATACAACATTAATATTTTTTAATTTGGAGTTAAGTGTGTGAGTTTCTTCTGCCAGCCTTCATTTTCCAACATGAAGAAAAATCAACATCCTGCCTCATAACTGAATGCTGCAATTTTCTCTTTTTACTCAGAATAAGAAATGTTGCTTTGATGCCCAAAAGAATGGTTCTGAAGTGTCTGTCAGGCTTACCGAGACTTATATTCTCCATCTCTCAAGTTGGCAAGCAGATGCTACTCAGCAGAAACAGCACTCCAAGCTCCTCAGTGCCATAGCAGATCATCACCAGTCTGCCATTTTATGGACACAAGCTTGACATCCACGGCCTTCTGCAACCTGACACCAACTACCTTTCCTGCCTTTTGATTGCTCCTTTTTCTGAGCCCTACATTACAGATGATATGGACTGCTTGCAATTATCTAGATATGTCTCATGCTTTCCCACCTCCATGCATTTGCTTAAATTTTAATGCCACACACACACACATACACACACACACACACACACACACACTCTTCCTGTGGAAATCTCACCCAAGAAGAGAAACTGCTGAGTAGGAGAATAAACTTTTCATCAAATATCTCTGCTGAAAATCTGATGTCCATGTTTTTCTTATTGTTCAATTGTTTTCAGTTGTGTCCAACTGTTCATGATCCCATCTGGGTTTTTTTGATGCTGAGGTGGTTTGCCATTTCCTTCTCCAGCTCATTTTAGAGATGAAATGACCAAGACAAACAGGGTTAAGTGACTTGCCCAGGGTCACACAGCTAGTGAATGTTTGAGGCTGGATTTGAACTCAGATTTTCCTGACTCCAAGCCCTGCACTCTATTCACTGAGCCACCTGAGTATCCAAGAGAAACTTGAGGGTCATCTTATACAAAACGGTACAAAGTAAAGTGAGCAGAACCAAAAGAACGATTTTGTATGACTCCAACATTTCAATGGGAAACAAGTGTAAAAGACATAAGAATCCTCATCAAGAAAAATGCTATCCATCCCCAGAGAAAGAACTGATGGAGCTGAATACAGATTGAAGCATACTTTTTTTTTTTTGCTTTATTTTTCTTGGGGTTTTTTTTGGTCAACATGACTTTTTTTCACAACATGACTATTATGGAAATATGTTTTGTATGACTATACACGTATAACCTATGTCCAATTGCTTGCCTTCTCAATGAGGGAGGTGAGGAGGGAGGGAGGAGGAGAATTTCGAACTCAAAAATTTAAAAACGAATGTTAAAAATTGTTTTTACATGTAATTGGGAAAAAACAAAATACTAAATAATTTTTTAAAAAAGAATTCTCATCAATACAAGGAACAACCACTACCCTGGATGACCGATGATGACTAATCATGCTTCAGATCTCTTGACGGAGAAGAGATGGACGATGGGCACAAAATGAGACATACGTTGTCAGATACAGCCATTATGTGAATGCTTTGCCTGAGTATACTTATTTATTATGGAGAAAGACTTTCATGGGGTGGGGAGAAGCAGATCAGGAGGAGAGTGAGAAGCATTATGTTAAAAAAATGTCAACGAAGCATTTATAGCATAAAAGAGAAAAGCAAAATGAAGTTCAAGACATGAAAGGCAATGTCAGAACTATCATGTTAAATATGAACTTTAAAAAACCGAGCTGAGGTAGAGATCACAGGTTTGTGTGCAGGCCTCTAGAGAAACATTCATAATAATCAAGTTCAAAATAATAAAAAAGTTTTTTTTTTTTTCAAAAAAAGAGTGTCTTCAAACAGAGTCTGGGTAATACTTGGCAGAGATCCTGAAGAGAGGAGCTTTACTCACTAAAGGTTGGATTCAGTGGCTCCTGAGGTCTCTTTCATCTCCAAGATTCTGTAGTTCTTAGAATCATTGACACAGTTCCTAGAATTCAGATCTCCAGGAGACAGATCCTTATCACCTCATACCTGGACTCACAGACTCTGGAAGAGAGAGTGAGGCTAAAGACTGCACAACTCTGCCTCACTTAAATCCAATTCACGAGCCACTCAAGACTTCATTGATTGTAATGTCATTGGTCTTCTTCAAAAACACAGAATGAACAACCACAGACATCACAATAACAACCCTGGATTACTACAACATTCTTCCTAATCTCTGTGCCCTTCCCCATTCTAGTCCATCCTTCACTCAGCTATCAAATTAATCTTCCTAAAACACAAGTCTGACCCTACTCAGTAAACTCCAGTAACTCCCTATTACCGGAGAATCAAGTATAAAATCCTTTGGTTTGTTTTGAAAGCCCTTCACAACCTGCCCCATTCCCTGCCTTTCCAGCCTTTTTCTACCTGACTCCCATCCACATATTCTGCAATCCAATGACAATCTTCAAAGTTCACAGGACATTTCATCTCCAAAGTCAGCATTTTTACTGGCTGTCCTCCGTGCCTGGAATGTTGTCCCTCCTCATCTCCATCCCCATGGCATCTCTGCCTTCTTTTAAGTCCCGATTAAAATCCCACCTTCTACAGGAAGCAGAGATGTCCCGATCTCCCTTCGTTCTAATTAATTATTTCCCACTTATTCTGTCCCTATCTTGTTTGTACACAGTTGTTTGCCTGTTGTCCCTTCCATCAAACTATGAGCTCCTTGAGAGAGACCTTGTCTCTTGCCTTTCCTTGTATCCTTAGTACTAAGCGGTGTCTGGCACACAGGTGGAACCTAATAAGACTCAGTGTCTTGAATTATTTGAATCCTCAAACAATTGCCAGTTGGGGCTGTAGAGCCTTCAGGTTCATTGACTATTTTATTGTAACCCTCTCTCATTCCTCCCTTCCTTTCCATCATCTTATTCAAATCTATTGATTCGAAATATATTTAGTCTAAACCACCCTTCCACCACCAGTCTCCCTCTCTCTTTTCTTTTTAAGGCACCCTATACAATGACACTATATTAACATCTCTTCACTTTCTGACCATTAAGGCAATTTAGACTAGCACAAGATAGGAGAAATGGCTCTCCTGGAGAAACTGAATTATTGGTGGGGAAGAAAATAGAATGTGACATTTGAGCTTCTCCAAGATAGCAATCGGAATTTTTCTGATGATATAAGAAGGGGGAGGGGCAGAGGCAGCATTCTCTCCAGATGATAAGGGCCCCAACTCTTAAGATAGCATTTCTTTCTTGATTGAATTCCAGGAAATGAAAATGTTTTCTTCTGAATATATTTTGCTCTGCTGGCTCAGATCTCTTGAGCAAGATAATCTCGATGGGGCTGTGGACAACATGATGTGATGTCAAGCTGACAATGATAGTTAAAAACAAAAGTGTATGGGATGTTTGAGATCTGGGAGTAAAATTATTATTTTAGCATTTAGTATCTGTCACTCTAGAATGGCAAATAATAAAAACATTCATCTATAAAGCCCTTGAAGGTACACAAAGCACTTTCCTCAAGAGTCCTGTAAAGTGGTGGTGTCAAACTCACATAGAAATGGGGGCCACTAAATCATACATAAGGATGCTTATGGGCTGCATACTGACTTCATTTTAAAATGTAATGTTATCTATGTTTTACTGTATTTCTGTTTGTTTTGTTAAATATTTCCCAATTACATTTTAATATGGTTTCAGCCATACTAGTTCCCACTGCATGACACCCTCTGCTCTAGAAAACTCTCTAAGAGACTCTTTTTTTCTTGGAGGCAATTGGGGTTAAGTGACTTGCCCTAGATCACACAGCTAATAAGTGTCTCAGGTTCTCCTGATTCCAGGGTGAGGGCTCTATGCATTGCACCACCTAGCTGCCTCTCTAAGAGCTCTCTTACAGAGAATTCTCAACTGTCTGCAGTGGCAGAGGGAATTCTTAGGCAGGCTCATCTTATACTTGTGAAATTAAAGAAGAAAGGAAGGGAGGAAGGAAGGAAGGAAGGAAAGAAGGAAGGAAGCAAGGAAGGAAGGAAAAAAGGAAGGCAGGAAGCAAGGAAAGGAGGGAGGAAGGAAATCCTGTATATACCTGTGAACATGCTATATTCCCCTAGTGTAAGGAAAGCTCCTTGAGGGAAAGGACTGTCTCACCTTTGTATGTGTATCCTCAGCACCCTACCCAGTGCTTGGTACACACCAAAGCTTATTGATGGCTTGGTTAGTTGAATTTGGAGAAATGGGTGGAAGTTGGAGACAAGCAAATTTAGGCTTGGTGGAAGGATAAGTTTCTTAATATTCAGGACTATCCAAAAATGCAGTGAATGGTCCCTGGAGGAAGTGGGTTCTCCCTTCCTAGAGCCCTTGGAGCAATATCTGGATGAGGTCTCATCAGGGATATCATAGAGGGGCTTTGGGGTCAGGCTGGGGTTTGAATGGATGGCCTCTGAGGTGCCTTCGAATACTGAGATTCTTTGATTCACACTCCCATCCGATAAATTTTAATGTGCAGACTTCATCAAGTCAACCTCCTGCTTAAGGACCTTCAATGGATACCCATTGTCTACAGGATCAACAGCCCTTAGATGGGCATTTAAGACCCTTCATGTTGTGATCTGCTCTTCTAGACTTATCTCACACTCATCCCCCTCATGTACTGTACACCCCAGTGTCCCAAATATAGCCTATACTTTCCCACTTCAATGTCTTTGCCCATGCTATTTCTTTTCCCATGAATATCTTCTCTACTTTCTTAGTCCCATCTGCCATCTCCACTGGCTGAAATCCTAACCCACCTTGAAAGATGCCCAGCTCAGATGCCACCTCTTCCCTTAGGCTAATTTTGTCCTAAAAGGTACTGAAAGCATCCTTGAGATTTAATCGTTTCAAAGGACTAAAGGTTCAGTCTACTGACATCATATCCTGTCCCCCTGAGGACAAAATAGCCTTGAGAGCTCTAGGTGTGAACAACTTCAGACACAGAGCAGTCTTTCTCAACTGAATCACTCTTGGTGTCCTCAGAGCCTATCCTGATTAAATATCCCCCTGATGTGGCTAAATAAATCTCCTTCTGTTTACTCTTGAATGAACTATAAGTGTCTCATTTCATTCTGATCAGACATAAACTCTCAGGGGCCTTGCCTGGGTCAGGCATATCCTAGCACGGAGGGGTCCAACATGAGGTCCACAACACTCCTGAGTGTAGCCTGAACCTGATGAAAATGTAATTGGGAAATAGTTAACAAAATAAATAAAAATGCAATAAAACTTAGATAATACTACATTTTAAAACTAAGTTAACATGCAGCCCACAGGGCTCCTTGTGCAGAGCATCATGGCTCTCATTTCTAGTTGAGCTTGGCATCACTGGACTTGATACCCCTCAGGTCCAACTCTAAATCTACTAGATGATCTGATGATAATAAGAATTTCTGAGTTATAAAATCTATGGAGCATCTATCAGGGATGCTACATAATGTAGTGACAACAGCTCTGGACTTGGAGTTTAAAGACCTGCACCTAAATCCTGGCTCAGGTGTTTACTCAGGCGTTTATGTAACCGGAAAAATGGGGTCAATGATTTATCTCTGTGAAGAGGGTGGCACAAAATTCAATGAGGTCACTTTTGGTAAACAAGGTAACTCAACCTAAAAAAACCTTCCGTATTGCTGATGTATTTTTCTCTTGATGGGAAGATCTTTCCCATCCATTAATAGGCTCATGTGACCTGCTTAAGTCACATGAAAGCCTAAATTACATGGGCCTGAGTCACCTAGTTTGTGATGCCCTCTGACCCTGAAGAAGTGTATATATACTTGGAGGTTGGCATTTTGCTTTGGGGCTCCCTCATGGGAAGAGGTTCATTTGATTTGGTCAGATGAGACTCTAGGTAGCCATTAAGGAACCCCCCAACTTTGAAAACCTTGATGTTGGTGCTTCTCTCTCTGGTAACTATGTATGTATTGTTACAGGCAGACAGCTAGAAGCCCTGTCTGTTGATATGTTATTTGCTCTGTTTATATAATTTCTGCTTGTAATTTCAGTTTGAATTTGCTACTGACTGTTTGTATTTGGTACTGACTCTTCTCTTCCCCTGAACTAAGTGAATGATACACACACACACACACACACACACACACACATATGTTTGATTAAAGTAAGATTGTTGACCCCTTTAAAGTTGCTTTCCTTTAGAAAAGCAAATCAAAAAACCTGTGCTAGCAGCCCTCCTATGTGCTAGTGTTATTGGTCTTATATCCCCATAGCAGCTGCAAGCAACACTGTTGTCATACCATCTATGCTGAATATAAGTATATATAAGTATACATATATGTATAAAGTATTTATATACAAAATTTCAACCTAGATCTAGCTCCATACCAACAGAGGCAAATAAATTGAGCTGAATAAATGAAAGAATAAAAAAGCATTTACTAAGTGTATAACTACGTACCAGGCATTATGCTGATGGGGGAATGTAAATACAAGCCAGCAAAACCATCCCTGCCCTCCAAGATCTTCTGTTCTAATAGAGGACAATAATTATAAGGAAGTGATGGACAGGGAAGACAAAGTATAAAGGGATGGCCACTGGAATAATAGCCTCACCAGAAATGGTGGGGCTGATTTGAATACTGTCTTCAGAGGGAGAGTTGGAAGAGGGGATGTGAGCAGCAGTGTATATAAGGACATGATGGAGAGGCCAGGAAGTGTCCTGGCAGGCCTGAGAAAGGGCAAGATAAGGGTCTGTGCTCACTAGTCAGGACTCGGGGTCACAGAAGTGAGATATTGGTGTGAGGCAAGAGCTGTGAGCCCTCTATGGTGCTAGATAAACTTTTAAAGTGAATTCTCATCTTTGTTGGTAGGGGGTTTCTTCACAGAGAGTCGTCAACTTTGATAGACCCTTCTGAGTGTGTGATAAGGGATGCAGGTGCTTGGTTTGCTTGGCTTTGGCAAAGCCACTGTATTCCTGAATAAGACAGTTGTGGGATGTATTGATTCTACTTAACTCAACGAAGCTGATGTCTCTAATGGTTTTGAATAGCTCTAAAACACTTTCCAAATCTAGGCAGTCTTGGAATATCAATGTTTATCTGCAAACCAGCAAGTTTTCAAGTTGGTGCTTCCATTTTGTTATGGGAGAGCAGTAGCTACAATCATGCTCATTTCCAGTTTGTCTGCAATGGTAGGATGTTAGTTCAAAGCAGATTTTTTTTTTCTAAAGAAGGACCTTTTATAAGGTACTGAAAGTGGGACCCATTCACCATGGAATCTCTCACTTCCTTCAAGACTCAGCTCAGATCTGACCACACCCATCTCCTGCTCAATAAACCTCAGTGGTAATCTATTGATAAAATAAAAAATCTTCTAGCTTTTCATAGGGGAGGGAGGAGGGAGAAAGGACGGAAGGAAGGAAGGAAGGAAGGAAGGAAGGAAGGAAGGAAGGAAGGAGGGAAGGAAGGAGGGAGGGAGGGAGGGAGGAAAGAAAAAGAGGGAAGGAAGGAAGGAGGGAAGGAAGGAAGGGAGGGAGAGGGAGAGAGGAAGGGAGGAGGGGAGGGGAGGGGAATGAGGATTTATTAAGTATTACTATGTGCCAGGCAGTGTGCTAAGCACTTTAAAAATATCTCATTTGATCCTCACAGCAACATTAGAAGGTAGGACCTATTATTATCCCCACTTTACAGTTGAGGCAAAAAGAAGGTGACTTGCCCAGGGTCACAGTGTTTGAGGCTAGATTCAAATTCAGGCCTCCCTGACTCCAGGCCAGAGCTCTACACACTGCACCACTTACCTGACATAAACTCATAGATTTTGAGCTGGAAGGGATGAGGAAACAGGGGCCCAGAGAGCATTCGACTTGTCCAGTTTCATATAGGTAGTAAGTTAACAAAGGCTTAATTTGAACTCAGGTCCACTGATTTGTACTAGCGATCTTTTCACTGTACATAAAAGCCTGTCACAACCTGGCCCCAATATTTCCAGCCTCATTATATATTATTACTCTTCCTGCATTCTACATTCCAGGAAAATTGGTCTTTTCTGTTTTCTACACAACACACCCTCTTTAGCTGTGTGCTCCTTCTAATGGAATGGAAGTTCCTTGAGGGCAGAAATCATTTTAGTTTTTGTCTTTATGTCTTCAATTTCTAGCATAGTGCCTAGCATGCAACAAGTGTTTAATAAATGCTTGCTGGGCATCTTCTCTTTAGAAGTAGAATAAGTAATGTGTGATTACTCTGGAATGACTAAGCATAAGCAAATTTATAAATGAATTTTCATACCCAGAAATTTCAGGTCAACCAATATGCTAGACTGACCTATTCTGTGCCATACAGGGCTGCCATTTGCAAATAGGCCAAAATTCCTAGATGGGCCTTGTCCAAGTACACCAGTTATTTAGAACAGTTTAAAAAACCAAAATACCAACATATTTTGATTAAAGGTACAAATGTCACATTCATCCCTGGAACTAAATAGAATGATCAAAACAATGAATCTGTTAGAAGCTTCTTGTGGAGATGCACAAGTTTTGCTGAAATGACTTTATATTGTAGA
Source organism: Trichosurus vulpecula (assembly GCF_011100635.1). Lineage (NCBI taxonomy): Eukaryota > Metazoa > Chordata > Mammalia > Diprotodontia > Phalangeridae > Trichosurus > Trichosurus vulpecula. The sequence goes on along the minus strand of NC_050577.1, from coordinate 219,576,968 downwards.
CTAGTTCCCATTTGCCATCTTCGTGACTTTCCAAACCATGACTCCCTCTCTATATGTGCTTTTTCCATTAGGATCTAATTTCCTCGAGGGCAGGGACTGTCTTGCTTTTGAATCTGTATCACCAACACCTAGCTCAGTGTTTGGTACATTTTCATTCGTCTTAGGAGGGATGTGTTCTTTCTATTTAACTCACCAAAGCTATTGTCTCTAATGGTTTTGAATAGCTCTAAAACACTTTTCAAATGTAGGCAGAGTCCCAGAATATCAATATATTTATCTTCAAACCAGCAAGTTTTCAAAAATAGAATATAGTATACATATTCCTAGATAATGGAGTAATTTTCTATATTTAAAGTTTTCGATTTAGGGCACAGCTTTTATGTATTACAAAGTATGAATCTGCCACCTTGTTTCTATGCTTTGAAAATACTGGCCAATTAATCCCCTATGTTTATGGTTTTTATGTTCACTATTTCTTAGTCACAGAAAATTTTTTGTAGCTGTCTTTAGTATTCATGGGGATAAATTTCAAAATTTCTGGCTCAGGGACTCAGGCCTCAGCCTATGCCCAATTCCAAGTTTGTAGATAAAGCTGTAAACCTGTCTTTACTGGAAAGCCACAGAATTCCCTATGAGGTAGATAAATGGATAAACTAGGCCATCAAATGCAAACAGTGCCATCATTTGCATGAATTTCCTAAACTTTAAAGGATACTCAAACACATAAAGACAGACCACATCAAAACACAGGTTTGCTCCAAAATTAAACTTTGATTTTTGAAACCACTCACACCCTGCAAAATGGCAAAGATGCCACAAAAAAATGGCCAATGTTGGAGGGTTTATGGGATGATAGGCTCATTGTTGGTGGAATTGTGAAATAGTACAACCATTTTGGAAATTACGTGATTATTTTAGAAATGTAACTATGTAAATAAAGTGACTAAAATATCCCTACTCTTTGAACTGGAGACTTCATTACTAGGCTTATGCCCCACGGAAGCAACTGATAAAGAGAAAGTCCCCCTTATGTACAAAAATATTTTAGCTGCATTTTTTGTGAGTGCAAAGAATTGGAAACAAAGTTAATGCCCATTGATGAGGGAATAGCTAGACAAATTGTGGCAATGAATGTAATGAAGTGGAATGTTACCATGCTGTAAGAAATGATAAATTTGATGAATACGGAGTAGTATGGAAAGATCTACATGAACTAATGCAAAGTGAAGCCAGTAAACACAAGAAAAGAACATGCACAATGGCCTCAACAACACAAATGCAAAGAACCACACCCCCAAATCAAGAAAATTTAGCAAAATAGAAACTAAGGGATATGAGAAGATGGCCCCGCCCCATCACGAAGGCAGAAGACCCTCCGGTGTCATGCCTTGCACATTTTTGGACATTTTTAATGCGATGATTGGTCGTACTGATTTTTGTCCTTTTCATAACATCTCTAAAAATAGTTTGTCATGTGGGATGGCCCTCTGGGGAAAACTCTGATGATATAAAAAAACGGAAGACATTCCTTCAATGACCAGGTTCACAACTCTGCTGTCAACCTTGACTTCTCAGTCTCACAATCCCAACAGAATCGTGCAATCTCTTGCCAAATCTTGTTATTTCTACACCAATGGCCTCCCAACTAATCTTTCTGCCTCTGGTCCCTCCCCTCTCCAAGCCATTCTCCACACAGGCACCAAGCGATTGTCCTAAGGGTCCCAACCTATTCAATGAATTTCAGTGGTTCCTTTTATTTATAGGTAGGTGTCTTCCCACCAAGCTAACCTAGGAACTATTTTCTACGTATATGTATTATCTTCTCCAATGGAATGTAAGTCCCTTGAGGACAGAAACTGCTTTGCCTGTTGTTTTTAATAGCCCAAAGACTTAGCACAGTAGTCAAGTCAACGAGAGCACCTATTAGGTACCAGTTACCGAAAACAGCGGGTGTTTAATTAAAGTGCTGAATGAAAGAATATGGTGACCTCATTTTCCTTACAAACTTGAATACTTCTATATAATTTTCTAGGAATATATCTACCACAAATACAGATGGATTTACTGTATATCTGTGAGGCAATGGTACCTCATATGCATGTATAATGGTATATATTTATGTATATGATTTTTCATATCTATCTATCTCACTAAAAATACAGCAGTTCTCCCGAGCAGGAACATTACTAAACAGTGATGCAGATTTGCCAAAACTCACAACCTCACCACACATACAATTACAAACACCAGAGATGCCCCTCAATCTATCTGGAATCACTATAGTACAATATTGGGGTAACTAATGTAGTTTTTCTTCTGAAAGATGCTGACTGCTTCTGTTTGGGTTTTTTACTTATTCATTTTTATGACTGATGCCTGCTGTTATTTCCCAGTGGGCTTTTGTCTTATGAAATTTTAAAATGTATTGCTTTTGTTTTATTACAGGACAGATGCTGTGCCTTTAGCAATGTTATTAAACCTGTTCATTACCAGATGAGCTCAGCCCAACACCAAGGCAGTATCCAGTATCAGTGTTAGTGAAGGAGTGATTCACATGGTGCCCCTACCTTGGAGTGGGGCTGATACAGCATTCCAAGTTGTTCTTGGCCTAAAGTAGAGAGCCATCAGGCAGGCTTGGAAAGCTTTTCTATTAGCCATGGTCTGAAACCCTTCTACTATACCCTTCACAAAATGAAACTTCTGAAAAGTCAAAATGGTTGTGAAGACACAATACAACTTTATTAAAGGATTTAAGCATCAAATGTACAATTCACACGGACTCCCCACATCTGATGACACAGTTGGAGCTTTTCCTCTCAACTGGGTCTATGTGTAAGGTGTCGAAGGTGGGACCCATTTCTGAATCTTCTTCCGAGTCGTAGAATATGGAACATACTGTTGGGGGGTGCCACTCAGGTTGAATTTGTGGTTCTTCCAGATGAACTTACGAGCAGTGGGGGGGACAGTTGTGGGAGGGTCGTCAGTCATGCAGTGGAGCCAACGGTGCCTAAGATTAAGAGTGAACAATGGTCAGTAAATAAATGCGGTGGCCTCCAGGTGCCCGGGCCCAGGAGGTCAATCTGTGTTTGGGGAGTGATCTGACACTCAATATTAAAAACTTCTTAAGCATGTACAGTGTTAGCTAAGCACTAGAGAGGCAAATGTGGAAAAAAAAATTGACACTGTTTTTGCCCTGAAGAGCCCTACAATCCACCAGGAGGATATGACATGGGCAAAGATAAATATACCACAACATAAAGGATGGTAGGGACAAAGGGGAGAAGCTTAAACACTAAGAAAATTTGAAAAGGGAGATGTTTTCCAGCTGGGGTTGGGTGGAAGAGGAGCACACAGTATCTGTGGGGAGAAAAATAGGTTGACTTGGGTCTGCGTGAGCCAACACCACTGTGTGGGTAAAGCAGCTAATTAAGTCTTTGAAGACATTTTCACATACGTGGGTCCATTTATCTCCCAAAGGCTTGGCAGGGTTTAAGACAGTTTTGTCTTTCTTGCCTTTTTGGTTCCAGGTCTGCTGCAATTAGATGTGCTCGAATGAAGTCACTTAATGGTTGGCAATAGCCAAGTAATTCTTGACCAATCTGTAAGAGTCATCAGCAGATCCCAGACAAGTTCTAAGCCTCTAAGATTTAATAGGTGTGGCCTTTGCAGGATAGGTGCTCCCGGCCTGCTGGGAAACAATGTGGCTCAAACAAAGCTCTGCACCCTGGGCATTTGTCAAGGGGCAGCTTCAGACCCACTGAGAGCTCAAGGGAGGAGCCCTAAAAGAAAGGGATGATTACGAGAGACAAGAAAAAAAGGGTGTTCCCAGCAAGAGAGAAGGGCCCAAGGGCAGCATCAACATGGAAAACAGATCCAACGTCAAGGAGCAGCTCATCATGCACAGACTACATAAAGAGGAATAATGTGAAGAGCTTGGCTAGAGCCATCAAATTCTAGGCCACGGAGTGCAGGTCTCCTGAAGGTCTCTGAGCAGGGGAGTCACCTGTGGTCACATCTGTCTGGGCTTTAAAAAAGTTTTCTCGGAAGCTAAGGAGATGGATTACAGAAGAGAGACCACTTCAGGCATCCAAGTAAAGATAACGAGGGCCTGAGCAGGGGGGTGGGAGGGTGAGGGAGTGTGTTAAGCCCCTGGGGATGCGCCCTAAGAAGTGATGATGAAGATGAAGAACCCATCATGGCATGCTGTTCAGCTGACATGAAGAATATACTGAGCCCAGTGAGGGCTTCTCTCAGAAAAGAGCTCAGGAGCACACCTAGCATCCACCTACTTTTAGAGCAAAACAGAATTGTTTTTCTTTTACTTTGTAGCTTCGCTTTTTAAAAAACAGTTACAGTTTCCTTCAAAATTTTCCAGGCATAAAAACTCCAGGGACTAAAAGCTTAAGAATCACAATGTGAAGCCAAAGAGGCAGCCATATTGAAAATTACATGGAACTCAGTGTTCCGGTCGATCATCTTTTGATAATATACCACACAAGATGCAATTTGTGTTCCCTGGCCAAGAAGCTCAGCCTTGCCTGTGTCCATGGGATTGGTCAAAGGCATGCTGATTTACTAAGTGCACAGACAAGGAAACAACAGATTTTTTTCAATATTTTTATTGTTTAAACAAAAGAGATGTAAGCCACATTCCTTAAAATTTTGGACCCTAGAGTCCTTTCCCAGGCTAAAATTTCTGCAATACATTTCACATTACTCAGAAAAAGACAAATAGAAGTGCTTTTCCACAAAGCACTAAATCATGCGTGCAAATAAAGGGGTAAAGTGTCTATACCCTTTGACCCAGAGATTCCAGTGCTAGACAAAGAGATCTTGCTAGGCAAGGGATCACTGACAAAAAGAAAGCCTCCATGTAACACCAAAATATTTATAGCAGCCCTTTTTGTAGTAATGAAGAACTGGAAACAAAGCCCACTGCCTGGGAATGGGAATGGCTTAAAAAACTGTGGTACAGAAATGTAAGAGAATATTACTGTGAATATGACAAGAGAAGTCTGAAAAGGCTTACATTAACTGATATAAAGTGAAGTAAGCAAAGACAAAAAAGTACACAATGAATATAGCCATGTAAATAAAAAGTACAACCACCACAAAATAATCAAGAATGAATGCTGCAAAATTATAAAAAATAAGTTTGGCCTTAAAGTTGAGACATGAGAAGACATCTCCCCCAACTCCTCTGCAGAGGTTGAGGGTACACAGGTGTGGCACAATGCATATAAAATAATTTTTTCGATGAAGTGATCAGTTTTGAGTTTTTCCACCCCTCTTCTTCATATAAAAAAAATCCTCTGTTATAATGGATGGCTCTCTGGCAGGGGGAAGGATACAGAGAGAACTCTAGATGATGTAAAACAAAAAGACGGCATTAAAAATCACTTTTAAAAAGAATTAAATTATGGTACAACTATTTAAGTGGCATGTGGATGTTGGAAATTTCCTTTGTAGTTTGGAGTTATAAGCTAGAGAATTCAAAAACATCCCTTAGCCCACTTCTTATAACACCCAAATTAAGAATGAAGCTGCCAGCTAACTCACAAAAATTGCGCAAGTCATCTTTATTCTCCAATCCTGGGAAAGATTAGTAAATTTGAAAAAAAAAAAAAAAGTAATCATCATGAGGCAGTGAAATAATCCATCTTTATTAGATTATTATATACAACACTAAAAACCAAGATTTCAGGCCAACTTCTAAAACAAACAAGTAACAAGAATATCAAAGGCCTAAATGCAAGTGCTAGACTATCAATGCTTCGAAATTAAGTTCTGGGGGGGCGGAGCCAAGATGGTGCCTGGAAAGCAGGGACTAGTGTGAGCTCCCCACCAAGTCCCTCCAAAAACCTATAAAAAATGGCTCTGAACCAATTCTAGAACTGTAGGACCCACAAAATAGCAGAAGGAAACAGGGCTCCAGCCCAGGACAGTATGGATGGTTGCTGGGTGAGGTCTTTCGTGCACGGAGCTGGGAGCAGAGCGGAGCCCAGCATGGGCTGTGTGGACCAACCAGGCAAGGAGCCAGGCGGATCGTGCCCTAGCGCCCTGAATCAGTGAGCTGTGGCAGTTACCAGACTTCTCAACCCACAAATACCAAGGACAACAGAGAAGGTTAGTGGGAAAAGCTGCTGGGGACAGGGTGATAGAGTTTGTGGTTCAGCCACCACCCCAGGGGCAGCGGAGGTGGGGCAGCTACAGAACTACAGCTGGAGTTGCTTCCAGCCCCAGGCCCACCTGGTGGGAAGAATTAAGTGGCGGATCAGAGCAGGAGTGCAGAGCCTGCTGAAGATCTAAGTCCAGTCCAGGTTGGGGGTTCTTGGGGAAGGAGGAGTGCTGGTGTGGCAGAGCTGGCTGTAATAGCTCTGAAATCAACAGCACATCCCCCCAAGGTTGGAACATAGTACTCTTTACAAGCAGTCATACCCCGCTGAAAAACTCAAGGGTCAAGTAAGTTGGCTGGGAACATGGCCAGGCAGCAAAAACGCACCTAGATTCAGTCTCAGACTTTGGAATCTTTCTTTGGTGACAAAGAAGACCAAAATATACAGCCAGAAGAAGTCAACAAAGTCAAAGAGCCTACAACAAAAGCCTCCAAGAAAAATATGAATTGGGCTCAGGCCATGGAAGAGCTCAAAAAGGAGTTGGAAAAGCAAGTTAGAGAAGTAGAGGAAAAATTGGGAAGAAAAATGAGAAGGATGTGAGAAAACCATGAAAAACAAGTCAATGACTGGCTAAAGGAGACCCCAAAAAATACTGAAAAATACACTGAAGAAAACAACACCTTAAAAAATAGACTAACTCAAATGGCAAAAGAGCTCCAAAAAGCCAATAAGGAGAAGAATGCCTTGAAAGGCAGAATTACCCAAATGGAAAAGGAGGTCCAAAAGACCACTGAAGAAAATACTACCTTAAAAATTAGATTGGAGCAAGTAGAAGCTAGTGACTTTATGAGAAACCATGATAACCATAAAACAGAACCAAAGGAATGAAAAAATGTAAGACAATGTCAAATATCTCATTGGTAAAACCACTGACCTGGAAAATAGATCCAGGAGAGATAATTTAAAAATTATTGGACTACCTGAAAGTCATGATCAAAAAAAGAGCCTAGATATCACCTTTCAAGAAATTATCAAGGAGAACTGCCCTGATATTCTAGCGCCACAGGGCAAAATAGAAATTGAAAGAATCCACCGATCACCTCCTCAAATAGATCCCAAAAAGAAATCTCCTAGGAATATTGTCGCCAAATTCCAGAGCTCCCAGATCAAGGAGAAAATACTGCAAGCAGCCAGAAAGAAACAATTTGAGTATTGTGGAAACACAATCAGAATAACCCAAGATCTAGCAGCTACTACATTAAGAGATCGAAGGGCTTGGAATACGATATTCCAGAGGTCAATAGAGCTAGGATTAAAACCAAGAATCACCTACCGAGTAAAACTGAGTATCATGCTCCATGGCAAAATATGGATTTTCAATAAAATAGAGGACTTTCAAGCTTTCTCAGTGAAAAGACCAGAGCTGAATAGAAAATCTGACTTTCAAACACAAGAATCAAGAGAAGCATGAAAAGGTAATCAAGAAAAAGAACAAGAAAAAGAAATCGCAAGGGACTTGCTAAAGTTCAACTGTTTTGTTTACATTTCCTACATGGAAAGATGATGTGTATGATTCATGAGACCTCAGTATTAGGGTAGCTGAAGGGAATATGCATATATATATATACATATACATATGTATATATATATATATATGTGTGTGTGTGTATGTATGTATATATGTGTGTGTGTATATATACATAGAGAGAGAGAGAGGGCACAGGGTAAGTTGAAGATGAAGGGATGATATCTAAAAGAAAGAAAATCAAATTAAGGGATGAGAGAGGAATATATTGAGAGAGGGAGAGATAGAATGGGGTAAATTATCTTGCATAAAAGTGACAAGAAAAAGCAGTTCTGTAAGAAGAGAAGAGAAGGCAGGTGAGGGGCAATGAGTGAATCTTGCTCTCATCAGATTTGACCTGAGGAGGGAATACCATACACACTCAATTGGGTATCTTACCCCACGGGAAAGAAGGAGGAAGAAGACAAAAAAGTGGGGATGACAGAAGGGAGGGCAGATGGGGGAGGAGGTAATCAAAAACAAATACTTTCGAAAAGGGACAGGGTCAAGGGAGAAAATTGGATAAAGGAGGATAGGTTAGGAAGGAGCAAAATATAGTTAGTCTTTCACAACATGAGTATTGTGGAAGGGTTATACATAATGATACGCATGTGGCCTATGTTGAATTGCTTGACTTCTTAGGGAGGGTGGGTGGGAAGGGAAGAGGGGAGAGAATGTGGAACTCAAAGTTTTAAAAACAGATGTTCAAAAACAAAAAAAAAAGTTTTTGCATGCAGCTAGAAAATAAGATACACAGGCAAGGGGGCGTTGAAATTTATCTTGTCCTACAAGAAAGGAAGGGAAAAGGGGATGGGAGGGGAGTGGGTGACAGACAGGAGGGCTGACTGGGGAACGGGGCAACCAGAATATACGCCATCTTGGAGTGGGGAAGAGGGTAGAAATGGGTAGAAATTTTGTAATTCAAACTGTTGTGAAAATCAATGCTGAAAACTAAATATATTAAATAAATTGAATTTTTAAAAAAAGCTAAGCTCAAAAAAAAAATTAAGTTCTAGGATCTTACTGAAGTCTTACTTAATTAAATCAAATCATAATTTTGATTATACAAGATGGGGAGAAGGAAGGAGTGGGAGGAGGAAAGTTGCTTCAACCAGGCCAACAACAGCTGCTGACTCATGGGGAACACCTATTCATGTACACAGCCAGAAAAAAAGAGGAGGAACCTCAACAGAAGTGGAAGGCCTCTGAAAAGTTCCAAATGATGCACCCAACCCCCAACAGCTCTGGAAAAGAGATGTGAGGGAAAGAGGGACCAACATTTAGGGTTGGCTCCATGACAAATGTTGATTTTGTTACCTAACTGTTCACTTAAAAGAGTCAAGGTGAGATAATGTCAATTCTTTCCCAGAAGATGAAAAATTTTTTCCCTTTCCAATCCCATGTTATCTAAAAACCTCTTAAATTCTTGGAATTTCTGCTAAGACTCTCAGAGGTGACAATGGCCATCTTTAAATGACACTGGTTTCACTATTAAGATATCCTTGACTAGAAGAGAGAGGAAGCATAGATAACATAAGACAAAAGACTTTTAAATACCACCTTCTCTACTAATGACACATCTGTGAACCTATGATCAGGATGGTGTTTTGAGGGAGAAAAAAAGAGGCCAAAAAGAAAGCACCACAGTATTCTCCACCTGTCAGCTAATGCCATAGGCAAAAATATGGGGGTCAAATGAAAGTACTAAAGAAGAGACAGGGCAACCGTGGAGTCAGGAGGACCTGAGTTCAAATTCAGCCTCAGACACTGGAGACTAACTAGCTGTGTGACCTTGGGTGGGGGGAAAGGAGAGAAAGAGAGAAAAGAAAGAAGGAAGGACGGAAGGAAGGAAGAAGAGGAAGAGACAGGGGCTACAGATTCAGAGCCACCATTCTCCCCTTAAAGATTTCTCAATTTATTTTCTCTCCAAAAGTCCACTTTTTCAGTGATAAGCAAGAAAAATGTATTCTTATAGCCCCTGCCCTACCTCTGTATCAATGCACAGTCCTAACTGGAAGTAAGGGACAGCTTTCTATCTTATATCCAGGCTTAGATCAAATGCAAGCTACTCTCTTTGGAACCTTGCTAAATGAATTAAAAGCACAATTTATGCCAAAAGCCCCATATTTTCCCAAAACAATAATAATGACAATAATAGCTAGCATTTAAATAATTTAATTTAATTTAATTTAATTTAATTTAAATAATTAAATAATGTGCCATGCACTACAGTAAATACTTACAAATATCTGATCCTCACAACAACCATGGGAGGTCGGGACAATTATTATCCCCATTTTACAGCTGAGGAAACTGATGCAAACAGGTTAAATGACTTGCCAAGGTTAACACAGCTATTAAGTGTCTGAGGCCACATTTGAACTCAGAGTCTTCCTGACTCTGGGCCCAGTGCTCTACCTACTGTGCAACCTAATTTTTTACACAAGTTCCTTTGTTCTCAATTGTATTTACTTATAAGGGTTATCAAAGGATCTAGTTCCTAATCCAAGTCCTCCTTTCCTGTTTTCCAAGGGCAGTAATTACTCATAAAATAAAGGACATTTTCCCAGATAAGGAGATGAACTAAAACAAGGAGACAGAAACATAGAACACCCTCTTGTGGAAGATCCACTTCTGCCCACAAAATGAGAAAAAAAGAGGGTCAAAGAGAGGAAAGCATACATCAAGTGAACATAAAGACATAAGAAACACAGTGCATGTCTGCCCACAAATTGTATTTTTTTTAATGTTGGGCTATCACCCCATTCTAACTTTACAACCTAGTATATAACACTCCTGGAAAAGAGTGAAGTCCCATTAAAAATTAATTTTAAGGAAATAAAGCCATAAAATCACAAAAACCACAGAATCAGCGTTGACAGGGAGTTCAAAGGTCATTCCTATGCAGGGAATACTCTCCATCTTTACCTTTGCCTCTTGGAAGTCTAACTGCATTCATGATGCATATCAAGGGCCAACTCAATCCTGCCAATTATTAGAGTTTGCCCAGTCCCACAAAAAAAGTTACTTTGTACTCACTTTCCATATATTTTGTGCTCACTTCTCTGTGTACACCTCGTTTCCTTCAGTAGAACATAAGCTCCTTGAGGGCTGTGGCCATTTTTTATTTTGTCTTTTGTATGCTCAGGGTTGAGCCCAATGCCTGCCAAACAGTGAGCACTTAATCAACGCACAGTGGCCATAGCCCACCTTTGCTAGATCTCTGCTACCTCCAGAGGCAATCAATTCCCAATTTGGGTAAGCTCTAACAGTTGGGAACACTGGACTACACTGGAATTTCACTGTAATGAAGAAATTCAAATTTAAGTTCAGAATATCTAATTATAATTCAAAGAAACGTTTATTTTTTTTTTCAGATTAACTATGATCAATTATGTCCTCCAATGGATCAGCAGGCAATTATTCTCATGAATGTGATTAACACAGAGAACAATACCAGATTTTGCCACATTTTCTTTTTCTCCTGACAGAATCAACTACTTCTATAGCTGATTTTTCTTCTTGAAAAGAAAATTGCCTAAATTTCCTGTCTCCTTATGAGCCATAGCTGTGGGATGGAAGCTTCTTCATAATGATCTAGTCCATTTATGCACATGCTATTGTCTACAACAATGAGTATGACATAGACAAACAGTGCAAAAAATATCATGGGACTGGATTACTGATAGAAGCAAATTGGGCTATAAAAATAAAATATGATTGTTGTTAGCTACCGTCCAAGAGTTTGGAGATTTCAATGAAATTTGACCTCTACTCAAGCCCGGTAACAATAATATATGATCTGTCAGCACTTAACCATTCCATGGACCTTCTTTCTCATCATTAAACTATACACTTAATTAGTGCCAAAGCCAGTGGAAGGATAAGAGATTGTGTTAAAAAAATTAATAAATCAAGCTCCAAACAATGCGTCTCATGTTGTAACTAGGAGATCTTGCCTTCGATTATAAATGCTATTATTTTAGTAACTAACAAAAGCTCTAACAAAGAGATTGAGCTGGGTTTTCATCAGTTTACTAACAATACCTGTACAGGCCTGTACAGTTTACAAAGCTTTCACATGCACTATCTCATCTCATCTTCACAGATGAAATGGCAGCTCATATATTCTTTCCTTCAGAAAGCAGCTGTGAAACAGTGGAAAGGAAGTGAGATTTGGAGCCAGAAGACCTTGAAGGCTGAGACTTTCAAGTCAAGTAACTTCTTTGAGTCTCAGTTTCCTCATTTGTAAAATGAGGTTAATAGTATTTACAAATATTTACCAGAATACAATATTGACAAGGTTATCAAAAGGTCCAAATGAGATAATCTGCTTTGTAAATGAAAGTTCTGTCACTCTGTCAACTACTTTAAGGGAAATATACTATCAGCACACCAAAGGTATTGAATAAGAACAGGGAAGAGAGAGAATAAACACAAATGTTAGTTTTGATCAGATTATACATACATCACATCATAACAAGTTTCAATGGAAATATAAACTGAGTACAAGTGACAGAAAGTTCATTATTTAAAAATATGAATGCTAAACGTAACTTAGTAAGACATGAAAAGACATAATCCCTACATTAATATAACAGAGGACGGGGGCGGAGCCAAGATGGCTGCTGGTAAGCACGGACTAGAGTGAGCTCCGTACCCGAGTCCCTCCAAAAACCTATAAAAATGGCTCTGAACCAATTCTAGAACGGCAGAACCCACAGAACAGCAGAGGGAAGCAGGGCTCCAGCCCAGGACAGCCCGGATAGTCTCTGGGTGAGCTATATTCCACACGGAGCTGGGAGCTGGGAGCTGGGAGCTGGGAACGGAGTGGAGCAGAGCCCAGCCTGAGCGGCGTGGACGATCCAGTCGAGAAGAAGGGCGGAGGGGGCCCTAGCGCCCTGAATACGTGAGCAGTTACCAGACCCCTCGACCCACAAACACCAAAGACTGCGGAGAAGGTTAGTGGGAAAAGCTGCAGGAGTGGAAGGAGTTCGCGGTTCGGCTTCCAGCCCCGGGGGCAGCGGAGGTGGGGCAGCTACAGCTGTTGTTACTTCCGGCTCCAGGCCCACTTGGTGGGAGGAATTAAGTGGCGGATCACAGCAGGGGTGCACAGCCTGCCGAAGATCTGAGCCCAGTCTGGACTGGGGGTCCTTGGGGAAGGAGGAGTGCGGCTCTGACAGAGCTGGCACCTCCCCCCCAAACGTAGAACATAGAACTCTGTAATCTACAAGCAGTCATACCCCACTGAAAAACTCAAGGGTCAAGTTAGTTGGTTGGGAATATGGCCAGGACGCGAAAACGCGCCCAGATTCAGTCTCAGACTTTGGATTCTTTCTTTGGTGACAAAGAAGACCAAAACATACAGCCTAAAGAAGACAGCAAAGTCATAGAGCCTACAACCAAAGCCTCCAAGAAAAACATGAACTGGCCCCAGACCATAGAAGAACTCAAAAAGGATTTGGAAAAGCAAGTTAGAGAAGTAGAGGAAAAATTGGGAAGAGAAATAAGAAGGATGTGAGAAAACCATGAAAAACAAGTCAATGACTTGCTAAAGGAGACCCAAAAAAATACTGAAAAATACACTGAAGAAAACAACACCTTACAAAATAGACTAACTCAAATGGCAAAAGAGCTCCAAAAAGCCAATGAGGAGAAGAATTCCTTGAAAGGCAGAATTAGCCAAATGGAAAAGGAGGTCCAAAAGACCACTGAAGAAAATACTACTTTAAAAATTAGATTGGAGCAAGTGGAAGCTAGTGACTTTATGAGAAACCATGATAACCATAAAACAGAACCAGAGGAATGAAAAAATGGAAGACAATGTGAAATATCTCCTTGGAAAAACCACTGACCTGGAAAATAGATCCAGGAGAGATAATTTAAAAATTATTGGACTACCTGAAAGCCATGATCAAAAAAAGAGCCTAGATACCATCTTTCAGGAAATTATCAAGGAGAACTGCCCTGATATTCTAGAGCCACAGGGCAAAATAGAAATTGAAAGAATCCATCGATCGCCTCCGCAAATAGATCCCAAAAAGAAATCTCCTAGGAATATTGTTGCCAAATTCCAGAGCTCCCAAATCAAGGAGAAAATACTGCAAGCAGCCAGAAAGAAACAATTTGAATATTGTGGTAACCCAATCAGAATAACCCAAGATCTGGCAGCTTCTACATTAAGAGATCGAAGGGCTTGGAATGCGATATTCCGGAGGTCAATGGAGCTAGGATTAAAACCTAGAATCACCTACCCAGCAAAACTAAGTATCATGTTCCAAGGCAAAATATGGACTTTCAATAAAATGGAGGACTTTCAAGCTTTCTCAGTGAAAAGACCAGAACTGAATAGAAAATTTGACTTTCAAACACAAGAATCAAGAGAAGTATGAAAAGGTAATCAAGAAACGGAAATTGCAAGGGACTTACTAAAGTTGAACTGTTTTGTTTACATTCCTACATGGAAAGATGATGAGTATGATTCATGAGACCTCAGTATTAGGGTAGTTGAAGGGAATATGCATATATATATATGCATATATATATGTTTATGTATATATATAAGTGAATGTGTATGTATGCATGTATCTATGTGTATATGTATGTATGTGTATGTATGTGTATATATATATGTAAAAGAGAGAGAGCAGACACAGGGTGAGTTGAGGATGAAGGGAAGATAGCTAAAAGAAATAAAATGAAATTAAGGGATGAGAGAGTAACTTACTGAGAGAGGGAGATAGGGAGAGATAGAATGGGGTGGATTATCTCCCATAAAGGTGGCAAGAGGAAGCAGTTCTAGGAGAGGAGGGGAGTGGGCAGGTGAGGGGGGAATGAGTGAACCTTGCTCTCATCAGATTTGGCCTGAGGGGGAATACCATACATACTCAGTTGGGTATCTTACCCCACAGGAAAGAAGAGGGAGGAAGATAAAAAAAAAAAAATAAAAGGCAGGGGGATGATGGAGTGGAGGGCAGATGGGGGTGGAGGTAATCAAAACAAACACTTTGGAAAGGGGACAGGGTCAAGGAAGAAAATTCAATAAAGCGGGATGGGTTGGGAAGGAGCAAAATGTAGTTAGCCTTTCACAACATGAATATTGTGGAAGGGTTATACATAATAATACATGTGTGGCCTAGGTTGAATTGCTCAACTTCTTAGGGAGGGTGGGTGGGAAGGGAAGAGGGAAGGGAATTTGGAACTCAAAGTTTTAAAATCAGATGTTCAAAAACAAAAAAACTTTTTGTATGCAACTAAAAAATAAGATACACAGGCAATGGGGCGTAGAAATTTATCTTGCCCTACAAGAAAGGAAGGGAAAAGGGGATGAGAGGGGAGGGGGGGTGATAGAGGGGAGGGCTGACTGGGGAACAGGGCAACCAGAATATACGCCATCTTGGAGTGGGGGGGGAGGGCAGAAATGGGGAGAAAATTTGTAATCCAAACTGTTGTGAAAATCAATGCTGAAAACCAAATATGTTAAATAAATAAATTGCATTAAAAAAAAAATATAACAGAGGACTTACTTTTTTATTATTTCCCTGCTAAAACCTTAGCAATTAAAAATACATCTCAACAACAAAATGTTGCTTAGCATCTGAAGAGATGAGGAAAGGAGCCATTCCAAACACAGAAAACCTAAAACACTTCCCTGGGAGGCAAAAGCAGTAAGGACAGCTTACTGACGTAGAACGCATTCTCCTCTATGTGACTGGCCAACTTCTTTCAGAAACAAATAGGGACACCCACAGTGTGCTACAAAGGCCATAATGCAACGTTCAAGACTCTGAAGCTGACATAGTGCAGATCAGAATGACTCAGGAGATGCTTCACAGGAATCTCACCACAGAATTCTCTAAAAAGCCAACTGTGCATCACTCTACAGACCTACAGGTTGGGCTTATTGGGCTTCCCAGCAAGCCTGAGAGTCCTGCACTTGGCCTCATGCTCACAGCTCCATTACTACTGAAATACACAGCATGGCACAAGGGAAAGACAATGGGATAGAGGCTGTGGTGGGGTCAGACAGCATGGGTTCAAATTCTACCACTGCCATTTACTACCTGCATAACCTCACCTATAAAATGAGGGAGACGGAAGACATGACGACTACAGTCCCTTCCTGTATCTATCGTTCTGCTCTAGTACGTTAGGTGGGTCAAAGTAGGAAGAGTTGGAGAAAGGGAGCCGGCACAAGCCACCTTCTGTGTCTCCCTCAGGGGGCCCGGCTGCTTCAGCTAGGCTGGCTTGCATGCCCTGTGAGGCAGCTGGTGGAGATAGCTGCTTCCTTCTTCTTAGGAGCCGCATCCCCAGATGACAGCTGCAAAAGCTAGGCTGGAAGCAGACATGGCGGTTGGGGCAGGGAAGGGGGTGGGGGTGCTATGACTCCCACGGCTCCTGGGCCTCTCTGCCTGTGAGTCTAACCAGGGCAGAGACCTATGCAGCATCTCCTCCATTCTGGACACAATGCAACTGTGGGCAGATCTTTTTTTAATCGAATAATAGGACTTTACATATATTCTTATTAAATCTCATTTTATCAAGTTTAATCCATCACACTATCCTGTCAAGATCAATCAATCCTCTTCTCAGAGTCTGACTATCTTCTGATATGTTAGCTATCTCTCCTCACTTTTTGTCTCTGCAAATTTAATAATCATAACATGTTTATTCTTGGGGGAAAAAAAATCTCAACAAAGCAGAGTCAAGGGCAAATCACTGGGCCAGTCCACTTGAGATCTCTGCCCACCTTCTTTCCAGTCAATGGTCTTTGGGTCTGGTCATTCAACTAGTTCTGAACTGATTTAACCATTCTATCATCTAGCCTACATATCTCCATCTTTTGCAAATAAATAAGACACTTCTGAAAATGCTTTGAAGAAATCCAAGTATAACTAGATCTATGCTATTTCCCTAATTTATCTAGTAAACCAGCCCCCCGCCACACACCCCAAAATAAAAGGAAAATTATAGATTCTTGATAGAACCATGAAATTCAGAAAGGTGAACTTCCTAACAATTATAGCAAATATGACTTCACATGTATAATGGGTATCATATTGCAGTGGGTGGGGGATGGGGTTGGGAGAGGGTATTTGGAACTCAAAATAAAAAACCGAACGTTTAAAAGAATAAACAAATAAATATAAACAAAAAGCAATTATAGCAATCCCGAACTTGAATGGGCTAAGGTAGCAGTGCATCACTATACATACACATAGATGTGTATATGAGCCAATGTGGCAGAGTGGATAAACAGCTGGTCTCAAGGCCAGAAAGGTTTGGAATCAAATCCTATTTCTGACTTTTATTAGCTGGGTAACCCCAATAAATTAACTCACCTGACTTCTCAGGGTTCTAGGCAACTCTCTAAGAAAGTAAGCTGCAGAGAAGATGCCAACCTGCACTGGCAGAGGGGATGTCCTCAATGAGAGTTCTCAAGACCAATGAACGCACAGGATTAGTCCCTGAGCCCATATCCTGGATTCATCCAGACATTCAAGAAGTTTTTTACAAGGTAGAAAGAATCCTCATCTCTCGTCCCTGTGGTGGGCCCTCCAACTTACAACTTTTCTCACAGACTTAAGAAAAAGGACAACCCACTTTTTAAATTTTCTTGCACAATGATGTCATAGAATGAGTTGGGGAACAAGACAGCAAAACCAACACAAAGCCCAAATCCAAGATGCTGACAGAAAACAGAGCTTCATTTTTGTGGTACCTGGGCATGGCAAAAACCTGTCTATCATCTTTTGTCCAGAAAATATGAAAGGGTGACATAGAACATCTACTTTCTAAATTTGGAGAAACACACTCCTTGAATTCTTTCCATGACCAGTTAAAGCTTCATTTTATCCTAAAAAGGACATAAGACACAGAGCATTTAAACAAAGGACAAACAGCTCAATTTGAAGTAGGTCTGTTGAAACAAAAGCAGTATAAACAAATCTCATGAATGTATTTAAGGATTCACAATTAGAATACCACCTGCTTAGAAAATACTGAACTTGACAACCTCCTTCCCTTTCTCAACATTATTAAACATAAGTAGCCAAATTATTTTAATTGGTCTCAATCAGCATCCCTCCACACATGTAGTTTATACTGCTAGATTAGAATTTAACCCTCAGTGGTGTGATCAAAAGACAGAAACTGAAGACAAATCAGCAGCCAAAGGAAGGAATTCTTTCTGAAGGACCAGAAAGGAAAATAACATGGAAGTTCTAAAAATATTCTATTAAAACGCTTTTTATGTGCAAAACAACTTCAAAGGCTGTTTCCAAGTAATTTGTCATTTACTTTGAGGACACAAAAAGGGTCTCTTTATTTCTAACTCAATTCCCTCCACTCAAACCATCACCAAAAGGACAAACTCAGACCTCCCATCATTCCTTCTAAAGAACTCAGACATTTTAGTGGCAGCCAGGCACAGAGGAAGAAAAAGGCTGTCTATATGGAAAATTTTGCAAGATCCATTCCACTGCACAGTATGATTCACTAAGGTTTTGTCAGAAAGGGTTCAAAATGTGTTTTTATCTAGAAGCCTTCAAATTTTTCCATGAGTAACTGTGCCCAGCATGTACTATACTCTGATAATCTGTGAAAAGGAAAAAGATTTCTCCTGAGTGGCAGAATCAAAAATACTTCCTCATTCACCCCAAGTTATCACACAGACTTAGCTTCAAAGTTCAGATGTGGAATTTTCCAATAATTCAGTCACATAAAATGGAAGCATCAGCCTAAACTGACATGCTTTAAAAAAACCAAAAAAAAACAAAAACTGAAGTCTAGGAAACAAACACTGCGTAAGAACTGGCAAAATAATTTTTAGAAGGGAAAGAATATAATGACCCTGTCAGCTGGTTGCAAATTATTTTTTATATGAAACATTATAAATTAGCAAGAGTAACACTTTATAATACAAGAGAATCTACTTCAATATATGCCTTGTAGACATCCAAACCAAACCTTAACATTCACATACTTTGGAGCAAAAATTCATGAGAATTCTATTTGACACCAACTTGGCAACAGACTGTTGCAAACAATTTCTGAATGAGCAGTGCCTCCTTCTTGGAAATCTGTGACTGCAGACATGCTGAGGAACAGGTTAACATCAGAATGAGAAGTCAGTGGTAAATTCAGTCTAGAATTTATACCCGATTGGGGAGAAACTGATGAATGAGTGACAAAAGCAAATAAATAATATTTTTAAATTAAATTAGCTGCAGGGGACCACACACACACACACACACACACACACACCCCATTACTCCAAGGCTTCGAAATTCTAACACACACACACACACACACACACACACACACACACACCCCCCATTACTCCAAGGCTTCAAAATTCTACTTAAAGCACATCTTCTCCAGAATTCTTACTCAACAAAGTGAAAAATACTTTTAGGTCTCTGCTTAATACCTGCTAAATTTGGAGTGGAAAGCCTTGTGTTCAAATCCCTACATTGCCCATCACTACCTGTGTGACCTGTTTCCTCAGTTGAGGTGTTTTAGACCAAATAAGCAGAGTCCCTTTCAGCTCTAAATCTATGATCCAATGGTACATTTCCTTGAAATAGCATGTACATCTGCTGACAGTCTGTACCACCTAACGTGACCTTCCCGTTCTCCGTTCTTTCTGCCTCCTGAGATCCCATCCATCCATCCATCCATCCGTCCATCCATCCAACCATCCATCCAACCCCAGTTAAATTCGAACTTCCTCCAGGAAGCCTCTCTAACTACCTAAGTCACACTGATCCCTTCCTCCTCCCTTGAAAGAATATAATCTATTGTCTGGGTTAATCACTAAGCACTTAATTATATACCATCTTATAAACATAGGCATCTTCCAATCACATACACCTTTTATATAATTATGTAATTTTTCATATGTATTTATCATAGTATTTAGCTCTTTCCCCATCTACACTGTAAATTCCCTATAGACAGGAGTCTGTGTCTTCCATATTTTGCATTCCCAGAGTTCTTAATGAGAAGCAGCCTGGCCTAGAGGAGAGTGTGCTGGACCTGGAACAAGGATGCCTGGGGTCCAGTCCAGCCTCAAGTGCTTGCTAGATGTATGATCTTGGGCAAGAGAATTAAATCCTGTGCCCTCCATTTCCTTATTTGTAAAATGAGACAAAGAGCAGCTACCTAACAGGGTTAAGTGCCAAGTACTAGACACAGAACAAGAAAAATTCCATGAATAAGCTCCATGAAACATCCTTCTGTTACAACAGAGATTCTTAACCTGGGTTGCCAGGACTCTCTGTTCAGGAGATCTATAAATGTGAATAGAGAAACCTCTTTATTTTCACTACCTTCTAACTGAAATTCAGCATTGCCTTCCCTTCCCTTCTGAATGTGAGAAACACCCATAATTGTGAGGAGGGCTGCACAGACTTCACCAGGTCACCAAAGCTGTCCGTGACACAGCAAAGAGTAAGCACTCCTATGCAGAGTGAGTGTATCCAGAAGGCACTTTTGGAGAAGTAGCCTTCTGAGAGTGCTAACCGCTATTTTACACAAAAAAAGTCAATCACCTCTGAGTGCTCTCAGACTATGTTACAAATCTTTATATCGTTCATTCCACAGGAAGAGCTGCCCAGCCACATGAAGCCAGTTACAAAAGCAGACAAACAAGATGCTACATATTCTATGTAGATTTGATGTTAAAATAAAAGTTTTCCTTAACCTAGAATATCAATTACTATAATTCTGCCAATGGCACAATGATAAAAAAAATGTCTCTGCTCCAGGTTTATGGAAAGAGACCAGTGATCTGAAAGTGAGCAAGAAATGCCACCACATGGAGATAAGCTCTGCACAGGGAAAAACCCAGGGACCACGTGATCTTTGCTCTGTTCCAAGCACTTCTGGGATTCTCCCGCCTCCAATTACAAAAAGTGGTGCTTCAGTTTGCTCAGTTATAAAGTGATTGTCTTAGTAACCCCACTAAAGTCTTGTTCTAACACCTCATGATGGCCCAGAAGGGACCATGACCACTCAAGCCTTACTTCTGCATCTGAAGAAGTGCCACATCCAGGTCCTGGGCTGAACTCTGTGTCCATCCTCTGAAAGCTGGCCTAGCCAGGCTTGGAGACTTATCACCACAATGTGAGGAAACGATCAGGCCACATAAACTCCTTACGCTATCTACCAAGTGCTTTGTATAGGTACAAGTGCATGCATGAACCAAACTAAATGTATGCAGTGGTGATGCACTTTTAATTTATGTTGGTTTATCTAACAGCGAAAACAGACTCCTACTTAGTCTTCTCACTGCTTTTCATCTTGTCAAGTTCCATGCAGACCATGGATCAGGAACTCTTTTTTGTGACATGGATGCTGCAGGCAGTCTGGGGGACAACCCCTTCTCAGAATCATGATTTTAAATAATTGAAAGAAGTGCTAAATTGAAACTAAAAATGTCATTTTCTTCCCATCCAAATTCAGAGACCCCAGGTTAAGAACTCCTGATCTAGAACATAAACTGCTAATGCAACACTGTGATGTTTTACATAGAACTGATCCAGACCCTTAACAAAGGAGGCATGCTAAAGGTGTTCTGTTCTGTAGCTTGAAAGACAGTTTAAATCAATGGCTTTAAGAAATTGGTAAATGATCAACCCACAACTACTTGTTAAGCATACGTATTTGTCAAGCACTGTGCCAAGTACAGGAGACAGAGAAGAAAGTGAAGAGTCCCTGCCCCAAAGGAGCTTACTTCTGCCTAGACTTGTAGGTAAATACAAGATGCATAGAAAGGGTGAAGATAAAGGAGGTGGGGAGGAAGCAGGTAGGAGGTGATGCTTAAGCAGCAGCGGTGAAAACACAGGCTCTTTACAGAGTTTCCAGAGCAAAGCAAGGAGAACATAGAGGGAATGCTGTGTATGAGGACTTGGGTGTCTTGGGAGGGGTAAGAGAGAAAGGTGTCTCTAAAGAGTCAAACCTGAATGACGCCATCAAAAGAAATGACAAAGCTCAGAAGAGGGCAGGGTTCTTAACAGGTTGGGGAAAGGGCGTAGATGATTGGTTCTGTTTTGGATGTGCTGAGTTGGAAACCTAGCAGAAATGGAGAGAAATAAGCATGTCTGTAAGCAGTGAGGAAGGAATCAATAGAAAGAGAGGGACAGAGACAGAGGAGAATAGGAATCCCTTTGGGGCCTTCTGTCAATGGCCTCTTTGGGGTACAAGTGTCAATGGATCTACGGGCATAAGGAGAGACAGAATTCAAGTAGCAGATGACATGGGATCTCAAAAGTAACAACCTATATTAGGAATCCTATTCAATGGGATGATGAGTCTTCAAACAGTGTAAGCTTCAAGGAGGAAAATAAGATAGCTTTACTCAGTGCAATACTGAAAAAAAAATGTCATAAATATAAAGGATAAGATAAGAAAATGAAGTTGTTAAAAACAAAAGGCAAACAAGGAAAACACTAAATCTGGGAGTCAAGCTCTGTAAATGTCTACGTCACAAGAGAAAAAAGTCAGCCACAAGCCAGCCAAATAAGAGATAAAATTTAAGAATATCCATGCATATGGCAGAATGGAAAGACATCCCTGGGAAACCAAGCTCCTATCAGCACAAAATTGATTTTATGAGTGCAGCAGCTCTTGAGCACTGCTGCCCAGTACCCCAGGTCACTCTCCTGGCTCCGCCTAGCTACTTAACACCATGCTACCCACAGTCAATAGCTATTTGGCCCCTAAGTATTTACTAAGCACTTGTGTGCAGAGAACTGGGCTTGGTGGGTCTCCAGGATCAGGGAGAGAAACACCTCCCACTTCCCACAACATCTCCATGTCCTATGCACACATCAGGCCAGCATCCTTGACGGCTGCTCTTGGGCCCCCAGAGTTGCAATGGTTCTTTACATTTTACCATATTGCTTTTTTTTTCAGTAATATAGCTAAATTTCTAGCAGATTAAATAAGCATCCATACACAATGTATAACAAAACATTCCTTGCTTTACCATTCGGGGGGCACCATGCTTCCATCCACATCCCAGAACGTATTTTTGCCATTCATTTCAGTAGTGTAGATAACCCATCGATGTCGACCTGAGTGGAAGGAAACAGTAACATTGTAGACATTTGAGTAGCAGAGAATAATAAAACGTACAGTTCTATGATGCCAAAGAAGATAAACAAGTCTTTTGATGAAAAATATACTTACTATACTCTTAGCAGAGATCTGTTCTTAAGGAATAAAATACCTTTTATATTGTAAAGCCACTTCCCAAACTCCATGCCCTCAAATTATCACCATGTGGATCCCAAACAGCTGCTGCTAGAAGAAGCCCCATTACGACACTGTCAGAGCCCCCACTTCTCCCAGCCTGCCCCAAAGCCCTACACCTTTTTCTCCCCTTGAAAAATCCTTGGCTTCTGAAGGTCAGGGGCAGAAGACAAGATCTGTTTGCTTGGTCAGGCTCACACTAAGAGCACAGACGACCCTCCCCTCGCTGGGTCAGCATACTGAGTGGAAGGCAGTCCAACTACCAATTCAGAATTCAGACTGCACCTTCCTATAGACCTGATGTTAAAAACAGCAATCAGACTCCCAGTGTGGCATACAAAAGTCTTCTAGCATAAACAGTAAAAATTATGGGGAAGTCTAAATCTCATCTGTAAAATAAGCATCTGTAAAATAACACCTTTAATTTACTGGGTTATTGTGAGGACCAAATAGGATATAAAGGTACTCTATAAGCTGGAAATTGTTACACAAATAAAATATGTGATGATTAAGAGGCCAGTGATGAACAAGTATACTTTCATCACATATTATTTGGTTTATATGAAATATACATACTGGACATAAATTTTAAAGCTCTAGGCCTGCACTAAATTGTAACATCTAATATTATGCTAATTTTTAAGTCTCCTTACCAGTTATTTCACTTACCAAAAAACTGTTTGTTGTCTTCATAATATTTGTTTCCATATTTGTCTTCCCCAACTAATGTGCCAACCCTCACGTCATTTACCCTGCAAATTCCCAAAAAAAAGGAATATTTTAAGGTACGCGTGATTTTTTTGTGCAAAGTGAAGTCAAACTTGATGCATCATTTTCTTTTTTAAAAAAGTATGTATTTTATTTTTTCCCCAATTACATGTTAAAACAATTTTTTGGCATTATTTTTCAAGTTTTAAGTTCCAAATTCCATCCCTTCCTCCCTCCTCCTCTTCCTCCCCTCTCATCTCTAAGATGGCAAGTAATCAGATTTAGGTTATACATGGGCGATCATGTAAAACATTTCCATAGTAGTCATTTTGTACAAGAAGACTTGAATAAAAGAAAAAGAATGAAAGAAAATAGCATGCTTCAGTCTGTAGTCAAACAATATCAGTTCTTTCTCTGGAGGCAGAAAATATGCTTCATCATTACTCCTTTGGAATTGTCTTGGGTCATTGTATTGCTGAGAATAGCCAAGTCTTTCCCAGTGGATCACTGTTAGAATACTGCTGTTATGGTGTACAATGTTCTCCTGGTTCTGCTCAGTTCACTTTACATCAGTTCATGTAAGTCTTTCTAGACTTTTCTAAAATCATCTTGCTTGTCATTTTTTATAGGACAATAATATTTCTTGATCCATCATTTTCAAACAAGAAGTTTCACTGAGTACTTGAATCAGCAGAGCATCAGCATTCAGAACACGTAAAATTTCAACAATTTTTGCCTGCTTGGAATCACTCTGGCTACTAAGAAATACCAGCTGATTAGGCTAAGAAGGCACAATAGATCAGCCAGTAACAAGAGGCAAAACAGAATGGAAAAGGCCCTGCTCTATGAGGCAGGAGGCCTAAGATTAGACCCAGCTCCACCACAAACTACGTCTGTGACCTGGGGCAATTACTTACTACTTCTGGACCTCAGAAAATAGGCCACTGGCAAGATAATAGCATTCACTATTCTTGGTCTCAGCACCAAAGTTCTATGTGTCTCACAGTAGGGCTAGAGGCAATGTTTTCCAGGAGCTGGATCCCTCCTGTCCTCAATCTCCCCCCTCCTCCCATTCATATTCTCCCAGGGCTGATGTATCCATGGTTAGTCAGGACTTTGCAGAACAGTAGGCCCCCACCTACTCTGCCAACAGCATTATATGTATACACTGCAACGATAGGCACAAGAGAGAATTCCATAGAAAAAGAGGGAACCCACTTTAAGGACACAGACCTAAATACACTCAGCCGGAAGGGACCTCGGAGGCCATATGAAACAAACAAATAGGAATCCCCTCTCTAACACAGCCAGCAACTGATCATCCACTTTATTTAAAGACCTCTGATGAGGAGAAAACCACTACCTCCCAAGGCAGTTCATTCCACTTTGGGACAGCCCAATTACCAGGGAAATTTTCCTTACATCCAGCCTAAATATTCATAATTTCCACCTACTACTCCTTAGTTCTGCCCTCGGGGACCAAACAGAACAAATCTAAACTATAGTTGAATATTAAACTGTCCAATAAAAAACCAACAATGCTGGCCCCCAAAACACAACACAGCTTCCCTTCCCACCACAACCTCTTCGTCATCTGTTGCCCAACAGAGTGGACAGAAGGCTGAGTGTTTCACCTAAGTCAACAACTAAGTCAACTTCTCTCTTCAAAGGCCCTTCACCTAATGACTCTGGTTCCTTCTCATTGTCTGATTTCCATTCAAAGTGTTGCTTCCAAGTTCAAATCCAGCCTTAGAAACTTACTGGCTATGTAACACTGGGCAAGTCATTTAACTTCTCTCCCTCAGTCTCCTCATCTGTAAAATGTGAAAAACAGCACCTACCTCTCAGGTGTTGCTGTGAGAATAAAATGAGATAAGTTTGTAAAGCACTGAGCACAGGGCCCAGCACACAGTAGGCTACCTCCCATAAGTACCTGTGCAACATCTTTGGTTCTCATTTTCCTCCTCTGTTAATAAATGAGGATGCTGAAATAAAAAGTCAACCTGAGCACTCTACTTGGTTACTAATAATCAGCTCCGGGTGTCTTATATAAAACATCCTATCTCCCGAAGAGCAAGAACCTCAGAGGTACAAGCAATATTAAGTGCCAAGCCTGGGCAGGACTTGATTTCTGTGATTCAAAGACCAAACCAGCTACAACTGGAAAGGGAGAACCACACCGGTTCCAGGTTAATGTGAGTATTTTTACCACACCAATTCTCAAGAACGGTCTACTTACATCAAAGGGGGTTGGCATCAGTGTTCGTGGAGGCAGTAACTACACAGATGAGTTCAGTAATTCAACGAATCAATTCAACCCATCAAATGTTTATTAAGTGCTTTCTGTGGGCCTGGCTTTGTGCCAAGCTCTGGAGATCCAAGACAAAAAGGAGAGAAGTCCCAGCCCTCAAGGAACTTATGGTCTACTTAAAGTAAAAATATGCAAAGTAAAAATACACAGAGTACTATGTGCTAGGAGAGAGGGATAAGACACAATGTCTAATTTCAAGGGGCTCCTACTCTTTAGGAGGATGAGATGAACACACAGGAGACCAGATAGATTCCATGGTAAGTGCTTTATTCATCAAATAGTGATGTCTTAGATCTTCAGATCCCACCCCTCACTGTGCAGAGGAGTACGTGAAGCTGAGAGAGGAAAGTGCCTTCCTCATAGTCCCAGGGGCAGGAAATCCAGCATTCAAACCCAGGTCCTCAGATTCCATATCCAGTAATCTTTCTATGATATTACCGCTGCCTGTGGCACTGATTCCAAGGATACATCCCTGTCACCAAAGCATTTCCAAAGACCATCCCAGCCTTGAGTCTATGGCAGGTCTTCCCAGAATGGCACACAGGCTTCAGGATTGCAAGAGACCACCAGATCTAAAGCCCACGTTTTACAATGAAGAAAACTGAAGCCCAAAGTGACTAGCCTGGTCGAGGTAAATAGCTGCGGTCAGTTTCACATCCAGTACCTAGACTCAGTGGCCATCTAGTTCAACCCTTAGCATAAGACAAGGGTGAGGGGCCCAGGGGCAGGGGGTGGTGGCCTAGAAGGGGCACTGTAAGGAACATTAGATTCAGAGCTGGAAGAGACCTTAGATAGAGATGAACCAACTAGTTCAACACCCCGCCCCCAACCACCCCCAATCATTTTAAGTAGAAAGATGTGGAGATGCCTTGGCCAAAGTCGCACAGGGAGTAAAGTTGCAGAGCTATGATTCCATGCATAATTACATCAAGAACTGTGGCTTATGATGTAGTCACTTGAAGATAAATGACATTATCTGTTACTCTCATGACACTAGTACTAAATCAAATAATAATGCTAAAGTATACCTATTAACTCACCCTGCTTATTCTGCAGAAAAAAAAATAAACAACTCTGGAACAATTCCACTCCAAACAAATCACTTTCAAGCAAACTTCACCTTTCTTCACAAACAACTCAGCCTAACGCAAACATTTAAAAAATTAGTAAGCTGCATGGCCAAGGTTAATTCTTTTTTTTTTTTTTTTTTTTGGAGAGGGGAAGGCAGGGCAATTGGGGTTAAGGTCACACAGCTAGTAAATGTGTCTGAGACCAGATCTGAACTAAGATCCTCCTGACTCCAGGGCCGGTGCTCTACTCACTGAGCCACCTAGCTGCCCCAACAAGGTTAATTCTTGATTAGTTGTGCTGATATTGAAGAATAATCCTAATTAGAGAATTATGTGAATAGAAGAATGAATAATAAAAAATGCCTGGCTTTTGAAGAGTGTGCAGGATTTGGAGTTGGGAAGAACCAGGTTCAAATCCCTCACCTGACACTTACTGGGACCACAGGCACATCATCTCATTTTCAGAGCTTCAATTTCATCACTGTTTTGGAAAGCAATTTGGCATTATGCAAATAAAGCGATATTCTTTGAAGATCAGACTCCATTACTGGGTTCATACTCCAAGGAGGCAATCGATAAGAAGAAAATCCCCATATACACCAAAATATTTTTAGCAGCATCTGTTGTGACAGTACAAGACTGGAAGCAACACAGATGCCCATCAATTGTGGAACAGCTAAACAGATGGTGGTAAATAAATGTAATAATTACTGGTCTATGAGAAATGATGAATATGATGACTACAAAGAAGTATGAAGCGATCTACATGAACGGATGCAGAGTGAGGTTAAGCAGACCCAAGAAAACAAGACAGACAACGTTTACAACAATGTAAATGAAAAGATTGAAATGTAAGGAATGAAATGTAAATATACATGAAAAGACACATCAAAAAATCAGAACAAAGCAAAGCCATAAAGAAGCAGGACTCCAAAGGAGATCTGAAAGGACACTCCCCAACCCACCCTTTTGATCTGAGAGGTGCAAAAGTGTTACACATTCCACATACTTTCAGTCTTTTTTAATATATTGATCAGTTATGCTAATTTTTTCCTTTCTTTTTTTTGCAGGGGTGGGGGGAATCTTGAAAAAATGTTTGTTACATGTTATACCTCTCTTGATGGGAGAGTGGGAGGGATACTGGGGTAAAGTATGAGGACATAAAAAACAGGAAATCAATATAATTTTTAAAAAAATCAAAGAAGGGACTGGAATCCAAGAATTTCTTTTTTAAAAATAATTATGATTTATTTTAACATTCATTTTTCTAATTTTTGAGTTCCAAATTATGTCCCTTCCTCCAGCTCCTCCCCTAGCCATTGGGAAGGCAAGTATATCACTTATAGATGTGAATTCATGCAAAATATATTTCCATATTAGCCATGCAGCGAAAAAAAAAAAAAGCAAGACAACTAAAGTATATTAAAAAAAAAGTTATGTTTCAATCTGCACTCAGGGTCCATCAGTTCTCTCTCTGGAGGTGGAGAGCATTTTTCATCATGCACCCTTTAGAATTGTCTTGGATCATTGTCTTAATCAGAGTCACTAAGTCTTTCACAGTTGAACATTGTTACAAGATCACTGTTACTTTGTATAATGATCTCTTGGTTCTGCTCACTTCACTTAGTTCATAAGTCTTCCCAGGTTTTTCTAAAACCATACCCCTCATCATTTCTTTTTTTTTTTTATTATTATTTTCACAATAATACCAAGATGTTTTAATTTCTAATGCAGAATATACTAAGAGAACACACATGAACATAAGCTTTTGGGGGGGGGGGACGGGGGCAGGGAGGGTTTCTCAGTAATTTCTAAGAGTGTAAAAGAGTCCTAAGATCAAAAAGCTTGAGAACTACTGAGTCTAATGTGTATCTTTCTCCCTCCTTTCCCTTCCTTCCTTTCTTCTTCCTCTTCATTTCTTAGAGCGCAATTGTTAGAAACCAAGAATTTCAGACTCCAAAGCCAACACTATTGACTAACACCTACCTCACGCGTTGTGATGACATGCAAACAAAGTAGCATATTAATAAAAATGATAACATCTAGCATTTCTGTAGGGCTGTAAGGTTTGCAAAGCATTAGATATACATTATCTCATTTGCTTCCTCCAACAACACCGCGAGGTAGGGGCCGTCATTATCCCCATTTTATAAATTTACTTATAATAAAAACTGTATCGATGTCTTGTTTTTTACATCCTCAAAGTTTTCCCCAGTATTTCTCCCTTTCTGCCTTTCAGAGTTTGCCTATAAAACAAATGTGATTTTTTAAAGACCAAAAAGCTAAGAGAGATTTAATGACTTGCCTAAGGTCACACAACTAATAAATGTCTAAAGCTGGACTGGAACCTGGGTCTTCTTGACTCCCATTCTTAATCTAATATTCAGAGCAACATATGGAAAGTGTTTTGCAAAACTGAAAACACTGGAAAAATGTCAGCCACTATTATTGTATTGTGTATGATACAATAAAAACTTAGAACTTTTAAAAAAATGATAAACACTGCATTTGGACACGGAAGGCATCAGGGCTCAAATTCTGGTTCTAACACTTTCTGAGGAAGGTGGATGATCCTGAGAAAGTGTCTTCTCTGGGCCTCAGTGTCCTCACCTGTATGAATGAAGGGGCTATATTTAGACAGCTTCTGAGGTCCCTTTCAGATACAGTTCTAGGATTCTGTGCTCTTACTACTTGTGTATTATTCAGTCGTTTTCAGTTGTGTCCAACTCTCTGTGACCCCATTTGGGGTTTTCTTGGCAAAGACACTGGAGTGGTTTATCATTTTCTTCTCCAACTCATTTTCCAGATGGGGAAACTGAGGCAAACAGGGTGAAGTGACTTGCCCAGGGTCACACAGCTAGTAAGTGTCTGAGGCCGGATTTGAACACAGGGAGATGAGTCTTCCTAACTCCAGGTCCGGAGCTCTCTCCACTGAGCCACCTAGCTGCCCTTACTACCTGTGTATCCTCCGACAAGTCACTCAGTCTCTCGTGGCCTCAGTTTCCATATGTATAAAAGGAAGGGATGGAACCAGCAGGAAGAGAAGCGCAGTGTAGGGGAGATACTGATGAGTTTGGATTTCTGAAAACCCGGGATCAGATCTTGGTTTGGATACTGGCCACCCCTATGACCTTGAGCAAGGCTCATTGTGTCTCTGGAGGGTCAACCAACATGAACTCTGTCCAGCTCTAACCCTATGACTCAAAGAAAAAAAAAATGATATCTTTGTATTCTTGGAATCCAGGAAGACGTGGGTGCAAGTCTCACCTCTGACACTCCCTGGGTAGTGTGACTCTGGGAAAGTCACTTAACCTCTAGGGCTTTTAGAGTCAATGGTTAATGCTGGGCCTGGAGTCAGGAAGACTTGGGTTCAAATCCAGCCTCAGACACGCACTAGCTGTGTGACCCTGGGCAAGTCACGTCACACACACCCCCGCCTCAGTTTCCCCATCTGGAAAATGGGGATAATAACAGCACCTACCTCCCAGGGTTGCTGTGAGGGCCGAGATAATGATTGCAAAGCTACACCGTGGTCCCTTCCAGCTCCAGATCTATGAGTTTTAGATTCTGCCCCACCCCCACCCGCCCCCAACTTTACAGGAGTCACAGCTTCCTTTGTGCCTCAGTTTCCCTAGCCGTAAAATGAGCGAGAACAAGATGGTGCTGGTCCGAGGTCCCTCCCAGCTCTAGTTCTGAGAGCCTGTGACCGTCCTGGGCCTCAGTTTCCCCCTCTGCGCAATGGGAGGGGGTGGTCCTCCCTCTCCGACCTCCCCTTCCCCCTTGACCTTTGGGGCGTCCCAAGGTGACCCCGTCCCTCTCTGGTCCCAGGTCCCGGCGCAGGCCCGCGCTCACCTGAAGAGCTGGCGCAGGTAGCCGAAGACGCCTCCGTGGCCCCTCACCTGGGCTAACCCCCGGCCCAGCACCCGCAAGTACTCCATGTAGTCCCCACCGTCGCCTCCTCCTCGCCGGAAGCGCCGGTGCACTCGGCAAATGGGCCCGGCCGGAAACAGGCGCTCTGGCCGCCGTGGTTCCGCCCGGAGAGTTCCGCCGCCCCTCCTCCCGACTCTGCGAGGCTGGAGCGAGGGCGCAGGCCCCGCCTCCTTCTCCAAGGCTCCGTCCCTAGCTCGAGGCCACGCCCCTGGCTCGAGGCCACGCCCCTGGCTCGAGGCCACGCCCCCTGACAGCTGGTTGACTCTCAGAGCCTCCTGGACCTAGAAGGCAAGCTGATCTGAGGAACCACCTAGTCTCATTTTACAGATAAAGAAACTGAGCCCCAGGGAAGCTCAAGCTCACACAGATAGAATCTTAGATCTGAGAACTAGAAGGAAAAGGGACATCAGGGACCATCTCGTCTAACCCCTCATTTTACAGAAAAGGAAACTGAGGTCCCCAGAGGAAGTATCACCCAGGTATAAGTCAGCATTTGGACTTGGGACTTAGATTCAGACCTGGAAAAGACCCTTGGAGATGCTTTAATCCGATCTGGATAGTTTACAGATCAGGAAATTAAATTCCAGAGGAGTTATCTTGCCCAAAGTTACAGACCTAGCACAGTCAAAATTTGAACCCTGTTTTCTCCAGCTCCAAAATCCAGAGCACTTTCTAAGGTATCACGACAACAATCTTGTTTACATAATACGAAATGAATCCTTGTGCACAGATAAATATGAAATAACTTGGTTGCAATGGAGAGATCTCTCCAGGGGCCAAGAAAGACCTTGTTTTGAATCCTAGATCTATTTGCCAGTGACCTGGGCACTAATAGTAATAATACCTGACATTTGCATAATATATATATTTATACTATACATACTATACCCCACTGAGAGCTACTTCTATGACTTCTGCCCATATTGTCAGGGTGGGACCCCAAGAGGCAGTTCACTATTTTTCCCCTTCCTACTGGCTGAGGTTTCTAACAAGATTGCTCATTTGCTTCCATCTGGTGCACTCCCCATTGATTATCAGCCAGTCATACTTAATTTGTTTTTACAAAAGGTGTTTACTAATAAGAACAGTTAGTATACAACACCCCCTCCCAGCTGGGGGCATTCTCTCCTCTTGCATATAAAAGGTTCTTGGGGAGAGTGGGTTCAACCCTTGTAGATACAGCCCTTGATTACTGGAACACCTTTCTCAAGTTCATAGCCAGGATTCTTTTATTAAACACCTACTATGTGTCATGCACGTGCTAAGCACTAGAGATTTCTACAGGATAAATTGGGAGTAGTCTAAGAAATTTGCAAAGGCTTCCTGTAGAATCATATGCATCTATCTGGGTCGTATCTGTCCTCAGTGTGTATGTATCCCTATTCCTGGTTGGGCTCATTGTCACCTACTCATCCATGGTCATTATGGAGGGGTGGTGCTGGCCCACTTACTCCAGGTTCACTCTCCACTGGTATAGACACAAGGGTTGACCTTCTCAAGGATTTCCTGAGCCTTGAGGATAGAGAAGAGACCCTGCTTATAAAATGAGGCAGGCTTTAGTTTAAATCTAGCTGTGTGATTCTAGTCAAGCCACTTAACTGATGTCTGCCTCAGTTTCCTCAAAATTGGGATAATAATAGCACCTACTTCCTAGGGTTATTGTGAGGATAAAATGAAAAGTGCTTAGTACAGTACCTGGCACATGGTAGGCGCTTAATAAATATTCCTGCCTTCTTGATCCTGGAATCTCCTCAAATTTGATTGTTTCACTATCGAACTGTCATGCCATATGAAGAGTATTGAATCTAGAGTCAAGGATCATGAGAAGAGCTACTCTAGCTCTTCAATTTACCATATCTATGACCTTGAGCAAAGGACTTAACTTCCCAGGGTCTCTCCTTTTTGGACCTGATGGCTTTTCAGGTATCTTTTAGCTCCGTATCAATGGTGTTTTGATTCTATTATTAGAATCTATGCATCTATGATACAGACCAATGGCATCAAACTCGAATACAAAAGATCCCTGCTGGGCTGCATATTGACTTAGAAAACTACCGCTAATGTTATTTATATTGGATTTTATTTATTTTTTTATTAATTATGTTTTATAATAATTATCCCTGCCTTGCCTAGGAGGGAGTTTGACATCTCTGATTTAGATCACTGGTACCTATAGCTAGGATGGGCATTTCAGATAGATAATAATCTGGGTCCAGAACTGAAGAGGAAGAGGCGACCATTCTGGATCACGTTTGGGAAACGGCATGGCACTTGTGATAATTTCAAGCTGATCCCTGCCACCAAAGCCCATCTTTTCAACACTAATAATCTTCCAGTGACTATAAGACTACAAATCATGGAATGCTGTGAGGCCATTAGAATCAGAATTCCATGTGACACAAATAGTAATGAAAAGATACATAATGGGTGTACACAGGCTACATCAGAATACTAACAAGGACTTGAATGCAACAAGTAGCACAAAAGGTATCATTAATCACGTTTGACCAGAAAAAGATTAGACTGGTCATGCACAAAGAGAGAGGGACATTGCAGATGGACAGCCAGAAAATTATGCCAAGAGCCATAAAAAACTAAAATAATGATAACAATAATCTAGAGGAGGGCCTCCATGATTCATTATAAGCATGTTGAGTGGGTCGCCTATGGAGGATTTGTGCAAGGACAGGATATGAAGGGCTGACTGGGTTCTGAACTGTTTCAATGAACAGAGTACGAACACCAAAAAGATCTAGCAATACTAACATATTGAAGTGTATGTCTACCTCCCCTAGGTTTGTGACTTCTTCAGCTCTGAAATCATTATGAGAATGATTCATATACACATCTCTAAGAAGGAAATAGGAAGACATTTGTAGATTATTTTCTATAACAGATGTCTTCACTGTCATATAGTTGACTGAGAGGTATGGAGAATGTAAAATCCCACTGTGTTCATTGCTGCTTAGAAATAAAAATTTGACTCAGTATCAAAACAACCTTGAGGGCTCTAACAAGGCACGTCCTCAGTATATGATGAGTCTGTGATATATACAACCACAGAGATCACATTTATATTTTTCAGTATCGATATCAAGCAAAGAACAAAACAAGGAGATGAGATGTGTTCACCAAGAATCATGTTTCTAAAGAATTGGGGGTGGGCGTGGGGAGGGAATGTTTGGTGAAGCCTATAGACCCACTTCTCAGAATCATATTTTAAAGAATTGGGAAAAATGCTAAATTTCAGTTAAAGCTTAGTAAAAATGAAGATGTAATTTTTTCCTTATCCAACTTCATGGGCCCCTAAAATCTGTCCATGAACTTCAGGTTAAGAACATCTGATCTAGTCCAATCCTGTTCTATTTCAGCTTTTAAATGTTGCTGAAGATACTTTTTTTAGAGGACCCACTATATCTACTCCCTTGGCTATTATGTTTTCCTAAGAAAAGGCAACCTAATCGTTTAAGAAGTTTCATAAGTTCATGGATCACAGATCTAAACCTGAAAAGGACCTTGGAGCCATACGGTACAGTCCTATCACTTTGCAAATGATGAAACTGAGGCCTAGGGAGGCTAGGAGACTTGCCCAAGGCTGTATAGGTAATAAGCATCAGAAATGGGATCAGAGCTCAGGCCACCTGACACTGGAGTCAGGGCTCTTTCTACTGCAGCTAAGCAGCTAGGTGGCCCAGAAGATAGAGTACTAGACCTGAAGTCAAGAAGACCTTAGTCTGAATCATGCTGATTCAAACACTTGTGTGACCCTACACAAGCCCCCAATCTCAGTTTCCTCATGTGTAAAATGGGGCTTATTAGAGTATCTACCTCAGTTGTCGCAAGGATCAAATGAGATGACACATATAAAGCATTTTGCAAACCTTAATAAAAATGCTAGCTATTACCGTGTTTGTGTGTATGCGTATGCATGCATGTTTTGGGGAGTTTATTGTTCATAGATGTTTTCTTAGGCCACCGAGGAGGTAGTTCAATCCTGGTCTCTCTTATCAAAGCAGATGCTTTCCCTGTCTTTTGAAAAGGCCTCAGATTAGATTCATCTTTTGTTTGTTCTTAATACCTTTCCTGATCTTAGCAAACATGTTAAAGATGGTGGGTTCCTCTTCCCTGGAAGTCTTCAAGCAAGGTTAGATGGCTGCTCATCTATTATGTTATAAAGTGGATTCTTGGTCAGGGATGGGTTGGGCTAGATGGCTTGGGGTGTCCCTCAGGTTCTGACATTCCATGGTGGACCCTACCGGTTTATCATGCTTGTGCCCAGCAGCCCTCAAAGACGGTGGAGGTTTCTATGCTCAGACTGCCCTCTAGTGACAGCACTGAGGAAAGAAATAAAATGAGCCTGTAGCTCAGACAGGGCGAGTGTAAAATTGATAAACTGTGATAAATGTAATAAATCACATGGGATGAATGCTTCAAGGTTTATAAGCTCTCGCATCACAACAAGTTCTAAGTTATGTACTGGGAATGCTAGGATCCCAGAATGACGCGGGAACATGCTGCGGCCCAAAATGTGAGTGATGCCCGTGATCACATAGCTAGTTGGCCTCAGAGCTGGGATTTGTACTCAGGCCCCCTGATTCTTAAGTCTAGCCTTTCCCCACTACCTACAATGTTGACCGAGGCCCTTTTCACAGGCACAACACTGCGCTAGGCAATGGGGGGAGAGGAGGAGGAAGATTAATTAATATGTGTTGATGATGGATCCAACATTGTGATAAGACCTATGCACAAAAACAGATTTAAAGTGAAAATAGAGAATGTTAGTGCTAGAAAGGATTCCATCTCTCTTATGTATTTTCAGTATCTCCTTTGCCAGAGGCTCCATCCCAACTGCCTACAAACATGCTCTGGTCTCCCTAAATCTAAAAAAGTTATCTGTTGATTGGTCCATCCCATCCGGCCTCCTTACGAGCTCATCCCTATCCCTGCCAAACTTTGTGAAAAAGTTCTACGTTCCACTTGCACTTCTGTATTGCCATCCCCACCCTGCTTCCTCAACCACTCTGCTGAAATTGCTTTCTCAAAGGCCACCAGCGACCTCCTAGTGACCAAATGTATTAGCTCACTTTTATTCTTTCTCCTCTTTGATCTACATAGCATTTGGTACTGTTGGCTACCCCTGCTTTGGATTCTCTCTTCTTCTTTGGCTTCCATTACCACACTCCCTTCTACCTCCCATTCTGCGATCTCCCTTCTTCCTGATCCCTTGAGATAGATGCTTTTGCCTTCAGCCCTTCTGTTTCTCTCTTGGCAATCTCATTGACTCCCACAACTTCAACTACTGCTTCTGTGCAGATGATTTTCAAATTAAATCTTAATCTCCAGTTTAATCCAATCCAAAAAGCATTTACAACACACATACGTGCAAAGCATGACAGGAGAGAGGGATTGGGGAAGAAAAAGACCTAAAGAAAAATAGTACTTGCCTCTGGAGAGCTTACATCCTACTGGATACATGTAACATTTTATACATTGTTTTATATACGTTTTATACATTAAGTATATATGTAATGTATATATATAAACATATATGTATGTGTGTGCATACACACACATATATACCTATGTGTACACACATATGTGTATACATGTACATATTATATGTTTATATATACATAAAATACACATATCAAGATATAAATATACATATAAATAATATACATGCACACTTATTCATTCATTCATTTATTTATATGGTGGCAGAGTGGATAGAGTGCTGGGCCTAAAATCAGGAAGACTCATCTTCTTGAGTTCCAGTCTGGCCTTAGACACTTACCAGCCAGGTGACCCTGGGCAAGTCACTTCACCCTGGCAGACCACGGCAGTGGCAGACCACTCTCACATCTCTGCTGAGAAAACTCCAAATAGAATCGCAAAAAGTCAGACATGACTGAAATGACTGAGCAATTTTAAAAGTATGTATGTATATGGTATAGATGTATGTGTGTGTATATATGTATAATATGTACTCCCACCTCTGAATATATAGTGTAACAAATATCTGTGTTTATGCATACACGTATGTGTGTATATACACATATATAAATGTGTTGATATATGACTGTGCTGTATATGCATAGGTGGGAGTGTATATGTATGTATATATACTCAAACATCTATACTATATGCATACATATGTATATTATATACACACACACAAATATTATATATATATACACACATGCATACACTTATGCTATTAAAACTTAAAACTGCACACCCAAACATTTGGGCACGCTGTATATGTGATTATTCAAGGCTGGAGCAAACGAGGGGGATCAGGAAAGACTTCCCTACAGAAGACAGCCCATGAACTGAGCTTCGAGAGAAGCAGAAGATTCTCAGAGGCAGAAGGGAGGAAAGCCCCAATTCTCGGTGTGGGGGATCATTTAGAATAATAAGCAGCCAAGCCTGAGGCTGATGTATTGCCTGAAGCGGGATGGGGGCTCCAGACTGATATTTCCAAGTGCCTACAAGGAAATTCTACCTTGTCATCCTTTAGACACTTTGAACTCAACATCCTCAAAGCACAAACCTTGCCCTCCTGACATCACTGTCGGGGTACCACAATTCACCTAGCCTCCTGTGGTCAAGACTCACTTTCCACATCCAGTGACTAGATCCTCTGTTCTTCCACCAGACACATCTTCCTTATGCACTCGACTTTTCCCTAATGGATGAGAAAAGTTCAACCTTCTTAACGTGTCCTTCAAGGCTCTCCACCATCTGGCACCAGCCTGTATTTTCAGCCTTATTTCATGTGGTTCTCTGCTCTACGCACTCTACTCTCTAGCTAAAGCGGACTTTCCATCTCTAGAACACTGTTCCCTATGCCTGGAATGTCCTTCCAGCCCCAACACACTGCTTTTTTATCCCATTATGGTAGGTAACCCAAGCCTTAGTTTCCCCAACTGTAAAGTAGGTAAAATAATACAATATCCTGCCTTCAGGATTGTTGCGAAAACCTTAAAGTGAAGAAAAAAAAAACCTTAAAGTGCTAGATGAATATAAATTATTAGTCATCTGTTGAATTCCTACTCATCCTTTAAAGCCCAATTCAGAATCAGCTCCTATGATCAGTCAGGAACAGGCCTCCTCCCCCTTCAAACCTGACAGAACATTGTTTGGCGCCATTCTAATCCACTTTGGAGCAGCTAGGTGGTGCAGTAGATAGAGCACCAAGTCTGGAGTGAGAAAATCTGAAATCAAATCTGGTCTCAGAAAGTGTGTGACCCTGGGCAAGTCACTTACCCCCTATTTGCCTCAGTTCCTCATCTGTGAAATAGGGACACACTGGGGAAGGAAATAGCAAAGCAAAAAATATCTTAGCCATGAAAAACCCAATGGACAAAGTGAATGGGGTCACATAGAACAGGACATGATTGAATAACTGGAGAACAATCCACTTATGCGTTACAGTTGTCTGTGTAGGTAGCATATTCTCCCCAATATCCAGCCTTCTCCTTTTAGAATGCAAGCTTCAAGCAGACCGAAAATAAAATGCTACATTTTTAATTTATTGCTGGCAACCAAACTACCCCAGTATTCTCTGTTGCTGATACTACGTTGCCTGCTACCAAAAGTCCAAGACTTTTAATATAAATTCTTTTTCAGTGTTACTATAAGAACCTGGATTCAAATCCCTCCTCTGAAGTTTGTTGCCCTGTGTAACTTTGAGCAAGTCACAGCCCTCCCTGAGCCTTTTCCCTCATCTGTGAAAGGAGTGCATTGGGTCAGATGGTCTCAGAAGCAGCTCTCACATAGACCAGCCACAAATAACCCAAAGAGCATCAGAAAGACAGGTCATCTGTGAGCATAAGCAAGCTGCCACAAATAACAAACGATGTCTTTCAATCTGAGGACATTGAACAATGGGAAAAGGAGGTGAGATGAAAATATAAAAAGGGTTGGACAACCTGAATAGTACATTGGCAGCCGAGATGTTCAACAAGATGGTAAACTGGTACCAGGACACTGGGTAAATCTATGGAGTCCGATGTTTTGTGAACAAAGAAAGGATGAATCACACAGGGAAGGAGGCAACAATTTGCACTGGGGAAGAAAGACACTGACGAAATCATAGGACCAAATTTCCAATCTTTCTCAGGTTGTTTCACTGAAAGGGGCTCCACGGGTTGTATTTCCCCTTCCCCGGACCTCTTCTAAGTGGAAAGGAGTT
The DNA here is from genome assembly GCF_011100635.1 of Trichosurus vulpecula. Lineage (NCBI taxonomy): Eukaryota > Metazoa > Chordata > Mammalia > Diprotodontia > Phalangeridae > Trichosurus > Trichosurus vulpecula. The sequence goes on along the minus strand of NC_050577.1, from coordinate 219,537,814 downwards.
CTGGAGAAGCTCAGGATTCCTTCCTAATCCTTTTCACCACCCAGGCTACACTTGCTCTCTCCTGAAGCCTCGTCAAAGGAAACCTTCGAGCCTTAAAGTCTCCCATCTGAGATTCCACGCAGCTCTTCACCACTGAGCAGAGCCAGGGGCAGTAGGTTCTGCAGTTAGTCCTCCTCACCAATATTCAGCTACACTTTTGTGGAGAAAAAATCGCTTGGATGATTAAGAGAAACCTAGGTGGGGGCCGGGAAGACGTTAAAAATGGAAGGAGAAAACACAGGCCAAATTTGCAATTTGTCACTGACAACCTCACTCATCCTCTGCCCCACCTCCTTTCCTCCCTCAACTCCCAAGTCAAGGAAAATGGATCTCATGGAGAACAAAAAGGGACCCAATGAAAAGGAATCATCTAGTTATTAAGGCAGCATGGTATATACATAGTGAGAAAAAACACTGGTGTTAGACTGAAAATCTGAGTTCAAGTCCCAGGTCTGACCCTAAGACTACTTAAACTCTCTGTGCCTGTTTCTTTATCTGTGACATGGGAACAACAATCCTTGCACTGCCTTTTTCATGGGTGTTACTGTGAGGAAAGGCTTTTGTAAACCTTAAAGCACTCTTGGAAAATTGGTTGTTACTCTAATCCCTTCATTTTCCACATGAGGAAGCAAAGTGAGGCTCAAAAAACCTCTCCAAGTAAACACGGGTAGCAGTACTAATAGTTCTTTAAAAAAATTTTTTTAAATCTAATCTTTAATCTTTATTTTTATAGTTATATTTTATGTTTATGTATTTATGTTTTCAAATTTTTCATTTTTAGGGTTTACAAAGCACTGGCCTCACAACTACCTTCCAAGGTAGATGGCATATTGCTATCTTCATTTTACAGGAAATTGATGTTGGGGCAGAGTGATTTGCCAAGATCATACAGAGAGGTACCAAGAGCCAGAATTTGAATCCAGACCCTGTGGCTGGGATCTTTTCATGGAATTCCCATATCTTGCACTTAAACATTCCATTGCATGAGCAATAACACCTCATTCCTTTCTGAATGGCAAAAGTTCATACTAACAAGACAAAAACGGCCTAAAGAGAACGCAATGGAATAAGTAAAGCAAGGAATTCTTTTTTTTTTTAATTAATTTATTTATTTTTAGTTTACCACACACGGTTCTACATAATTTTGAGTTCCGAAATTTCTCCCCTCCCTCCCCAAGACGGCACGGAACCTCATATAACTATCATGTATAACTTCGCATTGAATTAATTTATACACTAGTCAAGTTGTGGAGAAGAATTATGACCAATGCAATGAATCATGAGAAAGAAGAGACAGAACCAAAAAAAAAAAACCCAAAAACAAAAACAAAAGAGAAGCAAAAAAGGCGAGCACGTAGTGCGCCTCGATCTGTATTCAAACTTCAGTTCTTTCTCTGGATGAAGATAGCATTCTCCATCGTGCGTCCCCTGGAGTTGTCCTTGCACCTTGTGTTGCTGAGAAGAGCGAAGTCTGTCAGGGTTGGTCCTCACGGAGTCCATATATCTGTGGTTGTGTATAATGTTCTCCTGGCTCTGCTCCGCTCACTCAGCATTATGTCGTGTAGGTTTTTCCAGGTTGTTACGAAGTCCATATCACCCCCATTTCTTATGGCACAATAGTATTCCGTTACCTTCATATACCACAGCTTGTTCAGCCATTCCCCAATTGATGGGCATCCCTTTGATTTCCAATTCTTGGCTACCACAAAAAAGAGCCGCTATAAATATCCTTGTACATATGGGTCCCTTTCCCGCTTGTGTGATTTCTTTGGGATACAACCCTAGAAGTGGTAATTCTGGGTCAAAGGGTATGAACATTTTTATAGCCCTTTGGGCATAGTTCCAAATTGCTCTCCAAAATGGCTGGATCAGCTCACAACTCCACCAGCAATGTAACAATGTTCCAATTTCCCCACATCCTTTCCAGCATTTATCATTTTCCTGTTTTGTTATTTTAGCCAATCTGACAGGAGTGATGTGGTATCTAAGAGTTGTTTTGATTTGCATTTCTCTGATCAGTAGTGATCCAGAGCATTTTTTCATATGCCTATAGATAGCTTTAATTTCTTCCTCTGAAAACTGCCTGTTCATATCCTTTGACCATTTCTCAATTGAGGAATGGCTTGTGTTCCTATATATTTGGCTCAGTTCCCTGTAAATTTTAGAAATGAGGCCTTTATCAGAGATACTAGTTGCAAAGATTTTCTTCCAATTTTCTGCTTCCCTCCTTATTTTTGTTGCATTGGCTTTTTTTGCACAAAAACATTTCAATTTGACATAATCAAAATTATCCATTTTGCATTTTGTAATGCTCTCTATCTCTTGTTGGGTCATGAATTCTTTTCTTTTCCATAAATCTGATAAATAGACTATTCCTTGCTCTCCCAAATTACTTATAGTATCGGCCTTTACTCCTAAATCATGAACCCATTTGGACTTTATTTTGGTATATGGTGTAAGATATTGGTCTATGCCCAGTTTCTGCCCTACCATTTTCCAATTTTCCCAACAGTTTTTGTGAAATAATGAATTATTAGCCCAGAAGCTGGCCTCTTTGGGTTTATCAAAGAGTAGATTGCTAAACTTGTTGATTTCTCCTACTTGTGTACCTATCCTATTCCACTGATCCACACCCCTGTTTCTTAACCAGTACCAGGCAGTTTTGATGAAAAGCAAGGAATTCTAATGAGACTAAAGACACAAGACACAGAAATTTTTAATGCAAGTGATACTTTAATACAGCTCTTTGAAACACTTCCAAATATAACTACAAGTTTAATCAGGAAAATGCTCTTAACTGTATGTACATTGTTTTTAAAGGATTATTTTCCTGAACTCTTGTCTTGCTACACTGGATTTTATAAAGTATAAAATTATTTTTTTTCCATTTGAAAGTTTTATACTAAATGTATTGTTCCTCTTAGTTTAAAATTATAAACCCGTTGACAAAAATCTCATTTGTAACTGGCAAAAAAGCCACCCTTAATAAACAGGTGAAGACCATAGGCTAACACATTTTAATTTCTGACTTACTAGATAGTAATGATTAGTGAACACAACAAGAAAAATCCAGCTCCTCTTTTGTTACAAAAGACTTTACCAAAAATTCATTTTTTCTACCTGTAATGAAATTTCCAGATTGGTTTTTACAAATCAGTGAATTTAAACACTAAACAATTCACAAGGGGAACAAAGAAATGTTTTAAAACCATATCAAATTGGCTCAAACGTATTATGGAAGACACTGAAACCAAGGACTCAAAATGTTTTTTGAAATGGCAATAACAGGAGCTTACGTGCCTACTATCATTAAATACAGTGAGGATCCTCGTAATAGAACTGCTGCTAAATGAAAATATATGATCAATTTTTTTAAAACTAGGCAGTCACCCAAAAACCTCAAATTTGTTACTACAAATGGGTTATTTAAAATCAACAAATTTATTTTCCTCACACACAAATTTTTTTAAAAAGCTAAACTTAGGATGGCAAAATCATCCAGCTGGGTCAGTGTGCTATGAAATTAGTCAGAAATGTGGAAAATGAAAATCCTGAGGTCAGAATGCTCTTTAGAGAAAGGAAGAGCAAGTGATATTAGCTAGTGTTAGAAACGCTAAAAAAAACCCAAACCAAACCAAAACACAACTCTGGGCTCAGTCAGTGCGGCTGTCTTAAAACACAGTGGATAACTAAAAACAGGAGAATACAGAATAAAGTGTCTTGGCCAACACTTTACCCATAAACCAATTTTCTACTGCATAAATAAAAAGTGCTTGTTATCTACTAGTACACAACGCTAAAACATCAACCCTGAACATCCAGAATTGCCCATGACCCATTGCCAGCAATGGGGGTGGTATACTAGGGGATGCCATGGTATTTACAAAAGTTAAAAAAAAAGTTTTTTCTACTTTGATTTCCCTGCAGTTTTAATGGCACCATCACACCATTAAACAAAAAACCTATTTCTTTTTCACATATTAATTGAAATAAACGTGAGTTCTATTACAGAAGTGTGAAAATTGAAGGCAATCCCTGGGCCCTTTAGGGATTTCAGACCACTGAGTTTTCATATTGGTTCATGATTAAATTAAACATAAATAGAACGACACTCTGAAAGGAAAATGAATTTATTATTATTTTTCCAACATGAAACGTGCAGAGACATCTTCGCTCACACAGGTCTGTGGTGCTCCTGACGGCTCTTTGCCAAGGCTGAATTCTGAAGACTCCTCATCCACTTAAGTATGAGACTAGGAGGGAAGATGATGCTCACTCCTGGTACGTGCTGAGTCACTTAGAAATTCTTGAAGGTCACATGAAAGAGAAAACCATTTTGGATTTCAGTCAGATATTAAAAATGAAATGTCCAGATATCGTCTGGTGTCTGGTGTCCTGAAGAAACAAGTTTATGTCTACAGCACCACAATATCAAGCTTTCAAATGCCATGACCAATTATCTGAGAGTTATAATCTGCAGTCTCCATCTTAAAAATATAAGGGATGACGCTGTCAATTCGTACATTGCCAATGAGACCTTTAAAAAATAATTCTTCCGTGATAGTAGCACTCATCAGCCTTAGTGCAGGCAATCTGAGAAGTAGCCTGGATAACCTAAAAAGGACAAAACCAAGTCAGAAATCAGACAAAGAAAATACAGGAGGACTTATAGACAAATCTACATTCACTTATTATCTCCTGGGGTTTTGGTTTCACTTGACATGGCTGTTCTCTTATGCTGTTATTTATATACTGACATACCTTTTCTTGTCAATGAAAGTTATAGTAGTACTCATAAAATTTAAAGAGGAAAAATATAAGAATTGGTTTGTGGCTTAATTTAAATCTCAGATATTGGAAAGTTTAAAATAGAAAATGAAGTTCTTAATTCACATCCACAAAATGGAGTCTGCAGAGATGTACAGTGAGTGTTTTAGAGGGGAAAGGGGGAGAAAGAAGGGAAGTGTAGGAAGTCACCTACGATAAAGCGTAGGATCTCCAAAGATTTTTCTGAGAAAGGCAACAGATTTTTAAAGGGGAAATTAAGCATGAACAATATACTAGAAAGCTCTGAAAGGGTTGTTTTGCCCTTCGTTTTCGATGAGGACATCTCAAACTCACTATGTCCAAAGCAGAGCACTATATCTTTCCCCCGAACCCTCCCTTCTTCTGCACGTCATTATTACAGCCAAGGGCACCACGATCTTCCTTCTCCCCCAGGTCTGTAATTTGGTGTCATCTTTGGCTCGTCAATCTCACTCCAACCATCCAATCCAATGATGAATCTCATTGATTCTACTTTCACAAAATCTCTCCTATACGTCCTCTTCTTTTCCCTCACACAGTCACTAACCTAGCTCAGGTCACCATCACCTCTTGCTTGATTATTGTAATAACTTTCTAAATGGTTCTAAATGCCTCAAATCTCTCCCCGCTCCCATCCATCCTCTTTTCAGCTGCCAAGGTGACTATCTACAGTGTGAATCTGCCAATGTCACACCTTCTCCCCATGCTCTCAGGAGGGTCCAGTGGTTTCTACTGCCTCTAGGATCAAATATAAGACTCTGTGTGGCCTGTAAAGCTTGCTGTGCCTCCCTCTGCCTCCCTCTCCAGCCTCCTTGCCCTTCACTCTTGTCCACATGCTTATTCCTTGTGCGTGACATTCCCCCTCCTGTGTCTGACTCCATGCTGGCTGTCTCCCTTCCTCACCTCCACCTCTTAGCTCCCCTGGCTCCTGCAACACTTAGTCTAAATTCTATGCTTTGTGGGCAGCTTTTCCTGCTTCTTCCCAGTAGCTAGGGCGCCTTCTCTTCTGAAATTATCTTACAGCTGATCTGTACATATCTTGTATGTACTTTGTTAACATGTTTCTTCTCTTCACCCTCAGCCCCATTAGATGGTGAACTGTCTGAATAAAGGAATTGTTTTGCCTTTCTTTATATCCCTAGCATTTAGCCCAATGTCTGGCAAACAGTAAGTACTTAATAAATGCTTGTTGACTTGTTCTATATGGCACTAAATTCTTCCAACAGTAAAATACTAAGCCAATGAATAAGTTATTACCTTAACAAAACATTTCATTTATTTTGAACTTTAAATTCTACAAATTACTTTACTCACCACAAACCCATGAGGTAGGTGGAGCAAGTATTACCAAGCACATTTGACAGGAGACTTAGGTTTAGAGAGGTTATCTGCCCCTAAACTTACACATATAAGAAGATTTTCAGCTAGGATTCAAACCCACATCTCCTGACTGAGTGTACTAAAGGAAAAGGTCACCAGGATATGTGAGGAGCAGAAAAATGGTAGATGAGCTTCAATGGGTCTGAGGGTTTAAGGAAAAGTCATCCTAACCACCTTCGGACAGGATGATGGCCACTATCAGTCACAATGCAGGAAAAGGATCTGTGTACCCATGAATACAGATCTCTACAAACGTCAACCCAAAAGAACCAACAAGGGGGGTGGGGCAGAGCCAAGATGGCAGCTGGAAAGCAGGGACTTGCTTAAGCTCCCCGCCAAATCCCTCTAAACACCCGTAAAAATGGCTCTGAACAAATTCTAGAGCCGCAGAACCCATGAAATAGCAGAGGGAAACAGGTCTCCAGCCCAGGAGAGCCTGAATGGTGGCCGGGAAGGGTCTATCACATGGTACTAACAGCAGAGGGCAGCCCAGTGTGGGCCGTGCCGGGGCAGACCAGACCCTGAGTCAGCCAGCCTGAACAGACCTTGGGGCCATGAAACAGTGAGCTGTGGCAGTTACCAGACTTCTCAACCCACAAGCGCCAAATAGCAGGTTAGGGAGAAACTGCAGGATTGAGTTCAGAGCGGTCCAGCTGCCAGCTCTGAGGGTGGAGGAAGTGGTGCAGCTGTGGTGGTGATAGCAGCAGCAGGAAGCACCTGAGGCTGCTTCCAAAGCACCAGCGTCAGTTGCTCCCCGAGTCCCTGGCTCACACAGTGGGAGGAATCTAGCAGCGAATCAGAGCGGGAGTACAAGGGGTGCCTTGTGGGCACAAAGGCAGATTCTCTTTTGTGCCCTGCTTGGATCTGTATTGCGGTCCTGGTTGGCAGTTCTAGGGGGAGGAGGAACGCTGCTGGGACAGAGCCTGGGGTGACAGTGGAGTAGAAGTAGCTCTGAAAACAGTAGTGCATGGACCCTAAAGTTTGGGACAAAGTACTTTCTACTTTACAAGCAATCATATCCTGACAAAAAGCTCAAGGGCCAAGTAGTTGGCTGGGAACATGAACAGGCAGCAAAAACGACCTCAGACTTAAACTCAAACTCTAGATTCCTTTTTTGGTGACAAAGAAGACCAAAACATACAGCCAGAAGTCAACAAAGTCAAAGAGCCTACATCAAAAGCCTACAAGAAAAACATGAATTGGGCTCAGACCATGGAAGAGCTCAAAAAGGATTTGGAAAAGGAAGAGAAGTGGAGGAAAAATTGGGAAGAGAAATGAGGGTGATGCAAGAAAACCATGAAAAACAAGTCAACGACTTGCTAAAGGAGACCCAGAAAAATACTGAAGAAAATAACTAAAAAATAGACTAACTCAAATGGCAAAAGAGCTGCAGAAAGCCAATGAGGAGAAGAATGCCTTGAAAGGCAGAATTACCCAAATGGAAAAGGAGGTCCAAAAGACCACTGAAGAAAATACTACCTTAAAAATTAGACTGGAGCAAGTAGAAGCTAGTGACTTTATGAGAAACCATGATAACCATAAAACAGAACCAAAGGAATGAAAAAATGGAAGACAAGGTGAAATATCTCATTGGAAAAACCACTGACCTGGAGAATAGATCCAGGAGAGATAATTTAAAAATTATTGGACTACCTGAAAGCCATGGTAAAAAAAAAAAAAAAGAGCCTAGATATCATCTTTCAAGAAATTATCAAGGAGAACTGCGCTAATATGCTAGAGCCAGAGGGTAAAACAGAAATTGAAAGAATCCACCGATTACCTCCTGAAAAAGATCCCAAAAAGAAAACTTCTAGGAATATTATAGCCAAATTACAGAGTTCCCAGGTCAAGGAGAAAATATTGCAAGCAGGCAGAAAGAAACAATTTGAGTATTGTGGAAACACAATCAGAATAACACAAGATCTAGTAGCTTCTACATTAAGGGATCGAAGGGCTTGGAGTATGATATTCTGGAGGTCAAAGGAGCTAGGATTAAAACCAAGAATCACCTACCAAGCAAAACTGAGTATAATGCTCCAAGGCAAAATATGGATTTTCAATAAAACAGAGGACTTTCAAGCTTTCTCAATGAAAAGACCAGAGCTGAATAGAAAATCTGAATTTCAAATACAAGAATCAAGAGAAGCATGAAAAGGTAAACAAGAAAGAGAATTCATAAGGGACTTACTAAAGTTGAACTGTTATGTTTACATTCCTACAAGGAAAGGTGATGTGTGTAATTCATGAGACCTTTCTCAGTATTAGGGGAGTTGAAGGGAACATAGACAGAGGGCACAGGATGAGTTGAATATGAAGGGATGATATCTAAAAAAATGAAATAAATTTAAGGGGTGAGAGAGGAATATATTGACAGAGGGAGAAATGGAGAGATAGAATGGGGTAAATTATTTCACATAAAAGTGGCAAGAAAAACAGTTCTATTGGAAGGGAAGAGGTGGCAGGTAAGGGGGAATGAGTGAATCTTGCTCTCATCAGATTCAACTTGAGGAGGGATTAACACACACTCAATTGGGTATCTCACTCCACAGGAAAGTAAGGGGAAGGGGATAAAAAAAGGGAGGGTGATAGAAGGGAGGGCAGATAGGGGGAGGAGGTAACCAAAAGCAAACACCTTTGAAAAGGGACAGGGCCAAGGGAGAAAACTGAATAAAGGAGGACAGGATAGGATGGAAGAAAATATAGTAAGCCTTTCACAACATATGCCTTGTGGAAGTGTTTTACATAATGATACATGGGTGATCTATGTTGAACTGCTTGCCTTCCTAGGGAGGGTGGGTGGGAAGAAAAGAGGGGAGAGAATTTGAAACTCAAAGTTTTAAAAGCAGATGCTTAAAAAAATTAAAAAAAAGTTTTTTGCATGCAGCTGGGAAACAAGATATATAGGGAATGGGGCATAGAAATCTATCCTGCCCTACAAGAAAGTAAGGGTAAAGAGGATGGGGAGGGAGTGGGGTGAAAGAGGAGAGGGCTGAGTGGGAAATGAGGCAATCAGAATATATGCCATCTTGGAATGGGGGAAGGGTAGAAATGGAGAGAAAATTTGTAACTCAAAATCTTGTGGAAATCAATGTTGAAAACTAAAATATTAAATAAAATCATTAATACATAAAAAAGAGAACCAACAAAATATTGGCGGATAATCAGGAAGGGCACCAGAAACAAAGCTGAAATGACCATCTTTCCAGTCAAAGCATGATGGTAACCATGTCTGGAATAACCAATGTAATTCTGGTGATTCTACATCAAGAAAGATATAACAATGCTGGAGAAGGTTCAGAGAAGTGGAAGAAGAATGAGAGAATGGAGGCACTGCACTTTCACCTGGAGCAAGAAAGGATAGGCTTAAGACTTTACTCAAGAGAGGGCTTGAGAAGAAACACAAGTGAAGGCCCAGCAGGTTTACTGAATCCCCAGACTGAACACCATCACCTGAAGCTCAAATAAAATTTACACAAGGATCCAAAGGATCTGTTCATGGAGAAGAACAATTCCTGGTCAATAAGTCAAATGAGAAGCATTTGGGGGAGCACGTGGCTGACCTTCTAAGGTTAGAATCATAAGAGTATACATCGAGAGCTCAAGGGACTCTAAACGTCTTCTAGTCCAACTCCCTCATCTGTACGAGGCAGCAAAGGACATCAAGAGACAGAAATGGCAAGGCTGGAGAACATACATTACAGAAACAGGGGAAAGTGTGAGCAAAGGTGTGGAGATGGGAGACGATAGTACTTGAAAGGGACATTCGCTCCCTTTGTCTGGAACAGAGTATAAGATGGGGTACAGACAACAGTAAGATGTTGGCAACTGGTTCCATTACTTCCTGGCAAATAGAGGGAGAAGAAATGGAAGCAGTGTCAGATTTCATTTTCCGGTGCTCAAAGATGACTGTAGATGGAGACTGCAGTCACAAATTAAAAGATGCTTGCTCCCTGGAAGGAAAGGTATGGCAAATCTGGACAACAGACTAAAAAGCAGAAACATCACCTTACCAACAAAGGCCCATATAGTCAAAGCTATGGTTTTCCCAGCAGTAATGTATGGCTGTGAGAGTTGGAATATAGGAAAAGTTTTATCAACACTTTCAAAGTGTGGTTCTAGAGAAGACTTGAGAATCCCTTGGATAGCAAGGAGAGCAAATCAAGTCAATACTTAAAGAAATTAACTCAAGACTATTCACTGGAAGGTCAAATGCTGAAGCTGAAGCGTAAATGCTTTGGCCACATAATGAGAAGACAGGACCCACTGGAAAAGCCCCTGATGTTGGGAAAGACTGAAGGTCAAAAGGAAAAGGGGACCGCAGAGGATGACATGGATAGATGGTGTCGTGGAAGCAATAAACATGACCTTGGACAGACTTCAGGAGATAGTGGAAGGATAGAAGGGCCTGATGTACTATAGTCACAAAGAACTGGACATAATTGAACGACTGAACAATAACAGAGAGTATAAGAAGAGAAGGCTGGATAGGTAGGTTAGAACCCTATTATATAAGCTTTGAACACCAACATCAGGAGGTTCTTTCTCAAAGGAAAAGCAATTAAGTTTTGTGAAGTATATGGGTGACAGGGTCAGATCCATGCTTTACAAAAAAAATGGTGCAGCACAGTCAATAGAGACTGGTCTTTGAGTTGGTGAGGCATGAGTCTGAGTACCACCTTTGCCACTATGTGACTCTGAGTAAGTTACTCAGTCTCTCACTGGCCCAGGCAGCTAAGGCTTGAATCTGCTAAGCAGTTATTGCATTTAAGAACACTCTGAACGGATCTCTTCTCCAGCCCCCAACCCACAGCACTTCTATACATAGCAGAAGAACAGAGCACAAAAACCTCTATGTTGCTGAGTGAAAGTCTATTCAAATGTTTATAACTAGGTCAGGTGAGGTAGCACACGCCTGTAATCCCTGCTCCTTCGGAGACCAAGGTGGGTGGATCACTTGAGTTAGGGACTTCTGAGTAGGGTACCAGGGATGTGGCAGGCTCCAGGCTGCGTATGGAGGTGCAGCCTAGCCCAAGTAGGAACCTAAGCAAGTCGAAGTTTCCATGGGGGCTACGCAGCAATAGGACTGAGCCTGTGGGTATGACAAAGACCCAGCTTCAAAGAATAAATGAATGAAATTACTCGTTGAAAGTAAACTCCTGACATACTCAATGACACAAAAATTCCTTGACCCAATTTTTGAAATAAATTTAAGTGCTGTGGTATTAATGCTAATTTCCAAAAGAATTTCTAATGAGTATGACTGAATTAGTCTTTTTTATAATCCCCAAGGAAGTACTCCTAGTACTACTACACTACTACTAACTACTATTACTACCACCAGCTGCAGCAGCAGCAGCAGCAGCAGCAACAGCAGCTAGCATTTACACTGAACATTGCAGGTTTGCAGAACAGTTTGCATGCCTCATCTCATTTGATACAGAAAAGACCATTACAAAATCATTTAGATTCTACAAACCTGTAGGTATCATCTGGGTATGTTTTTGTTATGTAATCTTGAAACTCCATGTAAGCTTTTTCTTGAAATTTTTCAATCTGTCCCATGTTTTCTAGGCCTGGATGATCTGAAACAACAAGGCAGAAGTGGTTATCCTGGGTCAGAAAGACTAAGTGGTGCCAGGCCAGAGCAGAGGGGCTCAGTGAAGAAGTACCCTTAGGAAACACCACCTCCGAGCATGCGCTTTCCATGAAGCCACTGACTGCTCCTCATCCACTAGTCCCTAAGCATGGGGTAACAGCAGAAGCATCTGGACACAGCAGTATGTACTTGTCTGGGCTCCTGTTGCTACCAGTCTTTGCCCCAGGGTTGCCATTTCATTCCTCATTAGCCTCTCTGATGCTAATGGACTAATGCCCTTATGGATAAAAGCCACATGTGCATTTAGACAAATTCTGGCATGCATATTCCTATAACAGAATCAGCAAACACATGAGAGAGACACAGCCTTTGAAGAAATTATGTCACTGTTCAATGATCTTCCTTATGGACAGTGCAGTCTAGTAAACAGAGCTCTGAACTATAATTCAGAGACTTTGTTCTAGTTCTGCTGATGGATAGCAGAGGATATGGGCCTCTGCTAAATTAAGTTCAACCAATGTTTATTAAAGTGCCTCTTCAGGCAAATGCCTTAACTGGGGTGGGCCTCAGTTTCATTGTAAAATTGAGGAGAGTTATGTCTCTGTTAAAAGAAAGAGGGAAGGAATTCATAGCCACAAAAATATTAACTACAGTACCTTTTAATGTAAGAACAAGCTGGAAAAGAAAAAGGTACCCATAAACATGGAGAATGGCAGCAAAAATGATGGTTATAACAATAATGGAACATTGCCACACCATAAGATGTAAATAAAGGGACAGTTTCAAAGAATAGAGGCCACAGTAAGAGTAGAGAACAGGGTTATGAGTAACGAGAAAAGGAAAGGTGGAATGATGAAAGATAACGATCAGATAAAGGTATCTCAGAGTTAATGAACATGGAAGTAGAACATTTGTGGGTGATGGCAAGATCATGGCTGTGACTATCTCTGTCTGTAGCTAACATGGGATAGAGGAGTAGGTCAAGGGAAGTGAGTGAATCAAAGCAGCGGGAAGTTAGGGTATTTGAAGGAACATCAATATGGAACATAACCACTGCTTAGATTACAGTGCCTGGCACAAAGTAGACACTTAAATGCTTACTGATTGATGTGTATGTTGAAGTGCCCTAGTATTTGAGCAGGAGTTAGGGAGAGGAGAAAGACTGAAATAGGCACTGAAGTCACTGAGGAAAGGAAGAAAATGTTGCAAGAGTTGATAGATAATAGTGATCAGAATCTGAATTGAGTAATTAAAAAATGCTAAGAATAGCAATTAAGAAAAAAAGTAAATATCCTTGAAAGGCATATTTTATTTGAGGGTTTCTTAAGTTCAGAATGAGAGCAGCTAGGTGGTGCAGTAGACAGAGCTTTAGGCCTGCACTCAGGAAGACCTGAGTTCAAATTCAGCCTCAGACACTTACTAGCTGTGTGACCCTGGGCAAGTCACTTAACCCTATTTGCCTCAGTTTCTTCAGCTATAAAAGGAGCTGGGGAAGGAAATGGCAAATTACTCCAGTTTCTCAGCCAAGAAAACTCCAAATGGGGTCATGAAGAGTTGGACACGACTGAAAATGACTAAACAACAAATTCATAATAAAAAAATAGTAAGCATTAGCCTAAAATAAATTTCAAGCAGTGATAGTCTTTATCCCATAATCTCCTTATCAATCAAGCCTTTACTGCGCCCTCACTCCAGTGCCAGGATTCCTTCTGATGGCACCACTTTGGGGAAAACCAAAGGTATACAGAACAAAGAACGGGGTGAGAATGACAAAACTAATGCACACACAGAGTGCCTGGGGCCATTCAGATAAAACCTGAGACCATGACGTGCTAGATGGAATCAAGAGACTTTGCAGGTGACATAAAGGTGAACTGGAAAAGATGTCACTGATGAAGCAGTATGCGAGCTGTATCTTCAAGCTGGATGATCTGGAAAGGCCTCCAAGTGAGGAAAGGGAAGGATCCTAAGAGGAAAGAAGGCACAGATCAGGGAGGAGCAGGATACCGAGGGGAACAAAGCTCAGCAGGCAAGAGGTGACCAGGTTGGGAAAGGCCTTGAAAGCCATCAGGAAACTCAAAACTGCTTAGAGCAGGAAGTAGTGCAAGTTTTCTGAGGAGGGACAGGATAAGAGCCAAGTTTAAATAAAACCAGCATGATGGCTGCATACCACACACGTGTGGGGGTGGGAAGTCATCACAAATGCTGCTGTAGACTTTCAGGTATGTAGGGTGAAGGGAGAATGGACCAGAAGGATTAGGCAGAAGAAAGGTCTCCAAGGAAGAATGAACAGAGCTCAAAGTGACTAGACATAAGGAAGAAAGAAGAAAGAACTGAAGATGACCCCAAGGTTTTAAGTCTAGATAACTGCAAAAGTGACAATGCCACTGAGGGAGAGAGGAAAGACCAAGGTGGGGGGCGAAAGGGGAGGGGTCCTGTCTGTGAGGAAGGGGGATGAATTTGGTTTGTGACAGGATGAGTTCAAGAGCAGCACTGGCCACTGAACACTGATGTGGCCCACAAGCTTTTGGAGACCTAAGAACAGAACTTGAGACAGAATATACAATAACTGTTCCTGATAATTAGGAGACCATTTCAAAAACTCAGCTTGGCAAGTACTAGGTGGGAGCCCCATAGCTAGATGGCTGTCCCTTTGAAAGTTTTGGCAGACTAAAGTCGACAGACTAAAAGCTCAGTGTGTGTAAACAGTACAATGGCAGCTAAGAAAGTTAATGTGGTCTTAGCCTACATTACGAGGGGTGTAGCTTCTGGGAGTGAAAAGGTGATGGCCCTATAAGCTCTCCTGCTAAGACCACAGAAGTTGTGGGTACCACATTTTAGGACACTAAATCAGCTGGATAGCTGACCTAGAGAGTCCAGACAACCAAGGTATTGAAGAACTGCAGCATTCACACTTTTACATCACTGGCATGGGAAAGACTTCGCAAACTACGAAGTGCAATAAGTATGCTGCTGTTCAATCGTTTCAGTCGTGTCCAGCTCTTCATGACCCCATTTGGGGTTTTCTTGGCAAAAATCCTGGAGCGGTTTGCCATTTCCTTCTCCAGCTCATTTTACAGATGAGGAAACTACGGCAAACAGGGTGAAGGGACTTGCCCAGGTCACACAGGTACTAAGTGTCTGAGGCTGGATTTGAACTCAGGAAGATGAGTCTTCCTGACTCCAGGCCCAGTGTTCTATCTACTGTAGCGCCATCTAGCTGCCTGGCAATAAATATGTTACTATTATCAGTGGTACAATAGTTACACTATGACACCAAAGCAGAATTCTAAAACTTGGAGATTTCTACATAAAAGGAGATAACCAAGAAAGATAACAAAAAGAAACCCAAGGAATTCTTATTATTTTGTGCTTCAATTAGAGGCTGAAAACAAGATATTAAAAATGTTCCCAAAACAGTAAGAAATCTGGCAGATCACATTCTGTACCACATTTTTTCTAAGAAAAGATCTTACTGTTTGAGTCAAATAGTTTTGAAACTACAGATTCTGAAAACTGTTTAACCTTTCCTGGCAAAATATTGCATGCACAAAACAGCAAAGGAAAATTCTTCAAGGCAATTATCAATAGTTATAATAGCAAATGCACAAAAAGACACCAATGATAAAAATATATTAGCAATTAATATTCAAAATTAAGAAAAAGTTAAAAAAATAGCAAAAGTTCTCTGGTGACTAAAATAGAACAAAAAATGATCTAAAAGGATCTGGAATTATTTTAACTTCATACAGCTAAATTGTATGTTACCTTGAATAAACGTTTCACTTTTAGCTGTGTCTGTGAGCGTGGGGAATAAGATAACAAAGCTGGAAAACTGGCTAAAGCAAGGAATGGGGAGACATGATTAACTCATGTAGAACATTAGGAGCAGTAATAATAAGAAAAAGCTTCACTAGTTTTGTCCATGTCATTCAGGGCCAGCAGATTTTCTCACGGTTCACATTATTCTGCACAGTCTTTGAAAATCAATCCAAAATCATAAACATGAAAAATATGCAGAGTCAAGTATGCAATATTCAGCAGCTGATAATCTAGTTTTTGTTCATTTCACTGGAATTAACACTAGAGAAGTAGCAGAGAAATAATAATGCTGAAAATCAAAGCGGAACATTTTCTGTTAGAAATTGTGGTGAAAAAAGAAAGCAGGAAATTGGCAAAAAAAATTTTACAGCAAGTGGCTCTGCTAAAGGCTTCATTTCTCAAATATATAGAGAAGTGAGTCAAATTTATAATAGGAGTCATTCCCCAATTGATAAAACAGTCAAAGGATATGAATAGGCAGTTTTCAGAAGAAATCAAAAATATCTATAATCACATGAAAAAATACTCTAAATCACTACTGACTGGAGAAATGTAAATTAAAACAACTCTGTATTATCTCACACCTATCAGATTGGCTAATATGACAGAAAAGGAAAATGACAAATTTTAGAGGGGATATGGAAAAACTGGGACACTAATACACTGTTGGCGGAGTTGTGAACTGGGCCAACCATTATGGAGAACAATTTGGAATTACCTCCGAAGAGCTACAAAACTGTGCATACCCACTGATCCAGCAATATCACTACCAGGTCTGTATCCCAAAGAGATCAAAGAAAAAGAAGCTACTTATACAAAAATAGTTATAGCAACTCTCTGTGGTGGCAAAGAACTGGAAATTGAGGGGATGCCCATCAATTGGGGAATGGCTGAGCAAGTTGTGGAATGTTATTGTGATGGAATACTGTTGTGCTATAAGAAATGATGAGCAGGGTGGTTTCAGAAAAATCTCGAAAGACTTGCATAAACTGATGCTGACTGAAGTGATGAGAACCAGGAGAACATTGTACATAGCATAACAACAATATTGCATGATGATCAGCTGTGAATTAGATATTCTGATTGATACAAAGATCCAAGACAATTCTGAAAGAATTATGATGAAAAGTGCTATCTACCTCTACAGAAAGAACTGATGGAGTCTGAATGAAGATTAAAGCATATTTTTTAACTTTATTTTTCTTGCATTTTTTGGGGGGGGTGGTGTCATCTGTGTTTTCTTTCGTAACATGGTTAATATGGAAATATGTTTTGCATGACTTCACATGTATAATCTATATCAAATTGCTTGCTATCTCGAAGAGGAGGGAGGAGAAGGAGGGAGAGAAAGAATTTGGAGCTCAAAATTTAAAAAAAACAAACTTTAAAAATTATTTTGCACATAATTGAGAAATATTTAATGAAATAAATAAAAATATGGGGGGGGGGGAAATTGTGGTGAGATTTCTGGAATTTTACCTGTAAAGACAAAGACTCCTGTTTCTTAGACCTTGGCCATCCAAAAACATGTAGCAGAGATATGCCTAAAAAGTGAAACACTGTGCTAAGATCAGAGCCAGGGTCTCTACCTACACTGCTCTTGGGGTAGAGAAAGGGCCTGTGCTCCCACAAGGTGGGATGAAATGTCCCACAAGGAGGATGTGGTACAGAGGTGAGCCATGAGTACTCCATCAACAGCAAGAACTGGTGCTCTGGGCAGATTGTCCACCTGCCTATAACTTCAGAACAAGCTCAAGGTTACCTACCTGGACTAAACAGCACTATGGCTTTCAGATAGGCATACTCATATCCGTCCAGGCAGAGTTTGACCATACTGTTACAGAACTCCTGGAGCTTAAAGATGTGCTCCATCATGACTTTTCCTCTCTCTGTTGATACTTTATCTGGAATAACAGAAAAAAAAAATCCTGATATTATACAATTATGGAAAAGTAACATTTCATTTTTTATGTGCCATTTGATCAATCTGACAATTCTGATAGTCTTACTAAATCTGAGAACCTCTGAAGACAGCATGAAATGAAGTAATCATGCAGGACAAAAGGGGGGAGTTATTCAGCACATAAAAACATGGAGAAAAGTACCAAAGGCAAAATTTCCTCTTCATAAAATATCACAAACCTAACATTTAGAAGTCTGGATCCAAAAGAACACACTCAAAAACTATTATCTGTCAAACCCAAGAATAATTAAAACACTCCAAAGATTTAAAATTTTGGGAACTGAATTCACTCATATTTATATTTCTTTGAGGAGGGGAGGGGGGGGAAGGGCAGAAATAAAATCTTCCAGAATTTTTAAAAAGTTACAAATAACATTTCAGGCTGTAAAGCCTGACATGGTAAGTGCTTGGGTAGAACAAGGCCTAGAAACATAAAAGTAAGATGTATTCAAGTTCAAAGATAAGAGATGACTGAAGCAAAAGACACTTGAAGGATGAAGTATTTAGGTCAGGAAGTAGCATCTTCTGCGACTGATAAAGCACAAAGACCTTATAAATGCTGCTTCAACCCTCACTATCTCCTCCTCTGCACATGCCAGGTGTTGAACGAATGCCTGAAATTTGCCAGAAGGGAGCCAGCACTAACGTGTGACTTGTTACTGATGAAATTAAGGCACCTGGCTAAGTTACTATAAGCTGGGATGCAAACCAAGAACTTCTGATCCCAAATTACTGCTTTTTTTTTAAAACTAATAAGGCTGCTATCAACATTGCATAAGGGAGGAAAGAACCTGACAGGCTGATATAAATATTCAAGCCACATGGCAAATCTATACCTACCCTGAACAATAATTCAAAGCACCATCATCTGATAAAAAAAATCCCTTGTGGATAGCCAACTCCCTTTACCCTGACTCTATATTTATCAGGAAGCCTGGTGATAATTAATCCAATTTGCTAGTACGTCAACACCAGGATGGAGGTAGGCTGACCAGGGGATGTGAGTCATTTTACCATAGAAGTTAACAAACTTGCATTGTGGGAAAGTCAGCCGTGAGTAAGTATGGAAGGCATGAGGTGAAATGGCCTGTCTTCCTCACCCATTATTACAACATCTGGATGCTATTTTTTCTGAACTCCTTTGTAAAAAACATTTTCTGATAGTTAAAGAATGTAAAAGAGAAGAAAAGGTACTCGATACATAAACATTTGTAGACTTTCCAACATCAAGTTTTTAAATGTTCACCTATCCTGAAAAAGAAAAGGAGGCATTTTTTACCTTGCTGAAGGCTACTGTGAAGACGATTAACAAACGCTGCTAATATCATGGCCACATTCATTACTTGAGAGCACTGGGCAAGACCGAGGGTAAAGAGTTCATTCCAATATGCTTTCACTAATGAGATGCTGTTTTCTTGACTGTAAAGAGAAAAAGGCAACACAATGCAAAATTCAGTTTACTTAACTACTCCATTAACAGTATGTAATTAATATATTCATTTAAAAAGTAAAATGTAGCTGAACTAAAATGATTTTGGGGAGATGAAAGAGGAGGGGTCACAGCTAATTCTATGGTTAAAGAGTTAATAATGAGATAAATAGGTAAATATTTTAACCAACTTGTATTAAATTCAGCCTATTCATCTGAGATGTCTTTGTTGTTTTAAAAATGTACTAAAGCTATAAAAATTTGGAGATTCATTTCATATTTCTCAGTGACAGCAACTAAAATAAGTGATCCATGCAACCACTATAAAGAGAAAATAAATTTATATGAAGAAAAATGTAAAAATCTCTAAAAGTCCAAGTAAATAAACCTGATGAAGTGAACATCTACATAAAGTTAATGAGTTAAAAATCACGCCTTCAAAGTCTATAAAAAATTTTTTCTTGATGTTTACTAATATTACTTGAAAGTTTATTTACAGGCATTTAAGGAATTTTCTCGGAAAGGGGTCATTTGATCTTCCTAAAGATTACAAATTACGGATTGTCAGTTATATACTGTTACTGGGGTATTTCATTTATTTCTTTATTCAGTTTTATTGATCCCTTTCAGGTTTTTTACACTATTGTTATTTCATGATGGATCCCTTCTGACACTACCATCCCCTGCAACCAAAACATCTTGGAGCCTTCTCTCATAACCAAGAAAAATAGCTTAATAATACCTAACAGATCTGCGACATTACATATCTGGAGTCCCCCAGCTCTGAACAGAGTTATAAGGACATTCTACTAAGAACAAAATAAAGAAAGTGAGAGTGGGGAGTTCTGAATAAGGGCTGTGATCAATAATTAGCATGTGGTTAGATCATAGAAAATAAAGCCACTAGCCCATGGGGGGAAAAGCACATCCCGATTCAAATAAAAGCAGCAATAAATCTGAGGGGAAGATTAGTGGATTTTGCTGAAGACTTCCTTTTCCCCCGCTATATCTTCCCCATCCCCACAGACACCTCCCTTCTAAGAATTAAAACTGCTAAGCAAAATAGACCCACAAATGTAATACTCTGCACCTGTAATGCAGTGGAGGGAAATGTCTTGTTATCTGTTTTCCCCAGCCAAGACTGTTTATTGCAATTAATCAGAGCCTAACTGCCTTTTATAATGTGGTTTTTATTTAAGTTATTGTAATTGTTCTACAGGCTGTTCTCTTGTTTTCTTCTCTCTACATAATTCTTTCCCTATTTCTCTGAATTCTTCAGCTTTGCTGCATTTTACAGCTCAAAAATGTTGCATTATCTCTAAATATTGCCAGCCATTCGCAAGTCAACTTGTTCCAAGTTTTTTGCTGCCACAAATCTTTTGTTCTGTGTGAAAGCTCTCTGCCTTTGATCTCTGTGGGGGTCATGACCTGGATCTGTGGCTCTGAGTTTAGTGGCTTGTGTCCCCGGTACTCGAGAAAGCAATCTTGATATTGGCCCTTATTAACAATCGAACCTAGATCTTCATGAAATATTTAAGAAAAATGTTGTTTTGGCCTCCAACCATTGAAAGATGGAGAAACTGGAAATGGTTCACAGAACAGGAGTTAAGAAACCAGACTGAAGTAAGACTAAAGATACTACTTTTAAAGACAATGTGCAAAAAGTGGGGATAGAATAGCCCCTGTTCCCATCAGAAAGAACTGGAAAGCTTATTTTGTCTGAAACTAATCAAGTAATAGTCTATTTCCTCAGTAGGGGCTAAGACAGCAGAATCTGTGCCCTAGCAGAGGAAGCAGTGAAGAGGCTGCATTATGATGAGAGAAAAGAAAGAAAAGGGCCTAGAATATATACACTGGGTTCCCATAAACTCTACCTGCCACTAAAGTCACTTTGCCCTTGTTGAGTTTGCATTTATACATTCACTCCTATGAAGAAGCAGGCAGGGCAGGCACTATAAAGTGCATTTTAGAGAGGGCAGGAAAGGCAGTCCTATACCCAGGATGCTCTTGCCTTTCTGGAAGTCCCAAAGGACTTTGTATTTTCTGTGCTGCATATCCTCTTCTACCTAATTATCATAATTATTTATCTAGACATACTATCACACTTAGTAGACCATAAGCTTCCTGAAGGCAGGGACCAGCTAGGACATCTAGGCAAACATCTTGCTTCTCCTGAGCCCAGTTACTTGCATATAGCAGACATCTCTATTTGATTCATCAAGAGAGCATGGGACATATTTTAAAATGACTATGTTTAAATTTTGCTTTTAAGCTTGAAAGGAAATAAAGTGAAAACCCCTTTAAGAAACAAGCCTCTGACAGATGCAAGTTTGGAAAATGCTGAAACCGAACCACCCACTGAGGGTTAATATTAGCTACCTGTGGGAGGGAGAAGTCAGGGGAACATGAGGCAGTACGAGAAGCATGGTAGAAAAAGTCTTTTCCTGCACACGGTGTGTCTGATAACCATGTCTGCCCTCCATAAGAAGAAAGAGTCAAGAACTTAGAACAGCAACATTTCTGGGCCACAAAGGGAGAAGCAGAAAAATGCCTGGAGAGTCACTGCCTATGAACATCCAAGGAGCACAAACAAAGAGCTGGAAGGGGCCACGATGGCCCCTGACATCAATGCTGACAGGAGGGAGGAGGGAGCTGCCCCGAGGCACCACACAGCCTCTCCCCATACATGAATCCCTGCTCCCGAAGTTTTCCATGAGTGAAGAGGGAGGGGAGCAAACTCCAGAGACTGATGTGAAAATGCACTGCTCAGGAGAAAGAGTAAGATTAAGGGTCAGAGAACCTGGAATCCAAACCCAACTCTAACAACTGCATGACCTCGATCAAGTCCCAGTTTTTCTGGGCTTCAGTTTATTCATCTGCAAAATGAGGCTGGACTAAGGTCCCTTTCAGGTCTAAAATTATTATTCTGTGAAACTACTCTGAAGCACCAAGTATCGCCAAAGCACAGACAGCACTGAGAATGGCAAGTGTAGCTGGAAATGCTGCTCGCTCTTAAGAGGTCCACCAGGCAAGTGAGGAGGGTAAGGTGGTTACTAAGGACAATCAGAATTAAAAAAAATGATAATGTAAAAGGCAGCTAGGTGGTACAATGTGCAGAGAGCTAGGCCTCGAGTCGGGAAGACTTGAGTTCAAATCCAGCCTCAGACAATGACTATGTGACCCTGGAAAAGTCCCTGAACCTATGTCTGCCTCTGTTTCCTCATCTGTCAAATGGGGATCATACTGGTACCTAACTCCCAAGGTTGTTATGAGAATCAAAACAGATAATACTTGCTAAGTGTTTAGCCTACTGCCCAGTACACAGTAAGCTCTATATAAACATTAGTTCTCATTATTAGTAGGAGTAACAGGGAAGAAGTTAGGGAGAAGAAAGGGTTTGGGAAGAATCATAATGAGTTCAGTTCTGAACATGTTGTGTTCCAAATGTCTACAGGCCATCCAGTTAGAGATGGTCAAAAGGCAGCTGGAGATGTGAGACTGGAGGTCAGGGGGCTGAGGCTGGACAAACATGTATGACTGAGAGTCATCTGTCTAGAAGTGATATTTGAATACATGGGAGCTGATGAAATTACTTCACAAAACAGTATAGAAGGAGAAGAGAAGAGGGCCCAGGACAGAGTTCTGGGGGGACACCTATGGTTATTAGGCTACTGGATGTAGATCTGGATAAAGCAGCAAAGGAGACCAAGAAGGAGCCAGAGAGGAGAACCAGGAGTACAAAAACTTAAAGAGAGTAGAGGGTATTCAGGAGAAAAAAGGGATTGATGGTGTCAGAGACTACAGAGAGATCAAGGAGGATGAGGCCTGAGAAAAGGTCCCCAGATCTGGTCATTAAGAGATCATGAGGCCAGAAGCCAAATCAAAGAGAGTCAAGAAGAGAGTGACAGGAAAGTGAGACATGGGTTTAACTGTAGAGGGCCTTCTCAAGGAGTTTAGCTACAAAGGGGAGGAGAGATATGGGATAATAGCTAGTGGGGGATGGATGGATAAGTGAGGTTTTTTTGAGGATGAGGGAGATATAAGCCTGTGTGTAGGCAACAGGGAAGCAGGAGTAGACAATGAGAGTTTGGAGATGAGTGAGAGAGGGGAACAAGAATAAGCTGGAGAAACCAGGAGAGAATGAGGTCACTTGTTCAGTCAGACAGGTTGGCCTTGGCAAAGAGCATGGCCTCCTCTTCATGTGAGAGGAAGATGGTGAAAGAAGACATCTGAGTGACGGAGATGATGAGGATGGGAAAAGAGGAAGAAGCTCTTGGCAAAATGGACTTGGTTTTCAGTGAAACATTAGACTAAGTTCTCACCTGAGAGGGTGGAAAAAAAGAGGGTTCAAATCTCACCTCTGACACATACTGGCTATGTGACCCTGAGCAAGTCAAGTAACCCCTCAGTGCCCTAGGCAATGCTACCAGACTGTCAGTGGCAGAGCCTCATCCAGAATTCCCTGTATTGATAAAATCACAGGTCCAGTTTTTATCCTCATGGACAAGAAAAATGAAGGTTAAATGACTTGTCCATGGGGATGACAATAAATTTCAGGAGTAGAATCTCAACTCCTATCTTCCCGATTCCAAGTTCAGTGCTCTTAAATAGAGGCATTTTCTAAGCGTTATGAACACCAGCAAGTTGAATGGGGTCAGAAAGAGCAGAGTTCAGGTTCTGCCTCTTGACTCAACCCTGGCTGCTATAGCCTCTCAGGGCCCCCAGCCAGAGACTTTCCAAGACTCTGTACTGGGTAAGAGTTGCCCTTCTGCTCTAGCTGACAAGAGTATTTCTCACCAGATGTTTCCTCCATCAATGAAATCACAGGTCTGGACAATAATAGCAGGATTTTTAATACTTTACTAATGAAGCCAACAGACTACTGGTGTCTATAAACTATGTAGGTTAAGTTAGTAAATTAGACAGCCTATACTCGAATGAATGCCCTTGAATACTATCACCTCATCACTGATTCTAATTTCATAAATCCCTGTGGCAGTTACAATGAAATAGATTTTCCCCTCAGACTCCATATGGTCATTACTAAGGCTATGGAAGTAATGATACCATCACCTGAAGCTGTAATGATCTTTTTTTTCCATCCCTTCAATATTTGGTTTAATTACAGTGGGCAGTTACACATAATTGAACACAAGCACTTAAAATCAATGATGTTATATATGACAAGGAAATTAAAATGATTTCCACTGAAAGATGCCCTTTCTTTTGCTATTGTTACTAAGACAATCTGACAAGTCTACTATTGAGGATAAAAATATGCTCCTTTTACTTTCTGAGGTTTAAGCATGTCAATCAACAGCTCAGGGACCCAGTGACTTCCCTGGCATTAACAATTTGTTAACATCAGGTAAATTTGCCCTCTAATGAAAAATACAGAAATAACCGAAACGTAGATTCTGAAAGCAAAAAAATTTTTGTCTCTGGAGGGGAAAATTATGCAAATCAAATCATCAGAACAGTCACAAGTGACTTCTGGCATTTTTTTCCAGGTTCTCCATCTTTTGTTTTCTGGTGTACTCCGGGTGGTGGGAGAGGACAAGAACCACAGGCAGAAGGAGGATGGATGCAGAGCCAGATGACACTCTAAGCTCTGAGCTCCCTTCCAGCTCCAGATGTCCGATTCCATAACCTAGGTTTGAATTAGCTCAGGTACATATCACTCACTACCTGATCTGATCTTGATCAGATGTTGGCTTAATCTTACTGAGACTTGGTTTCCTCATCTCTGAAATGAGGGGCTTGGACCAGATATGCAATTGAACTATTATACAGAAAGTACCTACTGTGTTCAAGATACTGTGGACACAAAGACAAAGAAATGAACCTGTCTCTTCTCTCAAATCCCACAGGGCCCCAAACCAGCCATTTGTTTTATAAATGATGCCTTCCTTCCACATCCTCCTGTTTTCACAGGCAGTTACATTTTAGGGGATGTGAGTTACCTTTTGTGCATCTAAATCTGCTTCAAAGCAAATCACACTGCAATGTGACAAACCCACTATCCATGATTTATGACAGTAAGTCTTAAAGCACTTTGGATTTAGGCTTCTCAATCTTTTCAAAGGAAGGCAGGTGGGAAGCACCACTGACAAATGCAAGTGAGGAAAGTGGAATGTAGAGTAGTTAAAGTGCACTGCTTAACAGCACAGATCGGGTCAGTGCTTAAACTGTGCAGAGGACTGGCTGGCTTCCAGTCTAAGATTCAGCTGCTTTTTATGGTTGGATACTAAGAAATACGGGGGCAGGGTCACTTCTTGCTTACAGGGGAATCCTTGTGGGGGGACTGTTAATGTGCTCACATTTGGCTTTACATTTATTTGCAAACCAGTGCTTGGGGCAGACAATGCTCCTTCCCATCAGTCTGGTAGAAGACCATGAAATCCTTTGCAGCTGGCCTCATGGCCCCTTCCCAGCCTTCTTACCCAACATTCCCCTCCCTCCACTCTCCAGTCTGGCCCTCCTTTTCGCTTTCCCCAAATCAGAAAATACCATCACCTGTTTGGGCCTGGAACATTTCCTTCCTCACTTCCACCACATAGAATCCCTGGCCTCCTTCCTGACTCACCTTCTCCAAAAGGCGTCTCCTGGCATCCCTCAGCTGCTCCAAGGGCAACATGTACCTCCTTTGTATGTGTTTTGTATACATACATGTGTTTGTATGGGAATGTAAGCTCACTGAGGGCAGGAATTGTTTCTCTTCTGTCTTTTTATCCCCAAGGTCTGGCACAGTATCTGGCAAGTGCATATTCACTGCCATACCAGAAATAGTATGTGATCAAGCACATGCTGATGACAATCTTGTTTTAGGAAATTTTATCTGCATACTAAATTTGATACAAACTGATTACTTAAGGGCTATTCTTACTTTGAAAAATAACTAGGAACTACAAATATACATTTTTAAAATTACATGGTGGAAAAAAATAACTAAATTTCTTGATTTATTACTCAGGAATTTAAAAAAGAATCTCATCCTCCAACACACCACCCTTCATTCCTGTTCCCAAATTTCTTATTCAAAAGACATATGTGCTATGAATAGTGTTTATGTTCAAGACTTTCAAAACACTCACCCCAGAGCCTGGAAGGATGGAATGGAAAGTGCCCAGTGCATGGACAAGAAGAGTAGTCTGGAGGCAGACTCACCGATGTAGTGAACATTCAGGTATTCCGGCATAGGAGAAGGCATGGTAAGCTAGTGGTAACAGGGGAGTTAGATAAGTTATCTCATGACTAAAAAGTCTAAATATTCATTTACTTTGAATAAATTTGGAATAAGAAAAATACCATAGTCCAAGTCTTGCTAATAAACATGCTGGTAAAAATGTAAAACTCTAAAATTCTGTCATGTCTGCTTTTTAATCAAAGACATTTCCATAGGATCACAGGCCAAGGACTTCAAAGGGACCTCAGAGGCCAGCCCCCTCATTTTGACAAGTTGAAACCTAAAGATGTTAAATGGTTTGCCCAAGGTCGCACAGGACGAGTGACAGAACAAGGATTCAAACCCATAGCATGTGACTTCAAATCTAGCACTGAACTATATTCACATATGGATTAAGTCTGGTATCTGAATAACAAACACAACTATGACATCCAGTTTTATAAAAACGAAGCTGTGTTAGGTACTGATCAACAATCTATACAAATATAGCTTTGCTGATATGGCTACAATGGATATTGTTTAATAAGAACTACTATATGATGGAGAGGTCTCTGTGTAACAAATACCAGATCAGAGCAATAAATATAATTTAAATTTGTATCCACAAGTACAAAATCACCTGGGATTACTTCAGGTACTTTTCAAAAATCTCACCAGATAATTAAACTACATGAAATAAAACTTTGGCACTTTTCAAAAGAAACTGTGCAACCCATTGCCCCATGATAAGAAAAATGTTCATTGTCTTTTAAAAATTGTCTACCTTTTCTCCAACAAATAAAATTAATCGATTGGTTAGATCTCTGCCCCTCAAAGACTTTGTAAATAATTATAATTTTGTTCCTCCCCTTTAGGCCAACTGACTCTAGCTGAGTGAGGATTCCAAGAATTAAATAATCTTGGTGGGAAGGCACTTTAGAGATTATCTAGTTGAAACCATGCCTGAAGTGTTAAAAATGACACCACCTGCATAAAAATCATTTCTCCTCTTCCTACTATCTATGTACACACTGATGCTGTCATAAAAGTAATTGGATTAGATCAAATAGGTGTGAATTCTGAGTATTTGGCTATGCATTAGGCAAATGGTATTTTTAAGAGGTATCACAGTGGGCAGACATTTTATTTGTTCTGACTGATGGCTAAGGAGACGCAGAGAAACCAATGTAAGGGCACTAAATGATAGAATCAGTCACATAATCAAAGTACTTCAGAGTTGCGAGGGACCTTGTGGCCCATTTAGTATAATTCATACCAGAATAAGAATCACCCTGATAACAATAATTCAGCAAGTGGTCATCCAACCTCCACTGAAGGGGATCCACTACTTCTGGGGGCAACCCCCATTCTACTTTTGAACAGCTCTATTGGAAAGAGGTCAGAGACTGTCTCTTTGGGATTCCCATTTATTGCTGCTAGCACTGCCCTCTGGAGCCAAACAGAAAAAGGGTAATTCCTGTTGGACTTGACAGTTCTTCAGAAACTAGAAGATACTTATCCTCTCTTCACAAGGCTAAACGTGCAGTTTCTTTTCAATTGTAAGGTTGGAGGCTTTGTCAGTTACTGCTTATGGTTCACAAGGGCAAGCTGACAAGCAATCAGATTACAAATCCTAACACATAACCATATACACAATGAGGGTGTTCAATTTTCTTCTTAAAAATTTGACAAAAGATTGGATCTTCTAGATATATCTTTTGTTTATTTAAATACTTTATTATATTCTTAACAAAATTTGAAATTTTTGCAGCATTGTTGATTTGGGTTTTGGAGAGGGAGGGGTAAAATATATTCCCCATGTATTGGTGAGAGAGCTGCAACAGTATTCTCAGATCAATTTCCATTGTTAAGGTATCTGCCACTGGTATCATGGTAAAGACAGTGGTCATTTTCCTTGTCACTGAATGTTAATATTTGAAAATCAGACAGAAGGTCAATTTGAAAAAGATGGGGTTCTGGACTGATAATTTCCTATACATTATACTTCAATATTCTTATTATTCTGTCACATTAATTTTCTATTGTAACTTTCTGTGTGCTTCTCAGTTCCTCTGCTAAACTTAAAGATCACTGAGGGTAGGGATGTCTCATCTCCAAAGCAAGGAATAATGCTATGTGTATGGATGCGTGAGTGTGTGTGTGTGTGTGTGTGTGTGTGTAAATAAAAGCTAGGTAATAAAATGATGGTTTAGAGATTACTGATAAACACCTTTGCTTGTGCATATCTGCTGCTGCACAGTGACTGGGAGTTTCAAACCAGGGGCCTTCCTTTTCCATGTTCTAGGCTTCAAGTAACAGACAAACCTTAATGAGGGACCAGAAAGTACTTTGTGAGTTCTCTTTAGGGTAATATTGTTACTAGAAATCACTTTTTAACAAAAAGCCCATTATCAAAACTGGCCATTAAGTTCTAGGTCTTAGGGACAAACAAACACTGACCATGCTCTCAAGTAGCTGACAAAATGACTGGGGAGAGGATAGGTAAGACGTATACAAAAAGCTATGGCTCAGGGAGAGGCTGCAAGTACAAAGGACAGATCTAGGCAAAGTACTATGGGAAATTTCAGCAGTGAGAATTCATTTTTGCAAGGGGGAGATTAGAAAAGGCTTTATGGGGGCGGTAGCACCTAAGTTGGGGCTGGAGGGGAGAAAGGAGTGCATGGAATTTATAGGGGAGAGTATGAACAATGGCACAGAAACCAAAGAGGACAGAACAAAGGAATGAGTACAGCATGTTGTAAAGCTGAAAGCATAGATTGGTATCAGATTTTGGAGGGTCTTAAGGGCCAGGATCAGGAATTTATACTTTATTTGACAGGCAATGGGGAACCACAGAAAGTCTTTGAAATGGAATGGATGTAATCAGAAAGGTGCATTAGTAAGATAAGATTATTCAAACTGCAGTGTGAAGGATGGATTGGAGAAGAATAGGCTGAGGCAGAAAAACCAATTAGGAAGCTATTACAATCATAGAGGTAAAAAGAAATGAGAAACTGATGTGGGGTAGTTGTTAGAAAGGATGGAACAGGTGTAAAAAATATCACCGAGGCAACCACAGGACTTGGCAAGTGATTGGTTATGGGGAGCAAGGAAGAGGGAAGAAAGTTGATTTCCAAGTTGTAATCCTGGGAGTAGAGAAAAACTGTGGGCCCCTCACTGGAAATAGAGGAGTTGGAGTTAGGAGCAGGTTTGGGCTAGGGGCAGGGATGACAGGGAAGGAAGGATGGTTAGTTCAGTTTTGACATGTTTACTTTAGGGTGCTGGGCATTAGACATCCAGGTAGGAAAAACTCTTTGGAACATAAGATTTCG
Organism: Trichosurus vulpecula; assembly: GCF_011100635.1. Classification (NCBI taxonomy): domain Eukaryota; kingdom Metazoa; phylum Chordata; class Mammalia; order Diprotodontia; family Phalangeridae; genus Trichosurus; species Trichosurus vulpecula. The sequence goes on along the minus strand of NC_050577.1, from coordinate 219,508,282 downwards.
TTTTTAATACAGTAACTGTTTTTGGTACAGAGAAAATAATGTTGGGACATGGGTTCTAGCTTTTGTTCTGTGATTTAGGTAACTTCCTCTCTCTGGTTCTTAGTTCCCTCATCTGTAAAATAAAGAGACTGGACTAGATAATGTCTAAGGGCCCTTCAACAGCGAATATTCTAGAAGCCTAAGTGATCTGAAGGCTAAAAACCAGCAAAAGGGAGAAGAAGCTTGAGCCAACTGGCTTTGCTTCCTGGAGGTATTATTATTTTGGAATCTACTGCTTTTCCCAAGTTTATAAAAATCTGCCATGACGGTACACACTGAACATTTTTGTCTGTATTTATAAAATCATTATACATAGTTAACATTTATTTGCTTTGTGCAAATAAACATCCAGGTCATAATACAATAGGCCCCTTCTGTATTTCAACTGAAATGAAGTTTAGATACAACATAGAATCTTCCACATCCCAGCAAGCTTTTACTTGGCCATTTTGCATTTTACAGTGAAGTGTCTTTAATGCGTTATCCGTCTTTGCTACTACAGCTGATGGACTACAGCGGGGCTCTCAGTTAGAGGGTCAACGGAAATATTATGAAGCTAAAAATGAATGTGAAAATGAAAATCCAACTGCCTTTGTTCAATATTAGCCATAGCTCTTTTAACCATCATAACAAAGCAATGACTGAAAAGGACAAATGCATTCCCATTTCATGTATGAAAAACCTCTCCAAATTTAATACTGGGGAAATATTAGGGGAAAACACTGAAATGCAATTGGTCGAGACATTTTTGAAGAGAATTGCAGGCAAGCAAATGATGCAACTGATTGTGTTAAGAAGTAGATGAAAAAACAAATTGGGAGCCATCATTCCTTTTCAGAACTCACCACAGGTGAGAGGAAAAAAATAGCCTGAAAAATTAGGGGAATTACCAAAGGTTACTAGTTTTTACCGAAAATATTAAGAGTATTTACCCCCAAATCCTGTGGTTGCTGTGTAGGTTAATTACTTCTTAACAAATCCATAGCATATGCAAAATGTCAAAATTATTTGACTATAGCATTTATTGGCTAGTACATAATATGTTCATATGGAAGTAAATCTCTATTTCATGTATAATAATGCCAACCATTTACATATATGAGTTTAAATGATAATTCCCTCCTTGCCTACGAGCTATTTTTCCCTCCTCAAAGTGAAGATAGGAAACAAAATTGCTTGGTATAACACACCAACATGTAGCCAGTGGGAACAAGAGTGAAAATTTTGCCAAGTGAAAAAAGGGCCTGGAAACCGAGGAACTAAGCATGAGAGGTAACTAATTGCAACAATGCAGGCATGGCTTCTTTCTTGTTTCATACAGATTGTAAACTGGTTTTGTAAAACTTACATGATTTAAATACATTCCAAAGACCAGAGATTTAGATGGACTCCATTTTCTTGGATAAATAAGGACTCACCCACTAGCACATCAGTTTTATAAGCTAGGGTTGCTTAAAGTCTGACATCTATATCTTTCAAGTGAGCAAAGTGGTTTTGGCTAGGAATGTATAATAAGCCATGAGACATGTCTTTCATGGAGAAAAGGTCTCAAGTCCTTCAGATGTCCAAGTGTGTTTCTCTATCTTCAGGTTTACTGCCCTACTGATTAAATGATAAACGTTTTCCACATTGAAAAAGGAAAAGAAATTTGAATCTTGGTTTAAATTTTTCATAAATGAGTGACGAAAACCAGGCAATCAAAATCCATCTGGCTTGCATCAATCCTTTTAGGAGGAGATTTTTTTCTAAAACGATAAAGTTTTATTTTTAATTTATAGATGCTCCCATTTGTTTCTACAACTTCCTGATTCTCTTTAAAGACAAGAATAAAGACAAAAATGCTGCTGAAAGCCAGCCTGGTAAAATGTGATCACCCCATGTCTCCAAATACTTCTCTGAAACTGTGAACAACAAAATATCCAACCTCACAAAGTTGCAGTAAGAACCAAATGAGAAGCTATGAAAAAGTGCATGGAAAAGTACGCAGGGCTATATTAAATTGGCACCAAAAAAAAACCTTATTTCTTAACAAATATACTCTTTGTAATTTCTGAACATTCTGCTGTACAACTTCTGCCTGAGACTACCATTTAGAGTTATGGGTCTTAGATCTTAATTATCTACTCTCTGTGGGCCTTGAGGATCGTGATAGCCAAGAGGACCCATGTGAGGCGGGTCTCTGGAGGTGATCGAGTGCAGCCCCTTCATTTTACAGACAAGGAAACAGAAGCACAGAAAATGTAAGACTTGCCCTGGGTCACATAGCTAGTGTCTGAGATGCGATTTCCCTCCAGTCTTTCTGACTCCCAGTTCAGTGCCCTCTCCATTCTCCTATGTTGCCTCTCTCCTATGGAGATAAAATATTACATTACTAATAAAAAAATCCAAATACTCTAATATACACCCTCAATCACTGGGAAGACTAGGTGGAGAAATAAAGGTAGACTTGCAGATGACCTGGAATATCTAGTATCAGAATATAGATAATGAAGACCAGGAAACTCTGATGGGGTCTAAAAATACAAGTATTACTCTAAGTACCAAGTTCCAGGAACTCAATAGGGGGCCAAGAGAAATTAGCACCTTGGCATATGCCTGAAAACATGTGTGACTCTTAGAAATGGAAATGTATATCTAAATTACAAGAAAGATAAGTAGATTGCCTTAAAGTACCTACACCCTTTGACTCAGCAATACCAGGACTTGGCTATTTCCAAAGATGATTAGGGAAAAAGGAAAAGAACCTGTAAGTTCTAATATGTTTTTAGCAGTTCTCTTTGTGGTGGCAAAGAACTAGAAACTGCAGGGATGCCCATCATCTGGGGACTGGCTAAACAAGCTGTGGAATATGATTGTGATGGAATACTGTAAGAAATGATGAGTTCAATGATTTTAGAAAAACGTGGAAAGACTCACATGAAACAATGAAGAGTGAAATGAGTAGGACCAAGAGAACATTGTATACAGCAACAGAAATATTGTTTTAAGAACGACTCTGAGCAAATAAGTTATTTTGTCTATTATAAATACCCAGACTAACTATAATTATAGGGCATATGAAGAAAGATGCTATCTGTATCCAGAGAAATAACTGATAAACACAAGTATGTATAGTGTGTATACTAGATTTGCAGTTTCATTAACAAACTTTTTTTTATTGTATTATGTTATGGAAATGCTTGTTTTATTCCATAAATTAAAAATTAAAAAAAAAAGACAAGTAAAGAACATGGAAGTAGCTCCTGTGTCTGTGATGGAAAAAGGAGGAGAGCAGGGAGAGGATGCCAGGCTTCCAAAAGGTGAAGGTTCTTCAGTTTGGAGTTTTAAGCAGAAAAGAAATTAGGTCAGGCCAGGTCAATCAAGCCTTAAAACTGATTCAACAAAGGTGGAGAGAAACTACCTGTTTCAACAAGGAGATTGTAGGATGAGAAAGAATTAACAAAAGAGTTTTCAAAAAGTAAACATTTATCTAAATGGTAGAACAAAGGGGAGGAAAAAAACCCTTATCTATTATAGAAAAGAGAATGTCATGGACTATTCTTTTATAAGGAAAACTTTTTTCTAAAATGCTAAACATCACATAGGTTTCACCTGATCCCTCTAGAGGTAAAAGCAAGAAGACTATACCCTATAGTGTCTCCTGGACTGGCAACAATTTTATCTAAGAAATTCTGGATTAGAACCGCTATGAGCTGATATTTAAGAGAGTCACTCACATCCAAGCCAATGGCATGTCCTGATCATGACAGCACCAGCTCCCAGGTAGAATGATCCCACACTTAACCGTCTGCAGAGCTGCTGAGTCTGGGGGCAATGCTTTCTTTTATTTGTAAAGCTAAAAACTCTAAGGATTACCCTAGAAAAATCCCTTAAATATGAAAGAAAAATAAATTAAATGAGGAATTATTCATTCCTTCCAACAACACACCTGAAGAGTAGAGTTAGGGTTCATCTAAGCTAGACATATAAGACTGAAGCAGTGAGATAGTTGGATAGCAAGAACCAGGGCTGAAAGATTTTAAAAGGAAATTAAAGCTTCAGTCCAAACATCAATAAACAAAGTTGATCACCTTAAAAAAACTTACACTAGGTAAAATATTTTCTATCTCTCAGTTTCTTCTTCAATTATTATGGGTTTTAAAGCTGTTGGTAGCAAGTTAATCATAAATGTATCCTTTTCTGCTCCTACCAAAAAAGGTTCCAGAATTCTGAAAGCTCTCACAACTTAAGAATTCACCATAATGGTGGCTAGTTTTAGCTTCTCCTTCTCTGTAACAGCTTTCAGAGACAGTTAATCTGAGTAACATTTATTGAGAAATTTAATCAAGGGAGGAGTTTAAAGTTTGCTTGGAATAACACAGAAGATTATGTTCTTTGTATGATTACTATACAGCCAAATATTTTAGGTTTGGATGTATCTTTTCTGAAAGAGGAAAGTAACTAGCCATTGAACAAAAGCAGTTATCAGTTCATCAGAACATGAATGTTAACCACGTACAAAGCAGTTAACATTCCACGTTCAAATATGTACTAAACTTAACTTTTACGTAAGGTCACATGCACACGAACCCCATTAAGTGTACTATTGATAAGCTTGTTTATAAACACAGTGTGCTATTAGGGATACCCCTCCATGAACAGATATGCTTTTTAAATATGACATTATTGCTACTTTGAAAGGTTTGACTAACTTCAAAAACAGGAGAAAAAACTACAATACCTTTGAAGTTGGGCCAGGGTTAACAGGAGGCTGAATAATTAAGAACACATTGTAAGTTTAGAAAAAAGGGGACAAATACCCTGAAAGCTACATGTGCATCGCTGAGAAGTGGTCCCTCTATTTCGACGATATTCATGCTTGCCTCTCCAGCCATCAGGTGCACGCTTGCTTCCATGCTCTCTACTGAACTCTGACATGCTGCACTCTCCCCTGGGTTTAGTGCTTTTGCAAGGGTGTCAAATGCCCTACAATGAGAGATCTCAAGTAGTGAGCAATGCCAAACTCCAGAACAGAAAGAAATACATGTAAAATTCGGATGCTAAAACTTTTGTATGGCATCATTTTAAAAATAGCACCTTAGGGCAAAACCTCCAATTTTCCCTCAGGCAACCATCCAAAAAGGCAAAGATTCATACATAAGGACACATTTTTTGTCAACTACATAAATGCTAAAAATACCATTAAACATCTAGAGGCCCCTTTAAAATATATCAATTAAAGGAAAAGATATTTCATAGAAGTTTCTCTTCAAAACCTGGGGTCACTGCATTTATTTTCCAGAGAAATTCTTCAGAAAGGTGTACAATAAGCTGTGTCAACTTTATTAGGAAGAGGGGAAGGAAGTAATCTTAAGTTAAAGTTAGAAAGCTCGAATACCATATATCTTGAACATATGGCAAAGTGCACAAATGATCTCATAAGGATTCAAGTCTGATACAGTGTTAGATTCAAGATACAATAAATATCCTCCGGAGGACACCTTTAATCATGGAAAAAAATAACAAAGTCTCTGTAGCACTGAATCATTCTAAATTATCTTACTCAATGCTGTGTGAGTTTTAAAAAGTATGGTGCGCACAGTTACACCTAAACATAAAATTATAATCATCTGAGATGCAGTGTCCATAAACTGTGGCTTAGAGAATACCAGAACCTTAAGGGCCTGGGCAAGCAATTAGCCCAAGTCCATACCTGATTCTTGAATCTCTTCTATGACTCTCAACCTCTGCTTAGAAACTTTCAATCTGTAAGTAAGGAGGATTTTGTTATCCTTTTTAGAGTTCAGTTTCTCAGGATCCATGGCCATGCTAATGTCTAGTTTCCAGGTGTTAGACAACAACTCCCAGAATAGCCCCAAGGATCCTAGATAGTAATTCCTAGAATCATCGTGATAGACCGTACTGCGCCATGAGATATGGGGGTGACATAATTGATATTTACTATACTTGTGCAGAATGATAATAGTACTAAAGTTAACCTGTGAACTTAATGTTGGAAAAATGCTTTGTCTGTTGCCCTATAAAGCAAATGGGCACTGGTCAGTGAGGGGAGAAACCACGGGGGACCCATAGGGGAATCTGTATGTGCCTTGACCAGCTCCCATCAAGGCTTGAGACGATCTAGAAGAGTGCACAAGCTGTGCTTGTCTCGATTGACCCCATCAAGACATAGGGGTAGCTGCCCTCCCCTTTTTCGCCCGCCCCTACAAGAAGGGTGATTAGGGAATGCTGTGGGAGTTGGTGTTCCCATTATCAGCAACTCTTCTGAGAAGATTAGACTAGAATAAAGATTATTAACCCCTCTGACGCTGTCTTCCTGAACTTCCTGTCTGACCAGACCAAGAGTGAACCTGTTAGAGGCTTGTAATAGCAATTTAGATTTGAAGATCTTTCCCATCCATTATGGAGTCCCAAACTCCAGTGCCTCCTGTGTATTATCTGTGAAACACAATCACAGAAAGCTTAATACCTGACTAGGGAGCATGTATCAAATGGGATAACACACATAAAATTTTTTCTAGATTGTAGAGCTAATAATAATGAGAATAATAACTGACATGGATTATTACATTTTTGAACAGCTCTAATTTTTAGGAAAGCGCCTCTCCTTTTCACTGAGCTCCAATCTGCCTTACTGGATTGATTCAATGGTCAGATTTTTAGCCCCTGATACCTATGAAATATAGCTCATCACTACTCCAAACGATTGCCCTTCAAAAAATCTAAATTATTGCACTCAAAAAATGCTATCATCTTCCTCTAAGTCTTCCTTTCTTCAGACTAAATGTCTCTTTTTGTGACCCTCAATTGCCCACCCTGTCTTTTTAGAGTACAGGGTCTTCCAGGGATGCTTAGGAATGGGAAATTCATTCAGCCACAATTGTATTAAGCACCTTAAGGCATGGTTTTCTCAATATTTTGAATGATACAGAGAAAGACATTAAAAGTCCCAATTAGCTCTTTAAACCCTTATGTATTGACATTGAACTTTTAAGTAAAAAACTGGACTTTAATAGTTGATTTTTAAAAACTAATTTTCAAAAAGAGATGAAAAAGAAATTTGAAAGGTTCTGCAGAAGTGCTATTGGTAAACCGGAAAAGATACTGTTTTTAAAACAGCCCCTTCTTCTCCCAAAAAAATATGATTAATGAAAACTTCTTAGAAAAACATTTTATTCCACATTGCCAAGAGACTGATACCCTTAAACATTTCCAGACATGACAGAAAAGAAAACTTGATCTGGGAGGTAAGACCTAGGTTTAAATCCTGAATCTGTCACTAATACCTACATGACCGTGGGCTAGTCCTTAACAATTCTGAATCTCAATTTTCTTCTCTGTTGGACTTGATGGCCTCTGAGGTCCCTTCCAGGGTTAAATCTATGATATTATGATGACTTTCCTTTCTACATATCCATATGGGCAACATGATATGGCTAATCAAGCATTCTAAAAGACTAGAACCTAATTATCACCCTGGAAAAATAAAACAACTCTTAAGGTATTTCCAGTGTTTCCCACATATATACTTCACTATCATCATCTACTGAAAAGGCTAATTTGTCATATTTGGCAATGCCGCACTACATGAAATTTTTCTCTAAATGCTCAATGTGCCTCATATACTATATATGTGTATAGTCTTCACAAATCTTTCAGAATACACTATATTGTTTCCTTGTGTACAATTTTTAAAATGAAATTTATTAATATGATTCTTGCTGAAAATACATCAAACAGTGATGCTTCCCTATTAATGGTCCAACAGAAGCCTTACCTTGTCACATCGCTGCTGGTCTGCACCTCCTGCTGCATGTCGGATAATGATGTGTCTCCATTACTTAAGCTTTCAATCATTGAGAGCTCAGGACTGCTTTGTGAAATGTCCTTCGTTTTGCCAAGATTTGCTAAGGATGTTACCACACTGGCCAATGTACTTAAATCTCCCTGACATGATTCAGCCTTTAAAAAAAAAATCAAAAGGAAATAATATGTATTAGTAACCTCCTCTTTCTAGTGTTCATGAGCTTCATGCTCTGAAATATACAAGTTTAGCTTCTGAAATGTAGAGAGAGACATTGTGGGGATTTGAGTTAATGAATGCAAATTCTAAATTAAAAATAACAGCCCCAAAGTTTTAGAAATGCTTCCCATATTTCATCTTAATGTACCAAAGAAAAAGACAGAAACTATCCCAGAATCTGAGAGATGGAATCTAACTGACATTTTATAAAGTGCCTCTTCGTTGATAACCTGTGAGGTAGTTAGCATGAGTATCACAATGCCCATTTTACAGATGAGGTCAAGTGACTTCCTAAAAGTCATATCACTATTAAATGTCTGAGATGGGGTTCCAAGTCCAAGGCTGCCTTAAGATGTCAGGGGCTATCCAGTCTAACCCATATCTGCACAAGAATCCTCTCTACAACACAGCTAGCAAATGGTAATCTGGACTTTTCTTGAAGACCTTTAAGCAGAGGTAAGCCCACTCCCTTTGCAGGAAGTCCATTCAACTTTTAGATTGTAAAGTTTTTCCTTACATCAAACAGAAATAGGATTCTCTCCTGCTTCCAGATCTATTGCTCCTAGTTTTGCTTTCTAGGACCAAAAAGAAAAAACAGGGTTAATCTTACTTCCACGTGCCAGCCTCTGGTGCAATGAAAAGGGCGATGAGCTTGGAGTCTGGTGATGTGGGTTTAAATGCTGGTTCTGTGAAACTCACTCCTGTGGCCTTGGGCAAAATGTTCATTTGCTCTGGTCCTCAACTTTCTGGTCTATAAAATGAGGGGACCAGACAAAATAACCTCTGAGGTCCCTTCCAGCTCTGGCCTTATGATATTATGATCTTATGTGAAGATGGCCATCGTGTCCTTCCCCTGTGCAAATCTTCTATTCTTCAGGTGAAATATCAACGGATCCTTAGGTGGCAAAAAATGCCCAATATTTATTTTACAGGAAAAGTCCTCTTAGGGTATAAAAAATCCTTATCTACAGACTGAAAAGGATGGTGGATTGGTATGTGTGTGTTTATGTATATGTACATGTGGGGTGTGTGTTTTGGGGAGGGGGATTGGGAGTAAATATGATCCTTGAAGAGCAAAGGGCTGATAAATTAATTCATATTTACCTTTCAATCTCTAGTCAAAAACCTACCAGACTTTGTTTTTAAAATCACATCTCAGCCTCAGTAGTCAAGGTGTTTGGGTTTTCCTCATTTATCAAAGAGAAAAATTCTGATTTCCTACTCTAAAAAACAGGGAGTGCTTATCTTGTTTCTACTGAACACAGACATCTTGTATACAACATTTCTTTCTGCTGAATTTTCAAGTTATTGCTGTCAAGGATTCTTAAAAAAAAGGAAGCATTTGGTTGTGTTTTTGCAACTACTAGTATAAGTAAATGGACAATGTGGGTACAATCAGTCATTTTTTAATACTAAGATATGCCCTATGTGAAGATGCCCAGTGCCATTTTGATGAAGGATTTGTTTACCTAATCACTACCTCCAGAAATAAACTTTCAATGGTGAATATCTTAAAATTTTAGTCCTGCAAACAAAGCTCATTTTCTAGCCAGCATAACAATTTTTTGCCTTTTTTTTTTAAAGGATATGCCTAGCTTAAACAATTTGGTTCATTCTACTTTCCTCTTTCCATCCTCCTCAAAGTCTTAGAGAATGAATTTTGCAATCTCTCTTCTAAACTGCAGTCACCTTGCAATACAATCACATCCAAATCTCATTTTCATTCCTTATTCAACTGTCAGTATTGCTTGGTATTTTGTGATAAGCAATATAAGTAGTTATTTCACATTCCAAGAATCTTTCTACTTGAGATATCGGTAATCATAAAGCATGGCGGCACTCTAAGAACTGTAGGAATGCAGAAGGAGCATTAACAAAACTTCACAGCTTTCATAACAAATGTTTTCACTTTCTAAATGGAAGTAAACTTCTCTTGTGGAGTATCAAACATTTTTATACCCAACTTACAGAATCCATTCACTGAACAAGCGTTTACTTATTAAACACTTACTCTGCGCTGGGTACCGGAGTAATAAAGGCAAAATGAGAAAGTTCCTGTCCTCAAGAAGCTTGCATTCTACTTCTAGAATACAACATTTAAACATATAAATCCATCATTTGAGGAGGGAGAGCCTACTAATATGAAGAAAGGCTTCCCTTGGAAGGTGACCCCTGAACTTTAGATCTAAAGGAAAATAAGCTTCCTAGATGCAGAAATAAATTGGAAGGATGTTCTATGCTTGCTGGACAGCCTGTAAGACAACATGGAGATGGGATTCGGGTAAAATGCAGAGTACATGAAGAGAAGGGGAGTAACATAAAGGAAAAATGGAAGGGTAGCCTACAAAAAGGATTCATTGCAAGTTGAGGAGTCAATATTTTATCTTAGGGGCAACAGGGAACCACTGAAACTTCTCAAGGAGAGCCTGGCCAGCCCATGGCTTTGAGAAGATCACATCGCAGCTGGAGGATGAATTTGGAACAAGATAAAATGGAAGAGAGGCTATTAGGAGGCTACAGGAAGAATCCAGGCAAGAGGTGAAGATGAAGCGAATCAGGGTATTGGCTGGATGAGTGGAGAAGTAAGTCTAAGCGATATTAACTCCAGTGATGCCACTGGGATCAAGTAGGAATTCTGCTATTTATCTCTTAAATCCCTTCATAAGCTGGCCCTAACCTCTCTTTTCATACTTATTCCTCATCACTTCTCTTCATATACACAGGGATCCAGCCAAACTGGGCTTCTATTGTGCCCATGGCCACACACAAGGCATGCAAGCCAACCTCACTGAAACAGCAAGGTGGTGTGAGGGAGAGACAGGAGGCAGCATGAGCCTCACAGGTCCAATCACACCACCATGATCACTACCTCCTTCAGACCCTGATGGGAGTCAACCCAGTACGCTGAATCCAAGAACCTCGGGAAAAGCAAAGCTTCCAGGCCAGCCCTTGGCTTACATTCTGAGAAGCAGGCCCTGTGCAGATGCAGCCTGGGGACTATTCCTCCCAAGCTACAGTGGCAGCTATGGCAGATCAAAAACACAAAGTTCTCATCACCAAAGTACTCAGCTCTGTCAAATGGTTCGATATCAGGAAGTGACAGGATTTTATCAGTGGAGAGGACCCCAAAGAAGAGGCATGACCACTAGCTTTGCTGCTACAAAGGCCCATGGAACCTTTTTATCTGAAACTTCCATGGGGTTTCTCCCCCATTAAAGTATGAACTCAGGGAGAGTAGGGACTACCCAACTTTTATATTTGTGTCCTCAATGCTTAGCACAGAGCTCTGCACACAGTGAGAGCTTAAGAAACATTTCATTCATTCTTTCCTCCCATTGACACCCCATCCGCAGACTCCATGCCTTTGCACTTGGCTGGCCCCCAGACCTGAAACACACTTCCTTTTCACCTTGATCCCAGAGTCCCTTGCTTCAAGGCAGAGCTTACATACTATCTTCTAAATGAAGTCTTTCCAACACCCCTTAACAGTTCATGCCCTTCCTCCCAAGTTATTTTCTCTTTAATGACCACGTATTTATTCTTTTTATATTTATTCTGCATATGTCTCTCTCTCATAAATATGTGTGTGTGTGTGTGTGTGTGTGTGCGTGCGTATGTATCTCCTTGTCTCTCCATCAGAATGAAAGTTCCTGAAGAACAGAGATTGTTTAGTTCTTCATACCTGTATCCCCAGGGCCTAACACAGTTCCTGGCATAGAACAGGCACTTAATAAATGCTTGTTGGTTGACTGATTAACCAATGATCTAAGACCAAACCTCCTGGGAAAACTGATGCCAAGATACAAATGTAATGGAAAATTCTCAAAACCTTGGCCAATAAATCTAAATTGGTCTTGAGTAGTTGCCCACTCACCTTGTCAGGGGTCATCAGCATGGCTGACTCTGATTTGATTCCAGACTGATGAATATTCACAAACATTCCAGAATCCAGCAGCCCCGCAGACCTGGTGTAACAAACAGGCACATCAGCCTCTTTCCTCTGGGAGGAAAGACAACCAAAAGCTATTGCACATGTACAGGCTTCCACACCACATCACACCACAGCACAGCACACCACACCATACCTGGTTGTTTCATTATCTGTTACAAAAGTTGGAGTTGCAGCCAATGGACTTCGAAGATCTTTTCGGATGTAAATTTTTTCTGTGGAAGCTGCACAATTGGAAGATTTCTCTCGTGACACTTCAATAGGTTTCCTTTCACATTGAACAGCTAGATAAAAAAAAAAAGTTAAACAGTTATATCATAACCAAGAATTTCTGAAACTATAAATGCAGAAGAGGTGGTCACAATGGGGAAAATGGTTAACATAACTGAAACTGACAGAGAACCCCAAAACATAAGAAATTAGCTTCAAATTCCTCCCCTAAAGAATGCAACAAAGTTGTCTTAAAACAAATTTACTCAAACATAACAACTTAATTTGAAAATATGAGGGGTAAGGGAAAAAAGAGAAATCAGATAAGGAGACAGAAAAGAAGTAGTCTGAGAGCTGGGAGAACCAGGAGGGAGTACTATCTCCCAAGCCAAGGAAGGATATGGTATAAAACAAAGAGGGTGGCCAATAGTGGCCAAATGCTCACAATAGAGTCCAGAATGAGGACAGAGAAAAAAAGACTGAGGATTTAACAGTATGGGGGTCACTGGTGACTTTTTTGGGTGGAGGGGGGAGTTTTCAGCAGACAAGGGAAATTATAAAGGGCTGAAAAATGAGTGTGAGACAAGACATTTCCAGCAATGGGCATGGGTTATTTTTTTTCCCGATACATTTGTCAGAAAAGGGAGAAGAGACATGGGATAGTAGTTCCAGCAAAGGAGCTGAGAGAGGGTAAGGGAGAGAAAAAGATAATGACAAGTGTTGAGGTAGAGAAGAAATTAGGTAAATCAGGTCAAATGGCATCTATCTGAGGCCATGCGAAAGCCACTGAAGTGGATGGAAGCATCATTCGCTTTAACTATGGGGCTAAAGCTATGGTTGGGGTTTGAGAAGAGATGAAAAGATCTGGAATATTTGCTATAAGGAATAAAAGAGGATCAAGGAATGATGACTAAGAAGGTTGCTGAGCCCAACTGAGGTGATGTACCATAAATTTACAGAGGGTAAAATCAGTATGGTCTTGAGTCTATTTTTCCAGTGATGTTTACTCTCAGAAATAGGGGAATTAGATGGCTGAATTACCCAAGGTTGGGTATTAACAAGAAGGGAAAAGGTGACAGGTGGAAAAGGGTGGTTATCTTGAATAGTTGCTAGTGAATGACCAAAATGGCAACCAGGGGAATCGAGATTGGGTATAAAGGCAACTGAAGTGAGACTTGGGGAGACAGACCAGGCAGCAACGGGAAGCATCCAAGAGCCAGAGGCCAGGATCATAGGGAAGAGTGTGAATTTTAGAGGGAAGAAAAGGGAAGAAGTAAAAAAATATGTCACAGTAAGACCATAGCACTTCTAGGTTCAGCAATTCTAAGTTTCATATGCTAAGGACATAGAAGATATGTGGTCAAAGCAGGGCCTAGAGCTGGGTGCATTAAGGAGTAATGAGGCCTGGGTGCTGAAAAGGGTTCTTTGACAAGATGAATACTGAAGTCCCTAAGGAAAATGAGAGGAGATGGATTGGAGAGGAAGACTCAGCCAGGTGCTTGTCACTAAGGAAGATGGGTAGGAGACCTAGAAGTGAAACATCATGTAAGTAAAAAAGCAAACTGGATGTATAACATGATAGCATTGACCCTGAAGGTGGGATAGAACAGAAAAATAGTTTAGAAAAGATAACAGGATGACAAGGAGTACAGAAACTCTTCCTCTTGGACTTGGGGTCAAGAGACAGTTGGGGAAGAGTGAGAAAATGATACCTTATACCTGCATGTTGTCTCCATAAGAATGTCAGCTCCTTGAGGGAAGGGACAGTTTGGTTTTGTCTTTCTATCCCCAGCACCTAGTACATAGTAGGAACTTTAATAAATGCTTGCTAATTGACACTTTGTCCACATCACTGTTAGGAGCTAAGGGAGACAAATATGACTTGGTCCCTGCCCTCATGGACCTTATAGTTTAAAAGGGATTTCAAGAACTATGCTATTTTTATGCAGAAACCACATGTCAATTAAAGCAAGAAGCTTGGAGTGACCAAGTAGAAGTTTAAGGGTAGAGCGGAGCTTAAGAACAGAGGCGAGCCAAGATGGCGGCTGGAAAACAGGGACCTGCGTAAGCTCCCCGCCAGGTCCCTCCAAAAACCTATAAAAATGGCTCTGAACAAATTCCAGAACTGTAGAACCCACAAAATAGCAGACGGAAGCAGGGCTCCAGCCCAGGACAGCCTGCATGGTCACTGGGTAAGGTCTATCGCACATGGAGCTAGGAGCGGAGTGCAGCAGAGCCCAGGGTGGGCCACCCGAACCAACCAGAACGGAAGCTGGGCAGAACAGGCCCTAGTGCCCTGAATCAGTGAGCTGCAGCAGTTACCAGACTTCTCAACCCACAAACACCAAAGACAACAGAGAAGGTTAGTGGCAAAAGAGGCTGGGACAGAGTGAAAGGAGTTCATGGTTCGGCCACCACCCAGGGGGCTGTGGAGGTGGTGCAGCTCTGAGGACAGAACTACAGCAGCAGTTGCTTCCAGCTCCAGGCCCACCTGGTGGGAGGAGTTAAGTGGCAGATCACAGCTGGAGTGCAGAGCCTGCTTAAGATCTGAGTCGCAGTCTAGGTTGGCAGTTCTTGGGGGAGGAGTAGCACTGGTGTGGCAGACCTTGCTGTGTAGAAATAACTCTGAAAACAACAGCGCAACCCCTCAAGCTTGGGACAAAGTACTATATACTCTACAAGCTGTTATTCCCCAACGAAAAACTCAAGAGTCAAGTAAGCTGGCTGGGAACATGGCCAGGCAGCGAAAATGGACTCAGATTCAGACTCAGACTTTGGAATCTTTCTTTGGTGACAAACAAGACCAAAACATACAGCCAGAAAAAGTCAACAAAGTCAAAGAGCCTATATCAAAAGCCTCCAAGCAAAACATGAACTGGTCTCAGGCCATGGAAGAGCTCAAAAAGGATTTGGAAAAGCAAGTTAGAGAAATAGAGGAAAAATTGGGAAGAAAAATGAGAGTGATGTGAGAAAACTATGAAAAACAAGTCAATGACTGGCTAAAGGAGACCCAAAAAAATACTGAAGAAAATAACACCTTAAAAAATAGACTAACCCAAATGGCAAAAGAGCTCCAAAAAGCCAATGAGGAGAAGAATGCCTTGAAAGGCAGAATTAGCCAAATGGAAAAGGAGGTCCAAAAGACCACTGGAGAAAATACTACCTTAAAAATTAGATTGGAGCAAGTGGAAGCTAGTGACTTGATGAGAAATCAAGATATTATAAAACAGAACCAAAGGAATGAAAAAGTGGATGACAATGTGAAATATCTCATTGGAAAAACCACTGACCTGGAAAATAGATCCAGGAGAGAGAATTTAAAAATTATTGGACTACCTGAAAGCCATGATCAAAAAAAGAGCCTAGATAGAATCTTTCAAGAAATTATCAAGGAGAACTGCCCTGATACTCTAAAGCCAGAGGGTAAAATAGAAATTGAAAGAATCCACAGATCGCCTCATCAAAAAGATCCCAAAAAGAAGGAATATTGTCTCCAAATGCCAGAGTTTCCAGGTCAAGGAAAAAATCCTGCAAGCAGCCAGAAAGAAACAATTTAAGTACTGTGGAAACAGAATCAGAATAACACAAGATCTAGCAGCTTCTACATTAAACAATTGAAGGGCTTGGAATACGATATTCTGGAGGTCAAAGGAGCTAGGATTAAAACCAAGAACCACCTACCCAGCAAAACTGAATATCATGCTCCAAGGCAAAATATGGATTTTCAATAAAATAGAGGACTTTCAAGCTTTCTCAGTGAAAAGATCAAAGCCAAAAAGAAAATCTGACTTTCAACCACAAGAATCAAGAGAAGCATGAAAAGGTAATCAAGAAAGAGAAATCATAAGGGACTTACTAAAGTTGAACTGTTATGTTTACATTCCTACATGGAAAGATGACGTGTATAATTCATGAGACCTCAGTATTAGGGTAGCTGAAGGGAATATACATACATACATACACATATATATACACATATACATACACACAAATATATATATATATATAAAATATGTATATGTATGTGTATGTGTATGTGTGTGTGTGTATATCTATATAGATAGATAGATAGATAGAGGGCACAGGGTGAGTTGAATATGAAGGGATGATATCTAACAAAAAAACAAAATTAAATTAAGGGATGAGAGAAGAATATATTGAGAGAGGGAGAAAGGGAGAGATAGAATGGGGTAAATTATCTCACATCAAAGTGGCAAGAAAAAGCAGTTCTGTTGGGAGGGAAAAGGGGACAGGTGAGGGCGAATGAGTGAATCTTGCTCTCATTGGATTTGACCTGAGGAGGGAATAACATACACACTCAACTGGGTATCTTACCCCACAGGAAAGAAGGAGGAAGGGGATAAAAAAGTGGGGATGATAGAAGGGAGGGCAGATAGGGGGAGGAGGTAATCAAAAGCAAACACTTTTAAAAAGGGAGAAAACTGGATAAAGGGGGATAGGATAGGAAGGAGCAAAATATAGTCTTTCACAACTTGAGTATTGTGGAAGGGTTTTGCATAACGATACACATGTGGCCTATGCTGAATTGCCTGCCTTCTTAGGGAAGGTAGGTAGGGAGGGAAGAGGGGAGAGAATTTGGAACTCAAAGTTTTAAAAGCAGATGTTCAAAAAAAAAAGTTTTTGCTTGCAACTAGGAAGTGAGATATACAGGCAATGGGGCATAAAAATCTATCTTGCCCTACAGGAAAGTAAGGGAAAAGGGGATGGGGGGGAGTGGGGTGACAGAACTGAGGGTTGACTGGGGAATGGGGCAATCAGAATATATGCCATCTTGGAGTGGGGGAAGGGTAAATAAATAAATAACAAGAAGAAAAAAAAAAGAACAGAGGACAATCCTAAAGATTATGATGGAAGGAACTAAGGATGGTGTTAGTCACAAAAAAGTAAGATTTGTGCAGAGGTTTGGGGAAGGAGGGACAATAGCAGGAAATCTATCTTCAGGTGCTTAAAGAACTGTCATGTTGAAAAGGAATTAAGATTTATCCTGTTCAGTGCCAGAGGGCAGAGCTATGACCAATGGATAAAAGCAGAAGGGAGATTTTTGGCTTCATAAAGAACACCTGGGGATAGTCTGCAAGGGAGGAAAATGTGACCTATTATACCAAGTGTGGCAGATAGTACAACATGTTCAACAAGGGCTCAGAAGATTTGCTTGTAGTACCTGTATATTTCTAGGCAAGGCACTTCCCTGTCTAGGCCTTGGTAGCTCTTAAATGAGGACACACTAGACAATTGCTAAGACCTCTTTTAACTCCAGCATTCTATGACTTATGTGTGTATATAAATTCTCTCAGACTCAGGGTAACCTCAGAATGTAAAGGGCTCTCTTGTATTCTTCCTGTCACTACAAGCATCCAAGCAGAGGCTACATGGTCACCTAAAAAGGATATTGCAGAGGAAGTTACTGTTTGAGCTAGGGGGTTGGATTACATGACATTTAAAGTCCCTTCCTAATCTAAGATTCTAAGATTCCAAAAACCCCAGCTTTGGATAGTGGGAGATTTCTGACAAGTGTCTGACATGTTTGACCAGTTTTACCCATGGTCTTGAAAAACTTCCCACTTATGTCATAGGAAAGGGTTAAAAATAATACATGCTTATAAATCATTCCAATATTACAAGGTGCTATTTTTAGAAATTAATGACTACCATTCATCTTTTAATCAGCATTCAAGAGGAGGAATAGCTAACAGTCATAGAGTTAGGCTCTTAATATCAGGTTTATGTTTGCAAAGTCAATAAATTCAATTCAGCAAATATTTATCAAGCACCCACTACGTGCAAGACACTATGCTGGAGAAAATAATTTCTGTGCTACTGCAGAACAAATTTCTAGTTATTTTCATACACTAACTGAATGCTGAAACCTTTAAGATAAACCTGAACCATGTAAGCTGGAGGTCTCTCCATATGTTATCACAAATAAATAATCTAAAATTCAGCTTTTATAAGACTATCCACAGTTACTTTTCTACTCATTTCTATTACAATTTATGCTTATACATACAGTCTTGTTTCATTCCAAATGCAATGCATCTCTGTAACCTGCAGTATTGACAACGGTTTCGGTGGTGTTTGTTGATAATACAGTCCTTTGATCCTCGACATGAATATACTAAATTTTTTCGGATACTCCTTTTAAAAAATCCCTTGCATCCTTCACAGGTTACTGCTCCATAATGACGACCTAAACACAAAAGCATACGGTTCCCTTAAAATCACTGTTATGCCTTTTAAAAAGAGAGTTTGACAACTAAAATATTGATAATAAAATGTTTAAAATATTGAGTTTAGTATACAAAATTTCATTATTTGTATAAAATAGATACTTATGATAAAAAGACCATAATATGATCTTCAAATTAGATCAATAAATATCAATAAATACTTTACTAATAATTCTTTGGCACTATTGATTTAGTCATATATTGTTACATAATGGCTACTGGGTCATAAAATTGAATGTGAAAAAGAAAAGATACCCTCTGGTACTTGAAATAAGGGAAAAAAAGAGTTAGCACATGGTTTCAAAATAGCTAAGTTCTACACATATTAACATCATGATTCATCATCACAAATGTACCATTTTAGGACAAAAATGTATATTCCCCAGTCCATCTGAATAATTTATAATACAGATAAGGACATAATGAAAAAATGTAACATTTCAGAACTTCAATGCGCCCCAGGCCTCATCCCTCAGGGTATTCTCTCTACTAGTGCGGACTGTATTCCATCCTCGCTCTGTGGTCATGTTTGATTCCTATCTGACTCTTCCCAAGTCTTCTGGAGCATCTATCCAGTATGCTAGAGGCCTTCCTCTGGTTCTCTTAACATTTTGTGGGTACTAATACAAAAGCTAAGGATGTTCATTACCTCTATCCTCCCTCATTCTCTACATAACTGGCACATACGCTTTTCTAACCAGACATATCCTTTATGATGTCTTTTATCCCCAAGTTATCCATGGTAAAAAGCCAATTTTGTCTATATGCACATTTTTTTTGGAGAAGAATCTAGGATATCCAGTTTGAAATGTCCAGCAAGTAGTTGGACAGGTGAGACTGAAAGCCCTGGAGAGAAGCTGGAGATGCACATACAGCTCTGTGAATCATCAGCAGAGAGGTGATAGTTAAATCCATGAGAGCTACTTGATGTCATCCAAAAAAAGTCTCTGGAGAGAGGAAAGGGACCAGAACCGAGCCTTGGGAATCCTCCACAGTTTAGGAAAAGCGGATGATGAGCTAGTCATGAAGACTGAGAAAGAGAACCAGTGTTACAAAGACACAGGCAGGAAACAGTAGCCAGGAAGACTGGGTATTCGAGGAGGATTGAGAAAAGACCATCAGATTTAACAATGAAAAGATCATTGGTAACTCTGGAAAGACTTGTTTCAGCTGACGGACAAAGCCAGAAGCCAGACTGCAAAGGGCTGAGGAGAGGAAATGGAAGCAACAAATTGAGACAATTTTTTCTGGAAGTTTGAGAAAGCAGAGATCTGAAGGTGACAGCATGAAGTGATGGTAATATCTAATGATAGGGATGGGGAATTTTTGGAGGCTGTAGGGAAGGAACCAATAGATGGGGAAAGACTAAACATTAGAGAGAGGGATGAAAGAAAAAAAAAGTCATCAATAAAATGTTTTGTTTGTAATCATGATATACAGGGTTAGGAATTTTTAAGCCTTTGTTCTGATTTATTGATTGTAAACCATCTTATCCAACATATTTATTGCCATCCATCCTTGTGGACAGTTGATTACTGACATGACTGGCTATCAAGGTTGATATTGATTTGGTCTGGAGGATCCTGTTGAGTTCTTATAGAATTTCATTACCTCTTTACCCTCTAAAACAGATGCTGTAACAGCATGTATGGTTAGTCTGTTAACGTTTATCATAAGCAAAGCAAGACAAGATCACTAAGTGTTCCATGAAATGATGTTTCTTGTTGCCTTTGGGCACATGATGAAACCAACTCCTCTCTCCAAGGCAAATCTGAGAATATTCCTTCAAATTAATTGCAACTTCTTTATGTCTTCTGGCTTCCATTTACAGCAAAAAGACCAGCACTCACCAAGAATATATCAAAGTCACTGGTCATTGGGCAAAGATCACACATGAGTTCAAACAGGTATACTGATGTTTGTAGACAAGTAAAGGGCTGTGTGACTCTCAGCATGTTCTGCCTTAGTCACTGCTGAACAGGAGGTACAGGGGGGCACAGCATAGCATGGAAGATTGCTTCCTGTTTTTGTCAAGAACCAAGGTTACCTCTGTACCACAATGATGATATTCATTCATTTATTAACAGTGGCCTCTTCCTGGGGTGCACAAGACTAAAAAGCTAGCATGATTCTATCAAGTTTTATTTTTGTGTTTTTATTATTTGTTTTAACAAAAAAAAAGGGAATAAATCGAATTCTTCCACACAATGAAGTTAAATATCAATGTAATACAAAAAATAAAATCTCTAATTCTTATCTCTATCCCTGGACAACTGAAATATTTTCTAATAAAATCAGTCATGAAATGCTACTACTTACTTAGACATGGAAAAACAAATAATGCATTTTTATCTATGGTGGTTAGATGGGCATGCCTGATTGTAGGTTGATATAATCACTTTTTAATTTCATAACGTGAAAAACAAAACTAATAACACTTAGACAAACCAAAAGCATTCACCATAATGTGTAAAATAAGCAGGGTAATCTATACCAGGAATTTCTAAGGATCCTTCCTATTCTAAAATATCATTTTAATAAAATAATAATTTAATAAGCCAGAATTTAGCAGAATCCTGACTTTCTGCAAGACCAACTCACAATCCACTATGTGAATGAAGGAAGATTAAGTTGGTCCTTGGTTTTTATGTAACAAATATGAAAGGAACTATATGAGTTCAGGGTAGATGAATCATTATTAATATCATATACAAAGAGATTTCTACTTTCTATTCTCTACATCTATATAGAGTATCAATAAAATGCTTCCTTTCCAATGATTTAGTGATTCATTCCTATTAAAATCTTCTGAAATGACTCTCTGTAGAATATTTGGCATATCTATTTGCCATGACAACTCAAACACTAAATGATAATTTATTCTGCCATATCTGGCAATAAAGAAAGGCAGAGCATTCAATTTAATTGAACAAACCCATATCAAATGCCCACTTAAGTAATTAAGTACCAGGCACTCCAATTACCACAGAATAAGAATTGCATTAGTAGTAGTTAGAAATGGAAAAAGATGAAAAATTAAAAGTATCTGTATCTACCAAATTCTATGTTACTAGCACAAATAAGAAATTTTAAAAATATACTGCCTAACAAGACCAATGTATAGAGCAATGCCCAAGGAGAGCTGTTTAAAATCTTACAGTGTTTTTAATGGAGATTAAATGAGCAGCTAAATAACTTGTGTGGCTTTTTTTAAAGGGAGGATGGAATTTAGAAAATGGGGGGAGGGGAGGGGAGAGGGAGGGAGGGAGGAAAAGAGGGAGAGAGGGAGAGAGAGAGAGAGAGAGAGAGAGAGAGAGAGAGAGAGAGAGAGAGAGAGAGAGAGAGAGAGACTCATCAGAAAACATCCTCAAGAGCCTTTTTCAACTCCTGATCTTTTTTGCGGCGGGGGCGGGGGGGGGGGGGGAAGCAACTTGCCCAGGGTCACACAGCTAGTAAGTGTCTGAGGACGGATTTGAACTCAGGTCCTTCTAACTCCAGGGCCAGTGCTACAAATAAACTTTTAATGCACCCTTAGAAGACATAATCTAAGAATGTTCACCTTCCTGGGAACACAGACAACCAGAGGAATGCTGGAACTACCACGTGAAACTTGAAACGACCCCCAAAATGCTATAGGTGGTAAACAGTCATAGTCTATATAGACTCCTGTTTTCCTCTTCTACTTTGCAAAGAGAAATGTTTATGTTTGTTATGTTTGTCAACTTCAAAATAACAGGAAATTTTTTTTTAATAAAGGGCACACATTTTAAAAAAATTTCACCTTCTACAACTTTTCCTCCTCTTATTTAAAAAAGTTTAAATTATTTTTCATATTTCTTTGATTAATGAATTTTTGTATACCTAGTTAACTATAAATCATATTGGATGCAAGTAGAACTGTAATGAGAAAACATTTTTAAAGTGCAACCTTTAGAAAAATCCAATCAACTTTCTTAGATTACTTTTAAAACAGATGACCATGAAATGATATAATCCTATTTTTAGCTATAATAAAAAAAAGTACTACTTAAGCAAATAAATCAAAAGATGCTATGGATGCTATATAAAGATTACTTTAATAAGAAACACAGCCCAAGGTCAAGTTTTACAAATTGTTTAATAAAAAATTTACCTGATGCTTTATCTCCACACACTACACATAGATCGAAAACTTTATTTGGTGTCTGGTCTGAGGAAGAATGATCTGTTAAAATCTAAGAAAAAAAACATTTTTGTTACTTAGCAATTTTCTCTCTACATTAAAAAAATTAAAAAAAAAAAAACCATCCGCCCCTACCCTGGTTATTGTCCTTGAAATCTAGTATACACTCTGAAGATCACTTTTTTAAAATTATTTTTCACCAGCCTTAAATTGCTTCTGTTAAGATGAAGAATACAATATGGGTTTGTTCAATTATCAAGTGATCTTGAATAGTTTTAAGAAGAAAATCTTTAAAATTATCTTTACTTGTCATGAAAATTAAAGATTTCTGCCTAAAATAACAAAGAGTTGGTTTTAAGTAAACTGTTCTTACACACTCAGCAGTTAAGCCTCAGCTAACAATATCCATGCATAATGACACAAACTGTTATCATAAAATAAGAGTAATAAATTATCTTTGGTATTGATCTCTGAAGAACTCAGAGTAATGATACCTTGTGGGGGCGGGGGTCTGTATTGCATGATTACATAACACAAACCTTGTATCACTCTAAAGGAAGAGGAGTTTGAATCTAAGCTCACTCCTCCTTCCTTCAGGGAGGGCCTCCCAGGGCTCTGAAAAGCCAAAGCTGCTTTCTCTAACATCCCAATTCTCCCTTGTCCTTCAGAGAACGTGGGCCAGTGAATTACCGAAATACTAAAATAAACTGTTGGATCACATGAATTTAAGATTTTTAATTTAAAATTGCTCAGAACTAAAAACATCCTTCATTTTACATAAATACAGCACAGAAAGCATTTTATATTCTTCAAAGAATTTTCAAGCAGGTTATCCCATCAAATCCACAGAATAACCTCATGAGGTGGATATTAACAGATTTTATTATTCTTGTTTTACAAATGGGGAAACTGAAAAAGAGTGAAATGCCCATAGTCTCAGAGATTATTCGGGGTGTTATCAGCATTAGAATCCAGGTCCCCTGGTGCTTAGAGCCTATGTTCTTTCTACTAAATTGTCAGTAAAGTCGGTGGAGACACAAATATCATTTCCATTTTCTCGCCAGGGAAACTAAAGCATGAACTAACAGTTTAACAAGTGACTTTCTGATGATGATGCAAATCTTTTCTGGGCCACTAATACAGAAAATATTACAAAACATAATGTCAATATTTAAGATTAAAAGAAAAGAAATACATTTAGGGAAAATATCAGAACTATATCAGAAAATAATTTTTAAAAACCCTTAGTTTCTATAAAGTATGTAACTATAAGCCAAAAGCCTATTTCTGAACAGATCAGTGGTCTAAGGATGTGAACGGATCACTTTCTAAGGATAGAATGCAAATTGTTTAATGACAGGAAAATATGAAGAATTTCCCCAAAATTAGAGAAATGAACATCAGAGTAATTTCAAGAAAGCATAATCGGCCCTCTAGAGAAGCAAAAACAAGAAAAAAAAAAAAAGGTGAGATAAAATGGCTCAGCTCCAAGGAAAGGGGTACTCAGTTATACCTCAGTATCATGCTGTTGGTTGTGGGCATCTCTGCAAATATTTCAGCAAGCTTACTACTGCAGCAAAAACAGCCAAAATAAGCATACCTTACTAAAGCTTGACTCTAAAATACCAAACATAGTGGTTCTCTAGGTTTGTAATCCCAAAAACAAAAAGCAAAAACCTTCTTCCACTCACCTTTCTGAGGCTTGGGCACCCAAGGTGACCCTAGGTTACTCCAAAGTGCCCTGATGGAGAACAAGATCAGACGGGTCCCACCCTGTGAACATGGACCTGGTGATAGCCCAGACTAGTCAAATACAAGGCAGCTCATGCCCTCTCTCAACTGGCCACTTAGAGATACACTCACTGTGACAACCCAAGAAACAAAGAAAGCTATACTATATCTTTCTGCCTTATCCATTCTCTTTCCATTTCTGAAAGTGAATAAAAAGTGGAGCTTGCAGTGCTAAGAAACAGGCCATTTTAAAACCATCTGCCCACATCTACTGCTGGTGAAACTCTGAATGTGCAACTAAGGGGTACCACAACACACAAAATGCCAGGCCTGGAGTCAGGAAGACCTGAGTGCAAATCCAACCTTAGACCCTTGACAAGTGAGTGGTGGGACCCTGGGCAAAGCACTTTACCTCAGCCTCAGTTTCCTCATCTGTAAACTGAGGACAGTCCTAGCACCTGCTTCCCAAAGTTGTGGTGAGGATTAAATGAGATAATATTTGTAAAGAGCTTAGCATAGTACCTGGCACATGTTACATGCTACACAAATGTTGGTTATTATTAGGATTATTATTATCCAATGGCCAACAAGAAGACCTCCTAGAGAACTAAACTGGCTTCACCCTGACATCTGTGTTAGAAGTTGCAGACAAAAGGAATGATGAGAGGCAAGCACAGCAGTTGCCAGTGTCATTCTACCACACAGGCCTTTGGACCATCTTGTACTGCTGGGCAGGTGAGCCCAATATCGGGTGTAGGGGATGAAGCAGTAGGAAAAATTCTACGAATAACTTGATGACACCCTACAAATTAAACCAGCATCCACTTTGATCCTCCATGACTTTAATGCAAAAAGGAGTCTGAACAAGGATAGAAAAGAAAGTACAAGAGAGTAAGGAATGAGAGAGGCTTAAGGATTGTGGGTGGCAGATGTCTCAGGTCTAAATATGAATATTTTCTCTGAGAAAATAGCTACAAAATGCCAAATAATTTCACCAAAAAATGGAATTAATTATATTGACAGGAAAGGACTCATAAGCAATGTGGAAGTCTTTCTTGAATCAGTGGTCTGTATAAAGTCAGACAGCTCTAATGCAAAGATCACAATTAATACAAAACTAGAAGACTAGAACATGATAAAGATGTCATGCAATTAAAACAACTGCAAACAGATGCAGTGAAATAAGTGACTAATGATAAAAAAAAATGGGGAAAAGACAAAGGAAAAGACATCAGCACTAACAGTGACAATTTTATTCAGAAGTCTGACTCATGAGAATGAACTGCCATCACAAGAAAAACCAAAAAGCCTAAACTACCTCTGCCAGAAAATACTTTATCTCTTTGCAAAAGAGGAAGAATTGGCTACCACTGGGAAAGAAAATTAGCCTAAAATGTAAACCCATGTGTAAAACTAACAGATGAAGACAGGTAAGGAACCGAAGCAGTAGGACTCCATGAAACAGGTATAAGCCATGAAAGGAAAAGCAAGTTTGGTGAGAAACCCAACTAATCCAAGGGCATTTTAGGATCACACAGGGACAAGAAGAGATAGAAAATGGAAAAAAGTTGCAATACAACATATAACTTTTTCCCACTCAAGGAAGAGGGTCCCATCATGCTGGACCTCTACCCGTACCATTCTTGATGTGCTTCCTGATGAAAAGAAAATGGCACT
Organism: Trichosurus vulpecula; assembly: GCF_011100635.1. Taxonomy (NCBI): domain Eukaryota; kingdom Metazoa; phylum Chordata; class Mammalia; order Diprotodontia; family Phalangeridae; genus Trichosurus; species Trichosurus vulpecula. The sequence continues at coordinate 219,482,243 of NC_050577.1, read as the reverse complement.
AGAGAAAACAAACAAACGTGGGTATAACAGCAGGGTTGGACAAATTATGTACTTCTGACAAGCACGGGAAGGAGCCAAATTTACTGGAGGGCAGCTTTAGACAGTACTTTTCCCTCTACCAAGTCAAATACTTTTATTTTAAAATCATCAAAGACCAAAAGAAAGCAGTAGGAGCTCACAGCCACTAAACACATTACATGGAAAAACTGTGGTTGGTCCAAGAATATCAGCTGGTGAAAACCTGTCTGTTGAACAGCCTTTACAAAGCCCTCTGAAGGCTAACCTTAACACACATGGAGATCACTCTCAAAAAAATTTTGAACAGATGGAAAAATAATCATATATAGATGAGAATGACCTACACACATCAAAAACATCTAAGATTCTTCAAAAGACACTAGATAAGCCTTGTCTGATGACTGGTTATTAATATCAAGCGAGACATTAGTCAGAAAGATGTGCTCAGCAATGGTGTTCATTTCTGTTGTAGAAGAGCCCTCATAGAGAGCATAAAGTCAAAGGAATCTCTATAGCTGATGAGAACCAAGACTTCTTAATGTGGGGTCCATTAACTTCTTTTTCTAAATATTCTGATAACTATATTTCAAAGGAGGCTGAGAAGAATCAGTCAGCCAGTTAGGAGGAAAACTGAAAGAGATTAATTAATTAGCAGGATAAATACCCATAGAGAAAAGAATATCTAGGAGCAGGGAAGGGTCAATAGTAAATGCTCCAAAGAGGTCTAGCAGAACGAGGATCAAGAAAAGGCCGTCAGATTAGACAAGAGTTCGTTGCTAAACTATGGTGAAGCAAGTGTCAGCTCAGTGACGACTTCAGAAGTCTGAGTGCAAAGGGATAAGAGGGAGAGGAAAAGAAGTGGAGCCAAGGAGAAAAGAAAGGGAATCAGGAAAGGCTTCACAGAGGAGGAGGCAGGAAAAGCATATTCCAGGATGGAGTGATGACCCAAGAAAGTGCTGGTGTGAGAAAAGGCAAGACAATGTCAAATTAGGACAGAGAGTGCACAAAGGGGAGGAGAGTTAAGTAAAGCTGGAATGGGAACCATAATGGACCTTTAATGCCAGGGTAATTAATATGAATTTTTTTCCTGTAGGAAATAGAAGATTAGTGAAGAGGAGTGATATGATGATACCTTTAAAATTTAGAAAGTAACAATGACAATTGTGTGACAGATAAATTAGAGATATGAGAAATCAGCTGGGAAAGTATTAAAATAGTCTAAATGAAAAATAACAAAGCCCTGAGCTAAGGTGGTGTATTCAATGAATTCAGTGAATGGCTTAGTACCTTGCATATAATAATTGTTTATTTTCTTGCTGATAAACTATCAGCAGTTATTTAAAAACATTTAAATAACCTAAGAGTTGTAAAAATACCTATGTTACCCTGATTCAGAAAACATATATAATTCACAAATTCAAAAAGGATTCTCTTTTTGTGTTTTGTTGTGTGTATGGAAATGCTTTTTTGGTGCTAAGTCTAGAATTTAAAAGCAAAATTAGAAACAAAAGAACATATATATGATCAAATTTTAATTATCTGCACCAATTCTGAAAAACAGAGGTTTGAATAACACAGAAGAGTTAGTTCCAAAGAGGCTTGGCTTTAAAACTCAGTAGATGGTGCCCTGTCCACTTAAAAAACTCCCACACTCACGTTCTCTCTGTCTAAGCCTTCACCCACTCCTGGCCTGGCTTACTGCTGCAAGTCCAGGAAGTACAACGAGCCTATCACCACAAAGAATGGACAAAGGAGACGATCCACTCACAGATCACCAAAATTCCACTCCCTCGGGGCAGCCAGGTGGCACAGTGAGTAGAGCACAGGCAGGAGGACCTGAGTTCAAATGTGGCCTCAGACACTCGACACACTTACTATGTGACCTTGGGCAAGTCACTTAATCCCAGTTGCCCTGCCTTCCCTGCTCAAAAAAAAGATTCCACTCCCTGGCAATGTTTAAACTAGTGAAGAGCAATAATGTTTTGCAGTTTTACAGTAAAAACTACATCAGGTCTTTTTTTGTGTATGAGATGAAAAAAGACTTTAGGGAATCCACTTTGCTTTACCTGGATGTGCTGTGCAGACAGATCAGGAGTTGCAAAGAACAGCTGGTTGACACCTGCAGCATCTGGTGTTGTGAGGAACACTTTCCCTGGAGTGGAATCTTGCCTGGCGAGAATTACTTTGCTTGGGGTGGCGCCATCATGATTGGTTAGGATGAACTGCTTGCCTGGCGTGCTCTGACCCAGGGCTGTCACAATCTGAATTTTCTGGCCGGTCTGCTGGTCTGTAACAATCTAATACATTCATTTTGGTTTATTATTCTATATTACTCTTTCATTCTAATCCCCCAACACCCCAGGGAAATAGGAATCTTTTAATGGCTGGCATACAAACTAGAACATGTTCAATAAGACATATTAAATATACACAAGTAATCCTCTAAACCTTTATATCCAGTCTAGGACAGAGGTCAGTGACCTATTATCTTGAGATAATTCTTGCTTGTTTCATCACTGCAAATGGCCAAGGATTGTCCCATTCATCTGTAGACTCTGGCTGGGCTATGTTATGGCTTTGTGTGCCCACTCCACTGCTAGATCTGAAGGAAAACCTATGATAAGGCCAAGCTCCACTTTTATTTATTGGCATCAGTATGTATTATCGCATAGTGTGGTAAAAGGAGCACTGGATTTGGAGTCAGGAAATATGGGTTCAAATTTGGGTTCTCCCACTAAGCAACTGTGAGACCCTGAGCAAGGTGCTTAACCTCACTAGGCCTCAGTTTCTTCATTTGTAAAATAAGAGGGTTGGACTACATGACATCTAAGGTCCCTATGAACACTAAACTACGACTTTATCTTTTCTCTTATGGCACTAATATCAAGATCAAATTATAATAAGATCTATTATTTTGCCAAAATTCAACTTGAAAAAATTATAATAAAAATAAAGCTTTTTTTTAAAAAATCTAGACCTAGGATTTAACTGGTGTAAGGAGCTTCCTCTACCAACACAGATCTGAAGCTCCTCTGTGATTCAGTCAGAGTATTGCTCTGGGCACAAGAAGGAAGTGACGTGTCTACAGTAATGAAGCCAATATGCATTAAAGGCAAGAACTGAACCCACTTCTAAATACCACACTATGCTGCCTCTGAATAAAGTACACTTTCAACCCTCAATCTCACCTCTTAAAACAAAGGTCCCAAAATGCAGTAAGTTATCTGTACAAGGTTAACTCTTGATTAGCTGTAGCTATGGTATAGTACAATCCCTTGACTGAACCCAAACTTTGCTCTGTGAAGTTTGGATTCAATTAAAGGGCCACCCTTGAGGACCTAGAGGGCCACATGTGGCCTTGAGGTCACAAGTTCCCCACTCCCAGTAATCCAAAATGAAGGTAACAATAAAATATTCATATTTATATTTGAATATGCTTCTGTAAATAATATAGCCAATTCTTGGGAAATTCCCATCAAATAAATTAAGCTGATCAATAATGATTTGAAAAAATGTTCAACCACATTAATAACTAAAGTGATATAAATTGAAACCAATTTGAGGTATACCCTCATGCCTGTCAAATTTGGGATAAAGAATTGAAACCAATGGAGGCTCAATGTTGGCAGAGTTGTGGCCTTACTCTGCTGGCGTACTAGAATCTTTTCTGGATACCACAAAGAACTGCTGGAACTGGAAAGGACTTTAGGGATCATCTAGTCGGTCCAAAGCTTTTGTATTACAGAAGAAACTTAACACTGATGACACCAAAGGACTGACGGTAAAGCAAGACTCCCACTTTTACACAGAGAGGTGCAGTGAGGCATGTGTCGTCAGCCACTGTCAGCACATCAGGCTGTTTTGCTTAACTGCATTTCTTTGCTACAAGACAGAATTCTATTGGGGAAGGAGGGTTTGACTGGGAAATGACAGCATACTTTAAAAAACATCAAACAAAGAAGCTGAATATTAATGGTCATATAACAACAAAATTATAAGAGACCCAAAGCAGGTGCCTTTTCACAGTAGCTTATGACTAGGGGAAGAATTCAGTGATCACAAAAGATACAAAAGAGAATCGGAATTACATTAAATTGAAAGGCTTGTGCACAAAGGAATTAAATGTACATAAGATTAGAAAGGGAAGCAGTTGACCAGGAAAACAAAATCTTTGTATCAACTATCTCTTCTGATAAGGATCTGATCAATAAATAAATATTCCTTAAAAAGTCTGTGTACGTGGCAGGTACATTGCTGGGAATATAAAGACAAAAAAAAGACATAAGAAGTTTATATTCCATCATGGGAAACAACCTATATGTGTACAATTATAAATGGAATGAATATCTGTATAGAATAAATACAATATAGTTAGGGAAAGACAGTATTAATAAGAGATATCAGGCAGGAAGTGCTTGATGTAGAAGGAACTGCATTGTGAATAAAGAGAGGGACTCTATGCAGTGGAAATGGACGAATGAATGAATATATGAATGAAGCACTTATTAAGCACTTACTGTGTGCAAAGCAATGAGGATACAAACCGAAAAGACAATCTCTACTCATAAGGAGCTCACATTCAAATCAGGGAGACAACCCAGATGGAAAGTTTCAGCTCCAAGTGAGAGGGAAAGGTACCGTGGTCCTTAGGAGACGAGAAGGAAATGCACTTCAGGCATGGGAGATGACCAGCACCAAGGCACTGAGAGAGGAGATGGAATATGTGGGAGAACAGAAAGGCTGATATAACAGCACCATCAATTGCTGAGTGGGGAAAAGGACAATCAATCAATAAACATTTGCTAAATGCCTACTATGTGCCAAACACTGAGGCAAAAGGCAGTCCCTGCCCTTAAGAAGCTCACAATGTAATGGGGGAGACAACATGCAAACAAATATGTATAAAACAAACTACATACAGGATAAATTAGAAATAATTCACAGAGCGAAGGCACTAGAATTAAGTGGGACTGTCCTCCTGTAGAAGATGGGATTTCAGTTGGAACTCAAAAGAAGCCAGGGAGATCAGTAGTTGGAGCAGAGGAGGGAGAGTGTGCCACACATGGGGGACAGCCAGACAAAATGCCCAGAGGTGAGAGATGGAATGTCTTGCTTGTGAACAGCCAGGAGACTAGAGTCACTGGACTGAAGAAGACATGGAGGAGAATAAGGTGAAAGAAGGCTGGAAAGGTAGGAGGGAACCAGGTTGTGAAGGCCTCTGAAGGTCAAACAGAGGATTTTGTGTTTCCTCCTGGAAGCAACAGAAAGCCACACGAGTTTGCCTTCAGGGGGTGCGCAGAACATAATCTGAACTGCCCTTCTGGGTGATTGAACAGAGGATGGACTAGAGTGGGGAGAGACATAAGGCAGGTAGACTCACACCTCTAGGCTACTGCAGGCGTGAGGTGACAAGAGCCTGAACCAGAGTGGGAACAGTATCAGAGGAAAAAGGGGATGTAGTCAAGAGATGCTGCAGAGGTGTTATCAACATTTCTTAGTAACACCTTGGATGGGGGGAGGGGATGAGAAATAGTGAGGAGTCCAGGATGACTCCTAGGTTGTGAGTCTGAGGGACTGGGAGGATGGTATTGTCCTCTACAATATAATAGGGAAGATAGGAAGGGAAGGGAATGGGGGGAGGTGGGGCGGATAATTAGTTCAGGTTTGGACATATTGAGTTTAAAATGTTTATTAGACATTCAGTTCAAGATGTCTGAAAGGCATATTGGTAATATATGAGACTTGAAACTGAACATCCAAAAAACTAAGTTCTTGGCAACTGGGTCCATTACTTCCTGGCAAACAGAGAGAGAAGAAATGGAAGCAATGTCAGATTTTATATTCTCGAACTTAAAGATCACTGCAGACGGTGGCCACAGCCATGAAATTAAAAGATGCTTGCTTCCTGGAAGGAAAGCTGTGGCAAATCTGGACAGCAGAATAAAAAAGCAAAGACATCACCTTGCCAACAAAGGTCTGTATAGTCAAAGTTATGGCTTTTCCAGTAGCAATGAGATTTGACTTTAAGGAAGCTGAGTGCCACAGAATCAACAGTTTCAAAGTGTGGTGGTAGAGAAGCCTTTTGAGAGTCTCTCAGACAGCAAGGAGATCAAATCAATCAATACTTAAATTAATTTAGGCTCTTCAGTGGAAGGTCAAATATTGAAGTTGAAATACTTTGGCCACATAATGAGAAGACAGGACTCACTGGAAAGGACTCCGATGTTGGGAAAGATTGAAGGTAAAAGGAGAAGGGAAAGACAGAGGATTAGATGAATAGACAGTGTCATGGACATGAAGTTGGACAGACTTCAAGAGACAGTGGAGGACAGAAGGGCCTGGCATGCTATGGCTCATGGGAGTAGGACATGACTGAACAACAAAAATGACACTAGAAATGTACTTTATGGGCAAGTTGTGCAGGGCTTTAAATGACAAAGAGATGAATTTATATTTTATCTTAACAACAAAAAAGAGTCCATGGAGAGTATTGACATGATCATAGCAATGCTTCAGAAGAATCACTTTGGCAGCAATGTGAGGATGGGTTAAAGTGGGAAGAAACTTGAGGCAAGGAGGCCTCTGCATAGTGCAAGTGAAAGGTGATGAGGGTTTAACTAACACGGTGGCAGTGTGAGTAAAGAGGAAGTCAGGTGTGAGAGCTGTTGTGGAGATGGGCAGGGCAGTTACAGAGGATAGTGGTTAGAGCTGGGCTTGGCATCAGAGCCTGAGTTCAGATTCTGCCTCAAATACTTAACAGCTATAGAATCTCTCTCAATGGCCTCTCAAGTCCCTTCCTGCTCTAAATCTGATCCTATGATTCCTGATACTTAGAAACTGACTGGATATGTGGGGTGAGGGAAAGTGAGAATCAAGGATAAAGCTAGAACTTAAGAGATTGAAATATGTACAAGATATATAGTGAACATAAATATGTTAGAGCTAAAAGCCATTCCCCACGGATAAGTGCTCAAAGGGCATGAACAAACATTTTTCAGAATAATAACTGCAAAACTATTTGAAGAATGCTTCAAATCAGAAATAGTAAAAGAAATACAAACAAAATAACTCCAAGGTTTACCTTGCACCCAACAAACAGGCAAATCTGACAGAAGATAAAGATAATCCTTGTTGGCAGGCCTGTGGAAAAATGAACACCCAGTGGATGCAATGGGCATTGATTCAACTACTACGGAAGGTCACCTGGAATTATGTTAAGATGAAATCTAGTTTGCTGGAGGAGGCATTCCAGAGAGTACAATGGACAAGTTGGGTAGCTTCAGAGTGGGAGGCTAAGGGGACTAAGTTGAAAAGGATACTAAGGGAGTGATTAATAGGGATGGCGAACAGCATGCGAACAATGGTAACTAGAGGTTCAAAATCACTGGAATCGAGTGGATATGACTGGGTGAAAGCACATAACTCACTGAGGAATGAGTTCAGGTAGGTGACCATTTTCCACAGGAATCAAGCTGTCCCATGGCAACAGGAAGCTGTATGTGGCTGCCCTGTAGAGCTGCAGGTGACCCAGGAAGTTGCCTGGACTGCACCCCGGAGGAATTTTTCTTTCTTGATCACTGTCTCTTCCTGAACTAACAGATCCAGTGTCCTCCACGTGACCCTGCTGCCCTTTGCAGCACTAGTCACTTTCATTCATGCTCAATTTACTGACTGTGGCAGAGAACTGAATGACCCCTTGTGCCCCATTGCCACTTCCAGTCTCTTTCTCTACTACCATCACTTAATCCATATTTAATCATTCATTTAAGATTCTGGTAGCTAGCTATTGTCTTCAGACCCCAGGACACTGCCCTTCCTTCCTCGATGGCTCAGAGTCTCCTCGACTGCTGCCATCTTAGTAAAGGACTTCATCGCACATAGTGTCATAGTGACACTCTCTCAAACACTCTCTAATCTCTTAATTCCTACATGTGCAAATCACTACAAATTACCATTTTTTTCCTTGCCATATCCCCTAAAGTGGAATTACTGAATCAAAGAATATGAATAGCTTTATAATTCTTCTTACAGTAACAGATATTCTTTTTAAAATAATATTTTATTTTTTCCAATTACACATAAAGATAGTTTTCAGCATTCATTTTTTCATTTTGAATTTCAAATTTTTCTTCCCCCCTCCCACCCTTTACCCACTCACTGAGAAGGCAAGCAATATGTCAATTACACATGTGAAATCATGCAAAACAAATTTCAATATTAGCCGTTATTTCCCCCAAAAAAGGCAAGAAAAATAAGGTGAGAAAATTATGCTTCAATTTGCACTCACAGTTCATCAGTTCTTCCTCTGGAGGTGGATAGCATTTTTTCATCAAGAACCCTTTGGAACTATCTTAGATCATTGTATTGATCAGAGTAGCCAAGTCTTTCAGAGTTGATCATTATTACAACACTGCTGTTACTATACACAATGATCTGGTTCTTCTCACTTCACTTTGAATCAGTTCATAGGAGTCTTGCAATGTTTTTCTGAAACCGCTTCCCTTATCATTTCCCATATCACAACAGTACTCCATTACAATCATATGCTACAATTTGTTCAGCCATTCTCCAACTGATGAACACCCCCTCTACTTCCAATTCTTTGCCACCACAAAAAGAGCTGCTATAAGTAGCTTGGTACACATAGGTCCTTTCCCCATTTTTATGACCTCTTTGGGCTATAGACCCAGTAGTGTCATTGTTAGGTCAAAGAGTATGCAGTTTTAAAGCCCCTTGGATCGAGTTCCAAATTGTTTTCCAGAATGGCCTAGTTCACAACTCCACCAACAGGTCACTTAATGTACCTATTTTCCCCTCATCCTCTCAAGCATTTGTCATTTCTGATAGGTGTGAGGTGGTACCTCAGAGTTTTTTTAATTTGCATTTCTGTAATCAACAATGATTTAGAATATTTTTCCACATGCCTATAGATAGCTTTGATTTCCTCTGAAAACTGCCCATTCATATCCTTTGATCATTTGTCAACTGGGGAATGGCTCTTATTTTTTAAGTTCTATACTCAGTATATATTTTAGGAATGAGGTCTTTGTCAGAGAAACTTACTGTAAAATTTTTTGATATTACATCACTGTCTACAATACCTTTCAATAAAAGATAGTTTCCCTGATTATCTTTTAATTAGGTCTATTTTTACTTCTGCTTTTGATCACGATTGCTACTCCTGCCTTTTTCCCTTCAGCTGGAGCATGTTAGATTCTGCTCCAGTCCTTTAACTGTGTGTGTGTGTTTCTGTTTCAAGTGTGTCTCTTGTAAACATATTGTTGGATTCTGGTTTCTAATCCATTCTGCTGTTTCCATTTTACGTAAGCTCATCCCATTCACATTCACAGTTATGATTACTGTGTATTTCCCTCCATCCTATTATTTTATCTCCTCCCCTTTATCATCCCACCCTCTTTCTCTTATCCCCTTCCCCTTGTGTGTGTTTAACCAATTCTGATTTTTTTAACCAATTCTGAGGTTCAAACATTGCCTGCCACCCCCCCCATTTTTCTCTCCACTGTAAAAGCTCTTCCTTGTGTACCTCTTTTAATGGGACAAAGTTCCCCCTTCACCCAGTACATCCCTTTTTCTCTCCCCATCACTGTTTTTTTAGAGATCATTCCCTTAAAATTGACTCACACCCATGCCCTCTGTCAATGTAAACTCCTTTTAACTGCCCTAATAATGATAAAGTTCTTTTTTTTTTTTTGCAGGGGGAAGGCAAGGCAATTGGGGTTAAATGACTTGCCCAAGGTCACACAGCTAGTAAATGTGTCAAGTGTCTGAGGCCACATTTGAACTCAGGTCCTCCTGACTCCAGGGCCAGTGTCTACTCACTGTGCCACCTAGCTGCCCCTATGATAAAGTTCTTAAGAGTTACATGTGTCATCTTCCCATATTGGGATATAAACAGTTTAACTTTATTGAGTCCTTTATGATTACTCTTTCATATTTTTTTTATGCTTCTCTTGAGTTTTCTGTTTGAATGTTAAATTTTCTATTGTGCTTTGGTCTTTTCATCAGGAAGGCTTGAAAATCTTCTATTTTATTAAATATCCATTTTTTTCACCTGAAGGATTATACTCAGTTTTGCTGGATAGATGATTCTTGGTTGTAATACTAGCTCCTTTGTCTTTGGGAATATAATATTCCAAGTCCTCCACTCCTTTAACATGGAAGCCACCAAATCTTCTGTGATCCTAACTGTGGTTCCATGATATTGGAACTGTTTCTTTCTGACTGCTTGAAGTATTTTCTATTTGACCTGGGAGCCCTGGAATTTGGCTACAATATTCCTAGGAGTTTTCGTTTTGGGATATTTTTCAAGAGGGGATTGGTGGATTCTTTTGATTTCTATTTTACCCTCTGGATCTAAATATTGGGGCAGTTTTCCTTTATAGTTTCTTGAAAAATGATGTCTTTTTAAAAATTTTGTCTTTCAAGTAGTTCAATAATTCTTAAATTATCTCTCCTCCATCTATTTTCCAAGTCACCTGTTTTTCTGAAGAGGTATGTCATATTTTCTTCTATTTTTTTCTTTTGACTTTTTTTTTTTTTTTTTTACTATCTTTTGACTTTGTTTTGATTTTTTCTTGATGTTTCATAGAGTCATTCACTTCTTATTTTAAAGTTGTTTGGAGGGAAATGTTGAGAGAGTTCAGCTGAGTGACTGCTGCTAATCTGCCATCTTGGCTCTGCCCCCAAAATAGCCAATTTTTAAGGAGAAGAAACTTCATTAAGATGCAATTTCAGGGCAGCTAGGTGGCACAGTAGGTAGAGTACTGCCCCGGAGTAAGAAGGACCTGAGTTCAAATCTGACCTCAGACACCTGATACTTACTAGCTGTGTAACCCTGGGCAAGTCATTTAACCCCAACTGCCTCACCAAAAAAAAAAAAAAAAAGGATGAAATTTCAAAAGTACATCATTTTGATAAGCCTACAATATTGACAGACACTCAAAAATTAACAATAATTGATTGTGAGCTACCAGCTCCAACAACCATTTGTGTGAGAGATTCTGTTACCGCCCATTGAGATAATCTTCCCATGGTGTAGTCTCCAACCCTCACCTTCTGGTAAATCCCACAGCTCAGGTTTGAAGAGTTTTTTCAGTGGCAGATAACATCCTTAACAGCATGCAGTACATTAATAAGATTCAAAAGACATCGGAGCTATTCTCTAACAAATGCGCTAAAAACTATGCATGTATTTTGGTAGACTATTTTCTTGATTTTCAATAATAGCTACAAAGTTCTGTGGAGAGCTTTTTAGAGTTAATTGCAGTCACACTGTCCAATTTCAACTCTGCTCTTGCTACTGACTGGCAATCATTTGATTATAGTCTTGACCCAATTCCTGGGATAGTCACATACATCTAATTCTGTAAGCCCTTTAACCCAAAGCCTTAACCCCCAGATGTTCTAGCTCCCCACATTCTAATGAAATTGCTAGGGTACCAGGCAGTTTTGATGACTGCTGCTCTGTAGTACAGTTTAATATCTGGTATGGCTAGGCCTCCTTCTCTAGCATTTCTTTTCATTAATACCCTAGATATTTTAGATCTCTTGTTTTTCCAGATGAATTGTTATTATTTTGTCCAGTTCAGTAAAATAATTTTTTGGTAGTTCGATTGGTATGGCACTGAATAGATAGATTAATTTAGGTAAAATTGTCATTTTTATTATATTAGCTCGGCCTAACCATGAGCAACTGATATTTTTCCATTTATTTAGATCTGATTTTATTCGCGTGAAAAGTGTGTCATAGTTATGTTCATATAGGCCCTGGGTTTGTCTTGGCAAATACACTCCCAAATATTTTATAGTGTCTACAGTAACTTTGAATGGAATTTCTCTTTCTATCTCTTGCTGTTGGGCTTTGTCAGTAATGTATAGGAATGCTGAGGATTTATGTGGGTTTATTTTATATCCTGCAACTTTGCTAAAGTTGTTTATTATTTCAAGTAGTTTTTTACTTGATTCTCTAGGATTCTCTAAATAAATCATCATATCATCTGCAAAAAGTGATAATTTAGTTTCTTCTTTTCCTATTCTAATTCCTTCAATTTCTTTTTCTTCTCTTATTGCTACAGCTAACGTTTCTAGTACCAAATTGAATAATAGGGGTGATAATGGACATCCTTGTTTCACCCCTGATCTTACTGGGAATGCATCTAGCTTATCCCCATTACAAATAATTCTTGTCGATGGTTTTAGGTAGATGCTATTTATAATTTTAAGGAATGTTCCACTTATTCCTATGCTTTCTAGTGTTTTTAATAGGAATGGGTGTTGTACTTTGTCAAAGGCTTTTTCTGCGTCTATTGAGATGATCATATGGTTTCTGCTAGTTGTGTTGTTGATACGGTCAATTATGCTAATAGTTTTCCTAATATTGAACCAGCCTTGCATTCCTGGAATAAATCCTACCTGATCATAGTGTATTATTCTCGTGATGAGTTGCTGCAATCTTTTTGCTAGTATTTTATTTAAAATTTTTGCATCAATATTCATTAGAGAAATTGGTCTATAATTTTCTTTCTCTGTTTTGACTCTACCTGGTTTGGGTATTAGTACCAAATTTGTGTCATAAAAAGAATTTGGTAGGACTCCTTCTTCACCTATTTTCCCAAATAGTCTACAAAGTATTGGAATTAGTTGTTCTTTAAATGTCTGATAGAATTCACATGTAAAACCATCTGGCCCTGGAGATTTTTGCCTAGGGAGTTCATTGATGGCATGCTCAATTTCTTTTTCTGAGATGGGGTTATTAAGAAATTTTACTTCCTTTTCTGTTAACCTGTAATCAGTGACCTCACTCTAGTCCAACTCAGTCAATTCTTTGCGGTGCGGTTCAAAGTACTTGGTTTTCAGGTACCTCTCTGGCATCTCAGGACCACTGGGACCCCAGAGTTCTGAGAAGCCTGAGTTATCCTAGTCTAAGCACTGCTTTACCTTTGGGGGAGAAAGAAGGAAGGAGCTCCACTCTTCTTGTGTCCCCCAAGCAAAATAGATTGTAGGCTACACAAATGAAGCTAGGAGGCTGCCTTCTTGTTAGCCTGTCCTGGAGCAGGCCCTGTCACAGTTCTCTTTCCTACTGTCTGTCATCTTCAGGAATGGAAGAAATTATTCACTATAGTTTCTCACTGAATTTCTTGATCACCATTTAGTCTGGTGTGAATTTCAAGTATTTTCCTAAACTAAGAACATGGGAAATGGACATCCAGACTCCATGCAGGCAGTCATGTTGGCCAGAAGTGAAACTCAGTGGTGTCTCACTACTTATCTCCCTCACTCCCTGGGGCATCTGACTACCTCACTCCTGGAAATTCTCCTCCCTTACTTTCCATAGATACACCCTTTCTTTTGTCTAACAGTTCACTATTTACTTCTTTGGCTGCCACAAAATATGTATAGTCAATCAAAACAAATTCCACATTGGCTGCATCCAAAAACTCTTTGTCTCATTCTTCATCCTGAGTCCTTCACCTCTGTGTCAAGAAATGAGGAGCACATTTCATCAATATCCCCCTGGAACCATGGCTGGACAGGACATTGACAAGAGTGCTGCACAACAGTATTCTATCACATGTATGTGCCATAACTTGTTCATTCCTTCCCCAATTTATAAGCACCCCCATAAGTTCCCATTCTTTGCCACCTCAAATGTACTAGAAGTATTTCTGTACATCCTTCAAGTTTGTTTTGCTTAAGACCAATCCCTCCCTTAATCTGCCTTCCAATTCTCCTTTGCCTCCTATCTCCCTGCTGAGTGAAATGTGTTTTTGTACTCATTTTTGTGTGTGTGTGTGTGTGTGTGTGTGTGTGTGTGTGTGTATTCTTCCTTCCTTTGACCAGTTCAGATGGGAGTGTCAGTCACTCCCCATTAGCCTCTCTTCCTTATTTGTACTACTTGTGCACTTAGATTATGATAATTTCCCCTACCCTTCCTTCCCACCCACCCCCCTCTATGCCCCAAACAGTGTACTCCTTTTGTCCCTGATTTCCCTTCTTTCCTTGAGATCTTCAAGACACAAGAAACCCATTACTAGGCCTTGTCTAATTGGACTTTCTCTGTGACCCTGATGATGATGGGGTTCAGAGGGGATACATGTATCAACCCCCCACATTTGAATGTCAGCAGTTTATCCTTGTTGAGTTCTTTGTCATTGTTTATTCATGTTTACCTTTTTACTTTCTCTTCATTCCTCTGTTTCAACTTCAAAGTTTCTCTGCAGCTCTGGTCTTTTCAGCAGGAATGCTTGGAAGATCTCTTTCATTAAAGGGCCACTTTCTCTCCCCCAGCACTAGAGCAAGTTTTTCTGAGTAAATTACTCTTGACTATAAGCTCAGGTCTTCTGCCTTATGGAATATTATACTCCAAATTCTCTGATCTTTTATTGTGGTGTCTGCTAAATTATATGTGATCCTGACTGTGGCTCCTCCTTACTTTAGTTCTTTCTTTCTGACTGCTTGCAGTATTTTTTCCTTTGGTCTGGAAGCTCTGCATTTTGGTCCCAAAATTCCTCAGAGTTTTCATTTGGGGCTTCTTTCAGGAGTCAACCCAGTGGATTCTTTCTGTTTCTAAGAGATCAAGATAGTTGTCTTTTAAGATTTCTTTAAACAGGGTGCCTTGGCTCGCTCTTTGGATATGGTGTTCCAATAATTCAATGATTGTTAATTTTTTTCTCATCAATCTATTCTCCAAGTCAGTTATTTTTGTTATAAGGTACATTACGTTTTCTTCTTTTTTTTCATCACTTTGACTTTGTTTTAATATGTCTTGTTGCCTCATGAAGTCAATATCTGGTCCACTCTAATTTTTAGGGCATTTATTGCTTGAGCAGAGTTTTGTACTTCTTGTGCCACACAACTGATTCCTTCTCCAATTCTTTCTTCCCTGGCTCTCATTTCTCTTCCAATTGTTTCCTCAAGTGCTCTCATTTCATTCAGTCTAGTTGAGTTTGTGCTCAAGCTCTGTTTTCCTCTGAGGTTTGCTTGTAAGCATTTTGGAGTCATTCTCTTCTTTTGCATTTCTGTCTGCCTTTAGTATCTCTGCCATCAAACTAGCTCATCATGGCATGGTTCCTTTTTCATTTGCCCATTTTTCCATCCTACTTCCTGACTTTGGATTTGATGATAGGGACTGGACTTTGCCACACTTCGGGAGGGAATCTGGGCTGGCCTTGTTGCTGCTTTCTTAGAGTAATAAATGTTTATTATTCTAAGATTTCAAGGACAGGCTGGAGACCTGTAAGTTTTCAGGGCTCCCAAAGTAATCTACCTGATCTAGGGCAAAGTCTGATCACCAACCCTCTGGTCTGAACTCTCTTAAGTTCTTGACTTGTGTTTGGGTCCGTGCAAGAGGAGATGCTACAGGACTCTACCCCAATGCCCATCTGGCAAGCTCTGTTCATTCAGAGCAGCAGAACTGGAGGCTCCCATTTGGTCTAGGATTCCTGACTTGGTCATTCCTCTGCAGGCTGGGCTAGATGCAAGAAGTGAGAGCTTGCTCTGCACCTGGGGTCTGAGCCACAACGCTGCTGCTGGTTTCTGAATTTCTTCTTTTCCGAATACACCCCCAGGGCTTCCCTACCCAGGAATGCCATTCCTAAATAAGTCCCCTTCTCAGGCTGCTCAGGCTCTCTGGCCCAGAATTGAGTAGTGGGAGACAAAGCTACTGACAGGCATCTGTCTCTGTAATGGTAGCCTGTTTTAGATCTGATGGAGCCCTGGCAAGGTCTGAGACACCCTCTTACTCTGCTGTGCAGCCTCTCCCTGTGTGATAGAGCACCCTGAACTGCACGTTCCAACTCAACCTCCAATGTCCACAGACGTCCCTTGGCCAAGCTGGGCTAGAAAGAGGACTCACTGTGGCTTTTTCTGGGATTTTCCCATCAGGATCAAATCATTTTCCAGATGTGTCTGGAAGAGTTTGTGGATGGGAGCTCACAGCTTCCTATCATTCCACAATCCTGACTCTACCTCCCTATTAAAGTGTTTTTAATGGAAATGTGCTTTGGGAAAAAATATGTTTGTACACAATTTTTGTTCTTTAATTTCTGGAGGTTGAGGAGAATGGTACAATTTTTAATTCTAAGGTCCAGAAAAGTGGCAAGTTCTGAGTAAATGCTTGTCGTAGTTTCAGGTTCTCTTGAATTAATCTCTCCACCCAAACAACTGATTGTGACAATGCTGAAGTAGTCAGGCCCCTTGAGGGGGAAACAGAAGGCAATACATGCCTAGCAAGTCAAACCCACCTCCCCCCCATCTCCCCTCAAATTCCAGAGGAGACAGTTGAGGACACTGAGCCTAAAAGCCCTGAACACATCCAAGCTTCCAGTCCCATGCCTTCAGGTACCGTCCTGGAAAGCAGCCCCTATGCAGATGCACCCAGGGTGCTGCTCCTGCCAGGCCTGCAGCCACAGCTACTGGAGAACCAGAGAGGAAAATTCTCAAAATAGTCAGACAGTTTAACATCAGAAAGTGAGAGGATTCTATCAGTGGAAATAACACTAAAGAAGAGGCATCACCACCTCCTTTGCCATTGCATCCTAGGGACCATGGGGTCTTTCCACGTGCCTTCTATGAGCTATCTCCCATTAGATGTGAGCTCCTGGAGAGCTGAAACCAGCTAGCTTTTCTATTTGTGTACCCAGGGCTTAGCACAGTGCTTGGCACATCAGAAGCACCTATTAAATGCTCCATTTATTCATTTGTTTGTTAAAGAGGGCACTTGTTATTTTTTTTAGAGGGCAAGAAAACAGCTTTTGGTCCCGGAGAAGAAACAATGAAACCTACCTCTCCTTTCAGGGTAGAAACATGGGAGATGTTTCTACTGGATAAGGAAGATGGTATATAATGTCAGACATGGTTTCTGTTTCAAGTATTTTTTACTTGTTTTTCTTTGTCACTTTTCTTTGTTTGTGTAAAGACAAAAGATATCAGTAACTTTTAAAAAAAAAAAAGTTTTACTGATGCTTTTTGTTTCTACTTCAATCAATTCTAGATATATCCACCCCAGCCTCTATATCCCCAGCTAAAAACAGCCAGCAGAGCAGCAGCACTCACAACAACACATAAAGGATTCTGCCCTGAAATCCTAGGCGCAGTCTTCTCCATCCAAAAAAAGCAAGTTGAAAGGAAAAAAAATTTGTTAGGGACCGCTTATGTGCCAGGCACCGTGTTAAGTGCTTTAAAAATATCTCGCTGGATCCTCAAAACAACCCTGAGAGGTAGGTGCTCTTATTATCCTACTTTACAGCTGAGGTAACCGAGGCTGACAGAAGTTAAATGACCAGCCCAGGGTCACACCATCAGTAAGTGTCTAAGGCTGCATTTGAACTCAGGTCTTCCTGACTCAAGGTCCAATGCTCTATTCGTTGTGCAACCAGCTGCCACAATAAAAATCACTGTAAAACAGACTTAATTGACAT
This sequence comes from Trichosurus vulpecula, assembly GCF_011100635.1. Lineage (NCBI taxonomy): Eukaryota > Metazoa > Chordata > Mammalia > Diprotodontia > Phalangeridae > Trichosurus > Trichosurus vulpecula. The sequence goes on along the minus strand of NC_050577.1, from coordinate 219,464,787 downwards.
GTATTGATTTGACTGAAAATCACCAGGGAAGACAGATGGCATGGTCTAGATTAAATGTTCCTTTCACTTTTTTTCCTGTCCTTACGGTGGGATTAGTTGATCTCAAATCATTCAGAAGACCATACTTCTTTTCTTCTCTTTTAATTGAATTAAGTTAAACTAATACCATTTTGCAGCATTAGCAGTCTCCCGGGTAGGTAACATGAATATGCACTGGTATGTTTATCCTAAATATAAAATAAGCATACCTCTCCCATCTGCTGTTCAATAATTTGATGGGCAAGTTCTTCTATGGTTGCCATGATCTTGAGTTGCCAGAACGTCCTGCCAAAAAAGGAAAAGTCTGGTAAGAAATATTTGTGAGGCAATCAGACCTGGCTGAAACTCCACGAACTTTACACACTTCAGAGAGGAGGCGTGCACAAGAGCATATGTGGGAGAACGTGGTTCAGATAAGGTCAGATGAGTTATTCACAGTTCAACTAAAGGATAATCCTACATACACACAAATGGATTTCTGTATTTGAGCTCTACAAGTTTAAAATAAAATATAAAAGCTAGATGCTTCTTTATGGTACTAACCTAAGAGAAAAATTAAATCTTAATGTTTAATATATTTGGTTTACACAAACGAGCTCTTCATTGACAACTTGTGAATAGGATTTGCTAACATTCTGTGGCTAAGATCAATCAATCAGGAATTTATGTGCCAGGCACTATGCTAAGTGCTGAAGATAGTAAGACAAAAATGAAATACTCTTTGACCTCAAGGCGCTTAGATTTTACATACACATATGAGCAAATAAAAAATAAATACAAGGTAATGGGGGAAATTGGCCACCAACATAAAATAGAAGCCATCCAATTTAAGAAGGCTAAAATATAGTTCTACCACAGATATGCTCCTAGATCAAGGGTTCTTAATTTGGAGTCTGTTAACTTGTTAATTTTTATATTTTGCTAACTATTTCAATACAGTTGGTCCACTTTATAATCTGATGTATTTATTTTATTCATTTCAAAATATTATTTGGATAAGGGTTCTATCAGATTCACCAGACTGACAAAAAAGTCCCTGACACCAGAAAGGTTAAGAAGTCTAGTCTTGGACATTCTATCAGCACTTCAAGGTTAACATGCCCCAAACTGAACTCACCCCTTCCTTCAAAGGTGCTTCTCTTTCTGACTTTGATTTCCTAGTGGGAGCCAGCTTCATTTACAATCTTTCTCATAGCTGTCTCCTCCCTACTGGTGATGAGTCACCTTCACCTTATACAAAAGCCTGCCTTCATCACTACCAACCTCACCTATTACCCAAGTCTCCTAATAGCTCTTCCTGATTTCCCTATTACCACCTCCACTCCAAGCCCAATCTAACCTTCACCCCTCTGCTAGACTTGTTACTTTATACACAGATCTGATCATGTCATTCCTCTGAAATAATAATAATAAAACCATATTCCTTACTCCTTATGGAATAAAGGTCAAATTCAAATTCTGAACCTGGAATTAAAAGTGCCCCAAAACCTGGTGCCTTCCTATGTTTTCCATCTTATTTTTTACCATACCTTCTACTTACTCCACAATGCAGCCAAACTGGAAGAGTTGCCATGCCTTGTACTTTCAAATTGCTGTGCCCTCATGCTCTTCCCCATGGTACACCCTACCACCTGTTGAATTCTAACCTGTCCATTAAAGCCCAACTCCAAAGACACCCGAGTTAAGTAAGGAGACAGTAGAGACCACCTCGATGAATTCAAGATGTGGTCCAGATGAACCTCATCAGTCCTGAAAGAACAGGTAAGTACAATGGCCGTCCTATCACTATTAGCGACATTTGAAAGATCATGAACAATAGGACAGGTAACACTCTCCTGGAGAAAGGCAAACATTCTAATAAAAAAAGAACAACTCAACATGTCCAAAACAGAACTCATTATCCTTTCCAAAACCCACTCTTCTTCCCCACTTCACTATTTCTATCTCTGTCAAAGCCATCACCATTCTTTCTCTCTCCCAAGTTCACAATCTTGGATGTACCTGCAACTTCTCACTCTCCCTCACCCCAAACAGCCAATCAGTTTCCATGTCTTGCCATTTCTATTCCCATAACTTTTCTTTACACACATGGCCACCTCATTAAGAATGGCCACTTAATTGGTCCCCCGCCCTTAAGCCTCTCACTACTCTAAACTATTCTTACACAGTTTTTTCTAAAGCCCAGATTTAGCCATGTCACATCCAACTCAATAAAATCCAGGGGCGCTCTATTATCCCTAGGATAACAGAATAAAATATAAACTCCCAAACTCCCTTCTCACCTCCATCTCATAAAATCCTCTTTCTTCAAGATGCAACAAGTACCACTTTCTACAAAGCCTTTTTAAAAAAAATCTTTTTTATTCTGAACCTAAATACCAAAAAAGAAAATTTCTCTACACACAACAAAACACAAAAAGAAAATTGTATATGAAAATGCAAAGTTCCGTGTCATGAGGCTTGGTTTTTTTATAGTATATAATGAATTCTTTGTTACTTTCAAAACTTGTCTATACTTTCATCTGAACTTCCTTCTATGCATTTTTAAAATGCTACAATGGCTCTTTTTTGGCATCACGATTGTTAATTCTTCTTCCTACCCCCCCACCCCCAATTACAAACTGATTTTTTAAAAGGGTGTTGAAAGTCCCTGTAACATATAAGGATAATCAAGCAAAATGAATCTACACAGTCGTAAACGTCCAAAAATGTATGTCTCTGCCCCTTGCGTCCATCAGATCTCATCAGCAGGCTGGTAACATGCTTTACCCCATAGGTCCTCTGGAGACATGGCTGATCATTGCATTGACCAGAGTTCTTAAGTCTTTCCAAGTTTCTTTTCAATATTGATTTCTATATAAAATGTTCTCCCAGTTCTGCTCATCTCACTCTGTAGCAGTTCACCCTAGGATTCCCTGACATTCTTTCTCATTATTCCTATTCCATTAACATACCATACTTGGTCCTGCCATCCCCTGATGGCCCAGGAGGCCATCTACAGCACCCTCTCAGACTCTAGTTCTTTCTTCTCTCCCATCCCCTCTAACAGACCCTTCAGAATCAAGAAGTTTATCTGGCTTGTGACTATTTCTTGGGCAACTCATTTAACCTGTGACTGCCTCAGATGCCTCAACTGTAAAGTGGCTGTTGGGAGAATACAGCACATGGACACATAATGCCTACTGTATGTCAGGTACTGTGCTAAGTGCTTTTCAAATATTATCTTATTTGATCCTCACAGCAATCTTGGCAGGTCAATACTATTTTAATAAATACTAGCTATCATTATGCATCATGCATTATGTTATATTATAATGTTTTGTATATTAACAGTCCATGAGCTCCATTAGGTCAGGGATTGAGTTTTAACAAACAGGAGGTGCTTGATAAATGTTCAATGTATTGAAGAAGGATCCTGGTACTGAAAAGTCAGAAGCTTTGGCTCCATCTGGCTCCTACGCTTATTATTAGCTTTATACCCTTAATCAAGCTAAGTAACCTTTGAGATAATATGTGAAAGGGCTTTCTTAACCCACACTGGACTAGACCAATGTAATGTATTAATTAAGCTGAGTTTTGCTAGGTAATACTTGCCTTCCTTTCCCCATAGGATTAATTCTTATGATTATCTGCTTCAGTCATTAATTTTTTTGCCAAGGAAAGATAATCATCATGGCAGTAATATTTAATGACAGAAATTAGTACTAACTTTTCTACTTAACCATACACTTTAAATGGCAATTCTGGAAAGAAGTTGGTAACAGAATCTGATGTAAACACTGATTATCAATTGCAAAGGGTAGAATTCATTACCCGGTGATACATGCAAATAAATGAAAAGGATAATACAATTAAGCTTTTGTAAAGGCTAAAGATAAATAGAAAAACTTGAAGCATTACAAAGCATTCTAAATCTTAAGAATTATCAAAAAAGAAGAAAAAAGAATTTTAATTAACTCAAATTAATCATAACTTAATAGTAGTACTGTTTTTAAAATAGAGAAATAGGGAAACCATGTAAATCAGATAAAAAGATAAATAGTATAGATGTCCTAATTAATGCAGATAGGATTATAATATTCGTGACTATAAATTACAAACAACAAAAGCCAATTCTATTTAAAAAAATACAGTTCTGGGCGTTGAAGAGTCACTGTTTACAAAATATGAAATTTTAATGCTAAAATTAAGAGGCAATAGTGCTACAGATTTTCATCAATCCTATTAGGAATCTGAAACTGGTAAAAACCCATCATAGCAAGCCAAAGTCATTTTCGCAATTGCGCTCAGGGGAAAATGCTGCCGCTTGGGGTCAGGGCACTATCACCTCTAGCCTAGGTCACTGGGATAATCTCCTGTGGGGCCTCCTGGCCTCAAGTCTCTCCCTCCTTCAGTTCATTCTTCCTAATGCCTCCAAAGGGATCTTCCCTGAGTACAGATCTGATCATGTCACTCCCCCTACGTGAGAATCAAACAATTCCTATTTAGCTCTGAAAGCTCTTCACAATTTTGCCCCCAAAACTCTCCATACTCAATGGCCATTGTTTTCTGGAGCTTCTATATTCTGCAATCCAGCCAAACTAGATTTCTCTCCGTTCCCTCCACAGGACGCTCCATTTCTAGACACCAAGTCTTTGCACTGGCTAGCTCAAGTACATGGAAAGCAGGTTGTTCTCTTCCCTGAAGTAGCTTAAGCAACACCTACACAAGCTTTTCCTGATCTCCTCAAATGCTAGAGCCCTCCCTCCCTCCCAAACTGCCTTGTATTTGACTACCTTCAAATTATTTGCTTTATATAATTATTCTGTATATACTCATTTCCTTGTTACCTCCTCCATCAAAAGATATGCTCCTTGGAAATAAGAATTATTTCATTCATTGTACTTGTAAATCCCAGCAACAAGCACAGCACCTGGCATACAGTAAACACAATAAATAGTTGTTGACTGATTTGAGGTCAAAATTACACTTCAAATCCCAGCTCTGTCACTTACAGGGTATGAGCCCACATATGGGCTTATGAAACTAAATGAATCCTAATGTACTTTCTATCTCTAGCACCATGTGATTTGTAAAAATCCAAACAGAGATACAACTTTTGGATTTTGCTATTTTTAACATTTTCCACAAAATACTAGTATAGCAGTCTACGTCTCAGGAGGTCACGGTCATAAGTAATTTGATTAGTTCCAATCTATCTTTTCCCATAAATGCAAGAGAAATTAAAAATGACTGAAATTGAAGAATTCAACTTAATGCCTTTGCATCCTGGTCTGTTCAGTGGTTTATTTATAGGCCTTTCACTAAAAAAATGGAAGGTAGTTATTGGGCTGCATAAATAGTAATAATCTGCTAAATAAAACTGAAAACTGCTGAACAAATCCACATTGGAGGCACACTAAAGGAACTCTGCTCCACTTAAAAGGAATGACAATAAAAATACACCTTCCATTCCATTCAATTTTGAAAATTTTTACATTACACCATTATCTTACATCTTTCATCTAAATCCAATTTCCCCCTTAGGAGGATATAATCACTCTACCAGCTTGAAAGAATGAGATATTTCAAAAACCCATTCTCACAAACACACAATTCTTAAGGCATGACAGGCTCAAAAAAAAATCTCTTTTATTTAGTTGGTTAAGATATGGAATTGATATTACCAACTGTCATCATAGTGTTTTTAATATGAACCCAGAGTAACTTAGATGTCTTAATGTCCAATACTAAACAACAAAATTTACCCCAACTGGCTAACTAATTTTAAGGATGATGAGTCTTAATTCCTCCCTTAGAAAGAAATTATCCCTCTATTATAAAAAACAGTGGGATCCGTATAGTGCCAATTAGAGAGATATATGTTAAAGAGCAACCATCAAATATGAGAGTTTGGAAGGCAAGTTAGTTAAATGCCTAATAGGTGTTCCTTGTGATAGAAATCCCAGGGAGGAGTGGGCTAGCAGAAGGAGGTCCCAGACCCCAGAGGCACTGTAGACAAGGAAAAGAAGTCCTTGGGAATCTCCAAAGACAAAGAGCCATCAGGGAAGCATGAAATAGTGGTAAAATAACAGGAAGACTTAAGCATGAGGAGAAAAGAGTGCTTTACTGAGTGAGGGGCCACAGTGACCCTAGCAAGTGGTTGGCAAGCAGAACTTACTTTCTATTTGGCATTAAGGCCCAGGAATCAAACAGGGCTAAGGGAGTTTTTCCCTGTTATCGCTTGTCAAGTGAGTCTGTGCCCTTTGATGTCATAAATATTTGTAGTAGAGGTCTAAGTTCATGAAGATTTTAAAATTCATATATTTTTCTTCCTGATTTATATACTTCCCCTTTATTTATGGTTAAAAGAAGTATTCTACAAAGGCCCCACTCTTTAAAAGTCAATCTTACAGAGTGGTGACTTAAGAGAACATTCTTTTCCTTGGGCTGAGAAAGCCACAGAAAAAAATTAATGTGTTTTACAAAACAAATGTAGAAAGCCACTTGCTGGAAGCTTTTAGTTCCTATTAAAATAGAGACAACATAATGAGCCTAAGAAAGACTTCCACATCCTGACCCCCTCCCCTTATCCCCAACCAGGATCCTCCTTAAAGCTTAGAGTTTCTGTCTGAAGAACACAGGGCCTAAAAGGGTGGTGATGTCTAATGGGCATCACCGTACCTGGCTGGTTTGGGGAAGAAAGGATACCAGCGGTGAGAACCTCGTGCTCAAATTTTCTGAGAAGAGGAGGAGGAGAGGTAAAACGTGGGGAAGGCAAGACATCAGAAAAAGGTGGGCAAGCATCATCAACACATAATTCAATAGTGTGCTCTCTTGTCATTCACCAGTTGAACTGAGAGTTTTCCCAGATCCCAAGATATATTTAATTTTTCCAAGGGGACTCCTATGGATAGGCTTTTCTGGGATCCCATTTTTCCCTTAAAGGGCCTTTTCCAAAGTTTTCTTATTTAATTAGTTAATATCTTACCAAATTTTTTTAGTATCTGTAAAAGCATGTTGCAACTTGGAAATTTAGCAGCTACAAATCTTGTCTCTAATTGGTGTTAACTATTTGTAAGAGATGTTGCCCTATCTGCAACAAGAATTCCCCTAATTTAAAAAAAAAAGGGAAAAGAACCTACATGTATAAAAATATTTGTGGCAGCTCTTTTTGAAGTGGCAAAGAACTGGACATTGAGGGGACGCCCATCAACTGGGGAACAGCTGAACAAGTTGTGGTAAATGAACATAATGGAATGCTACTGTGCTATAGGAAATGATGAGCAGGTGAGGAATTTCAGAAAAACATGGAAAGACTGACATGAACGGATGCTGAGTAAAGTGAGCAGAATGAGGAGAACACTGTATACAGTAACAGCAACATTGTGCGATGATCAAGTATGATATACTTAGCTCTTCTCAGCAATGCAATGATCTAAGACAATTCCAAAAGACTAATGATGGAAAATGCTATCCACACCCAGAAAGAAAGAACTATGGGGTCTGAATGCCCATTGAAGCATAGTATTTTCACTTTTTAAAATTTTGTTTTTTATGGCTTTTCCCTTTTATTCTGTTTCTTCTTTCACAACTGACTTTCACACGACTAATGTGGAAATATGCTTCCATGATTGTACATGTATAACCTCTATCAGATTGCTTGCCATCTTGGGGAAGGGGGTTGGGAAGAAGGGAAGGAGAAAAAAATTTGAAACTCAAAATCTTATAATAAATGAATGTTGAAAACTATCTTTACATGAAATTGGAAAAAATAAAACACTAGTTACAAAAAAAGAAAAGAAAAATGATGTGCCTATTAAAAAAAAAAAAAAGAATTCCCCTAATTGCAAAAGGGAATGTTCTAACTGCAACAGAGATTTGTCTAGACTCATACACACTATTACAAGACAGACAGACAGTACTACAGATGAACAAACAGAAACACTTCTAATGTCAGAATGCTTTGCAAACTACACAAAAATCAAAAAAGACACAAAAATGCCTATTGGCAGAGTCCTCCTCCCTGCCTCTCACTGAGGTCAGTGAGAGCTAAGTCTGTGCTAGCTGAGGGAGTGTCTGGTATACACAAGGCACATAAGAAATGCTTACTGACTGACTGACCCAAAACTTCTCAATTGAATAGGAAGCTAAGTCACTGGCAATAAGTGTTGGGTTACCTTTGACAACAGAGGAAAAGGTTTCAAAGAAGAGCTATGGCGAATGACAGCCATGCCCAAAAGAGAGCTCTCTCTGAACCATCAACTCTGTCAAGGGTACCATTTCCCCCAGTTACCAGAACTTGAAGTCACAGGAGCTCACGGTAGGCTGGCCCTTCAGAGATCACCTAACCCAAACCACATCTCAAAGATTTGTTTCCTCTATGACTTTTTCTGACAAACACGATCATCTTGCCCCAAGATGCAGACCTCCTGAGATGATGAATTTACTATACCTCTCAGGATAGCTCTAACAGTGGGATGTTTTTCTGTTTTCTTTTCCTCATCTGTAGAATGGGGTAATACTACTCAAGACTATCTGCGTCCCAGAATTTTTGTGAGGAAAGCACGTTGTAACTCCAGAACCAACATAGGAGTTATTTTACAAACCTGAAGCAGAACAAGCTTAATTCATTTTCCACATAATGGTCCTCACTTGGAAGGGGCTATAAAGCTACATCTAAGCCAACCTCCCTTCCTAGAGGAATACTGACCACAAATGAGAGGTTGGTGTGCCATCAGCCAGTACCTAAACACGTTCAGGGACAAGGAACTCACTATTCCACAGCACATCTTCCTCCAGTGCTAGAGGGCTCGAATTCAATTTGATCTAACCAACAGTCATTAAGCACCTACTGTATTGTACAAGGCACAATACTAGGGCTTAGGGACTTGAGGACAGAAGTGGCAAAAGCAGCCCCTACCTTAGGGGTGGTGAAATTCTATCTAACATGTACACAATGGCTGAGTAAATACAAGGTGACTTGAGAAAGAAAAATGTACTAACACTCAGTCAGATTATAAAAATTCTCCCTTAGAAGGTACCTGGAACATGAGATAAACCTTGAAGGAAGCTAAGGATTCTAAAATGAGATGAAGAAAGAGTACATTCCAGGAATGAGATGCAAAGTCTGTCATAATGTGCAAAAATCTGCCTTGGAACTTGTTCCACTGTCCTGTTTTTTAAAATGTATTGATGCCTGTTGTTTAGAACACTGTAGCATCAATGATGTCCCATTACATTCATCTATTATAATTTCTTCAGAAATCCCCTCACCAATAGGCACCCACTTTATTTCTAGGGTTTTTTATTTTGCTGCCACAGAAAATACTGATATAAATATTTATATGCACACATACACATTTTGTTTTGTTTTTTTCGGAGGGGGGAGGCAAGACAATCGGGGTTAAGTGACTTGCCCAAGGTTACAGAGCTAGTAAGTGTTAAGTGTCTGAGGCCACATTTGAATTCAGGTCCTCCTGACTCCAGGACTGGTGCTGTATTCACTGCTCCACCTCACCATATTTGTATGTTTCTATCTATCTACGTCTGCCTGGCACATAGTGATACTGATAGTTGCCTTTATGACATCCTTGAAATATACGCTCATTAACAATATCTCTAAGTCAAAATGGGATGAAAAATTCAGTTACTTTCCTAGCATAGTTCCAAATTATTCTCCAGAAAAGTTGGACTAATTCATAACTCCAACAGCTATACCTTTCCAGATAGCCCTTCAAATACTTGAAAAAAGCCATCTATCCTGGCCCACTGGTAGCCAGGCTTTTCAAGTGTCTATAGTAAACAAGGCACTTCTACAAGGCCCTGAGATCAAGGCAGTTTTAGAAAGCTGGGGAAAAATGCCTTCTAGAAGCATTATTGGGGCGAAGACACTCCCTGGAGAGTAGCTAGAAATGGTGAGGCTAGGCTTTAGGCCTTCCACCTCCTTAATCCAAGTGATCTCAGTTTTCAAGAGCATTTGCATAAGCACATTCCAAAATGCAATATTTAGACAACTTCAGAGACAGCACTCTGCTATCAAATTCAAATCATTTTTCTCCTCTCTAAAACTTACAACCATAATTTGGAGTGGGCTGTCTTAGTCCCCCATGTAGCCAATCACAGAATCCTAGCAATTTTTCCTTTAAAAAGTTTCCTCCAAATTCACCCGTAATTCAGTATTTGCTGGGCCCTCATTCAACCAGTATTTACTGATTGGTAACAGTGGTGGGTAACATTTCCTCTACTCTGGGGAAAAAAAAAAAACAACCACCTTTCACTGTTGGAATACTGATTGTTCACCTGGGGTGAAAGCATTTGATTCCTATCCTGTACACCTTTTGGAGGTTTCCTTGCTAGTGATGCGTTAACAAGTACTACTACTTTCTGCAGGGGTATAGCAAGTGGTCTAGAACTTCTTTTCACAAATTCCACCCATTATTGTCTTCCTTATTCTTTAAAAATACATCTATTCATGTAATAGCAAGTTTTATTCCTAAGATAAATATTAAAACCTTAAACATCTTATCCCGCCTTGGGTTTAGGGATTTTCCCCCTCCCACACCTACTGATTCAATTCAACAACAATCAAGGTATATTAATTTCCAACAAGAGGCAAGGCACTGAATTAAGGGCTGGGGATACAAAGATGACAGGTCTTTGTCCTCAGTGGGCTTATGACAAAATGAGGGAAATAAGATATGCACAAACTTGTATAGTACAAAACAGACTGAGTTAAATTCATAGGATTAGCCTAGGCAAAGTGCTAGGAAAGTGGGAACAGTGTCAGCAAAGGTAAACAGATAAGGAACAGGGACTGGTGTCTAATCCCCTTCAGCGGGAACACGGCATTTGATGGGAGGTAATGCGCTAGGCGGCTCAGTCGACAGAGTACTGGGCCTGGAGTCCAGAAGACCTGTGTTCAAATCCAGCCTCAGACACTAACTAGCTGTGTGACTGACCCTGGGCAAGTCACTTAACTCTGTTTTCCTCAGTTTCCTCATCTGTAAAAAGAGCTAGAGAAGGAAATGGCGAAGCACTTCGGTATCTTTGCCAAAAAAAAAAAAAAATCCAAATGGAGCCACAAAAAGTCAGATGCTACTGAAAATGAAATGAGAGGGAGTCAAAGTCAGAAAATGATGTTGAAGCTGGGTTGGGTTGGCATTCAAGGCTCCTCACAAGGAGTTTTAATTTTATTTGACAGTGAATGGGGAAGCCCTAATGGCTTCTGAGTAAAGGAGTGTCAATCAGAGCTATGGGTTTGCAAAATGACTAAGGTGGCAAAATTGTAAATGATGAATTAAAAAAGGGTAAGACTTGGAGGATAGGATATTACTTAGGAGATTATTACACTGAAAATGGCACCTACTGAATTAATGCCACAAAATGAATCTAAACTGTCTATCTACAATTTGTAGTCCAGAAATACAGAAACACAGCAAAATTCTCTCTGTAAGGGAGGAGATTAGAGCTTTGGAATCTGGCAACCAGACAAATTTTTATACTATGTGTATAAGTCACTTTTAGGCTTCTGAAGATGTTACAGAAAGTCCTATTTTATTACTGAAACACTACATTGTTTTACAAGTTACACTCAATTATACAGTTTCCTCTATCAACACTCATTGCTGAAAAGTGAAAATCAGTAGAAATGTGGTACAAGGAATGGTGCCTATAAAGGCACAGAAACCCAACAAAGATCTTCCAAACCAGTAACATGAGGGGGATTCTAGAAGCTGGAGGGCTACTTTTCCAGGATGCTATGGAGATAGGAAACGTGCTTCAGGTAAACGGTAGAATCCCCTAGCTGATGAGGTTCCTCCAACTCTATTACTGGAGTCAATATAATTAAACTTTTAAGTGCCTACTATGCACTAGACCTAGATATGTGTTAGGGCATAAAAATAAAACAATCTCTGTCTTCAGGGGCAATTATGCTGGGAGAATACAAACACAGCTTGTTTAACATGAATTAGGGAGTGAAGGGAACAAGGGAGCAATCCGGAGAACACAAGCTGTTTCCTCAAGGAAATACTGTTTTATTTTTGCCTTTGCAGTCCCAGAACCTAACACAGTGGCTGACACCTAGTAGGTGCTTAATAATTACTTGCTGAATAAATTAATAAACAGCACAAATGAAGGTGGTGGCCATTGGAATGGTGAGCTCAAGAACAGGGAACAAACACCTCAGTGTGACTGAAAAGATGACTGATAAGGAAGTATGGATGGAAAGGGGGATGGGAGTGCCTTCAAAGAGGTCAGATTAAATCGGGAACCACTGAAGGTTTCTGAGCAGGGAGTGACAAGGGCACACCTGCACCCTGATTATTTTGGAAGCTATGTAGAAGGAGGCAAGAGCCAGAGGAGCACTGAAGAGGCTACTAACAAGTCCAGAGAAGTGAGGTGGTGAGTGGAGAAAGGCACTGATGCCAGAGATGCTTTAGGGACAGATGGCAACTAAGTGGATGCCTGGTCCTTTGGGCACAGCAGGAAAACAGATGGCAATCTGTCTTCTTTGATGTCATTTCCACTGACGAAACCACGTCCACTTCTGATGCTGGCACACAGGGCAGTGCCAAGGACTTTTGTGGGGAAGAGTCTGCAGTAATTGTAGCAGAAATGGATGCCCAGCTGAGTGTTCATAAGGTTATTCCCCTGGGCAACAGCTGCGGGGGCTGGGAGGGAGAGGGGGCAGATGCCATCCTCACAGTTGTTGGGCCTGGCCATAGCATGGCACTTGGCTGGTTGTTACTATTGGTAGCAGGCATGGTGGGCCCCTTCTCCACAAAGGTTAGCTTCAGGGGTCCGGCAGGAACCAGAGCCAATGAATGGTCTGATCTCTAAATTATCTTCCAGCTTTAAATTTATGACCCTATGATTAATAATATAGTATACATTAACAATTAGGTTAATTGCAATTAAATGTTTCCCACACAGTCATCAATGAGAATTTTTCATCTCCAAAAGGTGGCTTCTGACCTACCATGTAGACACATTCAGAGACAAATAAATAAGGATGTAAGTTTGGTGGGATAGAGCGAAGTCCTCTGGGAAAGATTTATAGCAGATCAGCAATAAAAGACAGTAGTCAGCAACAGATAACTGTGGTGCTGACATAAGCCATATGTATAACTGATCAATTACTTAAGCACCTGAGGCACTTTTCATTAAGAAAAACTAATGCCTTTCACTAAACCGGTGGCTAAAAGCATTTTTCTGCCATTCCATCTTATGAAGCTACTTGTGCCTCAGCATAGTTGCTCCAGCACTATAAGCACTCTAAGATCTGGCTATTAAAATCAGAACCATAGTACCGAGAGCACCCCCTTATACAGGCATACAAATGTCACTAAGTGTGGGCATCCTACAACCTCTATCCTGGGCTGCCTTCCCTCCCAGTAATCTCATTAGCTCCCATGGGTATAATTAGCATTTTTCTACAGATGACTTCCAAATAATTTCCTCCTCAACTCCAGCCTCATGTTACCAAGTATCTGCGAAACCATAGCTCACATGCTCCTATTTCTGCCCAAACCCATCCCCCTCTAAATTTCCCTGCTTTATTAAAGACATCACCGTCTTTCTAGTTACCTGGTTTTGTAAATTCAAGTGTGACAAGATCTTGTCTCCTTGCTCTCTCCTTCTTCCCCATATGCCACTGAAATGATTTTCCTGAAGCTCAGGTCTGATTATCTCCCCTACCCCACCTCCATAAACTCCAGTGGCTTCCTATTGCTTCCAGGAGCAAATACAAAATGTTTTGTTTGGCATTCAAAGCCCTTCATAACCTACTGCCCTCTGACTTTTCCAGTCTTCTTACACTTTATTCTCCAACACAACACATACTCTTTGATTCAGTGATATTGGCCCCATGGCTATTCCCTCCATCTCTCCGCTCTGGGCACTTTCTCTGGCTGTCCCCCTTACTGAAATGCTCTCCTTCCTCCACTCCAACTACTGACTTCCCTGGCTTCCAAAACAAAATCCCACCTTCTACAGAAAGCCTTCCCCACTCCCTCTAAATTCCAGTGCTCCCCCTCTTCTCATTTTATTATTATTTATCCTGTATGTAGCTCACTTTGTATGTATTTGTTTGCACAATGTCTCCCCCCCTTAGATTGTATGCTCCTTTAGGTTGATGCTGTCTTTTGCTTCTTTTGTATCCCCATAGTGTCCGGCACACAGTAGGTGTTTAATAAATGTTTACTGACTGACTGATCAAGATGTAATCAATTTTGAAGTTTTCCATTCAATAAAGCCTGGTTCATTACACTGTTATCTTTCACTACCCATTTTGTATCAGTCTCCATGTACAAGGAGCTAAAGGGCACAGTGAATAGGGCCCTGGTCCTGGAGACAGGAAGACCTGTGTTCAAACATGGTTTAAGGCACTTGTTAGTTGTGACCTTAGGCAGGCCACTTACCCACTGCCTGTCTCAGTTTCCTTGACTATAAACTGGGGATAAATAATAGTGTAGAGGCCTATCACATTATAGTCGTTCTGTCATTCAATCGTGTCCGACTCTTTGAGACCCTGGGGACCATACTGTCCATGTGGTTTTCTTGGCACACATACTGGTTTGCCATTTCCTTCTCCAGTGGATTAAGGCAAACAGGTTAAGTGACTTGTCCAGGGTCACATAGCTAGTAAGTGTCTGAGGTCACACTTGAACTCAGGTCTTCCTGACTCCAGGCCCAACACTCTATCCACTGAGCCACACAACTGCTTCCTAGGCAAACACAGAGGTAAAGTGATTTGCCCAAGGTCACACATCTAGTAAATGTCTGAAGCCTACCACACAGTGGGCACTATATAAATGCTCATTCCCTCCCTCTCCAATCACACACCTTTGCTCAAGTGCAGGGCACTCCGACTCTTGCAACAAGCCCACCAACCAGTCTTTTTGCTTCTCTCTCTTCCAATTCATCCTTAACATGGCTGTCAAATGTACTTTTCCTAAAACACCTATTTGACTATATCACTCTCCTGCTCAAAACTCCCTGGTGGATTCCTACTGCATCTAAGATCGGTCAACCAAAAAAGGCACTTAGCATATATTCCCAGTTCACAGCAGTAGTTACAAAGACTTAAGTCAAAGAGCATCTCTCCTGGAGGACTTGATCTTTCATCGGGGTACACCTAAGAATACACAGATTATACTCAAGGGAGCAGCCTGCAGCAGCACATAGGAGAGAATCAAGAGAGGCCTCATGTTGGAGGAGATATCTGACAACAATATAAAGACCAACAACTCTGAAAGTCTTTACAACTGATCAATGCAAACAAAGCACCACTCCAGAGATCTGAACAGGAGGTATGTGCTGCCAGAAAGGAGATGGACTTAAAATGCAGAATGAGACACTGTTTTGAACATGGTCACTGCAAGATTTTTTTCGCTTAGCTATGCATATTTGTTATGAATTTTCTGCTTTTTAAAAAAATTATTCACCCAGAGGAGAGAAAGAAAGTGCTTGTCCGTTCGAAGAAAAGATAATTTTGAAAAATAACTGTTCAAAGGAGGTAGTGTTTGAGATAAGCTTGGAAGGAAACTAGGGATTTGAAGAGGGAGAAGTGAAGGGGAATCTCATTCCAGGCTAGGAAGTAGAAAAGCAAGATGAGCACAGTGGAAAGTCTGATGGACTTTAAGACAGATTTTGTTCAAATGAGAACTCTGCCACTTGTGAGATGTGTAACCTTGGGCATGTCACCTGTACTCTCTGAACCTCAGTTTACTCCCCTGTAAAAGGAGGCAGTTTGACTAGATCACCTCTAAGGCCTATCCAACTATATGCCTATGACCTTAATGAATTTTGTCTTTGATCTCAGAATAGCAAACCTCTGAGAAGTTTACTGGGCAGGAGACTGTCATGGTCACACTTGGGCTTTGGAAAAATCACTTTGGCAGCTCTGTGGAAGATTTATTAGGGAGGAGAAAGTTGAGGCTAGAATCCTAAGTAGGAAGTCCAGGCAAGAGGTGATGAGGGCCTGAACTAGGCTGTTGGCCTGAGTAGAGTAGGGGAATACACAACAAAAAATGTGGAGGTGAAACTTGTCAACTTGGGTATACTGTCCTGGGAGGGCAAGGAGTTGAAACTGAGAACACTGGTGGCTGCAAGGAAGACCTGTGCCTCAAAGGAAATAGGAAATGAAGAAGAGAGGCGGGTTTGGGGAAGAAAGATAATGAGATCCATTTTGGACAGACTTTCTCCATCTGTATACCTTTGCCTCGACTTTACCTAACACCTGGTATTCACTCCCTCCTTACCTCAACCTCAGAGTTCCCCTATTCCTTTCAGATGCATGTTCAGTACCATCTTCTGCATGAAGCTTTTCCTAATAGTCCTCCCTCCTGTCCCCCTTCCCCTGCCCTGCCTAGCTACTGCCTTGTATTTCGCTACTTTGCATATATTTGTATTTCTTTACTTTATATTTATTCTGCACACACATCTTATCTCACATAAGAATGTAAGCCCCTTGATTTATTCTTTACACTTGTATCCCCAATGCCTCAACTCTCATTTTGCCTGCATTCTCTAATAAAAGAAATATTTTTAAAAATGTTACTTTATTAATTTTTAACATTCATTTTTTTTATTTTGAGTTCCCAATTCTATCCCTCCTTCCATACCCTCCCCCCCACACTGAGAAGGCAAACGATAAGATACCTGTTATACATGTGAAGTCATGCAAAACATATTTCTATTTTAGCTATGTTGCCAAAGAAAAGCAAGAAAAATAAAGTGAAAAGCCATATGCTTCAATCAGAGTTCATCGGTTTTCCCTCTGGAGGTGAAGAACATTTTTCATCATAGGTCCTTTGGAATTGTCTTGGATCACTGTACTGATCAGAGTAGCTGTTACTGTGTACAGTGTTCTGGTTCTGCTTACTTCACTGTACTTCAGTTCATATGTCTTCCCAGGGAAAAGAAAAGAACAAACTTTAGACCAGGGATAATAAGGACACAAATGGCTAAAAGGAAATTGAAACCCAAAGGAAGTTGAAGAGGTAAAATTACCTATATGGATTTTTTAAAAAATAAGCTAAAAAAAACCAAAATTTTGACTGGCTTTTTATCATGGCTCCTCCCTGCCTTTCTCTTCTCATACCTATCATACTCTTCATGCATTTGGTTCTAACCCAAACTGCCTGTCCCCATCCACTACATTCCATCTCTCACGTCTCTTCCATGCTTGGGGCCTCCTCCTTTTCTTACCTCCACCAGGCAATTCCTAGCTTCTTTCCCTGGTAGAATTCTTGCTTCTAATGGCTCTCATCAACCCTTACACATAGGCCTTTCCTAATTCCTATCAACCCTTCCCCCATCCCCAGGCTGATCTTAGATAACTCTGTATGTAACAAGTATGTCTGCCTTGTAGTAACCTCCCTATAAAATCTAAGTTCCTTTATGGGAGAGGCTTTCATTTTTGTCAACATATTCCTGAACCCCAACACAGATTTTTAAACACAGTGGACACCTAATATTTGTTGAATTAAACCTTGTATCCTTGCAATCTGGCTTCCAACCCCACTACTCTACTGAAACTACTGCTCTCACTCCTTTATTCTCCTGTCTCAGTCTGCAGTTTTTTGACATTTTCTTTAAAAGTGACTAAAAGGTCCATGCTCACCCAGGGGATCTCACTGCTAGGCATAGCATAGAGGTCAAAGAGGTCAAAGAAAGTTAAGAAAGATTCCATATCCCTCAAAATATTTATAGCAGTCTTTTTTGTAGCAACCCAGAATTGGAAACTAAGTAGACAGAAACAAATCATGGTACATGCATATAACAAGCCCTAAGAAATGAATATTAAGAATAAGAGGTGGTGGGGGCAGCTAGGTGGAGCAGTGAGTAGAGCACCGGCCCTGGAGTCAGGAAAACCTGAGTTCAAATCCGGCCTCAGACACTTGACATATTTACTAGCTGTGTGACCTTGGGCAAGTCACTTAACCCCAAGTGCCCTGCCAAAAAACAAACAAAAAAAAGAAAATGAGAATAAGAGATGCGTAAGAATTGATGCAAAGTGAAGTAAGAAAAACCGAGAAAACAATATATACCAAGTAAAATATACAACAATGTAAATGGAAAGAAAAAATAACTAAGTTTTATATTCTGGTTTTTTTATATTGACCAAGCTTGGCAACGGAGAAAAGCTGAGAAAATGTCCCTCCCTCCCTTCTTTGTCAAGGCTGGGGACCATGGCAGTAAAATATTGTTAGACTTAGTTAACATGAGTGAGTTTTGTTGAACTGCTCTCTCCCAATCTCTTCTTTTTCCTTTATGACATGAGATGGCTCATAAAATGAAGAGGGGAGGACCAAAGATATAATAACAAATGAAGGTGATTAAAACACATCAATTTTTAAAAGCTTTTAAACTTTTTTAACAGAAAATTGTTAGGTATTCCACCACTTCTATAGATCAATAGAAGGAAGGGAATGGGTAAAGATAAAAACAGAATTCAAAGATTTAACTTTTCCTACAGCACCAATTCTCAACTCCACCCCACCCCCTTCCTGAAGTAAGGAAATGTGATGTACTTGGTTACACAATCGCCACAATTTACTTTTAGGATACTATCAAATACTTTGAGGACAAAATGACATATCTTAACTGTAAGGTCCTGTCCATCTCCCTATTCAGATTAGGTCCCCATGAATGATCTTTGAGATAACTTGCTTCTTCATTCTCCCCTTCATATAAAAATTTATTTTTATTTTATTTTCATTTTATTTTATTTTTATTATCTTTTATTATTTTATTATCTTTTTTCATTATATTTTTTTCTTTTAGTTTATTAGTTTTTTTATTATGGTATTTTTCTTTTATTATCTTTTTCATCTTTTATTATTATTCTCTTTGAAGAAATTCCTAATGAAGACTATAAGTTTGATCTTAGTATCCATCAACAATTCATCTTGTGATATATGTAATGTTTGTGTCAAGGTGGGTGGGGGGGACACTAACTAGAAGAAACAAAAGCCCCTTTATAGGAAGTAACAGAAGCAGGTCCTGAAAGGAACTAAGCCCAGGGAAACAGGAAGTGGAATGGCCCAGCCCAGGTACAAGGAAGCCAGTTTGACTATGAAGCAGCCTTAAATGCCCAGAGGAGTTTGTATTTTATCCTAGAAGAGAGAGGGAGTCACTAGAAGCATGCTTAGTATTTGTTGATAATAGTGAAGACAACTAAATGGGTTGAAAGGAGGAGAATATGAATGTGGTGAAAAAAGAAAAGGGCCAAATGGCTGCGGGCAGAAGAAGAGGATAGATGATGATTAAAAACACCAAATATTTGTAAATAAACAAGGTTACAAAAGCCCAGTTTTCAATGGAAACCATTAAAGTCCTGTCGAAAGATTTTATGGGCAAAGTGCCTGACCACATCATTCCAAGTGTGTCTAATTGCGTTAAATTGGTGGAAAGCTTTCAAGGCTGAGTGACCCAGAGCTTTTCTTCTGGCAGAGTTGCTGGTGAAAAAGAACTAATCCCTTCGTAGTAGCAATTCTCTATCACAGGAAGACTAGGAACATACAGAAGTAATTTTTTAAAAAAGTTTCTATGTCTGTCAAGTGAGAACATCTGCATAGGACTATACTGTTTTTACTTCTTAAATCTCTCTCCTTACTATTCCCACAATGACGACCAGAGTTCTGATGCTCATCACCTTTCTATTACTCTAACAGTCTAATTATCTATCGACTACAGCCAAATTAATCTTTCTGAATACAGCTCTTATCAAGTTAACCAATACCCCCTTTTATCCTCCCAAACCAAATACATACATTTTCATTATCTACCAAATAAAATCCAGAATACTTAGCCTGCAATTCAAAGCCCAAGGCAATCTGCTTTCAACTACCTTTCCAGCTTTAATTTTACTACTTACTACCCAGCATACACCATAGCTGCAGCTAAAATGCTATGTTCTTCCTTCCTCAAATGTATTATGTGCTTTCCCACTGATTGGTTCACCCTGTTTCCTCTGCCAATTATATCTTCCCTTGGCCCTTTCCACCATGTGTGATTCCTATCCATCCTGCAAGGCCCATCTTTTCATCATCTGTAAAATGAGTATTGTACTGAAATGACCTCCAAGTCTCTTTATCTCTTAAGATTTGAACACCACTTTTTCTGATAATGCTTATCAATCCCAAACATCCTCCAGCCCCGCCTAGCTCTAGGCAGAATATGATCAATCCAAAGGAAAGTTCCAAACAAAATGCACTTTCATTTTCTGCCTTGTACTTTAATTATGGTATAAGTGGACAAGTCTTATTTCCCCTCCTAGTTCATAAGGGCAGAAACCTCATCTTATTGGCTTGATAAAGTGACTACTCTAAGAAAAAAACAAAACCTAGCTATTCATCCTGAAATGTTTTTGCAATGCAACTCTACCATTTGTAGAAAAATTGCTCTCATAATTAGACTGATGTTAATATTATTCTATATCACTCTTACATACATCTACCTTTGGTGCTTCAATATTTGCTGCAAAACATGTAACTAAGTATTGAAGAATGAAGTTAAAAGAAATCATACTGAGGCAACAGAGGAATTAAAAAACCAGAGAACATGGACGACCTTATCCAGCTGCTTTCCTCCAGCCTGAACCAGCACTTGCAGTTTTGCTCCTGTTTCGTCCATTGAAGAAAATCTATCTTGTTATTTATGTTCCACTAACCCAGAGCATCAGTTAACTCTTTCTCAACAGAGAAGTAAGCAGATGCCCACAGGCCGAAAAAGTATCTTATAAAAGTCATTAGCAAAATGCTTTATTCAGCCTGACCTAAAAACTGACCTCTCTCTCACTTCAAGGCTTACCATAAATCCTCTATTAAAGGGCACAAAAATTCCTGTCATTCTTATAAAAGAATTCCTGTACCACAAGGCATAAGTCTTTTAAAAGCTAGGTCAAAAGCTTTCTCAGTTTTTCCTCACAGAACTCAGTAATTCCCAAACCTGATTTTCCAATTAGTTTCCAAAATTTTCCGAGAGCATTTAGAATATTCTCCAAAGAAAAGTAATTTGAAAATGCTTTAAAGTTTGGTATAAATACATGCCACATTAGGGGAAGGGTTAAAGAAGGAAAAGGAGTTTTGAAATCTAATTAAAAGGTGTCATCCAAGTGTTGGTATTCACTGTCCTACTCACAAATTGCTATTATAACCACTGACTGAAATAGGGAGATGAGGTGAGTGTGTGTATAGAACATTCTTAAAATCTAGAGATATCTGGATAGTAAGAGTTGTGGGAAGGGATGTACAGAAAAAGAATTCTGGTGAAATGTGCTATAGAGCTAGTGTAGTACAGTGGGATATGCTCCAAACTCAGTGTGATACACTATGGGAGGTGAAACTACCTTTTAAGCAGCTGACCCAATGTTTATTTCCCAACAGAGCAACTGATATGCATTTATTAAAGCAATAAAGACATATCTGTACACATACATGTATACACCTATACATACTATATATATGTATGCCAGGCACTGTCCTTGGTGCTGGGTATACAAAGAGGAAAGTGAGATAATCCCTCCCCTCAAGGAATTTACATTATGCAGGGAAGACATGTATATACAGGTAGATACAAAATAAATACAAGGTAATTTGAGTAATGGAGAAATCGGTAACTAAGGGGATCAGGAATTGACTTATTCAGAAAGAAGAGGGTGCTGAAACTGAACTTTGAAGGAACTAAGCATTCTAAGAGGCAGGTAAGGAAGGAATGTATTCCAGACAGCTCCCGAAAAGACACAGAAACAGCAGATGGAGTTGTGAGAAGGAATGACTGAAAAAGAACTTATAAAACACTGAAGATGCAAACAAACAAAAAAGACAGTTCCTCTTCTCAAGGAGCTTCCACTCTAATTGAGAGAGACACCACTTATAGGAAAGTTCAGTGGCAGGGCTGAAAACAAAGGCACCGCAGTTTGGAGTGCTTCAGCTAGAGGGAACCATCCCACTGCAACTGGGCAGGGGAGAATGGCCATCCAGGTCAGAGGGCAAGAGCGATTCTGGGTTCCCTCTGGCAGGGGGTGGGGTTTGAGGGAAGGAAAAGGTCAATCTGAGTCCAGCAAGGTGAGGAAGAGGTAGGAAAGTCTGAGGAGGCATCAGAAAGCAACTTGAGGTAGCGCAGGGAGAAGACAGCAAGTAAGTCAGTTTGGTTGGCCATTCAGTGAGTGAAAGGGAGTAAAATGTAATAAGGCTAAATAGGTAGGTTGGATCTAGGCTGTTACATGTCAAACAAATATTTGACCCTAGAGATAACAAAGAGCCATTGAAATTTACTGAGTAGGAGAGTGATATGATCAGATCTGTGCCATAGGAATGTCACTTTTCCCCCAGCCAACAAACTCAAGGAGGGTGAGATGAAACCCAAAAGAATGAGATTAAAGTAATAATATAGAAGTTAAAGTGGACTTTAATGCCAGGTTGCCCAAGAAATGGGAAATAGGAAAATATCAGTCATGCTATGGTTGCTCAAAGGAATTTTATTGGCCAAGGGTCATCAAGCATTAAAGATAGAGGCATACCTCAGTTAGAAACAAGCCTCTGACAGTTACTAACTACATGGTTCTGAACAAATCACTAACCTCTCTAAGCATCGGGTTCCTAATTTGTAAAATGGGGTCTCTATCAGTAAAAACAAGAAGCTTCACAAGAGGCAGTGTGGAATAATGGACAGAGTGCTGACTTTAGAATCAGGAATCTGAGTTCAAGTCCTACCACTGACAGAAGGCTGGCTGTGTGACCCTGAACAAATCACTAGCCTTCTCTGGGCCCCAGGAAACCTCCAGGACAATCAGTTGCAGAGCAGGTACCAATCTGCACTGGCAGAGGGAGTTCCTTGTTAGCAATATCAATCAGTATCACAGGTCCTGGCCAAAAACACACCAAAACTGCCACACACCTCTATAGTAAGACCCAAATCTCAAGTGAGATAATATATGTGAAGCATTTTGCAAGCTTTAAAGCAAAACATAGAGGGCAAGTAGTAGTAGTACTAGTACTGGTAGTAGTAGTAGTAGCAGCAGCAGCAGCAGCTTATGTACAAGTGGACAGAAAAACCTCCTCATTTTAGAAGCTGTGCAGCACTGGAGAGCAAGAGTTGATAGGGAAAGGCAATTTCCATCACTCACCCCATCCCATCCCACCCCCAAGTAGGGCTGAGGGAGAATGACTGAAGTCCCTAAAGAACCCAGGCTGGGAGCAGAAAGAGTCCTATCAGGGCAATGTCCACCACCTGTTCACATAGGAGGGCTGCTGTAGAAGCAGATGCCTCCATCCTTTGTTCAACAAATCTCTTCAGAATTTATCAAGAAATGAAATAAATTTCACCTCTTCCAACCCAACTTCGTAGCAATCATCCAGTACTAGTCTCATTAGGGGGATTAAACAGTGGAAATAGAAGAATTAAAATGATGAGGAGTGAAACTTTTGGTCTAGACCACCTCTGGAGATCCTCCCAGGTCTAACACACTAGGAAGTACGTAAGCTGTCTCACCAACTCTATGCTGCCAGGGACCGCTGCCCTTCTGTCAGCATCTTTCCTATAGCCATGCTCACTACTGCTTCGTAGCAATTTGTCATATAGAAGGCATTTAATAATAACTTACGTGCTATAATCAACTGTATCCTTAAAAGAAACATTTTCAAGGAAGAGCCTGAAGTTAGCATGAAATAATTTGTACCATTTTACTTGCTGGATACGAATTTGGAGGACCTGGGTTTGTACCCCAGTTCTACCAATTAGCACCAAGTCACTTAATGCTTAGACCCCAGGTCCTCATCTGTTAAGACAGAAGTGGAATTAAATGGTCTCATAGGTCCCTCCCAGCTTTAGATTCCATGTGATTCAGTGAACAGAGAAAAAAAATCTACCTTCAGTACCTACAATCTAACATGTATAGATAACAAAATAATAAAAGCTAGATATTTCTATAACAGCTGAAGGTTTTAATGCATTTTGCATATACTCTATCTCAAAGAAGCAAATTATGTGCCACCTACATCCTAGCATGACACAAAATCTTATATATCATAACTTTACAACTGGAAGAACCACTGACTGGGTAGGAGAAAAGAAAAGACCTATTTAGAAATGAACAGGATATAAAAATAAAATGTAAAAATAAAAATAAGATTAAAAAAACCATCTAAAGGAGCCAAATATGTCCTTTAAGGCTTTTGCTCTCCATTTCCAGTTGGTTTGCTGACTGCTGACCTACTTGCTTCAGACTAAAAGACAACTTAAGCTGTTTCAAAGCTGTCGTAGTGGGAGATACACCACTTGACCTGGAAGTCAGGAGACCTGCTCTGACACTTACAGTTGTATGACCATGAGCAAGTTACCACCTTTCAGCCTCAATCTCCTCATGTGTAAAATGGGGAAAATGAGTACCTAAGGAACCTACTAGATAGGGCTGTGATCAAGATCAAATGCAAAAATGTATGCTGAGCAATACAGAATTGTTTTTGGAGGCAGGGTGGGGACCAGATCTGTGATTTTATTAATACAGGGAGATCCAGGTGAAGAACTGACATCTGAGAATAGAGCTATGAGGCCAGGACCTATTTCGGATCTAATGAGTTTTATTTTTCTTTTTTTTTTTGGAGATGAAGTCCTACTTTTGGAAGGTTGAGGAGTGAGGAGGAGAAACTCTCTCCCACTTCTATGCTGATACCAGAAGCTGCCTTTTCTCTTTCCTCCTTTCCGTCTGATCACTCCTCCTCCAAATTCCTTCCTTCCCCCCTTTTCTCTAAAATCAACTGAGACAGAAGTCAGAGTTTAGGAAAAAGACAGCTGGGGCTGATGGCCATAGCTTCTTTCTTCTTATTTCAAACCTCAACTGGTTCCCATATTCTCTGGGCTTGGCCTCCTGGCTTATGGCATGCCATGCTCACACTATGTCTCACTGGACTGGGAGAAGAACAAATGACTGGCTCTTCCCTTTAGCTGTAGGAAAGGAAATCAAACTTTGTGGATAATCGCGAAGACTCTTTTCCCTGGGTCTATTTCCTTCTCTGAAAAAATGGACCAGGCAGTTTCCCAGTGCCTTCTGGCTGTAGAGATATGATCCATCAACACAAGAAGAACAGGACTTTTTCTGAAGCTTTCAGGTCTCAGTCAGCGCTAGAGCCCTGAGACTTTAAATGACCTGCCCAGGGTCAACACAGTCAGTTATGTGTCAAGAGGTGGGACCTGAATTCAGGTCTTGCTAGCACTTTCTTCCTTTTCTTTCTTCCTTAAGACCACTTACCAATGAGCATTATTAAGGGCTTGAAATCTAGCAAGCCTTAATGGTTTTTCATTTACTATTATTAGGTGCTTGGCACATAGTAAGATTAAGAAATGCTTTTTCCTTCATTATTATTGACTGGCACATGATAAGGCTTAATGTCTTTTTACTTGCTATTAAGCTCAATAAATACTTTATCATTCCTTGTTACCAAGTATTTGGCACACAGTGAGGCTTAAAAAACACTTTTCTATTCCTTGTTATTAAGTGCTTGGCACACAGTAGGACTTAACATTTTTTTTATATTTGGCACATAGTAAGGCTTAATAAAATACTTTTAAATTCATCATCATGTACCTTGCACACAGTAAGGCTTATCAATAAAATAACTTTCCCATTCATTATCAAGTGCCTGGCTCACAGTAAGGTTTATTAATAAATGCTTTTTCATTTACCATTACTAAGAGCACAGAACATAGTAAGACAATATCAAAAATCCTTATTCATTCACTATTATTTATTCACTACTGCTTGGCTCACAGTAAAGCCTATTAATGAATACTTTATCCTTTATCATTAATAAGTGCCCAGCACACAGTAAGTCTTATTAAAATCCCTTCTCATTCACTGTCATGAAGTGCCTGGCACACAGTTAAGGTTTATTAATAGGCATTTCATCGTTTATCATAACAGCCCAGCACGTAGTAAGCTGTAATAAAATGCGTTTTCATTCACTGTAACACAGTAGGGCGCATTAATAAATGCTTTGCCATTTGGCATTAGGGAGAGCCCAGCACACAGTAAGACTTAATAAAATGCGTTTTCCTTCACTGTCACACAGTGCCTGGCACACAGTGGGGCGCATTAGTAAATGATGTGCCATTTACCATTAGGCAGAGCCCGGCACCCAGGAAGCTTGCAGGAAGGCTTCCAAACACGGTCCCCAGTGCTGGGCCCCAGGCCGGTAGATCCACCGGCCCTGGGCCGTTCCTCCCTTCCCCCGCCCCGAGATTCTTTATTTTTCGGGGTGCAGACCTCTTTCCCCTCCCCCCGCGGCCCTGCACCGCGCCGGCCCCTTGGGCCCGGGGGGCGCGGCCTGCTCCGGAGCCGGCTGTTCGGCCGGGCCTCGGTGTCGGCGGGTCTCGGCGCACGCGCGCGCACAGGAGCCGCCGCCGCCTCCTCCCGCCGGCCCGGCCCGGCCCCGCGGACCTTCCCGGCTCCCGTCGCCGTCCCCGCGCCCGGGGCGGCGACGAGGTGCGCGGGGAGAGACCGTTGGGAGGCCTCGGGGGGAGGGGAGGCGGCGCCCCCGCCCGTCCCCCCGCGCGCGGCCGCTCCCTTCCCCCTCCCCTCCGCCGCTCCCTCCTCCCTCCCGGCGGCACCTACCCGCCCGTCGCGCTCGCTCCACCGACGCACTCCGTCTGCCAGAGTAGCGCAGACTCTTCTCCCTCAGGCGGCTGCTGGAGCCTGGGAGGGAGGGGGGCGGCTCCCAGAGGAGGAAGGCGGGTGGGGGGCGGGGGTATGCTAGGGGCCTGGGTATGGGGGGGTGGAGGTCAGAGTTCGTGACCCCTCCCTCTGCTCCGCGGTGCGCGTCCCCGCTTGCGCCTGCGTGTTGAGGGGCGAGAAGAGCGAGCGAAGACGGAGAAGTAACGTTCTCGCGGGAGAGAGAGAAGAGAAGGGGGCGGGGGCAGTCTGGGCACCGCTCCGAATCTCGCCTCGCCCTCTCTCGCCTCGGAGGGGAACTGCAGTTGGAGGAGCCGAAGGTCGGGCTCAGAACTCGCAGTCGCACTGGGCTGGAGGTTGGTGGCAGCGTGTGTGTGCGCGCTGGTGAGAAGATACTCGGAATACAACTGTTATTAGGCGCCTGTGGTTTGCAGGGCAGAACACTGCTTTCCAGGAGCTTATATTCCATACATGAGCAGTAATTAAGGACCAACTGCGTACAAGCAGGGGATAAAAAAGAAAAAAAGATCCTGCCCTCAAGGTGCTTACATTCTGTCAGTTCATTAAGTCCTGACTGTGCCAGGCACTGTACAAGACAGGAATATAAAGGGGGGCGGGGAGGAGAAAGAGACCCTGTCCTCTAGGAGCTTACATTTTATCTGTAAGCATTCATTATCTACTTTGTAACAATCACTATGAGAGATTACATTCTATCAATCAATCAATTCGTTGAGTTCTGATTATGCCAAGCACTATACAAGTGACACAGGCCTTGCCCTCAAGGAGCTTACATGCTCTCTGTAAGCACTAAGTATCTGCTGGCTAGGCACCATGCAAGCAGGATGTATAAGGGGGGGGGGTGGCTCTGCCCTCAAGGAGCTTACATTTTATCTGTAAGCATTCATTATCTACTTTGTAACAGTCACTATGAGAGCTTACATTCCATCAATCAATTCATAAAGTTCTGGCTTTGTGTCAAGCATTGTACTAGCTCTGAGGTTAAAAAGGCAAAAATTAACACAGGGGTTGCCCTCAAGGAGCTTACTGTCAGTAAGCATTAAGAATCTAAGATCTAGGCACCATAAACAAGCAGGGGATATAAATAGAGGAAAAAAAGAGGCCCTGCCTTCAAGGAGCCTACATGCTATCAATGAGCATTCATTAAATACCTACTACTGGCTAGGCACTGTCCTGGCAGAAGATATAAAAAGGGGGGGGGGGGCGGGGAAGAGAACCTGTCCTTGAGTTTACATTCTTTTGGAACAAGTTTCCACAGTTCAGTCTGTGTCCCAAATCTCCATGACCTCATTTGGGGTTTTCTTGGCAGAGATACTGGAGTGGTTTGCTATTTCTTTCTGCTGCCCGTTTGACAGGTGGGGAAACTGAAGCACACAGGGTTAAGTGACATGCCCAGGATCACACTAGCTAGTAAGTGTCTGAGGCCAGGTTTAAACTCAGAAAAGAGTCTTCCTAACTCCAGGCCTAGCACTGTGCCACCTTGCTGCCCTGGAACAAGTACCCACAGAACAAAATATAAATAAGGTATTTTAAAAAGGGAGACGGCACTAGGATCAGGAAAGGCCAGGAAGAAATGACACCTGAGCTTACACATCAAGGAAAAGACTCCATAATAACTGGGTTTGCATTGGCAAAAGGAATAAATGGAATGTCTTAGTTTTTCTTTTTGTTTAGCAAAAGAAACCCACTTAAATGACTATGTATTCATCTGAATACAGGCTACATAAGGCTCTGTCTTGTACAAAATTCAGGTGTGGTCCAGTGTGTACTTGCATATCTTCTTCATTCAAATATCTCCTTTCAGAGATTCATGCAGATTTAGAGTTAGAAGCAATCAGCCACCCCCAGTGCCTTAGAACAGCACCTGGCACATAGTAGGCACTTAATAAATGCTTATTGATTGTTTGACTCTGGTCCCCTAAATTTTCAGAGGAAATAGAAGGCTAGAGAGATGACTTTCCCAAGGTCACACAGTGAGTAGCAAAGGTCAAGATGTGGACTAAGATTCTGCAGCTTGGACTTACTTCTGTCCCGTCAGTTTTACTTTGCCCCTTCAGTTCTAGACAACAAGGTTTCTCTGATTGGAGTTGTTCTATGTAGTAGTCACAGCCTTTTTGTTGAATGCAGACTTTTTTTTTTCTCCTTCCTTTAAAAGGACTAAAGAGTTTTACTCGCTTTCTCGTTGTGTGTATCCAGATACTGATACAAGAAATCAGTCAGAACTCCATGTCTAATTCCCCAGTTCTGAAGGTGCTGGCAGGTCTGACATTTCTCCTTCAGGGAAACCAGGCTAGTGTGTCACCCTGAAGGGATTTAGGTTGACTTAATTTCTCACTATCTAAATTGGGTGTAGTTCTTGATGAAATATTTCTTTACAAGGGAATTTTTCATGATTTTCTGTCAAGGCATCTCCTCATACTTAATGAGCTCCAGCACAAGGAGCAAATACAAAATGCATTGTTTGGCATTCAAAGGCCTTCATAACACAGTCCCTTCCTACTTTGCCAGTCTTCTTACACCTTATACCATACTCTTGGATCCAATGACACCAGCTGTTCCATGAACTAGACACTCCACCTTTTGACTCCAGGCATTTTCTCTGGCTCTCCCCCATGTCTGGAATCCTCTCCCTCCTCAGATCCAACTACTGACTTCACTGGCTTCCTTTAAGTCCCAACTAAAATCCCACCTTCTACAGAAAGCCTTCCCCAACCCCTTATTTGTCATTTTATGTAAGCTCACTTTGTATATATTTGTTTGCATTTTGTCTCTCTCCCGTTAGATTGTAAGCTCCTTGAGGGTGTGATGTTTAAAAAGGTTTTAGAGACATAATTTCTGGGTAATATAATCATTTGATTAATAATGCCAGCATGTTTATTAATAAAAGGATGGTCACTTGACCAGCTGTCTTTTAGACCAAAGACCATCATGGTAGGGAAGTGGGGGCAGGGGTTGCTCACAGCTTATATGCCTATTGCAAGAAGGGTGTTCCAGTGGATGGCAATCAACTCTGATTAATGAGAATAAATTGAGAGAATGAATATTACAATGAGGGGCTGAACCTAGGAACTTTGATTATGTCATTTACTTCTAAGTTATTCCTTGCCTTGTGCAATCTATTCAAAGAATTTATCCCCATCCAAACCTGAGTGGAGCAAAATGGCTTCCCTACCTGAGTAGGGTCTGAATCCAATCTCATCAGAGACTGAACTTTTAAAATCAGGACTTTAGAAAAAAAGGGGGGAAACTCTGGACCTCCCCAAATCATTGGTTATTAATAATCATTTCTCTCAAGGGCAAGAACTGTCTTTTCCATCCCCAGAGTTTAACACAGTGCCTGGCACATAGTAGGCACTTAATACATGTTTATTGATTGATTGGTTCACCTAAAATGGTTTGTAAGAGTGTGATTTGTATACAGCTATGAACAAACCATTTAGAAGCATGGATCTCCACCTTGAGGGGCCTTGACAGGCCATCTAGCTCTACCTCTCCATTCTATAGATTAGGAGCATGAGAACCAGAGAAGAAAGGTGAAGTGACTTCTCCAAAGTGGAAGAGGCTAGGCTTAGAAGTGAGATGGAATCCAAGTCTTCTCAACTTCCAAGCCAGTGCCTTTTCCACTGTACCAGGCATTGTCTTCACTCCAGGGGAGGGAACCAGCCAGGATCTGTCCCTTGCTGCCCTCTAAGATCTTAGGAAGGAAATTAGAAAATGGTAGATGTATAGGAGAGGCTCAAAGTGCCTTCTAAGCTATGGGAGAGGAAATTAATTGGCAGGACTGCCTAAGAAGGGAAAGAAAGGGGATGAATTCAAAAGTGGTGACATAAATTGGGTCTTAAAGAATAAGAATTATTTTAAGTGGTGGAGAGAGGGAGTAGACGGTAAGGAAAGAGACTGCTCTCCAGGTCAAGGGATGACACAAAGGCCCTGAGTTGGGTGAGCAGTGAGTCAGTGATTTGGTCGGGCAGAGCCTGTGAAAAGGATTGGAGAAAAAAAAAAGGCTAGAAAGGGAAGCTGGAGACCAGCCATGAGAGGCTAAGGAAGTTAGATGATATTCTGTAGGTAATGGAGAACTAAGCACTGAAAGCTTTTGAGCATGAAGTAAGTATAATTAAAGCTCGGTTTTCTAGGAAAGATTGGAATGGATTAAGGAAAGAAACTGGAGACCTTTTTGAAGCTATTGCAAAGGGTATAAGCGAAAAGCAATAAAAGTAAGAACTAAGAAGCTACAGTGAGAACTTATGTATGTCTAGATATGTATGTGTGTGGGTATGTAGCAAGGTGGTGGTGGTTTTTATTTGTGAGAAATGGTGGGAGGAGTTTTGTTTCCACAGGATAGTGATAGCACATTGTAAGTCAGGTGACTGATTCTAATCAGAGCTGTGATCTAGCAGAGGCCAGGCCTCTGATCAGGTGAAAGGTTAGAAGCTCAAATGAGCAGTTTGAGGAGGGCATGACGAGGGAGGGGCAGAGTCAAGATGGCCACATGAAAACAGCATCTTACCAGAACTCTCTCACAAGGTCTGTCAGATTCCTATTAAAAAGTGAATTCGAGCAGATTTGAGAGAGTTAGAAACCGAAAGCAGTCTGAGTGGGGCAAATTTCCAAGCCAGGAGAGTCTGAAAGGCCGAAGGAACGAATTTGTAGGCTTGGAGAGCGCTCAGCGTGGGGAGCTGCTACAGATTGCACCAAAGCGGAAAAGGCCTGCCGGGAAACCCACGTCGGAGACAGGCTTGGAGAAAGCTGGGCACCCGAAACTGTCGGAGATCCCCAGGCCTCCCAACACAGGACGGCAGTCTGTGGAAACCACGACAGGCAGCGCAACGCCACAGGCCATGAAACACCAACTCCTGAGGCTTGCAGCCCAAAGGTATGAAACTCAGCTTCTTGAACTTCGGGAGACATAATCAGCAGGTAAACGGCTCTAATCCCTCCCCACCTCACCCAGAGAATTCCTCGGAAAAAAAGAACGCTGGAACAGAAGAGATAGCAGCGGGGGTTCAGTGGCCAAATAGCAGAAGTTCCTTAGTCCCAGAGGGGCAGAGCCAGCAGGGATCAACACCAGGAGCCCAGATGTAATCTAGCTCCCCCAGGGGAAGTGCCAGAGAGCTGAGACCATTGCTGAAGAGCAGCAGTGCTGGAGAGTAACCCTAGGGAAAGAGACATCAGGGAGCCAGACCCCTCCCCCACACCTCAGGAAACTGAAGCCTATAATTCACAAAGCCAACAACTAGACTCACAATCCCCAGAATAAGAAAGCTGGGACAGAGAGCCCTGAGCCCCAAAAGCAGAAATTTATTGTAAAGCCAAGAAAAGGCTAACCAACCTGAAGAAGAAAACAAAAAAACCGAGGACCATTGATTCTTTTTATGGAGACAGGCATGATCAAAATACCAATTTGGAAGAGGATAGCAATGACACTATAGCCACATCTAATACCTCAAAAGGTAATGTGAACTGGTCTCCAGCCCAAAAAGCATTACTGGAAGAGCTAAAGGAGGATTTTAAAAACCAAATTAGGGAGGTAAAAGAAAAAATGGGGAAAAAAATGGAAAAAAAATCCACTGACGAAATCAAGTCCCTAAAGAATAAGATTGGTGAAATGGCTATGGAGATTCAGAATCTAAATAGAGAAAATGACACCCTGAGAGGTAAAATCAACCCATTGGAAAAGGAGACTCAAAAGCAAAATGAGGAAGGCATGACATAGGCAGCAGGGGGTTGCATCTGGCCAATGAAGAGCCAGGCAGGAGATTCAAATTGGGAGTCAATAAAAGGACTGGCATTTGTCTGAGTCCTTGTACTCTCCTGTACTGTTTGGGGGGGGGGGTGTACCCATTTATTCAGACTAAATAAATGTAAAATATAATTAAAACCCTCCTGGCTTTCCAATGAGTATTGTTTATTCCTAGACGGCCTAAGTATATTTATAACATTATTGTTTGTCCTTTGTTCTCAAAGATAACCTTGATATTAAGAAGATGTGCCATGACTCAAAAGTGAATTGGATTTAAGTGAGGGAGAGTTGTGCAAAGTCACCAGCCTCACTTTGTCCTCTGGAGCCATCTGGGTCAAAAGCGGCCAGATATAAATCAGAACAACAGAAGATGGCCCATGCAGCAATGTATCCCTGAGAGAGAGAGAGAGAGAGAGAGAGAGAGAGAGAGAGAGAGAGAGGGAAGGAGTGGGGGGAGAGAGAGAGGAGAGAAGCAATATGTTCCCAGTAGGTCAAGCCTTGGTCTCAGCCTAGACTACCATGTCACCTCAGATCCTAGAGAAATAGCTCAACAGCCCCACAGTCCTCATTGGGGGGAGCCGCCCCCTTTCCCACTACCACCATCACCAGCTAACCAACCACCATCACAGGGACCCTGGGAGTAGTAGAACCCATCAGACCACTGGCCCAGCTTCAGGCCTCGCTTCCGCAGTCATCAAAGGGAAATTCAATGCCTAGTATGAAAGGGCCAGCCTTCCCCCACCAATGGCTGACCAGTTGCCACTTACAAGAATGGAGGTGTCTGTACCAGGCAAGTCCAATGATGGCCACCACTTCTATTCTAATCCCGATGGAGTGAGTAGCCCAGTACACCAAACCCAAAAGCCTTGGGAATAGCAGTGCCCCCAAGATCATAGGCTCTGCTTCCAGCCTAGTCCCCACAACCATTATCCAGGGAGGCAACTTACATGGAGACACCACCTGGCAACTAATTCTGCAGGGGCTTCAGACCCTCCTCTCCCTCAGCAGTCTAGACTACCTGTCAAAGAAAATTCTCACTACCTGAGTCCTTAGCATTGTCAAATGGATATGATGTTATCAGAATGTGTAAGAATGAATCCTATTTGGTGGCAGAGTTGTTTCTTAATCAGTGCAGGTGGGCCAGCTTTAGTATGATATCTTCAATAATTTTTTAAATAAATAGACTCCAACATAATCAATGTAAACATCAATCTTGTGGATTTATTTGTACAAATATACATATCAACAATTTACAGTGACTTTCAGTTATTTATAAAGAATCTCTATTTCTATGTGGACAATATGGAACAAACTTGAACTTTCCAGGTAAAATGTTTCTAAAAAGACAGTCTCTCAAAAGGCTTGGGGGAGAAATGGGTCTTAATGGTTACTGCATTGTCTCAAATGCAGTGGCAATCTCATATACTCAAGGTCTGATGCTGTATTATGAGTGTTCCTTAGATTGAACTCCTTAATGCCTTTCTCTTAAAAAAAAATCCACTAGTAAGGTAATATTTCTTTTGTTAAAAATAAGAAAATGTTGACATGAGATTTGCTTGAGAAGGTGGGAAAGAATGTGATGTAAAGCCCCAGGATAATGTTCTTTCCTAACCTTTTCCAGACCAAAGGCTAGAGGAGCATCTCAGAGCACATTAAGTTACCAAGAAGGTGCTAGTTTCTCAGAAACTGTGATTTGCCCACCAGTCAGTGGAAACCTATGTCCATATTTTGACTGTAAATAAAGTGCTGAGAGAACGAAATATTACCATCTCAAATCTTATCCAGAGATTAAAGACAACTGAAATCAACCCCAATACTTCTATCTAATCTATGCTACATTAGCACTTTCCTTTTAAACTAATTGCTGTACTTAGTAAGAGGCAGCCCGGTCACCCTGGTAGACCTTGGTCCTTCTGGGTAAATCACTCATAACCTCCCGGAGCCCCAGGAAGCTTTCTTAAGACTGTAAGTGGTAGAGCCGGTTTGGATCTCTGAATTGGAAGGAAATTCCTGGTTGGGAGCTCTCCATATGTATGAAAATCACAGCATCTAGATTTTTATTTGTTGTTGTTGTTGTTTTTTGGTTTTTTTTGTTGTTTTCTTTTTTAAGGATAGCATAGGAGGCCTTCTCCACTCCTGGATGTATGGCTCAATCGGTTCTGCCAACCCAAATTCCCTCTGCAAAAATAATAATACTTTATTTCTGAAACCTATGAATTCATTAGCAAGGAGAGAGTATGGCAAGCCATTCTGTAGATTACAGCCATAGAGTCCTAAAAAAACACTGGGTAAAAAGGATTTGGGGGTGGAGAATGGAAACTCTCTGGCAAGAATAACCAGAAGGCTCTTTTCAAAAACAAATCCAGTTCCTTGGGGCAGTAAACTGCAGGTTTCAAATGGAAATGAATTCTACCAGCTCAAAACCTCATTCAAGCCTTCTTGTGAATTACAGAGCAAAGGAAGGGGGAGGGGGGTGTTAATTGACTGGATCCAGGAAGAGGAAGGAGAAACTTTTCTACAGTGGACCAGAGATTAGAGCAGTCAGAGAAAATTGGAGGGAGTGAAGTGCAGAGAAGAAGGGAGGAAGGGGAGGGGAAGAATCAAGTGAGGGAAGGATTCTGAAAGGAGATGTGAAGGGTCAAAAGGCAAAATTAGGCTTCTTGATCTTGGCGGCAGAAATATGCTAACAGGTGGGGAAGCATGGGGCCAAAACATCAGGCTGGTTCAGAAGGCTGCAAATTCTGTCTTCTCCCAAGTTAGTCTAGCTGCCTCGTTTCAGCCCCTGACTCTCGAGTCCCTTGATGGGAAGAGGGATGGGAGTTGTGATTTCACTGGCATAAGGAACTCCCAACTAAGGAAATTCCCCCTATCAATGCAGGTTGGCACCTTCAACTTATAGTTAAACTAGCTGCCTAGAGCAGTGAGGGATTAAGTGACTTGTCCAGGTTCACACAACCAGTATGTCAGAGACTGGACTTGAACCCAGGTCTTCCAGGCTCTGTCATTTACACCGTGTGTGAGCTTGGGCAGGTCCATCTCTTTGAACATCAGTTTTGTCATCTGTACAATTGATGAGGGCACAGTCTCTGGGAACCCCCTTGAATCTGGAATACAGTCTCTGGGAGCCCCCTAGAACTGTCCTTGAATCTTCCAGCTAGATCTGGCCTTCCGCTAAGGCCACAAGCCTTACATTATCATTAGGCCCAAATCTCTACCTAAACCTTGCCCTCTATTGTTATTTTAGATATGCATGCCTTCAGTTACTTCCCAACCTTGATATTCTTTCAGGAACTTCCTGCCCTTAATCCCATTCTCTTGGTTCCTGGACTCTGACCCC
Organism: Trichosurus vulpecula; assembly: GCF_011100635.1. Lineage (NCBI taxonomy): Eukaryota > Metazoa > Chordata > Mammalia > Diprotodontia > Phalangeridae > Trichosurus > Trichosurus vulpecula. The sequence continues at coordinate 219,428,997 of NC_050577.1, read as the reverse complement.
ACCTTATCCTCCTTAGACTCCTCCTCAAGACCCTCCCTAAACCCCTCCTCTAGTCACCCCAGACCACCCCTCAATCCCTCCTACAATCTTTGTGTATATAGTCTCCATCTTGCCTCCATGAAGGGGCTCAGGTTCAATGTAGCTCAGCTTAAATTGAGTCTGGCCCGCTTGTGAAAACAGGCGTCACAAAGGGTGGGATTTCTTAAGACAGCCCATAATGGTGAATCCCTAATAAACTTTGTCTTTTCCCTTGGCTGAGAAGGCTTGAGTCGAATTCTTCCGGCAGGACCCGGCATGTTGGTATTTTGGGGCCGCGGCGGTCACCCCTAGAAACATATGGCTCCCCTACAATCATCATTTTTATCAAAAACTCTTCACAATGAGGGGTTTGGACTAATTGGGCTCTGATGTCCCTTCCCGTTCTAGGATCATGCAAGGTATCCCAAGGTTCTTAGCTCTTTAAGCTTAGACACCCTCTCCTCCTCCCTTTCTTCCTCTATTCCAGACACTACTGAAGGCTGGGAGTTTGCCGTATTTTTCCTTCTAGACCTAGTCAGCCAATTTCAAATGCACTCCAAAATTTCTGCTGGCTTTATTTTTTTTTAAATGGCCTGACCCAATGTTATTTTACAGTGATAATTAGGACCTTGGGTGACCTTGAGTTAGTCATGTTAGTATAGAACTGAGAAAAGGCAGAAGCAATGAGATACATCACACCGGATGGATCAAAGACAAAACCTGTATGGGGGATTAAACCGAGTTCTCTTAGAACCCAACATAGCAGAAAGCTCTCAGAACCCTGATTCAAGCATGAATATCCCTGGCAGCATCTCATAAATGTTTCACAAATAATTAAGGAATGCAGTTGAGCAAATTTAAGGGGTGGGGAAGGAATGTAATTCTTGTTTTAAAAATTCAGATTACTAACTAGCTCTGGATTCCAGCAGCTGTTTGAAGAAGCCAGGGCCTCACTGACAAGAAAGTTTAAGAAGCTGTTTAAAGTGGAGCCAGAGCATGGGGGAGAACAAACTGATCAGGAATTGGAGAATCTCTCCGAGAATGAGAAGGGGAAAACCAAACCTAATCTCTTGGAGACCAAGGGAAAAACCACTCACACTTCACTCCAAACATTCCCATCTGACTTTACCAAAGTCTGTGCTGCTACCTACCCAAACGGAAGGGTGAGAAATGGTGGAAGCAGTTTTGTTTCCACAGTGTTGAAAGTCTCTCTCCCCCATCCCCCAGCTTTAGCAGAATGTAAGTCAGATGACTGATTAGAACCAGTTCTAATCAGAGCTATAATCTAGCAGAGACCAGGCTAAAGGTTAGAGGCGTGTACACATGCTTAAGTTGCCTTTTGAAAGAGGCATGACGTGGGCAGTTCAGGTGGTTGCATCTGGCCAATGACGAGCCAGGTAGGAGATTCCAATTAGGAGCCAATAAAAGTACTGGCATTTGTCTAAGTCCCTTGTACTTCCTCCTGTACTCTGTTCAGGGGATGTGCCCATTTATTCAGGAAGAATAAATAAAAGATACAATTAAAACCTTCTTGGCCTTCCATTGAGTACTGTTTATTCCTAAACAATGTAAGTATGTTTGTAACAGAAGTTTTGTCATAGACATCTTATTCGACAGGCCTTAGATTAAAAAAATAAGAGGTTGCAGCAGGAAGCATGCTGGACTTGGGAGTCCCAGGGTCTGAGTTCAAATTCTGACTATGTCACTTATCTGAGAGACTTGCTATGCTTCAATTTTCTTATTTATAAAATGACAGGATTGGACTAGATGACTTAAAGGCCTTTTTTGGCACTAGATTCATAATTGTATGACAAAAGCATTCATTGTTTCCCTCACTCTCCTGATTCCTGGAGTCAGCATCTGAGGTATTTAAGGACTTGCTATTCTGGTCTGGCATGTGATGGAGGAAAGAAGGACCTGGAATGGTTGCCTGGGAGGATTCAGGCTGGAAGAGCTGGTCCCAGAGGTCCATGTGGAGTGCTCCATGAGCAAACACAAAGGAAAGGGACCCCAGAACTTGCCGACCTACAGCAAAGGGTAAATTTAAAAAATGTCATCCTGATGAATATCTCCATAAGAAGTGGAAAATTCCTGAGCCTGCTCATGAGATGATTTTAACAGGAATCTTGCTTTAAAGAGGAAAAAGAGGGGGAAAGTGTTCTTTGCAGTATGTGGATCACAGTGAAAATTCCGGTTTTTTCTCTTGCTAGTTTCCAAGGGTATTTGCATAAGGGAGTTCAAGATGCACCATTATGGGGGTGGGGGGGGCAGGTTTAGATGCTTCCTAGAGAGGAGCCCAAGGTATTGGTTCTACTTAGTAATGATGAATTTCTTTTTAGGTATCATATTGAAGGGCAGCTAAGTGGAACAGTAGATACAGCACCTGAGTTCAAATGTGGCCTTAGATGCTAACTGTGTGACCCTGGGCAAGTCATTTAACTTTGTTTGTTTACTTCAGTTTCTTCATCTGTCAAATGAATTGGAGGAGGAAATGGCAAACCATACTGGTATCTCTGTCAAGAAAACCCCAAATGGGGTCATGAAGAGTTGGAAATGACTGAAAAACAATTAAACAACAAAATCATACTGAAAAGTGTAAACAAACTATTAAACGAACAAACAAACATGACCAAAGATGAAGTTTTGGTGAAGTCTGGCTAAGACTCTGTGCTTTCCTGATATGGTCATTTCAGTTAAATTCATAAATTCTTTGAGGGCCAACATGAACTCTGACACAACATTGGCTTGAGACACAAATACAAGGTCAACTGAGACTCTGAACAACTGCCAACTATAATCACGCAAGTGCTGTTGGCAACCTGTGTGCACATATTTTGCTTTTCTCCTTATGGGCAGAAATAAATTCTTTAGCCCCACCACCAAAGTTTTATCGACCCCTTTTGTTTTCACATGAACCATCTCAGATAAGCCCCTTTCTTCTTAAGAACTTCCAGGCTCTGAAAAGATTTTTTTTCATTTAAGAAAAGATTGAAAGCTATGCTCATATTATGCTGTATTAGTAGACAATGACCCCTATTTTAAAGCCTGTTGTGTTGACTGTTTTTGCACATCTGACTGGGAAGGTTGTTTTCTAAAGTGTTAACTTCAGGACTGTAGACTCCTCATTTATGACTCACAGTTGAATAAGAAAAAATTAGGCTTCTATCCTGTGGCTATCCAACTTTGATCTTGTATCTCTTCCCCACCAAGAACAGAAGTACAGGACAGAGAGATGTAGTTTTGTTATTTAGATAACTTACTGGAACTTAATCCCAGAGTGTCCCTGAGGTAGAAGCTTGGCTATATGTTGTTGGGGTTTTTTTCCACCCATTATAAAATACAAAGATATATTTGGGATTACTCTACTGAGACTAAGGTTTATGTCTTTTTCTTTAACCATTTTAAAATATTCACCATTTCTAAATTAAGCAATTCACAGAAAACTGATGTTGGCAGAAAACTTTGGATACAAAGAATATCTGTTGGTCAGAATGTGATCGCTAAAAGTAACAGAAGAAAACATCACGGGCTGTTTCACAATATTTAACACTATAGTATACTTCTGATACGTTATCTATTCTCCCGAAGACAAGGACACTTTGGAGTTCAGTGGGAGCCTCAGAAATAATTCTGACCATTAAGTAAACAACAAAAATTTAATAAATAACACTTTGTATGAAAAAAAATACCCTAACAAGTGTACAATCTCTGTTAAAGAAATATTAACATGACTAAAAGAAACTTTCCTAAGTCAGATAAACATACAACTGAGTCAGATTTCCTCTTGGCAGTGCGTGATTACATTGATAAAAATCTTTTTACTGCATTTTATGACTTCTGATGAAATTCTAGTCCTCTGGAACCATAAAAAAGAGATGTAACAGATGGTGCTACAGCACTGTGCCTTCCTGAAATGCTTCTATCCACCTAAGGAAAAGAAAAAAAAATACATCCTTAGATATGATTTTGCAATTTCTGTATCTAGTTATATATGAAGCATAATAATGAGGATGAAAAAATAGGTAACATTTATGATGACACACTTTTGGTTTTACAAATTGTGTCTCATGTGAACCTCACAACAACCTTGTGTAGTAGGTGCTACTGATATTATCCCCATGGTACAGATGAGGAAACGGAGTTTCTGAGATTATGCTTAATGTCATATGAACTTTTTAAGCATCAAAGTTAGGGCTTGAACCTAGGTCCCCTGACTCTAAATAAGGCACTCACTCCATTAAGGATAGTACTGTCTACTTGTTTTTGTGCCAGGGGTGAAACTGTGTGTGTGTGTGTGTGTGTGTGTGTGTACATATTCATATATAAATATATATATAAACATATATAAATATATATATATAAATTCATATATAAATGTACACACACACACACACACACACACACACACACATGGAGTTGTCTTGGATGTAATCAGCTTATAAAATGCTCTGCCACCTTTTGTATGACCCTTGGTAAATGAGTCCATCTTCCTTACTGTAAAATCCAGGGTTTGGACTAGACCTCTAAGTCCCTTCCAGGTCTGTCTATGATCCCTGAAGCTCATCCTTCCTTCCCAGGGCACCGACAAAGTCATTTCTATCTTGCTACTATACTAGGTTAGGCAAAGGTTGATTTTTTTTTTAAATAAAGCTCAGTGTTTACTATCAATAAATGATACGATATCACCAATAATTATTTTCTTTTGCCATTAGTATTTTAGAAGGATAACAGGATTTTAAAAAGCAATCAGTCTCAGTTTTACTGATTTGGGATGGGAAAAAAGCAATGAGAAGCAATCTGGACAGCAGAGCTTGGTGGTTTTATGAATGAACAAGAGAAAATCTGATCAATGTATGGGAAAAAACACACTTGGAAAAGTAGAGCCTTTGAAAGATAATCTCCAGGGAAGGTAGGTGGTACAGTGGATAGAGCGCCAGCCTGGACTCAAGAGAACCTAAGTTCAAATCCAGCCTTGGATTTGACCCTTGACAAGACACTTGTCAAGACACTTGACAGTTACTAGCTGTGTGACCCTGGGCAAGACACTTAACCCTGGCTCACCAAAAAACAAACAAACAAAAAGAAAGATAATCCCCTGTATTTAGGAATAAAATGTTACACTCAACCTCAAAAAGAACCATGTTCAAATCCTACCTTAGTCATTTAAGCTCTCTGAGCCTAGGCTTCCTTATCTATAAAAAGCGGGTCACCTAAAAGCCCTTTGCAAATCTGTTACAGGAATTTGAACTTACATGTTCAGAAATGCATTCAAATTGCAAGTATTTATTTTCACTGCTTTGCTTTTTTATATTGAGGCCATCAGATGAAAAGGAAAGGATGATGGAGTTTTAAGTGGTGACATTTAGGATCCCTGCTACTGGGAAAGCTGAGGCTATGGGTCCCCTGAGCTGGGAGTTTTCAGCTACAGTAGGACTAAAACTGATTGAGTATCCGTACTAAATCTGTCCTCCACATAGTGAGAGGAGGGGAAAGGAAGGAAGGAGAAGAAAAATGAAACCTCTCTGGGCTAGGAATCAGCAAGCCCTGAATTCAAATCCAGCCCCATATACTTACTAGCTATGTGAACCTGGGCAAGTCAGTTAAACCCTTGCTGCCTCTATGTCCTCATCTATAAAAGGGGACCAATAACAGCACCTATCTGTTACATTAAAATAACATTAGTGGTTCCATTTTGCCCTTAACTGCCACTTTGTGAAGTTAAGCTTCAACTTCTAGGAAGTTAGTTGATTTTGGACAAGTCACAAGATTACTCTCCCTCCCAACTGTCACCTGACTTAAGGAATGTCACAAAACTGCCCCTCCTCTTCCTCTATTTCATGGTCTCCCAATCCCCTCCACCAGTAAGAAACCAGGTGTCTCAATCCCTATTATCCTATTTTTCCTGCTTTTCACTCCCTCCAAATTGTATTTAACTGTAGAAATCAATGGTCAGTGTCCTTAGCTTGAAAGAGGGTTTGAAAGAAAAGAGTTTGGAAATTTTGGAAAGAGGTTTGAAGGAGGGGTTTTTATTTCATTCAGATAAGGAAATGAGAAACCTTATTTGGTTATTTTTTATGATATGGAAAATATAGAACTATATATGCAGCATTGAATTATTTGAGGACAGCTTCCTCTTTCTGTTTAAACAAGTAGCTTTTCCTGCCTATATTCCCTTGTCCTCTTTGAATTTCCTAGAAATACAACTGAAAATGCTCCAAGGCAAAATATGGTCTTTCAATAAAATAGAGGACTTTCAAGCTTTCTCAGTGAAAAGACCAGAACTGAATAGAAAATTTGACTTTCAAACACAAGAATCAAGAGAAGCATGAAAAGGTAATCAAGAAGCAGAAATTGCAAGGGACTTACTAAAGTTGAACTGTTTTGTTTACATTCCTACATGGAAAGATGATGTGTATGATTCATGAGACCTCAGTATTAGGGTAGCTGAAGGGAATATGCATGCATACATACATACATACATACATATATATATATATATATATGTGTGTGTGTGTGTGTGTATGTATATATATAAGTGAATGTGTATGTATGTATATATCTATGTGTATATGTATATAAGAGAGAGAGAGAGTAGACACAGGGTGAGTTGAAGATGAAGGGAAGATATCTAAAAGAAATAAAATCAAATTAAGGGATGAGAGAGGAACATACTGAGAGAGGGAGATAGGGAGAGATAGAATGGGGTGGATTATCTCGCATAAAGTGGCAAGAGGAAGCAGTTCTGTGGGAGGAGGGGAGAGGGCAGGTGAGGGGGGAATGAGTGAACCTTGTTCTCATCAGATTTGGCCTGAGGAGGGAATACCATACATACCCAATTGGGTATCTTACCCCACAGGAAAGAAGAGGGAGGAAGATTAAAAAAAAGGGGGGGGGGATGATGGAGGGGAGGGCAGATGGGGGTGGAGGTAATCAAAAACAAACACTTTCGAAAGGGGAGAGGGTCAAGGGAGAAAATTCAATAAAGCAGGATGGGTTGGGAAGGAGCAAAATATAGTTAGTCTTTCACAACATGAGTATTGTGGAAGGGTTATACATAATGATACACACGTGGCCTATGTTGAATTGCTTGACTTCTTAGGGAGGGTGGGTGAGAAGGGAAGAGGGGAGAGAATTTGGAACTCAAAGTTTTAAAATCAGATGTTCAAAAACAAAAAAAAAGTTTTTGCATGCAACTAGAAAATAAGATACACAGGCAATGGGGCGTAGAAATTCATCTTGCCCTACAAGAAAGGAAGGGAAAAGGGGATGGGACGGGAATGGGGTGATCGAGGGGAGGGCTGACTGGGGAACAGGGCAACCAGAATATATGCCATCTTGGAGTGGGGGGGAGGGTAGAAACGGGGAGAAAATTTGTAAGTCAAACTCTTGTGAAAATCAATGCTGAAAACTAAATATGTTAAATAAATAAATTTAAATAAAAAACAAACAAACAAAAAAAAAAGAAATACAACTGAAAAGCCTACGGTAAGGGGTAAGGTGAGTTTACCACCCTCTTAAGTATCTGAATGGGGTTAGGTTAGGTTGAGGAAACAAAAGAAATTGATTTGTCCCTTTGGGTGATTGAAGTTGAGGGGTTGATCTTGGTGCAGGCTAAGGTAAGCTCCTCTTCACTCAGTTTCTCCATTGTGCTAGTTTCCTTTTTGAACAGGAAATTATCTCACCTGGTTAATTCTGAGCCTGGTTTTGATACCCCATGAACAATGTGAAACTTTGCTACGTGATTGGCTGGTAAATATGACTTGTGCCCCCCCCTATAGTTTATGTCAGGTCAGGCTGTGCCCTTGAGGGGACAGTCTTGATATCACCACAATTATGTCCCTACTTTTCCTTTCATAGTAGAAGAATTTGGAGACAGTTACATATCCTAAGCAATTAATAAATGAGTTCTTGGGCTTGCCATCCACTTGCTAACAGTTATATATTTACATAAAAGATTAGATTCTTGAAGTATCTCATTCTTTCAAGATGATATGAGGATAATACCCTGATAGAGGGGAATAAGACAAAGATGTAAAAGCTTTCTAATCAAATGGAGAAGTAAATTTTGAGAAAGCAACAGGTTCAGATGTGTGTACACACACATAGGTTTGGTTTCCAAATGTCTGTAATGGGATATATTAGGACTTGAGCATGTTTTAGTAATAATTTCTCAAAATTGGATTAAGGAGTTTACATTGATAATTGTCAAGAAAGTGAAATTACTGTCTTATTTTGAAGCCTCTGTATGATCATTTTAAGAAACAGAAGGGCTCATTTTCCAAGTCAGGTCTTCATGGATTTTTTTCTAAAAGATTCTTTCTTCAGCCTATTGATAGTAGTGTCCATATTAGGCACAAAGTTAACAAGTGGTGTGAAAAAACTGAAATTCTCTGAAGTTTTAGGTGAATTATGTTTTGCTGTTCTTCATATAGTTTTGCTGTTAATAGAATTAGAACTATAAGGCTTAAGCTGGTTTTTACCACATGAACTAGTCACTAAATTGTATCGAGTCTTGTTACTGGCAGATTTTAGCAGAATTACCTAGGAATCTCTGCAAGTGACTTGGAACCAGAGAAGCAGATCTTCTAGGAGAAGCCCCCTTCAGAGCTGCCCTGAGGACAAGGCCTAATGCATAATGTCCAAAGGTTGTCATGGGCTGGACAAGTATTTGGGACATCTAGGATTCAAGATTACTCTCCCTTTCAACTGTCACCCAACTTAAGGAATGTCACAAAACTACCCTTCCCCCTCTCACCTCATTGTCTCCCAATCCCTTCCACTAGTAAGAAACTGAGTATCTCAAGCACTAACTTCCTGTTTTTCCCTCCCTCTAAATTGTATATTAATGGCGTAGAAACCAATGGTCAGTGTCTTTGGCTATAGAGAGTCATGGACCCTGTTTGTTTCTGTACCTGCATGCATCGCTAAATAAATGGTTGTCTGGCTGTAACTCCGCAGTTTCTTTACTCCACAGTAACAGACCTCATAGGATTTTTGTGAGGACCAAATGAAACAGCCTATGTAAAGCACTTTACAAACCTTAATATGTTCATGCTATTATTGTTGTTATAATTATAATCATTGCTAACTGTCCTTGTTAACCACTAACATTCCATTTACCAAAAACATTTCTACTCACCTTCAAGAAAATTTGTAAACTCAACTGAACTTTTCCTACTGATAATTCAAGGAAAGGAATGCTTGTTATCAAAAGTAATACAATTGTTTTATGAAGCCAAAACAAACCTTATTATAAATTAGGAGTCGCAGGGAACTGGCCTACTCAGAAAGATTCTCTATCGAGGTTTCCATATTAATGGAAAATATGTTCACTAAGGCAGCCCCCCGACCTAATTTGATTAGAAAAGTCACTGAAGAGAGACCTTGTCAGTCTTAACCATCAAAAACTAGGTTGGCTTCCCCCCATTAAGCCTGTCCCTGCTGACAGCATGGGGGCCTTTTTAATGTGACCGACCTTCCAGTGAGACAAGTTAGTAAGCAGCTGTTGGAAGTCTTGCTGTTCCCTGGCACAAGGGAGCCCTCAGACCGCCAAATCCTTGGAATGTTGAGGGCAAAGATTCTTGCCCTTGACGTAAGAGAGGTCAAAACAGGCTCCAGCTTCCCTTCCCGTCAGCAGGAGCTGCCACATGCTGCTTTTTTCTCAGGTCATGTGTGGACAAAAGATCTTGGCTAGCCCCATCTAATTTTCACTACCCTTTGGGCTCTTACAAGTCTCCCCGATTCTCACCCCTCTGCTTAAAGCAACTTCTGAGCAAAGTTTGTCTAGTATGCTTCCATCTCATTTTTTTATTTTTAAAAACTGACAAACAGCAGAAAACAAGAGGATTTTTTATGAAACAATGAATCCCATTTTATTCGTCACTTTTTCCCCCCCAAAAAATACATAAATTCTACCAGTTGTCTATGCTTCCTGTGCATTTTTAAAAAGCTAATCTTTCAATTTTAAATAGATTAGCAACTCTCTTAAAACTTAACACTCAGAGAGCTACTGTTGACTCGCTCCTCATCATACAGCCATATATGTGTCAGATGCAACCCTTGAAACTAAGCCTTCCTAACAATGATGCCCTACTTTATATTCACCACTGCATGCTGTCTCTCAAAAAAAAAACAACTTTTAAAAGAAGTTAGACTGGGGTAGCTAGGTGGATAGAGCACCACCCCTGAAGTCAGGAGGACCTGAGTTCAAATCCAGCCTTAGACACCTACTAGCTGTGTGACCTCCAAAAAATAAAATGAAAGGCTGTTATGATAATCTTTCCATTTTAGAAAGACTGATGGACATAGTATGATCCCTTGGAAAATGCACTGCCTCTGAAGTGAGAGACCTGAATTCAAATCCTGTCTCTAATGCTTATTACCCATGTGATCTTGGGCAAGTCACTACTCTACCTCTCTAGGCCTCAATGTCCCCATTTGTAAAATGAGGAGGTTGAACTAGATGGCCTCTGAGGTCTCTTCTAGCTCTAAATCTATAATCTGATGACTTCTTTTATAACAAGTCACTTAATGAGAGTCTTTAGACCCTCAAGCTCACAAGGACCTGAAGCTTTCATAGTCCCTCCCCTGTAGTTTTTCATCTATGATCTATGATCTTCCTTACATTAAAGGGAGAATTAAAGGGAGAATAGGAGCCAGATGCAGGATTGCACCAACATAGGGGAATTCCCAGATGAGGACACTCTCTGTACCACAAAACTGAGCGGCACCTTCTCTGCAACTTATAGTCTTAGAAAAGCTCCTGGGTTGGGGCAGCTAGGTGGCGCAGTGAGTAGAGCATTGGCCCTGGAGTCAGGAGGACCTGAGTTCAAATCCAGCCTCAGACACTTGACACATGTACTAGCTGTGTGACCTTGGGCAAGTCACTTAATCCCAATTGCCCTGCCAAAAAAAAAAAGGCAAAAAAAAAAAAAAGCTCCTGGGTATTTTTAATATCTTAAACAAGTACAGAACATGCATAGCCTAAATCAAACTGTCTCAGGGAGGGAGGAGAGAATTTGGAACTCAAAATTTTTAAAAATGAATGTTAAAAATTGTTTTTACATAAAATTGTGAAGAAAGTAAAACAGTATTTGAAAAAACTTTCAAAAAACAAAAATAAAACAGTCAAGTGCAGAGGCAAATGCTAAAGTATATATTTGGTAGCAAAAAAAAAAAAAAAGGCATGTCTAAGTGACTTACTTCTGAGCCGAATGAGCATCATCTGCTTTGAATATGTAGAACAGGACATTTTTATGCAGTAGTTGGAACACTTTAGACTGTGAATTTTCATCTTGAACTTCAGCAACAGTGAATCCCAATAATGGCTGACTTTCCAAGGCTGCGACATCCTAGTTTTAAAACACACACACACACACACACACACACACACACACACACACACACCTCAGTTTTAGAAATGGTATAACATTCTGCCTTTCTTTTTTTTTTTTTTTTTTGCAATTTTTTTAAATGCAATTTATTTAACATATTTGGTTTTCAGCATTGATTTTCACAACATTTTGAATTACGAATTTTCTCCCCATTTCTACCCTCCCCCCCACTCCAAGATGGCTTATATTCTGGTTGCCCTGTTCCCCAGTCAGCCGTCCCCTCTATCACCCCCCTCCCCTCTCATCCCCTTTTCCCTTCCTTTCTTGTAGGGCAAGATAAATTTCTACACCCCATTGCCTGTGTATCTTATTTTTTAGTTGCATATAAAAATTTTTTTGTTTTGTTTTTGAACATCTGATTTTAAAACTTTGAGTTCCAAATTCTCTTCCCTCTTCCCTTCCCACCCACCCTCCCTAAGAAGTTGAGCAATTCAACCTAGGCCACACATGTATTATTATGTATAACCCTTCCACAATACTCATGTTGTGAAAGGCTAACTACATTTTGCTCCTTCCCAACCCATCCCGCTTTATTGAATTTTCTCCCTTGACCCTGTCCCCTTTCCAAAGTGTTTGTTTTGATTACCTCCACCCCCATCTGCCCTCCCCTCCATCATCCCCCCCGCCTTTTATTTTTTTTTTTTTTATCTTCCTCCCTCTTCTTTCCTGTGGGGTAAGATACCCAACTGAGTATGTATGGTATTCCCCCTCAGGCCAAATCTGATGAGAGCAAGGTTCACTCATTCCCCCCTCACCTGCCCTCTCCCCTCCTCCCATAGAACTGCTTCCTCTTGCCACTTTATGCGAGATAATCCACCCCATTCTATCTCTCCCTATCTCCCTCTCTCAGTATGTTACTCTCTCATCCCTTAATTTCATTTTATTTCTTTTAGATATCTTCCCTTCATCTTCAACTCACCCTGTGTCTGCTCTCTCTCTTTTACATATATATATATATAAACATATATATATATACACATACATACACATACATACATATACACATAGATATATACATACATACACATTCACTTATATATATACATAACATATATATATATATATATATATATATATATATATATATATATTTATTTGCATATTCCCTTCAACTACCCTAATACTGAGGTCTCATGAATCATACTCATCATCTTTCCATGTAGGAATGTAAACAAAACAGTTCAACTTTAGTAAGTCCCTTGCAATTTCCGTTTCTTGATTACCTTTTCATGCTTCTCTTGATTCTTCTGTTTGAAAGTCAAATTTTCTATTCAGTTCTGGTCTTTTCACTGAGAAAGCTTGAAAGTCCTCTATTTTATTGAAAATCCATATTTTGCCTTGGAACATGATACTCAGTTTTGCTGGGTAGGTGATTCTAGGTTTTAATCCTAGCTCCATTGACCTCCGGAATATCGCATTCCAAGCCCTTCGATCTCTTAATGTAGAAGCTGCCAGATCTTGGATTATTCTGATTGGGTTTCCACAATACTCAAATTGTTTCTTTCTGGCTGCTTGCAGTATTTTCTCCTTCATCTGGGAGCTCTGGAATTTGGCAACAATATTCCTAGGAGATTTCTTTTTGGGATCTATTTGAGGAGGCGATCGATGGATTCTTTCAATTTCTATTTTGCCCTGTGGCTCTAGAATATCAGGGCAGTTCTCCTTGATAATTTCCTGAAAGATGGTATCTAGGCTCTTTTTTTGATCATGGCTTTCAGGTAGTCCAATAATTTTTAAATTATCTCTCCTGGATCTATTTTCCAGGTCAGTGGTTTTTCCAAGGAGATATTTCACATTGTCTTGCATTTTTTCATTCCTCTGGTTCTGTTTTATAATATCCTGATTTCTCATAAAGTCACTAGCTTCCACTTGCTCCAATCTAATTTTTAAAGTAGTATTTTCTTCAGTGGTCTTTTGGACCTCCTTTTCCATTTGGCTAATTCTGCCTTTCAAGGCATTCTTCTCCTCATTGGCTTTTTGGAGCTCTTTTGCCATTTGGGTTAGTCTATTTTTTAAGGTGTTGTTTTCTTCAGTGTATTTTTCAGTATTTTTTTGGGTGTCCTTTAGCAAGTCATTGACTTGTTTTTCATGGTTTTCTCGCATCCTTCTCATTTCTCTTCCTAATTTTTCCTCTACTTCTCTGACTTGCTTTTCCAAATCCTTTTTGAGTTCTTCTATGGCCTGGGGCCAGTTCATGTTTTTCTTGGAGGCTTTTGTTGTAGGCTCTATGACTTTGTTGTCTTCTTTAGGCTGTATGTTTTGATCTTCTTTGTCACCAAAGAAAGAATCCAAAGTCTGAGACTGAATCTGGGCGCGTTTTCGCTGCCTGGCCATATTCCCAACCAACTAACTTGACCCTCTGCCTTTCTTTTAAAAAAGGATGCATTTCTTTTTCAAGATTACAAATGACGCTAAACCACAACAATTTCCACAAAATATCCCAGAATTTCAGAATTGGAAGCTGCCTCAGCTACCTAGTCCAACCAAAACCTGAACCAGAATCTCCTCTCCCTGTGAACTACTTGACAAGGAGTCATGCAGAATCTAGATACTGGGAAAACTCCAGTCCAGGGGAAATGGCTGCTGCATCCAGTGCCAGTTTGGGGAAAAAAAAACAAACAACATCTGATTGTTGGAAAGTTTTTCTTTACATCAAGATTAAATTTACTTCCTTTACTTCCTTTTCATTTCTACCCATTGCTCCTGGTTCTACCTTAAGGGACTAAGAAGGTCTCTTCTTCCTTCTTCTTCTACATATGATTTTTGTTGTTTGGATGAGTCCAGTTATTCATGACCCCATTCACATTATAGTTTTCCAATAACTTTCACACTCATTAACATTCATTTACCTCCCAGAACAACCCTGGCAGGATGATCATCACCCCATTTTCAGCTGAGACTGAAAAAAAGTGATTTGCTTAAGGCTGTTGTTTGTCCTTCATTCTCAAAGAGGACCAATGACATCATGAGGTGATGTCTTGACTCATGGATGAATTGGATTTGAATGAAGCAGAGTTGTACAAAGTCATCAGTCTTACTGCTCTCTCTTCCAGAGTCATAGAAGTCCAGTGGCAAGACAACAGTCATGGCAATCAGGGATGGCCTTGGATGCAGTGGATGACCTTGGTATCTTCAGTGTCTAACCAAACTCTAACCACAGTGCCTACTTCAGCCTTTGGAACAAATTGTTCTCATCTGCCCATTCTGCCGGGGAAAGTTTTCACATGCTTGGTGCAGAATTAGTGGGATGTCTAACCCCAACATGTGAAGACTGCTTGGCAGATGACTACCAGGAGCAGAGTTAGAACCAATGTTTCCGAATTCCTGGTTTGGTGCTTTCCCCGTTATCCTACATCATTTCTCTCTCAGAGTGGCTAAGCTGATCAGGGGATAGAGACTAGCTAAAGTCCATTATTTTAGGGGTGATGGAAGCACCAATCAGAGTGATCATTTCCCTGTGATGTCTCCTAAATTGGTGACCCTTCAATAATTTAGAACTATTTGGACTGTCTTCATAAACAAACTAAAGGTCGCAGGAATGAGTAAGAATTTGAAGATCTGACGGTGACATCAAGCAGAATTCAGAAGTCAAACCCAACTGGGGTTTGATTAACAATGGTGTGATTAACAGTATAAAATTATATATACATATATATGTATATATATTATATATATACATATATTATATATAATTATATATACATGTATATATATAATTATATATAATACATTATATATAAAATTACGTGCTGGAAGGAGGATGTCGAGTCTCTCAAATTTCTATAAGAAGATTTAAAAAGCTCATTTCTTCCCCAGGATAACAAGACCATGAACCATAAAAAGAAGCATTGTCTCTTGGAAAAGGAAAAAGTTATACATGCACTCTGCCCACCCTCCCACCCCCCATAGTTTATATATCATGTTGTTGAAAGTTTCAAACGTTGGAATGTAGATGCCCGCCCTCAGGTATGACAAAAGATAATGAACAAGGAAGAGCCAATCGAGGGGATGAGCAGATAGACTTGGATGATACCTTTAAAAAAACAGCTTTGTCTAAAATCACTTTTCCCTCTCTCTCCTGTTTGGAATATTCAAGATGCCCTGGACACACTGACATACACCTGCATACTTTCAGCTCAAGTGAATTAGGGGATCCATCTACTCCGTTGGGCTGGGATGGGCTAATGATTCCATAAAACCGCTCCTTGATAGAAAGCTTGGGCTCCTTGCCATCATCCATGCAGAACCAGAAGGGGTCTCAGAGGCCACTTGTCTCCTCCTCTCTGCTGTGGTTGGTCATTCAACCACAATTCTAGAAGTGGCACTTTATTTAATGGTAAGGGGAATTTCTAACATATCTTGAAATTGTTTAGGTTGGCAAGAGTTCTCCAAATATAAGAAAAAAATATTCCTTTAAAAGGCTACCAAAACAATATGGCTCTCAGGGCTAACCATTTGCTGTATTGAGGAAGCAAGAAAGAGTAGAAGGGATCTGGAAAGTGTGCTGGATTTTCAGACCGATGACCTGGGTTTGAATCCAGCTCTGCCAACTTGTGTAATCTTGGGCAAGTCACTTAACCTCCTCAGGTCTGTCTGCTCATCTGTAAAATGAGAAGGATGGACTTAGATGGCCTTTGTTTGTTGTTGTTCAGTCGTGTCCTACTCTTCCTCACCCCATTTGGGGTTTTCTTGGCAGAGATACTGGAGTGGTTTGCCACTTCCTTCTCTAGCTCGTTTGACAGATGAGGAAACAGAGGCAAACAGGGTTAAGTGACTTGCCCAGGCTCACACAGCTAGGAAGTGATTTGAACTCAGATCTTCCTAACTCCAGGTGCAATGCTCTATCTACTATGCCACCTAGCTACCCACAGATGGCCTCTGTGATCCCTTCTAAACTGAAATCCATGATCCTGTGAATTCAAAATGGTAAGTCACAGTTTTCCATTCAGCCCATTCAAAGGTATCCTTAAGTGACTGACCACCATTCTTACATCGCCACACTGAAATCAAGATGAAACGAATCAACCCCTTACCTCACTTGCAGCGTATGTGTAGAGAACTTTATTTTTTATCACAAACCAAAAATGTTTCCATGGCTTCTTACTGCCCTTTGACCTGTACAGGTAGCCACTCATGGTAGAGTCTTCCGTGTTTGCTGACACCTGGAACAAACAATCAGCAGAAGCAGTCTGTTATTATTAAGCGGCAGTTAGACAGCATCACAGATGGAACTATGGGTCTGGAGTCATGCGTACATTATGGCCCTGGACAAGTGATGTAACTTGTAAGTCTCAGCTTCCTCATCTGTAAAATGGGGATTATCATCATTGTTAGGATAAAATGAAATAACATGTGTAGAGGGCTTGGCAAACTTTAAAGCCCCAAGTGGTGGTTATTATCACTACCCTCGATTTTTAGACAAGAAATTAAATATACCATTAGGTAAGTCAGCCAGTTCTGGGTGTCAGAGATCTGTGATTTTGATCAGTGAGGGAACCAACTGGCTCATTCTATGACCTAGAGCTATAACCTTGGTGGATGCCTCTTGTAAAGGTTAACTGCCCAGTGCCACAGAGCAAGCATCAAAGGGAGGATTTTAACCCAGGACTTCCTGCCTCCAAGTACAGAGCTCTATGCAACATAAATATCATTGCCAAAATGGGGTTAAGTTACAGGCACCAGGAGCTAATGTTCCAAACCGGAACATTTTCATTTTAAGCTACATTTTTGAGGGAGGCTTTCAAAGACGGTTCATAGCTTCAAGCTTTCACTTGATGGAAGAACTAGTTACTTTTTAGATGTTAAAGAATGTCTTTTATCTTTCGTTTAAGGCTCACTGCTGGAACTGAAACTCAGCATGAATGTGGTTAGGGAAAAAATACAACTCCAAAGACCAAAAGGTTGTTGTTGTTGGATTTTTTTTTAATCACATTTGGGAGATTTCAGGGATTACTCATGCACTTAAACTCTCCCCTGGGAACTTGGAAGGTCAAAAGAGGCAGACGGCTGGCTTTGGAGACACAAAGACCGGGGTTCAACTTTCCCTTCTTAGGCTAATGGCTGTGGGATTCAGAGAAGCCACTCAGTGCCCCAGGCAACTCCCTAGGATTACAAACTGCAGATCCATTGGTATGGAGTGGGGGGGGCAGGGGTGTGTTGCTAACCAAGACTTCCTTCACCAATAAATTCAGAGCTCTGGAAAAAAACAAAACAAAAACTTGGAATACCAGGGGGATACTATTTTAACTGGCTGCCAGTTTATTTTTCTAGATTTTTATCTAAGCACCGCCCAGACCTTGGAAAAATTATAATCAAATTAACTGGGAGCAAATCTTTATAGCCTTTTCTAAATAAACCACACACAAACGTGGTGCAGTGCTAGGTTGGAGTCAGAAAGATCTGAGCTCAATTCCAGTCTCAGACACTTATTAGTTGGATGACCCTGGGCAAGTCAGTTAACCCTGTTTGCCTCAGTTTCCTCATCTGTAAAATGAACTAAAGAAGGAAATGGCAAACCATCCTAGCATCTTTGCCAAGAAAACCCTAAATGGGGTCATGAAGACTAAAATGACTGAACAACAACAAAAACAGTAGAGTGGAAATGGGGGCTCACGCAGCAGTCGAAGGACTTGGGGCTGAATATTTTCTGTTACTCCATCGCTTGATCCCCACCTTCCCCACCCCCGACATCCTCCCTTGTAAATGAGCAGTCAGACTAGTTGACCTCTAAGGTCCCTTCCATCTCTCCAACAATGGATTAATCAGCCTGTGCAGCTGGCTAAAAGGAAAGCAGTTTTCAGCTTATTACAGGGCTGAGCTACTGTAAATCATCCTTTGAAAAGGACACCAAGTTTCCAGTTGTGTCCCAAGTTGGGCCTCTACCTTGGAAAAGATTCCAAGAGTGACTGAAACAACAGTATTAATAGATCGATACATTTTTAATAGATGTATGTGGGTGGGTCCATGGGGTAGCTAGGTGGTGCCACGGTGCATAGAGTGCCAAGCCTGGAGTCAGGAAGACTCATCTTCCTGAGTTCAAATACAGCTTCAGACATTGACCCTCAGCAAATCACTTAACCCTGTTTGTTTCAGTTTTCCCATCCATAAAATGAGCTGGAGAAGAACATGGCAAACTGTTCCAGTACCTTTGCCAAGAAAACCCCAAACCAGGTCATGAAAAGCCAGACACAACTGAAATGACTGAACAATAAGTGGGTTGGCCCAGACAACATTTATAATATTGTGTTTATAAGAAAGTATATTCTAAACTCCAAAGTTTAGATTAAGATTGGGTTCCTTTGAAAACATCTCAAGGATTTTTAACGTAGATAAATATACTAAGGAGAAAAAAAATGATTGCATTAACTCAGAATTTGGTAATTTGTCAGACTAAAAGTCTTTAGAATCTAATATTACCAGTAATTGATGCATGATGTTTTAGAACAAAATTCTCATGAAAGTTGTGGACTTTTTGCTAAGTATTTTCATAGTTGGAGGCTGATGAAATCAGAAATGATTTTAGTTCCTCTCAACTTCCTAGTCAACATTCTGGAAGAGGAAAGGAGCCCGCCCATTCTGATGTCCACAAACTGAGTAGAGGAAATATCAGAAAGTCAATGTGTCATGAGCTTCTAGAAATGACTGAATGCATAAAGATATTTCCCTTAAGACCTATGTCACTCTGGATTAGTCGTTTTATTGCTCTAAGCCTCCTTATCTCTCCGTTGAGGTCACTGGGCCAGATGATCACCATGGCCCTATGTGGCTCTAAAATTCTTTGACTCTACAATTCAAGGACCTATCCAGTTGGCAGAGCTTCAGGTATGGGCCTGGCAATCGACAGGGACCAGCCTGCCTGAGTAGGGAGAAGCCCATGACCAGATGACTGGGTGTGGTGACTCACAAAAGTCAATATAATCAAGGCTGCAGTCAGAGAACTCCACCACTGAAGTCACGTGTAAGGTAGGGGATCTCTTCTCTCCATAGGTACACCTGCCTTACACGGATACTGAGAGCAGAAAGCAGGAAGTGGGTAGGTCCACCATATATATTTTCTTCCCAGGATTGCTTTGCCATAGTTGTGTGGCATGCCCTCTCTGCACATACCACTAGGTGATGCTCTGAGGTAGGGCTGTTCTAAGTTCCCTTCAGTACCTTTTGCACATGTGTGGACTTTCCTGGGTTCCCCTCTTTGAAGAATTAAAAAAAAATTATTTTGCATTATTATGAACTTGACGAAGATCAACAGACTCATACAAGGGAAAACCAAAAAAGACAATAGCACACGGAGTCATGAATCACCACTAAGTATAGTTTGTCTATTTCCAATTTAACATGGTAGTTCCAACACTGCCAGGTTTGTTGGCAACCCCTTGTTCTGGCTTTCCTTCTGGTCTTTCGGCCTACAAAGCATGAATAATTCTACATCTGCAAGTTTTCAAATGAAATAGCAACACTTACTTCTTTGAGGGCAGCTGGGATTTTTTTCTGTTTCCTTCCAGAAGGAATACTATGCAAGACTGAAGACAAGGCACTTGAAGGAGATTTGTGATTTGCTGGGGACCCAGTCTTAGGTGAATTCTGGTGATCTAAAGAGAGTCAGCACATGTCCAATTTATGAAGCTAATCATGACCATTCGCTTACTTAATCAATTCAACAACATTCATTGAACTAACATTTCCTGGGCACCTAACTAAATACAAAGCGTTGTACTATGCTGGGGGTGATACAGAGATGAATAAGGGTGCACCTCTATGAGAAGGACTGATCCACCTAGAAGAGGGGATGAGCAAAGTCCTCTTCATACATCAAACACCCTCCTGACCGCTCTCACCTCTGGCTCTCCCACAGAGAGCCGCTTGAAATTTGGAATAAGCAAAGGTCTCTTCCCACTTCTAGCAGGCTCTTGGCCACCAGAACCTTTAGCCCTCTCCAGAACCAATTGCTGAAATGAGAGCTTTGGCAGATCCACAAATCAATATTCTCATTAGAACCTTGGGGGAAGTATTCATTCTATAAAATCCTTATTTCTCCTGATACCTATGCTTTTCCCCCATACTCTCATTCTCATCTTCCGCCTACCTTTCTAATTCCAATCCTCCCAGGTGTTCCCTTTCCAGTGTGCCCTCTGGAAAAATACTAGCAACAGGTACACACACACACACACACACACACACACACACACACACACACCCCTTTTAAGTTGCAAAAGTGCTTTTCTCACAGAGAAATGGGCACTGATATGAAGAGATTTAAGTGGTGTGTCTAACAGCTCTTGTTGCAATGGGTACTAAGATGGGAAGCTTGGAGGAGGAGGGAGAGAGTTGGGGGACAGCAGTGAAAAATGACCAGAACTGGGAGAAGGAATATCTATCTATTGTACAGAAGAAAAGGATAGATGAGGGGATGGTTATTTACAGTTAGTAATAAACTGCGGATTTATGAAAGTGCAGGAAGTAAACTACTGAGTCATGTGGTTTATTCTACCTCCACCCCCCACCTCCGCCCCCTTCTTTCATATACTTGAAAGGCCGGTCCTCACAGCATGAAGAATGATGATCATTTTATGCATAAATCCACAAATCTTTCAGGAATGCAGCTATAAACCACATTCAGACTCTAGAAAGGGTGGCTACTCTAGGGAAGTCCTGGTGGTTATCTTAAACCCAACAGTAGGAAAACAATAGACCCAATAACCTCTTGTCAGCCAAATAATCATTTCTGGCTACAGAGACAAGAGGAGATTAGAAACTAACTGCAAAATGTATTTTATGTGGTTGAATGAACTTATAACCTTGCATAATTGGCTGTAGTGGTAGTGAGGTTTGTCTGAAATGTAGAGTATTTTTTTTTAAAAAGGTTTTACTTCTTTATTGAGAAACTTTTCCTGACTCTGTAAATTGGCACTTCAAATAATACCAATTCTCAATAAAACCAAAACAAAAATACTACTAGAAAGGCTTTTTTAGAAGATAAAAATTAAATTAAATGTTAACAGCATCTGGGACACACATAAGAAAAAGCTAAATTTTGACCTCAGAAGAACTTTCAGGTTTTCAAGAACTGACCTTTCAAATTCATTTTAGAATTTATTTTTAAAATAAATTTGATTCTACCATGTTTAGGTCCTTAAAACAATTGGATGAGGCTAAGGGGAAAGAACAGTGTATCTGGAGCATGGGTTTAAGTCAAAAGTCTGACACTTAATAACTACATGACAAAATTCCCTTTTACCTCTCTCTGCCTCAGTTTCTTCTCCTTGTAAAATGAGGAAAGCTGGGCTACATGGACTGGGAACTCCCTCCTAGCTCCAGATATATGATTCTAAAACAACCTATTAGCAAGGTTTCCCTTTAGGAAAAGCATTAATGGTCAGAGAAAAATAGTTTGTAAGCCCCATATTAATCACTTCTAGTTCTCAAATAAAGATAAAGTGCTCTCAAGTTGTTTTAAGCAAATTCTCTGCAATCTTTCTTTACATCATTAATTTTTAAGATGTTCTCCTTGACCTCTTTCTTTACATCCCGAATCTGTTAACCATGTTTCTCATCCCAATTTAAACCATTATTTGCTTAGCAAACCTTCTCTCCTACTATTGAAGGTATATTTTGGTCTAGTCTCACCTTGAACTGAGCACTAGATCTGAATTTTGGGAGCCAAGAGTTAATCAAATTGAACTCCTAGGTATCCTAACCAAAACTGTGGGCAACATTACTAATCCCATTTACATAAAAGAAGCTTCCCAAAGACCGGTTCAAGGGGAAAAGGGGGCTGGTGAGGGGTGAGTGGGTTTTCATTACCTAGTTTCTGCAATTCTTTGAAACAGTGTTCACAGACTCTTGCTGGCTGGTTTTTCAGGTAATCTAAGCCATACTTATTTGATGAACAAGCTTGACAGACAATCTGAAAACACATAAACCAAATTAACTTAAGAGCTAGGCCTTAAGGGGCAGGTAGTTGGCATAGTAGATAGAGCACCAGTTCTGAAGTCAGGAGGACCTGAATTCAAATCCAGCCTCAGACACTTACTAGGTAATATGACCCTGGACAAGTCACTTAAACCCTGACTGCCTCCCTTCCCCTCTACCCCCTACCCCCAAAGTTAGGCATTTCCTCACTTGTAAAATGAGGATAATGGGCAGCTAGGTGGCGCAGTGAGTAGAGCACTGGCCCTGGAGTCAGGAGGACCTGAGTTCAAATCTGACCTCAGACACTTGACACATGTGCTAGTTGTGTGACCTTGGGCAAGTCACTTAACCCCAACTGCCCTGCCAAAAAGCAAAAAAATAAAAATAAAAATAAAAAAAATAAAATAAAATGAGGATAATAGGAATGTTGAAAGGATCAAATAAAATAATGTATCTAAAACACTTTGCAATCCTTAAATGTTCTCAAGTATTATTAGTATTGGCATATATTCATTTATATTTATAGAGAGCATTATATAAATATATCATTCAAAGCCACAGGAAGAAAAATACTGGCCTGAAAAAGGGTTTTTTTTGCTCTCAACATTTACCCAATATCATTCCAGATATTATATCATGATTCAGTATTTTTTCAGCACAATGGTGTTTTGTGCAAATATGTTTTAGAACATAACATATAATGTGAATTCCTTTTAAAAACATTTTTTAGTCTAGCCTTTGACTTGGTGTAGGGAACTCTGGTATGGAAACTCCATCTATCTGGGTAGCTAGCCAGATCATCTGCAACCGATCATCTTAGAAAACTACCTGGGACCCTGAGAAATCACCACTCCATTGCCCCATGTTTCCAATGCCTGAAAAGTCTTAGGCTTCCTGTAAAATGGACCCGAAAGGAAGAACAGGACGTTCTTGCCCTACCTTGCCACAAGCCCGACAATGGTGACGCCTCCACGTGAGCGTGAATTCACTCGTACACACCATGCACATGGTGGCCCTAGTATCAGGAATCCAGATGGGAGCCTTTGAGCCCAAAGGGCTCATCTCTTCTTTCTTGTCCATGTCCGTCTGCAAAAAAGAGAATCAAGCCCTAAAGCTGTAAGAATCGTATCAACAAAAGGAGAAAATGAACTCTGATTTTCTCTGTCATGTAGAATCTGCTCAATGAAGTTTTACTGATGTCTTTTTGGTTTTCCCATCAGTCACTTCTCTGCATGTGTCCTGGTACAAGGACAAACTGCTGACCTGAACTGGTGGAAGAACTCTTCTCATCAGGGAATTCCCTATACAAATAAAATTATGGGGTTTTATCAGATTTTAAAAAATCCAGATTTTTCTATGTTTCCATCAACATTAGATTAAAAACCAAATCAACATTAACTTTGCTACTCTGAAGGGAGTGATGTGCTACGGTCCTATGGTGTCAGCCAATACCCTTGTGGTTTTAAGTTATTAGCAGCCTAGGACCAAGGCCTCTTCCCTGACCACTACTACTCCCTATTCCCTCAAACTCACTCATGTTCCTTCCATGTCTCCAGGCTAATCTTCTTTACCTTCATACTGTGCCTGTCTTTCAGTAGGCCTGTACCTCTCCCACCACACCACACCCCCCAGAACATTTTACTTAATATATTTTATATTCACAAAGTATACATGTTGTTTCTCTCCAATAGAATGTTACCTCCCTAAAGACAAGGCCAATTTCATTGTCTCTGTACCCATAACTCCCAGCACCCAGCAGGAACAATGAATGCTTACTGAATTAATGATAATTATGCCCATAATGGGCTCAGAGTAAACTGATGGATGTTTAAGGAATCTGAGCCATTTAATTTCTTTTCCTTTATGTTATTATGGTCACTGGGTAAATTATCTGTTTTCCTTGCTCTCTTTTTTTTTTTTTATCAATTCATTCACATCTTCCCAAGTTTTTCTGAATTCTTCAAATGCCTCATTTCTTATGATGCAAAAATATTCCATGAAGTTCATATGCCCATCATTCTCATCTGAGTTTTTTGCCTGTATCTTCTATACCAATCCTTCAGGAACAACTTACTTGTTTAATTTATTCAACCATTCCCAAATCACCCACTTTCCTTCTAGTTTTTTGTTACTATAAAAGTGCTGCTATAAATATTTTGGTCTCCCTGGGACTTTCCCCCACCTCTCTACCTCTCTGGAATATGAGCCTAGCAGTGGTATCATTGGGTCAAAAAGTAGGCACAACTTTAGTGACTTTCTTAAAATAGCTCTTGTTCTCATGTTTAAACCAACTTTCTACATTCCTTGACTATCTGATCTGTAACAGAGGTATTTGTCATAAGCCCTTTTTTACTCATTAACCGCTGGATTTCCTACTGATTTTACTATGTAACTGGAATTGTCTATTTCATCTTTTCTGTTCACCTTTGCTTCTTATTTATTGTTCTTGTTTGTCCTTTATTCTCAAAGACCATGACATCAGGAAGGTGATACTATGACTTGCAAATGAACTGGATTTAAGTGAGAGAGAGCTGTGCAAAATCACCAGCCTCGTTTTCTCCTCTGGAGCCATATGGGTCCAGTGGCAAGATACAGATCAAAAAGACTGGAGATGGCCCTTGCTCCTTTTTTAGGGACAGTTGGGTGGTCCAACAGATAGAGTGCTGGGCCTTGAGTCAGAAAGACCTCAGTTTGAATCTGACCTCAGACATTTACTAGTTGTATGACCCCTGGGCAAGTCACTTAACCCCTGTCTGCCTTAGTTTTCTGATCTGTAAAATAGAGATAAATAATAACACCTTCCTCCAAGGGTTATAGCAAGGATAAAATGAGATACAATTTGTACAGTGCTTTGCAAATCTCAAAGCACTATGTAAATGCTAGTTATGATGATGATAATGGTGAATTTAAGAATGCTCTATGTCCCCAGAGTTACTAAGCTGTACCTACTCTTTGACCCAGTAATACCATTAGTAGGCCTATTCTCACAAAAGATTAAAGAGGAGCAAAAGGAGCCATATGTTAAAAAAAAATTAGGGCCCCTCTTTTTTTGTAGTGGCAAAGAACAGGAAACTAATGGAGTGCCCGTCAACTAAAGGACAATCAAATAAATTATGGCATATGAATGAATGAAACATGATTATGCCACAAAAAATGATGAAATGGATGGTTTCTGAGAAAAGTGCGAAGACTTGTATGAACTGATACTCCTAACAGGGTGCTAGGGTAAAAAATCAGACACAGCTAACACAGGAATGGGTTTTGCTTTACCATGCATGTTTATTACAGGAGGGCCCCCCTCTTTTCTAAATAAGGAAGTGGGAACGAGGGAAAAAATATTTTTGCTCTTTGAAAAAAATACATAAATAAACAAAAAAGGCTAGCCATAATTGTACAAGGTAAGAATTTACATAAGAGTCATAATTATGTAAAGAAAAACAACACAGAGACTTCAGAACTCTGAAAAATGCCACGACCAGTTCTAATTGATGAAGCAAGATCTCTTCCTGCTTCTTAGAAGTCTGGTTAGATTACAGCTACTGGGCTATGATTACATTTTCAGACATGACCAAATGTTGATTTTGTTTTTGCCTAACTATGATTATTAGCTACAAGGGAGGTTCAAATGGGGAGAGAACCACGAAGACAGGACAGTGAAATTTTTTTTAAAAAGCATCAATCAGCTATTAAAATAAAAGATCATTTTAGCTGACTTTAAAAAAGGGAAGAAAGAGAACATTATACCTCATCGAGACTTCTGGAGGGGCAGAATGTGATTTTCTTCTTGGCGTACTCTTCAATTGACTGGGAGATTGCTTTTAGCCACTCATCCCTTTCTGTAGCAGAGCTGAAAGCAGAGGAGAGAGGCTCCATTAACCAGAAGTCAGTTCTCATCTGTTTCTTTTCCATCACATCAGTTTCTCACATCGGTGAATTCTCTTCCGTCCTCTGAAGACAGTTCTCCCTTCCTGAAGGCATGACCTCTGAGGCTCGATGTCTGATCATAAGTACCTATGAGCATTAAGGACCCTGGGGCATCCTGATGACCAGACATCTTCTGACATCTCATCCCAAGTGACCACATTAGTCTGGTTCTATACAGAAAAGAACACTTCAGGATCTCCTACTTTAATAATATAATATTACAATATATATTACATTATATTTGATATGTAATATCATTTGATATGTAATATCAATTACAATCAATATGTCAATATCAATCAAAATAATATACTTGATATGTAATATAATAATAATAATAATAATAAGCAAGTACTCATTAAGTCCTCACTACATGCAAGCAAAGCACCTTGTACAGTGTAGGTACAAAAAGAGAAAAAGCGACTGTCCCTGCCTTCAGTTAAGAGCTTCAGCTCTAATAGAGAGACATAAGATGCAAATAGCTATGTACATATAAGAAACATACAAGGAAAGTTGGAAGCAATCGCTGAGGGAAGTGGCTAGCATTGAGGGGGCCTGGAGAAGGCCTCTTGCAGAAGGTAGGATTTGAGCTGAGACTCAGAAACATGATCCTCTCCATAAGGGATAATTCCCCAAATAATGACTGAGAGGCGTCTGGGCAAAAGGTCAGAGAGCAAAGGAATATGGAGTCAGAGGACCTGCTTTCAAATTCTCTGCTCCCTACATGATGACCTGGAACACATCCCTTAGATACAGCGCTGGGTCTGGAGCCAGGAAGACATGGGTCCAAATTGCCCTTCAGACACTTACTAGCAAGGTGACTCCAGGCAAGTCACTTAATTTCTCTGAGGCTGTTTCCTGATCTATAAAATGCGGGGAGGGGAGAATGGATTCAACGGCCTTCACCAACCTTACTAGCTCTAAATTTATGATTTTATCTCCTGTTTGGGTCTCAGTATTCTCAACTATAAAGAGAAGAAAGTGGGTAATCTGATTGCTCCAGTCTCTTCCAACACTCATGATGAAAAAGGTGTACTGTGAATTGTTCTTTCTTGTTTTTTGTTCAGTCATTTCAGTCCTGTTAAAACCCCCATTTAGGGTTTTCTTGGCAGAGATGCTAGTGTGGTTTGCTTATGCGGCTCATTTGACAGATGAAGAAACTGAGGCAAACAAGGTTAACTGACTTGCCCAGGGTCACACAGCAAGTAAGTGTCTGGGGCTGGGTTTGAACTCAGGTCTTCCTGACTCCAGGCCTGAAGCTCTATCCACTGTACCACCAAGCTGCCCTATACTGTAACTTACACACACATTTTAACCAAGGAGATTTGTGAGCCATAATAAAAGGAATTTCTAAAAATTTCTCCTAAGAGTTATACGAACTGATGCAGAGTGAAATGAGCAGAACCAGGAGAAAAACCGTTACAATTACAACACGGTAAGGACATGTAACTTTGAAACACCTGAGAGCTCTGATCAATGCAGTAACCAACCACAATTATAGAAAATGGATAATGAAGCCTGCTGCCTTCCTCATGACCAAAATACAGTATGTGGTATAGGATGAGATACATTTTTGGGCATGACCAGTTCAGGAATTTGTTTTTGCTTAACTATGCAGATTTGTTACAAGAATTTTCTTCTTTTTCTTTTTAAAATGGAGGTGGAATGGAAAAAAAAATTGCTTCTTAATGGAAATAAAGTAAGATAAAAGTTGGGTTTTTTTAAAGCTCCTACAAAACATATCAAATCCCTGATGGTTCTAGATTCAAAACACAGAATACCAAGAACCTGAAAACTTCAGGGATGTGTGGAGCATGGAAAGAGAGTTGTATTTGAAATCCCAGGACATGAGTTCTAATCCTAGCTTTGGACCAGTTAGTCAGCCCTCTAGCCTTTACTTTCCTACTCTGCAGAATGAGAGGAAAGGATGAGATGACATCTAAAGTCTAGCATTTACAAGATGTGATATATCTATCTCTGTCTCTCTATCTATCTACACACACACAGTGATCAAGAAAGCATTTTAGGATATGATGCAAAACAGAAATTTAAGGGGTAGCTAGCAAGAGCAATGCAACAGCTAGGTGGTACAGTGGATAGAGCGCTGGACCTACAGTCAGGAAGACCTGAGTTCAATTCCAGCCTCAGACTCTTACTAGCTGTGCGACCCTGGGCAAGTAACTTCATCGTGTTCGCCTCATTTCCTTATCTGTAAAATGGGGACACACTGGAGAAGGGAACAGCAAACCACTCCGATACCTTTGCCAAGAAAACCCCTTGCAAGTCCATGGGGTCATGAGGAGTTGGACACGAATGAACAAGAGTAAGAGCTATATGTTAAAGTTACAAGCGGTTTAGATCTTTGTTCTTTGATTGCTTTTCAATCATGCCTGACTCTTCGTGACCCCAGCTGGGGTTTTCTCAGCAGAGCTACTAGAGTGGTTTGTCATTTCCTCCTCCAGCTCCTTTTACAGATGGGGAAACTAAGGCAAACAGGGTGAAGTGACTGGCCCAGGGTCATACAGCTCCTAAGCGTCTGAAGCCACATTTGAACTCAGGAAGATGAGTCTTCCTGACTCCAGACCTGGTGCTCTACGCACTATAGTGCCACCTAGCTGCCTTAGATCTTGGAAAGCTAGCCAAAGACTTTTTTATGGTGATAATGTACGTGTCTTTTGTCTATTTCTCCCATTTAAGTTTTCTGTTCACATCCTCTTCATATGAACATATTTTTCAGGAGTAGTCCCCTGTTAAGACCTTGATGGATGGGTAAGACCACAGGACCTGTTGTTGTTCGTCCTTCATTCTCGAAGAGGACCAATGACATCACAAAAGTCATGACTTGACTTGCCCGTGAATTAGATTTAAGGGATGTGGAGGTGATTTTCATAATACAGTCCACCTTCAGTACAAATTAAGAGAAAAATACCAAAAATGTCTCTAACCTTTAAGGTTAGAAGGAAAAAAAATCAGATTTAAAAAGAAGAGTCTTTTTTAAAATGAACTTAACCATCACAAACAAACATTCCAAAATATAAATCAAAACAGAAGCAACTAGGTATAGTTTTGTTTTGTTTTTCAAAAAGCATCTATTGGGGCAGCTAGATGGCACTGTGGATAAAGCACCAGCCCCTGGAGTCAGGAGGACATGAGTTCAAATTGAACCTCAGACACTTGACTCTTACTAGCTATGTGACCCTGGGTAAGTTACTTAACCCCAATTGCCTTGCAAGAAAAACAAAGAAAACAAAAAGCATATATTAAATTTAGTATGGCAGTAACAAAATTGCCCTCTTTGTGTTCCCTTTTTGAACTTCTGGGAAAAAAAAGAAAGCCTAGGTTGAGATTCACATATTTTCATTCTCAATTAACAAGTTATTTGTTTTCTCTGCCTCTCATCTGTCCACCACTGGGGGGAAAAAAGAAACAAAAATTTGTAACAAATACACAAAGTCATGCAAAAGACATTCCCACACTGGCCAGATCAAAAACTGTGTGCTTTATTCTCAATCTTGAATTCCAGGTCAGTTCAAAAACCACTTTATGGGCCTCCCCAAATTTACTTTACTTGGAAAAAATGGCTTGCCCTTTCATTCTGAGATAAAACTATTTCTGAACCCCTGAATCCCCACAAGAAACCCATTTAAAGACTTCCCGAAAGAATCACCTGTGAGTTTTCCCACATAGTTCTTTATAAAAAGCAACCAAAATAGGGATAGAGCAGAGATAAAGACCGATGATTCAATAAATGTTAGAACTGCTCCCCTCAACAGCCTTGGGGGCACAGGTTTCCGAATGTGCCAGCACATAATTCAATTGTACACATTAAATTACAAATGATACCCTTGCATTTAAAAGTGTCTTCTTTCCCTTGTAGGCCTTTTGCCAGAACAATTGTTTATGAGTTCTTGGAAACAGATTTGTCACTAACTGCACCCAATTCGCAAATGTTCCAACATAAACATTCATTATCTGGTACAGATATTTCAGCTTCAGGAAGCAGTCAATCTTAGAGGTAGAGAGTGTTTAGCACAGAACCTGGTGCTTAATAAAAGTTGATGGGCTAGGGGCACCTAGGTGGCCCAGTGAGTAGAACACCAGTCCTGGCGTCAGGACGCCTGAGACCTCAGACACTTGACACACTTACTGTGTGACTTTGCGCAACCCCATTTGCCCTGTCTTTCCCCCCTGCAAAAAAAAAAAAAAGCTGATGGGCCCTCTGACTGACTAAGGAAGCATCCTGGCTAGAATGAAACCAAAGGGAAAAAACATAGGGCAGGTTTACAGAATGGTAAGATTTCTGCAATTATCTAGGAAAAAAGTTCTTATGACAGCAAAATCTGTTTTATCATCCACTTGCCTTAAAAGTTGAAAATGAACGTCCAATACTGTAACAGCAATACTGGACAAGATCAACTGGAAACGACTTAGCTATTTTGATCAATACAATGATCCAAGACAATTCCAAAGGACTTATGATGAAAAAATGCTATCTATCCCCAAAGAAATGTCTGAATATGGAATAAAGCATATTTTTATGTTATTTTTCTTGTCTTTTTGGTAGGCATTTTGCAACATGGAAATATGGAAATGTTTTTCACAACTACACATGTATAATTTACATAAAATTTCTATAAAAAAAGGACGAGAGAAGGGAAGGAAGGAGAGAATTTGGAACTCAATATCTTAAAATATGAATGTTAAAAAAATTTTCATGGAATTGAGAAAAAAATGAAAAAGATACAAAGAGAAAGGAAGGAAAGGAAGGAAGGAAGGAAATGAATGCCCAAGAATCAATCAGAAGGCATTTATTAAGTGCCTACAACAAGCTAGGCATTAGGGATTGTGTAATCTTGTACAAGTCACTGCCTCCCTGAGCCTGTTTGCTCATCTGTAAAATGAGGGGGTTGGAACATATGGCCTCTGAGGTTCCTTACCTGCCTTCAAGGAAAAATGGGGTTACAAACTTGGTGAGGAAGGGGTTTAGGAATGGCACTAGTTCCAGGGAATTATTAATTCTTACTTTAAAAGTGACAGATTTTTTTTTTTAAACTCCCAAACTCATCCCTGTTTCAAAGAAAAAAACTCCACTGGGTCATGCAGAGTTGGACACAACTGAACTACACAACAGGAAGCTACATAAATGTTATACTATCTAAGCCCACAGTTTTCCATCTTGTTTATGAGGATTTTTTTTCTTATTGGAACCTGTTATTTCCCTTGTACAGAGTATTCCCAAGTGAAGAAAATTCCTTCACTACTACAGATAAGTACACTTTCTCTGTTATTAACAGTCTTATACAATCGCTTGGGAACTGAGAGGTCAACTGGTATGGCCTCGATTACATCACCAGCAAGTGTCAGAAGCATGATTTGAGCCCAGGTCTTCCTAACTGAGAGATAAACTTTTCATTGTGGCATACTGCCTCTAGGGCAGCAAGGCAGCACAGTGGGTAGAATGCCTGGCCAGGAGTCAGGAAGACTCATCTTCCTGAGTTCAAATCTGGCCTCAGACACTTACTAGTTGTGTGACCCTGGGCAAATCACTTAACCCTGTCTGCCTCAGTTTAGTCACTTGTAAAGTGAGCTGGAGAAGGAAATGGAGAACCACTCCATTGGAGAACCACTTTGCCAAGAAAACCCTGAATGGAGTCATAGTCAGACACAACTGAATATAATACTTCCATTATTTAAAAGGCTATTGGGAGAGATATTGTCAAATGCTCTACTAAAATCCAGGAATTCTCAGACTAGAGCAATGAACTAATCCAGATATTTGGTAACACTCTCAAAAAAGCAATAAAAGTAGTCTGGCAGACTCTTTCAAGTCTTCTTTTAAAAAAAAATGCTTTGTGACTATGTTGTTTACATCACAATCAGTTTCCAGAAATCCCCTACAGTAGTACCCCACACACACTCAAGTAAAACCATCTGAAACATTCACTTAAACTGATGCAGTATATAGTGCTCTGCCCCTATGGTCCACCATCTTTCTCCCACAAGGAAAGAGACAGGGTACCATATTTGTCCTCTGACACTAATACTGCTCACTCACTACATTTTATAAAGATTCTGTCGGCTTTTAGCTATGTCTTAGTTACATGACTACAGTCATTTTTGCCTCTTTGTTCTCCTGGCCTCGATTTTTTTCCATTAGGCATCAGTCACTGTGTCTCCCTGGAGGAGATGGACTGACCATTTCCCTTCCGCCCTTGTATCTTCAGAGTCTAGAACTATGCCTGACATGTAGTAAGTGCTTAATAAATGTTTGTTTGAATGTTCTAAGTTAACCTACATCTTGGTACCCAACAATCACCAATTTCCTTTCTAAGCATTTACAAATGACAAATATTTCTAGAATTTTGTCAAAAGTAGAATTAAAAGGAGTGTGCAGAAAACTATCCCTCTAAGGGAGGAAGAAACCAAACAACCCAAGAAGGAATGAGAAGAAATGCTTCCATGGTGCAGTATGGCTTTTGTAGAAATGAAAAGATATCTCTTTCCAAAAATGATGATGACACTTTCTCCCAATTTCCTCAGTTGATGAGACAAGGCTTCTTTGCTTAGTTGTTCTGGGATCATAACAATTTGGAGGAGGGGAGAAGGGTGTTAAAAAATGAGGAAACAATATCTGAAAACCCACTGTAATTCTGCTATTCCAAGAGAAGAGAACACAGGCAATTTATTGCTCAAATCATGTAAACGGGGATTTTTAAATAAGCAAACAAAAGCTGCCTTCTTGTAAAAAGGATCACCAATGCAGTGTGTCTAAATATGGAAGAAACATTTACTTGGCTATAAGTTGAAGGAGCTGAATTTGATGACCTCAAACGTCCCCTTCCAGTGTGAAAAATTCTATAATCCCATGATTAATTTCCTAATGTCTCTATGGGAAGAGACACTATATGAGAAAGCCCATCTTGCCAAAAGTAAATATCTAGGTAGGCATGATATGAAACATTATTAGTTTTTCTTTATTTGTGGCAAAATACAAAAAAATCATTATTAATGTTACATTGTTTTAAAAATATTATATAAATACTTAACATGTACATATGCATTTATATACATGTAAACATATGTACGTAATTTTTCTTCCATTAAAATGTAAGCTCCTTGAAGGCAAGAAGTGATTTTGCTTATTTGTATTTCCAGCATATAGTAAGTTTCAATAATTTAGACAGAATAACTACCCCCTCCCCTCCAAAAATATCCAAGGCAAATAGTTGTTGTTTGGTCCTACCAGTCATGTCCTACTCTTCATGACGCCATTTGGGGCTTTCTTGGCAAAGATACTGGAGGAGTTTGCCATTTCTTTCTCCAGCTCATTTTACAAATGAGGAAACTAAAGCAAACAGGGCTAAGTGACTTGCCCAGGGTCACATAGCTATTAAGTGTCTGAGACTGGATTTGAACCCCGGAAGATGAATTTTCCTGACTCCAGGACCTACAATCTATCTACTGCGCCACCTAGCTACCCCAATAGAGGTAATACTTAACCTCAAGTTCTCACTGAAACCAGAACCAATGCTCTTTCTACTATAGCACAACGTATCCCTCAAACAGCAGCAATGAGCTCACAACCAAGAGATATGGTCAGGCATCTAAGAAGAAAAGCAGGAAAAAAAATCCCGAACTCCCAAAGTTCAAGTCCAAAGAAATGGTTTTCTATATCTGAACCTACAATGTTGATAATAAAGGTCGCTTTTTAAGGTTTTTTTGTTGTTTTTATTTTTTACCTGGCTGAGAGAATGAAGGAACGCTCCACACTTTCAATCTTCAGCTCATTCTGGTAAGCTTCCTGAGTTGGTTTTCTAACCTACAATGAAGGCAAAAGAAAAATCTCATCTGTTGACCATCCTTCCCTCGATCTGGGAAAGCCCCTGACTCTGATGCTAGAAGTCACCAACATTCCGCCCCATCACTAGCTGATTTCTAAGAGGAGCCTGAAATGAAAACACTCTAGGACTCTTTCCATTACATATTGGGGGAAGGCAGGAACGTTACAATTCATGCGCAAGTCAAGATGTCGCCATTGGTCCTCTTTGAGAAGGAAGGACAAACAACAACAACAACCCATATGCTACACTGTCTAGCTTATTCTCAAGGACAAGGGCCGGGGACTGAATGAGCCAAAAAATATTTGCCCAAGTAACTAATGGGTGACTATAATTCTCTTTCTAGAATCACAGGTGCATAGATCTTGAACTACAAAGGACTTCAAAAGTAATGCGGTCCATTCCCCTCATTGTAAAGATGGGAAGTGAGTCCTGGAGCTTAGTGATTTGATCAAGGTCATACAGGTAGGAGGTGATAGCATGACCACACATCATTGTAAACCAGTTGGGAGAAAGCAGTAAATAATTTCCTTTGACTCCAAGACCAGCAATATTAGGTTCTATTTATGAGCCCTCTCCTAAGCACATTTGTTTCATTAAAATATATTTAATGACAAAACACTAAGATAAAAAGTTGTTTTGTTTAGTCATTTTAGTTGTGTCCTTCATGAGCCCATTTGGGGTTTTCTTGGTAGAGTTACTGGAGTGGTTTGCCATTTCCTTCTCCAGTTCATTTTAGCCACTCAGCCACCTAGCTGCCCTAAAAAAGTCAGTAGTGATCTCACTGACTCACCTTCATTCCAGCCAAAGAAAGCATGTTGTTGAGTTTATACATCCCAGACTGCACAGGTGTTGTGTACAAGAGAGCATCATTAAACTGCAAGAGAAAACACACATCAAAGAAGATTGTAAATGAAGAAACAAAAACGTGTTAGTGATAGATATGTGGAGGACATGAGGGGTTTAAGACCTTGCCTTCTTTTTTTGTGTGTTTAAATAATATTTTATTTTTTCACCCAATTACATGTCAAAACAACTTTTAACATTAATTTATTTGACTTTTGAGTTCCAAATTCTATCCCTTCTGTCCCTTCTTGCCTCTTCCCTGAGACAGTGAGAAATCTGATATAGGTTATACATGTGTAATTATGCAAAACATATTTCCATGTTAGTCTTTTTGTGGAAGAAAACTAAAAAAAAAAGAATAATATTATGCTTTAGTCTGTATCCAGATGCCATCAGTTCTTTGGAGGTGGACAGCATTTTTCATCATGAAGCCTTGGGATTGTTTTGGATCACTATAGTGCCAAGAATGGCTAAGTCATTCATAATTCTTCATTGTACAATATTGCCGTCACTGCATACAATGTCGCTGTTACTACATACAATGTTCTCTTGGTTCTGCTAACTTCATTTCATGTAAGTCTTTCCAGGTTTTTCTGAAATTATCCTGCTCATCATTTCTTACAGCACAATGATATTTCCCTTACGATCATATATCAATAACAGATATTTCAAGGAAAAACAAAAACGTCTCATTGCCATTTCCTTCATTGCCAATTGTCCTTTGGCTTTTCTGTCTTTACAACTAAACTTTTTTTTTTTGGAGGCAATAGGGTTTCAGTGACTTGCCCAGGATCACATAGCTAGTAAGTGTCTGAGGCCATAGCTAAACTTTTAATTTTTTTTAATGTTTTCTTAAAATATCATAGTCATTTACTAATGTCTCTCCAGCCCCCATATAATTCTCTTTTAACAAATATATTCATTAAGGAAAGCTGATTAAACATACTAGTGATATCCCTTGGTGATAAGAGAACACATGTCTAGAGCCAGGATTGTTAACCTGGGGTCTGAGAATTTGTTTTATTAATATTTTGATAAATATTTCTATATAATGAGTTTCCTTTGCAATCCATTTTATTTTATGTACTTAAAAACATGATTTTGAGAATCCTTTCAAAGAACACAGGAAAGTTTAAGAACCCCTTGGTTTGGGAGTTTAGAGTTCATTCTCACTTTATGAGTAAGGCCTATGGTCACACAAGTCATAAGTAGCAGAACCAATATTCAAGCCAATGTATCCTAATTCCCAATCCAGCATTCTTTTGACCACACCATGTTGCCTCGTTCTGCACCCATGATCCTCCGCTTCCCTGCTGACAGAGGAGAGCCATGCTTCATGATCAGTTCTCTAAAGCCACGGTTAGTCATTGTATTGATCACCGAGTATAGCATTGAATACAGA
This sequence comes from Trichosurus vulpecula, assembly GCF_011100635.1. Classification (NCBI taxonomy): domain Eukaryota; kingdom Metazoa; phylum Chordata; class Mammalia; order Diprotodontia; family Phalangeridae; genus Trichosurus; species Trichosurus vulpecula. Next base: position 219,392,668 of record NC_050577.1, on the reverse strand, counting down.
AATGTATCAATTACTATCCCTAAGCTTCTAAGACTGATCCATACTCCCCACCCCTGCCTTTCTTACCACCAGCCCAGTCTTTGATGCCTTTACAATTTGGCCCCCAAATCCTACTCCACTGAAACCACTTTCTCTACAGACATCTCCTAACCGCCAAATCCAAAGTCCTTATTCTTTCTGATCTTCATGCAGCATCTACCATGGCAGACCATTCTCTCTCTTCCTGTTTGCCAAAGTGAATTTCTGTTGACCGGATGCTCTTCACCCTTGGTTTCCACGACACGAGCATCTCTTGGGTCTTTCCAATCTGTCTGATGGCTTCTTCCCAGTCTCCTGCCTTCCCCTCTTGTCTTTTTTTCTGCTCCCTAGTTGTTACTATCTCTTAAAACTCTCTATGCCTGACTCCCAAATCCTGCCCCAATTTCTTCTCTGCTGCATCTCTGAATCTCTAATTCCAAATCTTATTAGTGCCCCAAACTCACTGTCTATAAGGGTAACTTGTGTTCTTCCCTAAACATGCTCCTTCTCTTCCCAATTTTACAATTTCTGTTCACAGAGTAGTAGGGGCAGCTAGGTGACTCAGAGGTTAGAGCATCGGCCAGGAGTCAGGAAGATCTGAGTTCAAATCTCATCTCTGATACTTAACTGTGTGACCCTGGGTAAGTAATGTAACTTCTGTTTGCCTCGGTTTCCTCATTTATAAAATGTTATGAAATACTATAAATATTTTTATATTATATATTTTATATGAAATATAAAAATATGATGAAATAGCACTCAACTTGCCAGGTTGTTGTGAGGATCACATAATATTTGTAAAAAACAAAGGACCTGACACATAACATTAAGTGCTACATAAAAGTTAGTTATTATTATCATTCTCTTCCTACCTAGCCTCCACATCTTCAAGGGATATCTGGCCTTCCCTCTTCCTCACTCAATCAAAAGCCAAGTCTTCCTGACTTCTCTGCTTCTGTAATATTTACTGTATTCACATTTTCTTCTCCAGGCAAACTGTTATCTGCAGCGGTATTGGAGGTTTTCTTATTAACTGCGCCTATACCAGTGAAACCCCAAGTCTGGTCCAGAACAGGGAAGCAAAGAGAAGGCATGGAGAGTGGCTATTTGTACAATGACTAGCATGTTGAACCTGGGGTCAAGAAGAGTCAAGTTCAAATCCTGCCTCTGACACATCTTAGCCGTGAGAGCCTGGACAAGCGGCTTAAAATTCTCAGCGCTCTAGGCAACTCTCTGAGACTAAATTACAAAGAAGGAAGGTGCCAACCTGTGTTGGCAGAGAGAGTTTCCTCATCTGGAAGTTCTGCACACGGGAATCTGCAAACACACTGGCCAAGTGAGACCAACAACACTTACAGGGTGTGGCATCAACCAGATTAAAATGAAAATTGATTAAAATGATTTAATCAGATGAAAGGATTACATTTAAATTTATAAAGTGTATTCAATCAGATTAAAATGAAATGGGGAAATGTTTAACAGAATAAATAAAACATAGATAACACTGTATTTTAAAACTGAGTAGAACATGGAAATATGTTTTGCACGGCTGCATATGTATAACCTATATCAAATTTCTTGCCTTCTCAATGAGGGAGGGAAGGAGGGAATTTGGAACTCAAAACTTTTTTTAAATTAATTTTAAAATTTGTTTTTACAAATGTAATTGGGGGAAAAATAAATTGAAAATTGAAGCATTAAATTAAATTTTAAAAAAACAAGCCTAAGTCAATACATGGACCATAGGGATCCTTAGATACAGATTAGTTCAGATTCATACCAATGTATTATTATTATTATTATTATAATACCACCAATGTAACAATCACAGGTCCAGTCCCTACACCTAATTTTACAGATTTTCTGGATCACAGAAACTCACTGAAAAGTCACCAAAATATCTTTTGGAGTGATGGCTGTTGTTGTTCAATTGCTGCAGCTGTGTCTGACTCTTTGTGACCCCATTTGGGGTCTTCTTGGTGAAGACGCTGGAGTGGTTGGCCATTTTCTTCTCTAGCTCATTTCATAGAACAGAAAATTGAGGCAAACAGGGAGAAGTGACTTGCCCAGGATCCCACAGCCAGTAAGTGTCTGAAGCCATATCTGAACTCAAGAAGAGGGGGTCTTTCTGACTCTAAGCCACTGTGCCAACTAACACCTGCAGAGATGGCTGGTAGCCATTATATTTGGGAAGGGAAAAAACTGAAATCATTTCTTCAAAAAGAAAGGAAAGTTGCCAAAGCATTTTTTTAAAAATGCCTGGCAGAGAACAGAAGGTTAGAAAATAAAAATCAGACAGACAAGCAGGAAATCTTCAAAAGTTACACACCGAGTTTATTACATACTTAAAAGGAAAAGCAAGCTGGATGTGATAGAGAATCACAGCTTCATGTACAAGCCAGGTCTCTCTTCTACTATAAAAATGCTCATTTTATTTGACATTTAAATTCAGAATTAAAAAAAAAAAAACAACCTCATGCTTTCAAGTTTAAAATGAGGTCACCGGAATCCAAATAGGAATGATTTTACATTTGTGATTCCGGACTACCAGTGGAAGTGACAGACTTCATTTTGTCACATTTCAAACGTCGATGACAGAGACAGCAAGATTATTTTCCAAACGTTACATTTGAAATGGAAATTGGACCATTGGGCCAAGCTCATTACTCCTATTAAACAAATATCCTCAAAACAAGCAAAAATATCAGAAATGAACAGGGTATCTTACCAGAAAAAACATCCTTGGCTGCATGACCTTCCGGGACAATTTCATCAGGGTTCCTTCTTTGAGGAAGACCTAGTCCATCCATCCAAAGTGGAAAAGAGGAACATAGAACAACCATTAACTACTGATATTAGTCATTTCTTTTAAAATATGGGTTTTTTAAATATGGGATGGAAGGGAGGTGTATATTAGATAGGTTGACTGAGATTCAAAAATCCATTACTGGTCCAGAGGTGCTCCAGGTTAAAATGGTACTTGGGCACAGCTAAGATTTCACTTTAGAATTTACCAGAACTTTGCTCCCTCTAGTGTACACCAAGTAGCAACACCACTTTTATGTGTGTGCCCCCTAAAAGGCCTCTTCCAGTACCTGGTTCTCAAAGACTCTTCTAGAAAGGGGTCATTAGCCCTGGTAATTTCTACCATGCAGGGAAAGCTCTCAACACGGGTCCAGCAATCCACGGTAGAACTGTTCTCTACAGACCAGTTTAGTGATTACGTCTGCCATTCTAGACCACACAAGTGTGTAATTTTATCTGTCCCTAGTTGGGAAATGCCACGTACTAACTTTGTCACAGGATGTGAAATTTTTCAGTTAGGGTCACTTTCAAAGAACAGGGTTGGTGAAGGGAGTACCAACAATGACAAGATTGTGAGCGCCTGGCTTATTGATGTGTTAAAAGAAGGAGGCAGGATAATCTACCCCAGGCCGAGTTTGGGTATCACAGTAACGCAAAGCTAGACGGGACCGTGGAGGCCGGAGCAGAATGGGAATAGCATACAACCACCTGATCTTCATGACCAACTGAAAAAGGGTGATGACCCTTAAGCACATGGTATTTTAGTCTCTTCAGTTCATGGCAAGCATCTGAAGAAAACTCACCCTTCCTGGTTGTACTATCTCATGATGTCCACTTAAGCTATACTGAATCTGCATGAGCTTCTGAAAGTTGTCCTAAGGAAGAAAGAGAAAAAGCACATGAAGGCACCTGCTCCCAGCTGAAAGTGGGCCCTGGTTTGTAAACCCAGGATACTTACTCCCTGCTTCATGATTTCATTGGCGTGGTTGGCAACCTCTATGACAACAGCAAGAGCATCTAGAGAGAAGGTAGTAGTTATTAACATGTCAATAAAAACAATAAGGATGACTAGCACTTATATAGCTTAAATGTATATATTTAAGATTTGCAAAGCATTTTTCATATGTTGTCTCATTTAAGCCTCTTGGGAGATACGTGCTGTTATCCCCATTTTGCAGACAAGGAAACTGAGGCAGACAGAATTCAAGTGACTTACCCAGGGTCACACAGTTAAGAAATGTCTAAGATAGTTTTTGAATTCAGGTTTTCCTGCCTCTAGGTCCAAGAATTTGTCCACTAAAGTTCAACATCCTTTGATATAATTATTTAAAATAGTGAAATGACAAGTTAACAGAGCCAAATTCAAAAGATCATAGAATCTAGAGCTTGAAGGGATGGTGGAGGTCCTCTATTCCAGTGATATCAAACTCAAATATAAACGGATCCCTAAAAAACTAAAAATTAACATTATCTATGTTGTACTGTATATTTATACTGTTAAATATTTCCCAAATAAGTTCTAACCTGGTTCAGGTACTGACCCCAAGTTTGACACCTCTGATCTAGTCTAAGGCTCTCATTTTAGAATTAAAGAAATTAAGTGAAATGGTTTGTCAAATGTCACACAGGAAGCATTAGAGATGAGATGAACCTCACAGCAAATCTGGGAGGCAGGTGCTGTTATTAATAAATGTTCATTCATTCATCCATTCCTTCCTTCATTCAACCTCCGCTCCAGATAACAGGGAAATGAATTGTTTAGGATCACACAGATAGTAAAGAGTCAGAAGCAGGATTCAACTCTAAAGCATCCTACTCCAAACTCAGTGCTCATATATAAAATGACTTACAAAACGTCAGTGGCAATAAGAAATAAATGAATAATAAAATTTAAGTAATTAATCACAAAGAATCATTCACATAAAAGTTTTTTTTAAAAAACCAACTTGGAAAGATTCTGATCTTTTGAGGCAGGATTTGAACAAGTCTTCCTGATTTCATACATTTATTACAAAATTAATTAAATGAGGGGATGTATGTGAAGTATTTCGCAAATCCCCAAAGCACCATAGAAACATTGGCTATTATTAATAATGATAACAACAATGAAAATATAACCTTACAAACTGAGAATAGCAAGTAATATATCCCCATTTTATAGATGAGAGAGAGAGAAGGTATTTCTTTTATAAAGGTTTTTTTTTTAGTGTTTCTAGAAACAAAACTAACTCTAGTTGAGCATTAAAAAAAGAGGAGAAAAAAAGAAATAACTCCATATGAAAGGGAGAAAAATACATCACTTACTCTTTTAACTAATTGCACATAATTTTTTTTAAGCTGGGTAAAAAGATTCTAATCTTTTTATTTTTGGAGAACAACTAGACAAATTTTCAGAGAAATATTTGCTGAACAGAAGCCTCCTGGCATTAAAAAAAATTGAGTTGTATGCGTGTGTCTTGAACCTTTTAAATAGGTCTTTAAACTCTTTAGGAAATGAGTTCTTTAGAAGGTCTGGAATTTAAGAATATCTTGAAGGAAAAAAAAAAGAATATCCTGAAGGACTAAGCAAATACTTTGCATCAATTAACACACCTGGCCCTTCTTAAAAATCACTTATTGGTCTGAAAAACATAAAAAAAATCCAACAAACAACCAAAATGCTCACAAATCCTTCCATAAATGCCATAGCAATAACACTTCTCATGGCAGAAATCATCAGTAGCCTAAAGAAATAATGATGTAATGATCTGGGATGAAAATTCAACTTTCACTTGCTCATGGCTGGATTTCTGCTGGACACTGAGTTGGCAGGTGGTCAGTTATTTTGTACAGTTCTTTTATGAAATCAGTCTACGTTAAATTAAAAGATATAACCCTTTTTTTAGGGATCAATCAGAGGCAGATTCTGATCTAATAAAATTACTCATCTTTGAATGGGCTACTTTAAGGACAAATAACATTGTACTTTCCCTCATCAGCAGTCACACTTGTTAATATTACCTCTGTATTTTTCTGAAAGATCAATATTTTAATATTTATAAAGGTTAAATGAAACAAGTTATTTACCTTGAGTATCCCTATAATCTGCAGAGTCTTCCAAAAGATTGTTCAAATAATCTATGAAAACAAAAAAAAATATTAAAAGAGCTAAGTATTTATAGGACATAGTGCATATATTTAACACTGCAAAATCTCCTAAGAGAGAGTTGGGTCTCATTGTCTATACAGAATAAACCAAGTGGATGAAGAACACCTATTCACCAAAAAATGATCAGTAGGTGGCTGGATTTTCCACAGAACTACTGGTATTTAGTTGTTCATACTTATAAAGGATTAGACATTAGACATTTTTATAGCTTAATTGGTAACAATATAAAAACCTTCCATAATACAAGTTATTGATATTTAAAAATAACTGCAAAGTGTTTCACTTAATGGGGAGCTTTAATACTACAAATAAATATATCTTCTTGATCTAGTTTTTTTTCTTTAAAGCATAGTAGAACTGCCCTATGGAGAAAAGTGGGCAGCTAGGTGGTGCAGTGGATGAAGTACTAGGTGTGGAATGAAGACTCCTCTTCATCAATTCAAATCTGGCTTCAGACACTATCTGTGTGATCCTAAGCAAGTCACTTAATCCTATTTGCCTCAGTTCCTCATCTGCCAAATGAGCTGAAGGAAACGGCAAACCACTCTAGCATCTATGCCAAGAAAACCCTAAATGGGGTCATAGAGAGTCAGACATGACTGAAATGACTCAACAACAACTTAGGACAGTAATGTCAAAAGCCATTGGGGGAAAGAAAACAAACTATTGATTTCCTTTGAAAGACTCCAAGCCTTTCCCTAAAACATAGGCCCATCCTTTGAATATCAATCTTATTGCAGGGAGACAAGTCATGGAATAACACAGGCTCTATAGAATTAAATGTGTGGAAAAAAATAAAATAAAGAAAAATATTTAAAGCAGAGTATCATCAGAGGAGGAAATTGTTTTCTTTGTAGACTGAGGTAAACAGTAGTAATAAGGAATATTCAGAAAAATGCTGAGTATATATTTTTAAATGAACAATATGACTGAGAAATATTCTTCAGAGTTCAGGGGAAGTACTATATCTGAGATGATTGCAAAGAATAAAAAAATGCTGGACTACAAAAAAAAAACCAGAAATAAATAACAAAAAAAAAATTTAAAAAAAAAAGAATTAAATGTGTGGTCACCTGAACAGGCAGTGGGGAAAGGCACATGAGAGGCAGGAGCAAGGATACCAACAAAGTCTTAGGCAAGAGAAGGATATCGTCAGAGAGATGCATGACTGGAAAAACAGTGTCAAAACAAGGAGACCCTAAGAACAGCCCTCTAGCCATGGACCAAATGTGAATGGATCAAAAGTTTCTTGAGTGTAAGGATCATAGGACGACTGAAGGCTAAGGAAATGAAGTCAGTTTTCCTAGAGCACACAGGCAATAAGCATTAGATGTAGGATTTGAACTCAGCTACTGAGACTCCAGATGGTTTGTTCCATCTAACCAAGGATTGTTTTGTTTAAAAAAAAAAAATCTTGGATTTTCTCTGTAATAAAAGTTCATTAAGGAATATACTTCTTTCGGTCAAGAGATGGGGACATGACAAGGACAGAATGATGCTTTGGCAGTCCAAGGATGTGCAGTTGCTGGGTTTTGCTTAATCACTTTTTCTTGACTACAAAGAAGGGTTCAATGGGGAGAAGAAAGTGACACACAAAATGCACTGGCCGCTAGGGGGCACAGTGGTGAAAGTGTTGGGACTTGAACACTTGTCAGCTGATGACTCCGGGCAAGGAACAACCTGTACAGATGTTTCCTCATTTCGAAAATGGGGATAATAACAGTACCTGCCTCCCAGAGTCGCTGTGAAGATCTAATGACATAAAATATATAAACATTTTGCAAACCCTGAAGCCCTATACAAATGCCAGGTATTATGACTTAGGAGTTCAAGAGTCTGCAGTTGTAAGAAAGTTTAAGTAGATGGGCCAGAAATAACCTGGGTTCAAATCCTGCCTCAGGCACTTGGCTGGCCAGCTGGGCAAGCACTTAATCTCACTATTACTCAATTTTCTCATCTGAAAAATGAGGTGGATGCTAGTCTCTCAAAGTCCCTTTCCAGATATAAGTTTATGATAGGTTAGGATCCCAACCAGCCTGCTTGGGGATTAAGTAATCAATCAATCTTTTAGTGAGTAGACAGGAAATGGGATCACGGAGTTAGAGATGGAAAGGACTGGCACGAATTGGCCTCAGTTTCCTCATATATAAAATGAGAGGGCTGGAACAAGTGACACCTGACCCCTTTCAGTTCTCAATCTGACAACCTGAGATCTTGGAGTCAGGAAGACCTGAATTCAAATCTAGCCTTGGGCGCTCACTAGCTTGATTACTACTACTAGTAGTCAATTAACTTGTCTGCCTCAGTTTCCCCAAATATAAACTGACTATAACAGTAATAGCACCTACCTCACAAGGTTATCATGAGAAACAAATGATACATTTGTAAAGTGCTTAGCATAGAGACTGGAATATACTAGGTATTTAATAAATGCTTATTCCTTTTCTCTTCCTCCTTCCCCATTCTACAGATGAGGAAATGAAGTCTACCACAAGTAGTAAATGTAAAAGCTAGGATTTGAATCCTGGTCTTCTTATAATTTTATTTTGAAATAAAATCTTTCTAATTCTATTTTCTTTGCCTCCTTTTCCCACTAAGCCATGTTATCTCAAGTAGCAGGAAGGATGTTGGGAAGATCTATGAAAGACTTGATCTTTCTCTCTTTGGCTTCTGGCCACACTTGTGGCTGAATCTCTCTGAATCCCTGCCAGGCCTGTAGCGGTCTCTCTTCTATTGCTCAACCTCTCATGGCCAGACCATTCCTCATCTTGTATTTTTTCAAGTGGAAGCTCTCTCTCTCTCTCTCTCCTTCCCCTTCTACTCCCCCCACTCTCTCTGCCAAGCCGGTGTCCTGGCTATACCTCAATCTCCCCTGCTTTTCCTCTTTACCCTTTGATTTCTGTGTCAACCTCAAGTGGAATGATAAAAAATTATTAATAAGAGTTAATATTTATATTGGGCCTATGAAGCCCATGAGGGCCTTTATTTATTTATTTGATTGTTTATTTCTTTGGATCCAGAAAGAGTTCACAGGAGAAAAGTCTTATGTAACCTTCCTAGTCAGTCGTGAGCAATGCTCAGACACCACTGTGGGTGCAAATGTCAGGGTAGTATGACACTTGTGCCCACACTGTTGTAACTATATTGTCAGAACAACACACAGCCTGGGAGGGAGGAGCAGAAGCTGGAAAGTGTAGGTTAGTCTGAGTCAGCTGGGAGCAACAGGGAAACCAGCAGTTGTTAACAATTGGTCTTGAGTCTTTGGTGAAACTTGGGAGGGAACTCAAGACACTCCTCGATGTGTCATGAAGGCCGGCTCCTAGGATACACTTACAACCCAGTAGTCTAGCCAAGAGGAGATTTCACAAGGCAAATGGGGGAGTGCCATAGTCAACCCAAATGGCCAGACTAGTTTCTCAAAGTCTTAGGTAGCTGGTTTCATTATGTCAAACCTGTTTGATCGCTTTTCAAGAGGTGACGAATGGGAAACTCCAAAGGTTATGGTGACTAGGATTAACTAAGAAAAAACTTGACCTTAAAAAAAAATTCTTGAGAATAAAGAGAAAAAAAGGGAAAGGAAAAAATATAGCTGGGTTTGGTTTCCTCAAAATTTAATCTCTGGCCACCAGGGGGCAACCTTGATAAAGAAAAGTTTATCGGGGGGAAAACAAATAAGAATCTTAATTAACCTGGACTGAGGACAAAAAACAGCCACAGGGTCTCAGAGTAGGGATAAATTGGGTCTTTTTGCTGAAACAGAACCTGACAATCCATAGGTATAGACAGCCACAGCCATCTACTCTCAATTGTCAGGGCTCAGCACCGTGGATGGTATATAGTAGGCAATTAAATGCTTGTTTTCTCCTTCCCTCCCCTTAGCCCAATAGCAGCATCAAAGATCTAGAGCTGGAAGGAACTTTAGAGGACATCTAGTCCAACTACTTCATTTACAGAAGGGGAAACTGAGGCCCAGGGAAGTCAAAACAGGATCACACAGATAGGATCAAAGATACAGAGCTGGAAGGGACCTCAGAACGCATCTAGTATATCACTTTCATTTTACAGTTGAGGAAACTTGAGGTTCACAGGAGTTAAGTGACTTGTCCAAGGACACATAAAATGTGTTTCTGAAGGAATCTGAACATAGGTCTTTGAGTCTAGCACTCCACCCACTATGCCAAATGATATATGCCAAACTACCTTTCAAATTTTTTGGCTGTAAGACAAATTCTCGACAACTTAAAACATCCACTCATAAGATACCAAGCTAGAAAAGGTAATGTGCGGCAAGGGAGCTGGGCTAGGGAGGTCTGGACACTTAAGTCCTGAGCCCAGCTTTGTTATTCACAAACCATAGGACGTCGGGAAATTGACTCAACCACTCTGAAACCTAACAGCACATGCCTCATGCTTGTGGAACAATAAGCTGGCTTGACTTGGCCAAACTATCTTTGGGAGGAGCCTACAACCTCTCTCTAAGAAGTTTAATTTCACCATGAAACTGTAGCCGTCAACTGAGTAAGAACAGTGTGTTTTTTCCTAAGTGTATTTTTTTTTCTACTGTAAAATATGCCTTTAGAAGACACTCGATAACAGATTGAAGAGGTCCTGGGCCATTCAAACCCAATGATTAAGCCCCTTCCTGGCACCAACCACCCTGAATTAACAGGCTTACTGGAATTAATCATTTGGTTCGATAGTGACGAGTGCATTCTGATGCCCAAGAAAAAAGTATAAACAAACAGAAACTACACATGAGCTGACAAGCTGTCACCGACTGGATTATTTCCGGGTGCCTTTACATGATTCTGACGAACACGACAAGGGGAAAAACTCTAGCAACCCAGGGGTTTCTTATATTTCTGTCTAGGCAAGTCCTGACAGCCTGGGCCTGGGCATCTGGCTGGGTGCACAGAATCTAGGTCAGATCTTGCACCTGGAAGGAGAGAGGGTGGCTCTGTAGCAAACTCAGACAAAAGGCAAGGGGTGTGTGGTTTATGGATTGTCTGTATATTAAAGCCATGTCTACAGGAAGGTAACGAATATGGAGAAGAGTCAATTAACACTGGCTGATCAGTAACTAACTGCTTCACAGCTATAAGTAAAACAGATACTAAAGTGGACACATCCAACAAAATTCTGAATTTCGTATAGACACTCCAAATGGGAAATGAGTTAAGAGCAGAACAGAATAATTAATAACAATAACTAATATTTATATAGTACTTTACAGATATTATCTCATTTGAATAGGAGGAAGAAAGTGTATTACATTGCTTTTCATAAAATGAAAAGCTACTTTAAGGATCCCAAATTTTTCCTTGAACAAAAAAAAAGGCCCATCTTTATAATACTGATATTCACTGACATGAGTTGTATGTCTATGAGTCATGAAAAGTCTGATCTACTAAAGAATTAAAAACAAGCATTACCAGAGGGCAAAGGAAAGGCACACAGTGGGTATGAGTGGGCATACCTCAAAACATTAAAAAGGAATAGAAAAAAAATAAGGGATTTAAAAAAAAATGTACAACTTAGTAAAGAAAGAAAGTTGAGGACGTGGATCACAGGTCCTGAGCTGAAAAGGCCCCCTCCCAGAGGCTCATCATTTTATGCATGAGAAAAGAGAGGCTCACAGAGTGATCTGCCCAAGGTCACAGACATAATGTCATAGGAAGGAATCAAGCTATGTATTCTTTGCACCGTACCCCACTACCTCCTACGATAACAGTGAAAGTTAACCAATGGCCAGCACAGAGACTCCACTGGTGTCCTCATAATGTCAAGAAAAAGAGAAGGAAGCTGGATCAATGGATGGGCCCAACCCTGGATCACAAAAGATGGGCAGGCACAGACAGGCTGCAATCTACACTAGCGTACAGAGTACCCAACCAAAAGGAGGTCACAGATCCATCTGAGTACTCTCAGAACAGAGAATGAACAAAACGCCTGAAAAAGTCTTAACGCCTGCCCTTCAGGTTTTACATCACATATGACATAAGGTCTTTTGGGGACTTCAAAAACTAAACTTCTTTGGATGGAGTCCAAGTCATACCCAACATACACTCAATGGTTGACCCTCTAAGCAAGTCATGCTCTATTGTGAGGTTTGGTGTACAAGCTTTAAAAACAAACACCTCTAAACCCACATGTCATTTTTTCACTGAGGATTCTCTAGGGCACTAATTAATTTGGCAATTGGAAAAGACCACAATAATATTTATTTTGGCCCTCTTATTTCTCCATCTGTTCATTAGCCTCTGGTCACCACCAAGACCTCTATCTTCAAGAAGAGTTTTAACAGATGGTTCCAGTATCCTAAAACTCTAGACTTTGAAAAGCCTAGAAGGAGCTAATAGCCTGTCAGTCAATAGGAAAAGGTAATATAATATGCTGCTAAAGCATCCTTTAACTTAATATAAACAGTTCTGAACAAAATCAAAGAAATCACCCGATCCTCATATAATCAAAAATTAAATGACTTTTTATTTAAAGACCAATTTTAGAGGAGGAGGACTGTTTATTTACAAAAGGAATTTTGAAATTTTGTTTTACCTGACAAAGAATCATTATATAAGGTTATTTTTCTATTGCCATTAAAAAATCATTTAACTAAAGGCTAGCTTGGCAACTTTCTAGCCATAAAAACTAGATTCTACTTGGACCTTTCTGTCTTTCCACTACTTGGCACATATCTCAAGGAGATGATGAACAAAAAGAAAGACCCTTTATTTAGAGCAGCCCTTTTTGTGGTATCAAAGACAATGCCCATCAATGCAGAATGGCTAAACAAGCCGTGGTATATGAATGTCATGGAATATTATTGTGCTATAAAAAACAACAAATATGGTAAATATGAAAAAGCGGGTAAAATTTATATGATCTGATGAAAAGTGAAGTACACAGAGTCAAGAAAACTACATTATCAAGGACTATCACAATGTAAATGGAAGGAATAACCACAAAACAATTGAAAATGGACATTTTGGAATTTGAAACAAGCAAGTCCCCCCCAAACTAATAATGGGAAGACGCTCCCTCCCACTTCTGTGCAGAGGAGTGACATCCATAGGTGTGAAACTTTGTACATATTTTCAGACTTTTTCTAATTTGGCAGAAGGAGGGGTGGTGAGTGGGAAAGTGACCTTGCCTTTTCAAGGTCTTGGTTCCTTAGTAAAAACAATGGATGGTTCTGGAATCAGGACCTGGGTTAGAATCCTGCCTCTGACCCTTATTACCTGTGTGGTTCTGGGCTAGTCACTAAAGGTCTGTGGGCCTCAGTTTGCTCCTCTCTAAAATGAGGCAGTAAGATTAAATGACCTCTGAGGCCCCTTTCAACTCTATGTCCATGATCCCATCTATGTAAGGAAGAATTTGCTCATGGTGTGCTTGAAGACTAGGGGGAGTGATGTGAGATGGCGGGGCAATACAATCAATTGGAAATATTAAAACATAAGGTAATAAAGGCTCAAAAACTACAGTAGTATGAAGGGGGAATGAAAAAAGCAGAAAGGAGAGAGGATTGAAGTTTTCTGTTTCTTTTCTTTTATATTCCTTGTTAACCTGATCTTGACAAACACCAACCACCATCATCTCTACATACAAAGAACACAACAGGACTGCATATGAAATCATGATTCTCAACTGCATTACGTACAGATGGCTTTTAAAAAGAAAAATATGTAATAAATATAACTTTCAATTGATTATTAATTACTCATTTTTACTTTTACTTAAATTCAATTATTAAGTACTTATTAGGTTCAATGGAGACAAAGACAAATTCCTCAAGGAGTTTACATTCTACTAGTGACTAGGAAATGTTGGTTCTATGATGGGGATAAAAGCATTCACAGAAGATCAGATGTTTCATGTTACACAGGTGGGAGGCAGTTTAGTACAATGGAGGGTAGGATTTGAAGTCAGAGGACCTAGGTTTAGGTCCTGGCTTTTCTACTCAATGACTGACTAAGAAAGCTACCATATGTTACAATTTAAGCTGCTCTAGAATTCATGGTTAGCAGCTAGGTGGCTCAGTAGACCTGAGTTCAAATGTGGTCTCAGACACTTACTAGCTGTGTGACCCTGAGTACATCATTTAACCTTGTTCACCTCAGGGTCCACATCTATAAAATGAGTTGGAGAAGGAAATGGTGAAACACTCCAGCATCTCTGCCAAGAAAACCCCAAATAGAGTCGGACATGACTGAACAAAGACTCATGGTCGTCCATCACACTGATCAGTTAGTAAGTCTTTCAAAGCTGTTTGTCTTTTATGATGATTTTGCTATTTTATGTCGGAGGATGGATGATGAAGCATGATGTATCCACCTCTAGACAGAGAGGGGATGGACCCAGTGCACACTGAGACTTTTTTTTTTTAATAAACACAGGCAACATGGGGATGTCTTTTAAGTTTTGTTTTTCTTTCTTTTTCAATCTGGGTGATGGGATACAAAGAAAAGTGATTTCTGTTAACTGGAAAAAATTAAAACAGATTTATAAAGAAATGATAAGCACCTTATTAGAATGTTAATCTTCTTGAGGGCAGGGGCTGTTTTTGTTTTTCATTGTATCCCCAGTACCTAGCAGAGTGCCTGGCACAGAGTAAGAGTTTAATAAGTGCTTGTGGATGGATTTACTGACTTTAACTCTCTGGTCCTCAGTTTCTTTATCTGTAAAATGAGGTGTTAGCATGATAAGCTCCAAGGCCCTATACAGAGCTAAAGCCTGTGAACTTACTGCTTCTGTTGATGCTCTTTTTAGGACATATACTTGATCCTAGGATTCTCCTCTACCTGGTTCTTAAGTTCTGGTCTTCAAGACTTGCCCTAATCCACTCTGGCCAGCTTTTAGCTGCCAAAACCACAATGACGAGTGCTGAACCTAAAAGTTGCTCTATTCAGCTCCAGCAAACTACATGCTGGCTCGTCCTCAGCCCACTCACAACGTTGGTCTTAAACGTGATGCCTGGATAGAAGAACAGACCTGGAATCCAGAAGAACCAAGTTCAAATCCAACCTCAGACAATGACTGACTTTCTAACACTGAGCAAATCACTTAATGTCTGCCTCAGGTTTCTTGTGTGAAAATAGGGGTGATAGCAGTTACCTCCCAGGGTTGTTGGAAAAGTAAGATAAAATACTTTATAAAGTGCTTTGCAAATCTTAAAGTACTATATAAATGCTAGCATTCATTATTTCAGTCTAAGATAAGGGAGACAAAGTTTCTTGGATTGTATTTTGCAGGAAGACCCTCTCAGGGCTTGGAAGCCAAGCAAAGAGGGCCTAGGTATTTCGAAAATACCCTACATGATCTCAGATGACATCCAATAGGAATGTGACCTCCTGAAGAAGGCAGGTTCATTTCATCAATGTTTCCAAAGATTACAATAGAAAGTATCATGAAACTGCCTCTTTACATCCTCTCAAAGCACATGTGGAGAAGGGGGGAGGGAGAGATAAAAGCTACTTGGAAACCATCACCCATAAGCAGAAGCCTCAGTGGAAACTCATAGAACCAAGGATTCCCTTGGCTATATACAGGGCATCTTGGCTTCCTGTTACTGTTCTTATTATAACTTTTTAGTCCCAGATCTAGGGCCCCATTCCTTAAATAAATATGCATGTTGGGATTTTTTTTTTAGGCACTAGCTCTCCCACTGACCTAGTATTGACTCTTGACTGGCCATATGTGAAGCAACCTTAAAATTTTTTTAAATGTCTTTAGATATTTTAAAATCTTTTGCTTTAAAAATAAACCATAATAATTTTTGTTAGGTTTTCTACTTACTTATTTTTAGATTTAAATTTCTCCCATTTAAGTATTGTTGCTATTTTATATTCTTGATATTTCTTGTTTCATTTTGTTTTCAGCAAGGGTCTTATATGTGCATCAAGCCCCTTTCCCTCTATTTTTGGGTGTATGGCATAATGTGTGTTGCAATTAAATTTTAGTAAGCATTCACCAGGCACCAATTATGAAAGGCAATAGTACTTTGGAATCCTGGTACTTTATATAGTGGATAGAATGGAGACTGAATTGGGAATCCTGCTGCGTAGACCCTAGACAAGTCATTCAACCTAAGACTCAGTTTACTCAACTGAAAAATGAGGGGACAATAACAGCAGCACCTAAGTCACAGGGTTATTGTGACACTCAGATGAATAAATACGTGTAAAGCTTAAAGCATCATACAAATGTCAGCCATTATTATCACTATGTGCAAGGTACTGCACTGTGTGGGAGAAAACATTTTAAGGTCAGCAACAGAAAAGGCTTCCAAACCAAACCTGAGGCAAGAGTCTCAAACAAATGAGATGGCCACAAAATGAGAATTTTGCTCTAGAAAATAAAGTCCCAACACAGATACTACCCTTCAGCATGCTACAAATGTGGTCAGTAGTTGCGTCATTGACATGACACCCTTGGGTTGGCCTAATGATATGCAGTGTGACGGCTGGGAGGATGCTTCCATGGCTTATACGCGTATAGACAGTTTTACAGTTTATGACACACTTAAAAAAAAGTTCTTACAGGTAGGAAGACATCAGGGTGGGTATTTTCTGTTCTTTACAGAGGAAAAAAATGAGACTATGCCAGATTTAGTGACTGCCTCTGGGCCACAAACCTGCTAAGTGTCAGAGCCGGGATCAGAACCCAGATTTTCTTATTCCAAAGTTGGATGCTTTTCTGAGGACCTCATGTTGTACCTCACTATTTCTGAAGACTGGGAGAATTTTCTGAACCTACCTAAACACAAGTGTTTTTAAAAAAAGAGGAGAGAATAGGGATGGGGGGAACTGGCAGCTAGAGAGAAGGCTTAGGTTTGAGTCCTAGCTCTGATATTGTCCAGATGTGTGAACTAGAGAAAGCTACTCCATATCAAAAGAGAATGCTGGATGAGTTCAGGGGTTCTTTACCTTGGATTTGTCCCTGGACCCCTTTGGTAAAGCCTATGGACATCTCAGAGTCATGTTTTTAAACTCACAAAATAAGATATATAATAACAAAGGAAACTGATTACATTTCCCTCTAATGATCAGCTCTGATTTTATCCTATTTTGTTTTCACGTGGCTGTTTCCATACTGTTGCCCCCCTTAGAATGGAAGCTCCTTGAGGGCAGGAACTATCTACTGACTTTCTTTGTATCCCCAGGGCTAGCACAGAGTCTTGTACATAACAAGCACTTATTAAATATTTATTCTCTGATACTTACTTTAATAATAATATTATTTATAGAATATGTAAATGTATAAAATAAAAATTTTATAATAATTTATAGTAATTTTTTTAAAATTCAGAGACTCAAAGTTAAGAATCCCTGATGATGAGAGTGGATAAAGTACCCTTTCCATTGCCTCAATGAGGTAAGTAAAGTTGTTGGTCCTCTGTTCTCAAAGAGGGGGAAGAGATGCCATGACTTGCAAGTAAATTGGGATTTAAGTGAGGCAGTCACCAACCTTACTTTCTCCTCCTGAGTCATCTGGGTCTAGTGGCAAGATGCAGATCAGGATGGCTGGCAATGGTAAAGCAGTAGCGAGATGTTGAATCGGATAGAGAGCACTGGACCTGAAGTCAGCAAGTCGTTGTTGAGCCGTGTCCAACTTTTCGTGACCTCATTTGGGGTTTTCTTGGGTACAGGAGTGGTTTGCCATTTCCTTCTCCGCCTCATTTTACAGATGAGGACACTGAGACAAAATGGGTGAAGTGACTTGCCCAGGGTTCACACTGAGGATGAATCTGAATCTTCCTGACTCCAGGTCCGGTACTCTATCTATTGTGCCACCTTTAAGTGACTTGCCCAGGGTCACACAGCTAGTGTCTGAGATCCAGGAAGACCCAAATTTAAATTCTCAGACATTTATTGACTTCTACTATTTTTATTTTGGACACACACACACACATACACACACACACCCTACATTGTGCTAAGCACTGGGGATATGAATAAGGAAAAGAAAAAAGGCAGGGGGGCCCTCAAGGACCTTACATTTTAATGGAGAAAGACAATGCAAAAAAGGAGGCTGAAAAGCGGTTTTATGAGGGTACCCCTTGCCAGGGCATGATGATTATCATGGTGGTAGTACTGAAACCAAGGCAGAGTGGACAGTAACAAATGAAGAGATGGCTGGGAATGTGAGCTCTCTATAAGGGCAGGCTATGTATTTTGCTCCGCCCTCCACAAGAAAGTGAGGGCATGGATAATTAGGAATACTGAAATCATCTCTGTGCTGATGAGTTTTCTGGTTGGGGGTGGAGAGGGATGATGACAAATCCCAAACCATTCATATTCCACCTTATGTTTGGGAAGACTTTTTTTTTTTAAAGACAGCTATAATTTCTACTCAACTTTTTCTTTCTTCTTTTTAAAAAAAAATATTTTATTTTTTCCCAGTTACATGTAAAGATAATCTAACATTCATTTAAAAAAGTTTTCAGTTTCAAATTTTTTTTTATTTTTAAAGAAAAAGTTGAGAAAAAGAAGAAAAAGTACTGAGTAACCTCAGCATGAATCTTGAACTATAACAATTTAGCGCTTGGATCAGCTTTGGTTAGAAGGAAAATATTTTTATACTAAATTTTCAGAACCTGGCTCCAGCCTCTTTCACGTCTGAAAGCAAAGCCCTCTTCTGCCACTAATAACCCGACTCGATTCCACAGCTGTGGAAACAGCCTCAGCCATCCATCACAGGTTACGATTAGATCTTTGAAATTATCTTGCAAAAACACAACCCACGGCTTGCCATTTCCTTCTGTGCTGTGGATTTTAAGTCATTGCCAGCAGGGGACCAAGGCTGAGACTGGACAACGCAGGGGAGCATTGTCCCCAAGCTCCCTGTTTAATGTTGGTCTAAGGGAGAAGGAGAAATGTCGATAAAAATCTGGCCCACCTGGGGCAACCAAGTCCTATGAATGCAGGGGGGCTGACTCTCCCACCAGCTGTTTGACTTTTCATGTGCATTCCTGGCAGACCTGTAGCCCCTAACTAATCAGGAAACAGGTTGGTTTGTTTCCTCTCCAACCTGCTTGCCAGTACCTATTTTAATAATAATGCTGTGATTAGCAATGCTATTATTATACTCAACAGGGGCAGCTAGGTGGTAAAGCGGATGGAGTGCTGACCCTGGGGTCAGGAAGACTCATCTTTCTGAGTTCAAATCCAGCCTCAGATACTTACTATCTGTGTGACCCTGGGAAGGTCACCTCACCCTGTTTGCCTCAGTTTCCTCATCTGTAAAATAAGCTGAAGAAGGAAATGGCAAACCACTCCAGTATCTCTGAGAAAACCCCCAAATGGAATCACATAGAGTCGGGTACAACTCAACAGCATCACAAAGGAAATTAATTCAACTAAAGATATACCTTTTCCCCTATCCAAGTTCACAGCTTTTCTGATATCTATCCATGGACCCCAGGTGAAGAACCTCCCCCCAGATCTCAGGTCTCTGAGTTCCCATGCAACTCTGAAATTCTGCTTGGGAAGGAACTACCCTCTTGGCCTCAAGCTTTCTTCATCATAATTTCCTGGACATGTGCAGTGGTATCTGGAAGAAATGAGGTCCGAGCAATAATAGCGATCTCTGAGGGGTGTTTCCCTCTGAAGCATTACATAATTCCATTTTTTAAAGTATCATCGTACTGAATGTTGAGTATAATTTTTTGTTCAGTTCTTTCAGTCATGTCTGACTCTCTGTGACCCTATTTGGGGTTTTCTTGGCAAAGATGCTGGAGTGGTTTGCCATTTCCTTCTTCAGCTCATTTTACAGAGAGGGAAACTGAGGCAAACAGGGTGAAGTGACTTGCCCACGGTGACACCGCTAGTGAGTGTCTTGAGGCTGCATTTGAACTCAGGTCTTCCTGACTCTGGAGAAGGAAACGGCAAACCACTCTAGAATCTTTGCCAAGAAAACCCTAAATGGGGTCAACAAAGAGTTGGACATGTGATTGAAATGACTGAACCTGAGTTCATATCCGGTCAAAGAGTCAGACACAACTGAAATGACTCAACAACACCACCAACTTCCTAACTCCAGGCACAGCATTATATCCAGCGTTCGCTGCCCCATCATCCTATGTATATGAATTCAAATCTGGCTCCAGAGACTTAAGTCACTTGGCTTCTGTTTGTCTCAGTTTCCTCATCTGTAAAATACAGATAATACCTACCTCCCAGAGTTGTGAGTTTGAAATGCGATAATAAATGTAAAGCATTTATGCCTGGCACATAGTAGGCACTACAAAAATGTCAGCTTATTATAGTAGTATCTGTTATTATTGCTATTAAATTTTTTACACATTTAAAAATGTTATTCTAATAATTCTACCAGACCACCCAAAGGGTCTGAGCATGACACCAAAAACATTAACACCCCTCAAGCTAGGCCAACATATACCTGAAAAAGATAAAGCTGCCTGGCCAAACAGCCTGACCCCAGGCCTGGCACTCTATCCACGAGCCAAATGGTCTGCCACATTTTGTGAATTAAAATTCCGATTCCGAGAAGGGGCCCCTAAGCTTAGCCAGATTCTGTCAAAGGGGTCCAGGAAAGAAAAAGAAAGTTAAGGGCTCCTTTTACAGAAGATATCTTTATAAGGTGCAGCGGTTGCTAGAACGACGCAAGGAGAGAGAGGCTTGAACCACGAATTCTGGCCCTGAAAGTGATACCAACAATGAAAAAACAACTTTTATGTACAAAATTTCAAAACATAATCACTTGCAATCACACACACAGAAGAAACTCAAATGTCCAACACAATAGGGTGGTGGTTAAATAAACTGTCATAGACGGGGTAATAGAATGTCATAAATCCATTAAGACTGGAACAGAAGTAGGAGGAACAGAAATAGCTTTGGAATAATCTTTGTGCCAATTTCAATTTCAGAGTAAACACCACAGAGGCAACGTGATCTGATGGAAGGAACAATGGCTGAGGAAATCAGCAGATCTGGGTTCAAATCCCAGCTTTGACACTCAGTGCCTCAAAAAAGTGACCACAAAGTCACTTGATCTCCCCTTGCCTAAGTTTCCCCATTGGTAAAAATTCAGGAGTTGAACTAGATTGAGGCTTTTAATCTAGGGTCCAGGATTGTATTAAAGGGATTTGGGAAACTGGATTGGAAAATTTTTACTGAATCTAAGATTCTGCATTTCCTTCAATAATGAATTGAGGGAACAGGCAGTCCACAGTAGCATGAGGCCCCTTTGACCTGTCAAAGGCGTCTTGTGTACTATAAAAGAATAAGAACCCCTAGAGACTACATGGCCTCTGGGACCCTAGATCTGTGATCTCCTATGACACTAATTACAAGCACATAAGAGAGAAAGTGAAGGAAGGACAATGAATGGATAAAGAACACAAGTGGAGAGAGAGGGAGTGGCTATAAAGTCAGGGCATTTAGAACAGTGCTTGGAATGTAGTAGGTGCTTAATAAATGCTTACTTATTCCCTTCCCTTTGAAATTTATGTATTTAAATATAAATAGCTGCAGAGTATGTTTAACTAGTTTTATTGGTGCTTCATATTAAATTCTAAAGAGACAAGTTAGAGTCTTAAGAGTGCTATAAAGATAACATGGTCAAGAAAAAAAACTTTTAAAAAATTAATATTAACATAATTACAAATCAGAATTCCAGAGGATTCACGATGAAACATGCTTCCACCTGCAGAAAGAGGGAGAGCTTAAGGACTCCAAGTATAGAATGAGACATATTTTTTTTTGGATGTGGCCACTGTGGAAATGTGTTTTGCTGTACAATATATGTGTGTAAGAGGGGTATTGTTTTTTTTTTCATTCTCCATTAAGGGGGAAAGGTATGAAGGAGAAAAGAAAGATTTTTCCTGATTTTTTAAAAAATAAGAATAAAATTTAGAATATTAGTCAATAAATATGTATTAAAAGCCTACTATGTATGTGTCAGGCACTGTGTTAAGCTCTAAGGGTACAAGGATAATGTGGTCTAATAGGAGAGATGACAAGCAAACAGTTACATACAAACAAGCTATATCCAAGTTCAATGGTAGATCATGGAGAGGGAAGGAGGCAGCAGGCACAGAAGACAAGGTACCTGTCAGGAGCAGCCTGTACTGGGGGATCCTCTGGACGGGCTTGAGCAAGTAATGCTTTATTGCCAGGCTGGCGCACCTTGGGCTCATCTGTAAAGAAAGCCAAACAAGATAAGCATCAACCAACCCCAACAGCCAAAGGAAGCAGATGGGAAAGTGAGAGAAGTTAAACTTTGTAAATGGCCTGCAGCTCCAGCCAGGGCATCCACTTGCAAACGTGTGGACATGTTTTTATTTTAACGCACAGCTGTTACTCTAATAGAGATGAGTGGAGGCCAGATGGGAGGCTCAGCCCATTCCTCCCCACATATGCCGGATTTCTAAGGGAATGTGGGCGTCTCCACTCACTGAGCTAAGCTGGAGGGTGAGAGGGGGTGTGGTTCCCCAGTTTTTTGATCACCTCCTTTTTGCAAAGGAAAAAAGGACCTTCCAAGTCTGGAGTCAACCACAGCATTCCAGGTTACGATGAGAGTTCCAGACAACTCTCTGGATCGTCTTTGTGTTTCTTGAGATTCCTTTACTTATTTCCTCCAAATGCAAATTAGTCCATGAACATAAATATCCCTCCAAGCACAAGGTACCCCAAGTAAAGCCACTGAGATCCAGGAACTTTAGAGTTTGTACTTAACTTTACAAACACTGTTAATTTAAACTTTGTAAATCTTAAATATAATGGAAAGGTAAGGGATCTATCTCAAGTCAGAGGGCCTGGGATTGAACCCCATTTCTGCTACTAAAATCCTGTGTCCTGGGATAAAGCACTTTACTTGTTCCTGATAACACTTTTCAGAATATATTCCCAACAATGGAATTCACGGGTCAGATGAAGAAGGCTGGACTAGATGAAGTCCTTTCTAGGCCAAAATCTGTAGTCCCAATCATTCAAATAATGAAGGCCAAAGTGCTGCCGAAATTACATAAGACTCTAAAAGTAGCCTTGCAGATGGCTGGTTACCCACAAGCATGAAGAATATCACTTGGGAGAATGGCTACAAAATCCCACCCCCAATCTAAGAAGACAGCTAGAACGTGGGTGGGTGAATATTTTTGTTGGCAGGGTGATTTAAAAAAAATGAACAACAACAAATCAAAATGAAATGAATGTACAAGAACTGCCCTGAATTATCTGAATGGCCAGGTGGCCTCCCTTTCCTAAAAAAGGGCCTTTGATTCAGCAAACTTTTTTTTAATGTTTTATTCATTTTAAAATTCATTTTTTAGGATTTCTATTTCCAAATTCTCTCCCTCGCTACAGCCCTTCTTCCAAGCAACACGAAATCAATTATACATGTGAAATCATGCTAAGTATGTCAAAACGCCAACCCTCTGCAGCCCAGGTCATGGTGACTTCTCTCTATCTACACTGCATAGAAATGAGCATGGGGCGGTGGTGGGGACGATGACAGAAGAGGCCTGTGTTCTCAGAAAGCTTACAATTTAGCAGACAGGGAAATGTGCCCACATAAAAAAAGGCAAAATAGGCATGGAAGAAGGCTGGGTCTATGGCAAATACAATGAAAGACTTGAGGAAGGAGAAATACCAAAGAAGCTTAGAAGAAGAGGCAACTGATTTGGACCCTGAAGGAAGAGAAGAAGAGAAAGGAAAGAGGCAAAAATGAGGAATAAACACCATATTTATGCAATCCATAATTGTCTAGCAGAGGCCTCAGCAATTAGCTAGTCCAATTCCCTCATTCTGCAGATAAAGAAAATGAGGCCCAGAGAGGCAGGATTTGAACTCAAATCTTCTTGATTCAAATCCCCTTTTCCACCCTACCTCTCATACTTGTGGTTGCTGAGGACCTAATTACGACAATGTAATATAAAAACATTGCATGTGTTAAAAAGAGCATAGTACCTTTTAATCCAAGCTGTTTAGACTTGGGAAAGGCACCCTGCCAACAATGCGCCGATTTCACCACTTAAGGAAATTGGGTAATCAAGAAACCTAACAATCTCAGGGCCACAGAAGAGGTCATTTGGTAGTGTTGAAATCTGAGTCAGGATTTTTTTGCAGCAGCCAAAATCAACTCTCTCTATTTTTAAAGGAGAAAAATTTGAAGGGGTGGGAAATTAAGGGAAAAATGAGAAATCATCTTCACATGTAAAGCTTTTACCAAACTCTGTATCCCAGGAAACCAGCAGCATATTAAGACTTACAAATCTTCGCATTTCCAATCACAAAGCTGAAGGAAACATAATCAAGCTCTAAGACAAAAGTGGATTTTTATTTTACTATAATATCCTATGTATTTCTCCTCCCTTCCTCAGGAAAATTCCTAAAACAAACAAAACAAAAACCAACTTGTCTATACCCACTGCCTTCATTTCTACATCTCTCACTCACTTGGCTTTCAATCTCATCGCTCAAATGAAATGATTCTGTTCAAAGTGAGCAGTATCCAAGTGATGTCCAAATCTGATCTTTTTTCAGCCCTCATTCTTCTTGCCTTCTCTGCTACAGGTGACAAAGCTGACCATCCTCTCCCCAACTAGACAATCTCTTCTCTCTGGGCTTTCATGATATTACTCTCCCCTGGCTCTCCTGACTCTCTCTGTTTCCTTTGCTATTTTATTATCTAGATCATTTGTCCTAACTCTGGGTATTCGCCAAAGACCTGTCCTAGAACCCCTGTCCTTTGTTCTTTTAATGACTCATTAGCTTCCAAGGGTTTGATTACCATCTCTCTCCTGAGCTTTGGGCCCTCATATTCAATTCCCCAAAGGACATTTCAAATCGGCCATCCTAGAGACATCTCAAACACCATGGCAAAAACAGAACTTAGTTATCTTTTCCCCCAAGACCATCACTCTTTCAAACTCCCCTATCTATGTGGAAAGGGGCCTCCATTCTTTGGATTTATAACTTTGGCATTACCTCCAACTCTGCATTTATCCAATCAATCATCAAATCTTGCTGTCTCTATCTCCCCAACATCTCTCTCATCAGATCCCTTCTCACATAGCTACTTCCTTAGGGTCAGGGCCTCATCACCTCCCACCTTGCAGCAGCAAAAATACCTTAACTGGGCTCCCTGGTAGAAAAAACTCAATGTAACTTTCAAATGCCTTATGTCACTTTAAAACTAGTCATCTGAGTTGGCATCCCCATAGTAAATGTTTAAAGAATGAAGGCAGACCCGGATGTGTGTGGGCACAGGAATATACTATAATAACCTATTACAACATTTTTTAAAAATACATTTTTCTTTAAAAAAAAATGAACCTAGCAGTCCTGAATCAACAAACATCTATTAACTATCTACTGCATGCAGGATACTTTGATGGACTTTAGGGATACAAGTACAAAGAATAAAATAATACTCTCAAAAAGCATATATGTGGGGAGATGACAACTACATATGTAAGTATATACAGAAAATATTTTTTAAAAATTAAAAATAAATACAAAGTACTTATGGGAAAAATAAATTATTTTTGCCCATTCTGAATTGCACAATGGTAAGAATTAAAAAAAAAAAAAAGGCATCTTTGAACATAATGTTCCAGGAATAGTTCCATTAGATTGTAAAAGCTCCTTGAGGGCAGGGACTATCTTTTGCCTCTTTTTGTTAGCACACTGCCTAGCACACAGCAGGTGATTAATAAGTGGTTACTGACTACACATAGTAAACCTTTAATAAATGCTCTCTCTAGTGAACAAAATATCACTGCGTCTCAAGAAATGATAAATATGTGGAATTTAGGGAATCAAGGGAAGACTTGTATGATCAGGTGCCGAGCAAGGAATGTAGAATGAAGACAATATATACTATTGATTTTAAAAACCGTAAACAAGAATAATACAACGAAACATCAGAAATCAGATGAAACCGAATGACCATTCTTGATTGCAGAGGACTCATGATGAAATATATTTCCCTCTTCTCCGTAGAGAGCTTGTATACTAAGAGGGAAGAATTTTTTAAAACAGATTTTTATTTTATTGGTGTATTATTTTTAAATTGTCTAGATTTGTAGTCTTCCCTCTCCTTTTTCCCAGAGAGCCATCCCTTTTTTTTACAAAGAATTGTTTTTTAAAAAGAAAAAAAGCAGGGAGGGGAGTTCGGCAAAACTGATCAATACCTACAAAAACATCTGACATATTAAGCAATATTCCACATCTGTAAATCCTACCCCTGAAACCCCACAACATCTGCAAAGGAGTAGGGGAAAGGTATCTTCTTTTATCTCTTTTTTGGAGCCACGATTGATCTCTATATGATTTTGCAATATTTTGATCATGTTTGATCATATCTTCCATTTATACTGAGGTGGTCATTGGGTATATAGTGGGTTTTCCTGGCTCTCTTTACTTCACTTTGTACCGGTTCATGCAATCTTTTTCTCAGCATTTCTCTGGATTCATCCTATAGCATGATACAGACGCTGTCTATATGGGTGGAGTTTGTTAACTGGAGAGAGGGAGAGAAAGAGAGACACAGAGGGAAGGAGGGAGGGAGGGAGGGAGGGAGAGAGAGAGAGAGAGAGAGAGAGAGAGAGAGAGAGAGAGAGAGAGAGAAAGACAGAGAAAAAGAGAGACAGAGAAGGAGGGAAAGGGACAGAGAAAGAGAGGGAAGGAAGGAGAGAGATAGAGAAAAGGTATGTGTTGGGGAGAGGTTACAAGAAAGAGAATGTTAGGCATACCTCAAAATCTTTAACCACAGTGGCAAAGCCAGGGTTCTTTTTACACTGCTCATCCAGGAGAGCTAAATTCTTGTCGAATTCTTTTATGTATGTGGAATACATTTTTAGGTACGGCCCCTTCTTTACAAATATGTCAGCGATTCTCTGCTGCTCAATCCTAAATGAGAAAAGACAGACCAAAGACAGAGACATGTTAATGTGCTTCCAACATGAAACTACTGAATTCATTCATGAAATATTTCATTGCATTTTAGTATAGGATTCTGGAGGAAAACAAAATGGGATTTGAGAGAGTAGGCTAATAATAATAGTAATAATAATAATAATAATTAAAAGCATTTATAGAGTGCTTTCAAGTTTGCAAAAGTCATCTTGTCCCACATTCTCATTTTAA
Source organism: Trichosurus vulpecula (assembly GCF_011100635.1). Taxonomy (NCBI): domain Eukaryota; kingdom Metazoa; phylum Chordata; class Mammalia; order Diprotodontia; family Phalangeridae; genus Trichosurus; species Trichosurus vulpecula. Next base: position 219,365,587 of record NC_050577.1, on the reverse strand, counting down.
GGGAGACATTAAGTGACCTGCCTAATGTCACAGAGTTAGTGAAGCCAACACTTGAACTCAGGTCCTTTGACAGCAACCCTCGGAGCTCAGTGCTGTACTGCCACCTCTAGTTCTATCAGCATCTAACCACCATTAATATCATCCTTCAAAGCCTCAGCATCAAAGCCAGGCCACTAATGACAGTTCTGATTGGTTAAATAATGGTCCTGCTCACTCGAATCAACACAACAATTTATCCAGTGGTCAATGACTTCCTCTCAATGCTCCACCCCCCCCACCAGAGGATTATAGGATCTGAGATCTAGAATTGAAAGAGTTCAATGCCTTAATTTTAGAGGAGGGTGCTTCAGTGACTTGTCTAAGTAATCATCAGAGGCGGGATTAGAACCCACATCCTCTGACTTCTCATTCATTTTTCTTTTTACTGTACCAAGCTGCCTCCATGGGGTCTTGATAGGAAACGAATAACTCAAAGCAGATCTCCATGGTGAATGAGAGTTTTTATTTTTTTAAACAAAGTTTTCTGGAGCTGCTCTAGTACGTTCACTCTATTAATTATTTCCTATTTATCCTGTACGTAACTTGTTTGTACATATTTGTACCCAGTGCTTGCCTCATTCAAAGTGAGACCTTGGAAAGACCTTAGCTTAAAGGGACAAGGTCTCCCACTGCATTCTGGGCCATCTCCAGTCATCCTGATCAATATCTGGCCACTGTACCTAGATGGCTCTGGAGGAGAGCGTGAGGCGGGTGACTTTGCACAGCTCTTCCTCACTCAAATCAAAGTCATCCTGACATCATGGTCCTCTTGGAGAATGAAGGACAAACCACAACCACAATCCAGGGCTTAGCACAGTGCCTGGCATACAGTAGGCACTTAATAAATATTTATTGATTTGCTTATTTTTTGGTTTGCTTGTTTTCTCCATTAGACTGTGAGAGCTCCTGGAGGGCAGAGACTGTCTTATGCCTTTTTTTGTAGCCTCAGAACTTAGCATAGGGCTTGGCACATAGTAGGTGTTTAATAATTAATAATACTGATTGACTGGTTTATATGATGTCTCCCGTTAGACTAGAAGCTCCACAAGGGCAGGGATTGTCTCTTTTTGTGTCCCCAGAGCTTAGCACAGTGCCTGGCACAGAGAAGGCACTTAATAATTGCTTAATGACTGGCTGCTTTAGCAGGACTGTTATTTATCCAACTAGAACTGTATGCATTGGCCTAGCTTTAATGCTAATGACTGACATACACAGTTTAAATGACTTGCCAGGGTCACAAAGCTAGAGGTCATTGGTGAGAATCTTTTGGATTCTAAGCCCTACATTAAACTACCTCTCAGACTGAAGCCAAAATAAAGTGACAAAAATGATAGTAGGACCCGGTCACCAAAGCTTTTACATCCAACCATTGCAAACCCATTTGTCAAGTCCACATGTACCAAGAAAATTAGAGATATCAAAATTAACTTCAAAGACCCAGGCAAGGAATTTCTCCTTAAAAATAGGTCACACTCTCTTATGCTATTATATATACCATATGTACACTATTTCAGGGAAAACTGGGAAGACGTGTATGAACTGATGCAGAGTGAAGTGAGCAGAACAATTTATATGATAACACTGTTGTTATAAAGAAAAACAACTCTGAGAGACTTTAGAACTCTGACTGAAGCAATGGCCGATGACAATTTCATAAGACTCATAATGAAATACGCTACCCACCCCCCCACCCCCCCAAAAGAAAGGTGATCCACACAGACCCATTTTCACTGGATATGGTCAATGGGGGAAGTCATTTTACTTGACCTTATGTTTGTAACTGATTTTTTTTTTCTTTTTCAAAGGAATGGAACGGGAGGGAGAAAACTGTCATTGGCTGAACACATAAAAGTGTAATTTAAACAATTTTTAAAAAATAGGTTACATTCATCCTAGGTCACTTCTAGCGTCTCCCTCAGAGGTTCACATTACAAACCAACTCTGGATCCTGCTCAGCATTCTTTTTTTTCCTTTTTCTTACCAGTTCAACATCCTTTCTTCCAATTCTTTCAGGAGATCTCGATTGAGTTCATACAGCTGAGGCAAGTAGTACAGGATCTGATTCAGGATTCTGTCCTCAATCACTGGCTTTCCAAGCTGCCTGGAGGCCTGGGCTACTGCATCCCGGAAATCCTGCCAGAGTTCAGAAGAGGAGGAAAAAAAAATACATACACACACTCCTAAGTGGAAAGCAAGAGCCCAGTTCCAAATGCATGCTTCCTCCTCCTTGCCCCACCCTGCTGTCTGTTATCCTGAAGCCAAGCAAAATTCTGGGCAAGGCTGCAAACCAAGGATAATATGAGAGATGTAGGACCACAAATCTAGAGTTGAAAGGGAGCTGAGAGACTACTTAGTGCCTATTATTATGATGATTTATAGATTATTGTTTATTAGTACTATTTATAGATTCAAAAAAAGTTAGGCCCAGAGACATAAGCAAGATCAGGGAACTAGGTGCTGGTGGTAGAGATCTTTCGATGCTTAAATTCGATTATTTAAGCTCTGTTCCATTTTAAAGGGTTAGAATGCCTTTAAGAACTATTGTAGCTTGGATTCTGAATGAGACAATTCCTACCAGTTTTAAAACTATGAAAAGCCAGGAGAGGGGATGGTGCCTATCTACTTTTATTAGCTCAATGTTCTGTTAATCAGCATTTCTATAGAACAAATATTTTTTCTTCCTCCTGGAATTTTTCATTAGGGCTCAAAATGAACCACAGTTGTTGAGCTGACATACCTCTATCAAGAACCCAATGGATTAAGATCATAACACTTAAGCAAAAGCCAGTAATAAGAACTGTGTTAGTAAGGTGACGAGAGAGTCAGGAAGGCCTGGGTTCAAATTCTGCCTCTGATATGTAGTGGGTAAGAGACTAGGCAGGTGGCCATCCCACTGCTCTAGGCAGCTCTTTGAGATTTTAAGGTAGGGATGAGCTGTTGATTCATATTGGTGAAGGGTATTAGGAAGGACTGGGTTCAAGTCCCATCTCTGACACATAGTGGTCGTGAGACCTTAGGCAAGTCATTTTTAAAATTTCCACAACTCTGTGGAAAACTCTGTTTGCTATTTTTGCTGATACTGAGTCGTTTCTGAACTTTTCTTAGAACAAAGTGTTTAAGCAAAACCAATCTACTCGGTGATATCATGTCTAATGGAGTATTTTGCTGTTCGGTCATTTTTCAGTTGCGTTTGACTTTTTGTCACCCCATTTGGGGTTTTCTTGGCAAAGATACTAGAGTGGTTTGCCATTTCCTTCTCTAGCTCATTTTACAGATAAAGAAACTGAGGCAAACAGAGCTCAGTGACTTGCCTTTGGTCACATAGCTACTAAGTGTCTGAGGTCAGATTTGAACTCACAAAAACCAGTCTTCTTGACTTTAGGCCCAGCACTTCGTCCACTGCACCACCTAGCTGCCCTCACATGTATTATTTTTCCATATTTTATAGATGATGAAACTGGCTGAGCATGGGACTTGCCCAGGGTCACACAGCTAATAAGTAACTAAGGTGGAATTTGAATTCGGGTCTTCCTGATTCCAACCCCAGTGTTCTATCTGCTGTGCCAAGGCGCCTTCAGAGGTTTTACAAAGGTGGAAAAAACAGTATACAGAGACTTGGTGTTGGACTTCACCATTGCTATCTATGGAAGACATGCCTTGCTATGCTGATGGGCTCATTGCTACAAGGCTGGACAGCAAGGGGTCATTTCTTTGGCCACAGAAACTAATAAGCCATCTACAGAGGCAGGGAGAGAGGTTATGGCTCACCCTCTAAGAGACACCACCCATACCAATAAAGACAGGGGTCAAAGTTTTGTTGGCATGAGAATCTCCTCCATTTATAAAGACCACACCCCCTTCCAAGCCTTATTAGATGGTTTTTGTAAGCTGGGACAGAGAAAAAAAATCACCACTTTCTGGCAATGAGCTTCTCTAAAATTACCCTCAATGTTTCTTCAATGACAGATGCTAGATCTGTACCCAAAGCCTCTGAAGCTTCATTTTTCTGAATATTTAGAATAAACCAAAACCTTCAAATTTCTCAAAAACAAAATTCCAAGATTTTAATAGAAAAACCAGGTCTAAGTCTATCATAATGATGAACTTTTTTCAGAGGCAGGAAAAAAAATCTAATAAGAGTATTTAGAATAAACTAACATAGTCTAACTTTATTCTTGTTAAAAATAGACAATATAGTAACAAATAGATCTAGTAAGTTGATCTGGCAAACGAAACAGTACTTGAACCAAGTATTATAAGGAAATAAACCAATATTTAAGTGCCTATTACATACCAGGTACTAAATCTTGGAGATACAAAAAGGGTACAAAGACAGTCTTGCCCTAAAGGAGCTTACAATCTATAATATTCTATTACAAGTACAGTATGAAAATGTATGCCTGTGAGCATCAGGATAGGTAGTGAGTCAGGAAGGCCTGTGTTCAAGTCCCACCTGTGACACATAACAGGCTGGGTGACCCTAAGTAAGTAATTTCCCTTCTCAAGGTTCCAGGTAGGTTCTGTGAGTTCTAGGTGGGCTGCTCATTTATACTATACAGAGGAGGCTCACACAAATAAAATAACAGGTCTAAATGCCCCAAATACTCTCCTCCCAAAACATAGCATTCATGTATCATTTTTAGAGCACACAGTGGCTTCATAGGTCATCTACGACCTATAACTCAGAGTGATGATGATGATGATACGCTGAAGGTCAGAGGAAAGATCTGCACCCAGGTCTTGTAACTCCAAATTCTGTGCTCTTTTGACACAGGCCATCTTCAAGGCCAAACTCTGTACTTTTAAAACAGGACGTCACATCTAATGACAGGGTAATCTGGATGAATGGAAATCCCATAGGTAGCAATTTCCAGAGAAGCATTTAATTCAAGTGTCAACCTATGATTTGTGCCTCATACTCATCAAACCTATTACTTTCACAATCTCATTGGCTACAAAGGATGATTTCTACTGTTAGCAACTATTATATATAATAAGAGCTGACAAATTCTTTTAAGGGACAGACGGGAATATTTAAAGTTTATTTCAGAAAGCCAAATGTTCCAAAAACCAGATGGAGGAGAGTGGCTAGATCCTACCTCTCAAGCCTCCCGACCCCTAACAGCTTACTTCGGACAGCACATAAAAGCAGCTAGAAGGTGGCTTCCCAATGAACTAAAAATGGATTCATTTCCTGCCATTATTCACTGAGGCTAGAAAATACCTCACTGTTCAAAAAGCCCATTTCTTAAGAACATGTAAACAAGAGCCTTAAAAAAGGCCTAAACAGGAAATGTTCTAAAACTCTGAAAAATGCTCTCCAAGTTTATTTTTTAAATTTAGGGCTTTTTTTTTTAAACTTAACCTATTTTTCCTCCCTCCTATCTCCTCTTTCCCGCTGAAAAACAAAACAAAACAAAACTCTTATAACAAATATGCCTAGTCAAGAAAAATAAATCCCTTCATGGGTTAGGTAAAAAAAAAAACCCCAAAAAACAAGAAAAATCATGGCTCATTTCTCCATCTGAGTCCATCATCTCTATCGGGAGGTGGGGGCCAGCTTCAGCATGGGTTCTCAGGAATCCTGGTTGGTCATCCATTGATCTGAGCTCTTTCAAAGTTGTCTGTCTTTACAATGTTGCCATTGTACAAACTGCTCTCCTGGTTCTGCTCACTTCATCATTTCATATAAGTCTTCCTTGTTTTCTCTGAAACCATCCCCTTTGTCACTCCAAGTTTGTCTGGCAGAAGCTTCCTAATGCCCTAGCAAGGGCAGCTAGGTAGCACACTGGATAGAGTACCAGGCCTGCAGTCAGGAAGACCTTACTTCAAATCCAGATAGTTGTGTGACGCTGGACAAGTCACTTAATCTTGTTTGCCTCAGTTTCCTAATCTGTAAAATTAGCTGGAGAAGGAAATGACAAACCACTCCAGGATCTTTGCCAAGTAAACCCCAAACAAGGTAACAGAGAGTCAGACATGATTGAAAATAACTGGACAGCAACAACAACAAACAATGCCCTTGGATGAAGTCTTTCCAGTACCAACTACGCATATGACTTGTGGACTACAGAGTCTACAGAGCACTTGACAGAATCCAGAAACCTCCGAGGCCATCTAGTCTCCTTCATCTCTGAACAGGAGCCCTGCATCTTATAACATCGTTTTGAGAAATGGTTGTTCAGTCTCTACCTGGAGACCTCACTGAGAGGGTGGGAGAGAAGGATGAAAGGAAATAGAGGAGGGAGGGAGGGAGAGGGAGAGAAGGGGGAGGGTAGGGGAGAGCGAGAGAGACAGAGACAGAGGGAGAGGGAGGTGGGGGGGGAGAGAGAGAGAGAGAGAGAGAGAGAGAGAGAGAGAGAGAGAGAGAGAGAGAGAGAGAGAACACGAACGCACTGGGCTTGGAGTTAGGAAGACCCAGTTTCAAATCTGGCCCATTTAGAAGCCATGTGACCATGAATAAAATCACTTACCCCTCAGTCTCAATTTCCTCATTTATCAAACAGGGAAAATAATGATACCTGCAATGCCGACCTTACAAGGATTTTGAGAGGCTCAAGTGAGAAGGAGAGGGCTGTCCCCCCTGCCTGGAATGCATTGCTTCCTCACTTCTGCCCTTTAGAATTTCTAGTACTCTTTAAAGATCAGCAGAAACTTCCTATACGAGGTCTCTCCTGATCCCCTTCTAACCTTAATTCCCCAAATACCATGTATTTTGCATATACTTATGGGTGCATGTTGGTCTCCCCAAGAGTCTAACCTCCCTGAGGATGGAGTCTGTTCCGCTTTCATCTTTGTATACTAATCATGGTGCTCAACATAGGATGTTGTTCTGTCATTTTTCAGTCATGTCTGACTCTCTGTAACCCCATTTGGGGTTTTCTGGGCAAAGATCCTGGAATGGTTTGCCATTTCCTTCTCCAGCTCATTTTACAGATGAGGAAACTGAGGCAAACAGGATGAAATGACTTGCCCAGAGTCACAGAGAGAGCAAGTATCTGAGGCTGGATTTGAATTCAGGTCTTTCTGACTCCAGGCTGGTGCTCTATCACTGCACCATTTAGCTGCCCAGCAAATAGCAAGTGATTAATAAATATCTGATTGAGAAACACTAATGATAAAAAGATTAAAAACAACACAGTCTCTCCCCTCAAGAAACTGACATTCTACTCAATAATTCCTAATTATGGTGAACTCTCTTTCCCCACAATAAGACTATGAGGCCGATATTATCCTCATTTCCTGGTTCAGTTAATAAACATTATTAAGCACCTACTATTTGCGCTAAGCACTGAGGATGCAAACATGGAAAAGACAGCCCCTGCCCTTAAGGAGTTTCCAGTCCAATGGAGGAAAATAAGACACAAAAGAAAGGCATGATGGAGAAATCCAAAGGAGTGCACTTGGTCGGGAAACAGAAGAAACCAGAGTCCACTTGTCCAGGGTCACCTAAGCAGTCAGGTGTCTTTGACTTCAAGGCCCATATGACTTCCACCACATCACATTGATCCCTTCTACCCTATAATATTTCATAATCTACATTAGTTACGTGAGTGGCAATAATTGTGTCATTTGATAGGAGATGGTCCCAAGAGTTGAGTGACTCACAGAACTTAAGTCTAAGAACTGTTTGTTCATCAATGCAGGAAGACCCATTCTTCCAGAAATCTAAGCGACGAATGCACTTTTCACTTGGCAGTAAGGGAACATTTTTCCCCAGCTGGAAGGTATTTCCTCAGCTGTGACAGTGGCCACAGACTTCAGCTGCTAAACAACTTAGAACCCCTATCGAGAACAGCTCTCGCCAGACTACTCTGACCATATGTCTGCCTCCCTTGCCAAGGTGCGGGGAAGGGGGTGGGGGGAGCTGGCTTATTCAAAACAGATTCCACAGATGTCAGCCAGAAGCAAAATGGACTGGGACTGTGGGTATGGAGAATTCCTGCCTCTGAATGAAGGCTTCATCTGCATCCCAGAGAAACACTCACCTTGCCTGACGCTATCAGGGAGTTATAAAGTAGCTCTGGGCAGATGGATGTCTCAGGCTAAATTCTTGATGAGGATTTATTTCAGAATAAAAATAATAATAACTGATGTAATGTGTGTTTGTAGGTGCCACCAGGGCACAGTTTGGGGCTTGAGTTCACCAAGATGATCGAAGAAGAGGTTACATATCTTCTCCAGCTGTGATCTGCCCAATATAATTTTTAGCTAAAATGTTAAGAGTTCAAAGCAAGCATTCAATTCCAGAAGGCCACCATCTGAAGCTTAGCTTTTGGTAGAGGAGACAGATGTGGCTCCACCTTTCTCCAAATCCCCTGCCCCCCCCCAAAAGTGTCCTGTCTCTGTGTTACCAACAATGGTTTACCACTGCAGTGACCAGTAAACATTATTTTATAAAAACGAGGACTGCATCATTATACTGATCCCTTTTATAAGTGATGAGAGTCCAGATAAATTTGGGAAAAAGTGATGCTGCTTGAGAGTTAGTGGTCCAGCTTTGACTACCACGGCCTCGCTAGATGGCAGAGGCTGAAGGTATCAGAGCTGTCACTCCTGAAATCTTGCTTGCAGGAGGCACAGCTGGTGACTTAAAAGGGGGAAAGAATGGGAAGTCTTACCTCTACTGCCCTCCACACACTCAATATTCTTTTTTTATTTTTTATTTAAATATATTTAATATTTTAGTTTTCAACATTGATTTCCACAAGATTTTGAGTTACAAATTTTCTCCCCATTTCTACCCTCTCCCCATTTCAAGATGGCATATGTACTGACTGCCTTGTTCCCCAGTCAGCCCTCCCCTCTTTCAGCACCCCCCCCCCATGCCCTTTCCCCTTACTTTCTTGTAGGGCAGAATAGCTTTTAAAACTTTGAGTTGCAAATTTTCTCCCCTTTTCTCTTCCCACCCACCCTCCCTAGGAAGGCAAGTCATTCAACATAGATCACACATGTATGATCATGTAAAACACTTCCACAATGCTCATGTTGTGAAAGGCTAACTATATTTCCTTCCATCCTTTCTTGTCCCCCTTTATTCAATTTTCTCCCTGGACCCTGTCCCTTTTCAAAGGTGTTTGTTTTTGCTTACCTCCTCCCCCATCTGCCCTCCCTTCTATCATCCCTCCCCTTTTTTTATCCCTTTCCCCTTACTTTCCTGTGGAGTAAGATACCCAATCGAGTGTGTATGTTATTCCCTCCTCAAGTTGGATCCCATGAGAGTATGATTCACTCATTCCTTTCACCTGCCTCCTCTTCCTTTTCAACAGAACTACTTTTTCTTGCCACTTTTATGTGAAATAATTTACCCCATTCTATCTCTCCCTTTCTCCTTCTCTCAATATATTACTCTCTCACCCCTTAAATTTATTTCTTTTTTTTTTTTTTAGATATCATCCCTTCATATTCAACTCATCCTGTGCCCTCTGTCTATATTTCCTTCAACTCCCCTAATACTGAGAAAGGTCTCATGAATTACACACATCATCTTTCCATGTAGGAATGTAAACACAACAGTTCAATTTTAGTAAGTCCCTTATGAATTATCTTTCTTGTTTACCTTTTCATGCTTCTCTTGATTCTCATATTTGAAAGTCAAATTTTCTATTCAGCTCTGGTCTTTTCGTTGAGAAAGCTTGAAAGTCCTCTATTTTATTGAAAATCCATATTTTACCTTGGAGCATTATACTCAGTTTTGCTGGGTAGGCGATTCTTGGTTTTAATCCTAGCTCCTTTGATCTCCAGAATATCATATTCCAAGCCCTTCGATCCCTTAATGTAGAAGCTGCTAGATCTTGTGTTATCTGGATTGTGTTTCCACAATACTCAAATTGTTTCTTTCTGGCTGCTTGCAGGATTTTTTCCTTGACCTGGAAACTCTGGCATTTGGAGACAATATTCCAAGGAGTTTTCTTTTTGGGATCTTTTTCAAGAGGTGATTAGTGGATTCTTTCAATTTCTATTTTGCCCTCTGGCTCTAGAATATCAGGGCAGTTTTCCTTGATAACTTCTTGAAAGATGATGTCTAGGCTCTTTTTTTGATCATAGCTTTCAGGTACTCCAATAATTTTTAAATTATCTCTCCCGGATCTATTTTCCAGGTCAGTGGTTTTTCCAATGAGATATTTCACCTTGTCTTCCATTTTTTCATTCCTTTGGTTCTGTTTTATAATATCTTGGTTTCTCATCAAGTCACTAGCTTCCACTTGCTCCAATCTAATTTTCAAGGTAGTATTTTCTTCAGTGGTCTTTTGGACCTCCTTTCCCATTTGGCTAATTCTGCCTTTCAAGGCATTCTTCTCCTCATTGGCTTTTTGGAGCTCTTCTGCCATTTGGGTTAGTCTATTCTTTAAGGTGTTATTTTCTTCAGTATTTTTTTTTGGGTCTCCTTTAGCAAGTTGTTGACTTGTTTTTCATGGTTTTCTTACATCACTCTCATTTCTCTTCCCAATTTTTCCTCTACTTCTCTTACTTGCTTTTCCAAATGCTTTTTGAGCCCTTCCATGGCCTGAGACCAGTTCATGTTTCTCTTGGAGGCTTCTGATGTAGGCTGTTTGACTTTGTTGACTTCTTCTGGCTGTATGTTTTGCTCTTCTTTGTCACCAAAAAGGGAATCTAGAGTTTGAGTTTGAATCTGAGTTCATTTTCGCTGACTGTTCATGTTCCCAGCCAACCACCTGACCCTTGAGCTTTTTATCAGGAAATGACTGCTTGTAGAGTACAGAGTACTTTGTTCCAAGCTTTAGGGTCCAAGCACTGCTGTTTTCAGAGCTACTTCTACTCCACCATCACCCCAGGCTCTGTCCCAGCAGAGCTACTCCTCCCCCAAGAACCGCCAACCAGGACCACAATACAGATCCACGTAGGGCACAGCAAGAGAATCTGCCTTTGTGCCCACAAAGTGCTCCTTGCACTCCCGCTCTGATATGCTGCTAGATTCCTCCCACAGTGTGAGCCAGGGATTTGGGAGGCGGCTGGTGCTGCACCACCTCCTCCACCCCCAGAGCTGGTGGCCAGACTGCTCTTAACTCAATCCCACAGTTTCCCCCTAACCTGCTCTTTGGCGTTTGTGGGTTGAGAAGTCTGGTAACTGCCACAGCTCACTGTTTCATGGCCCCAAAGAGTGTTCCGGCTGGCTGATTCCAGGTCTGGTCTGTCCTGGCACGGCCCACGCTGGGCTGCCCTCCGCTCTCAGCACCGAGCGACAGACCCCTTCCCAGCGACCACCCAGGCTCTCCTGGGCTGGAGACCTGTTTCCCTCTGCTATTTCATGGGTTCTGTGGCTCTAGAGTTTGTTCAGAGCCACTTCTTACAGGTGTTTGGAGGGATTTGGGGGAGAGCTTACACAGGTCCCTGCTTTCCAGTGGCCATTTGGCTCCAGCCCCCCACACTCGATATTCTAGCCATAGTAGTCTGCTTGGTGTTCCTTGACCACAGTCCCATCACCACACTTTTGCCCTGGATGTCCCTCCGTGATGGGAATGTTCTCCCTCCTGAACTTTGCCTCTCAAGCTCCCTTCAGGGCTCAGCTCAGATGCCACCTCACACAGATGGCCTTTTCTGGGCTCCTCAGCTGCTAGAATCTTCCCTATGCAGTGAAGTAGCACAGTGAATAGAACACTGGTTAGGAAGACCTGAGTTCAAATCCTGCCTCAAACACACACTTGGTGGGGCAATCCACTTACTATGTTTCCTCGCTTGAAAAGTGGGCATTGAAACAGTTCCTCCAGAGCTTTGCACATAGTAGGTACTTAATAAATGTAATAAATGGTACTTAATATTTATGGACTGACTGATCCACCACGGTGATTGTGACGCTCAGAGGAGACTCGCATTTAATAAATTCTTTGCAAACTTTAAAATGCTATGTAAATGCTAGTTTTTATTTTCTATCATCATCAACATCATCACTATTATTGGAGATAGAGTGGTAATAGCTGACAGCCTTAGGAAAGGCATCATTTAGGAATGGTACTTACCCTGTGCTTTCCAGAAAGCTAGGACTTATATGAGGCAGAGGTGAGAAGAGAGAATGTTCCAGACATAAGAGGCAGGCAGAGATGTGCGGTCCTATATGGCCAGGATGACTGGCCCCAAAAGTTCTTGAAGGGGCCACCATATGAAGATGACTGGAAAGGTAAGTGTGAGTCTGGTAGCTGGGGGCGGGGGGAAGGGGGGCTTAATTGCCAGAGTGCAGATCTCTTAATTTCTTAATTTACTCTTAGAGGTGTTAGAGAGCCACTGAAGATTTCTGGGGGAGGCACATGTGTTTTAAGGGGCATCAAGTTAGCAGCTATGGAAGACAGATGGGAGAAAGGGAAAAATGGAAGCAAGTATACTATATAATTATATGGCAGAGAGGGCACTTTAGGGAATGTAAGTGAGGAAATATACATATCTATATATACACACAAATACACACATATGTATATGTATATATGTACAGATATGCATACACACACACAGAGTTATCCCTTCCATATTGAGACTTTCCCCATTGTAGATTTGATATATCGTGGGTCAGCATAAGAAATTAAATCAGAATTTTGGGGGAGTTTTGTGGAAGCCACAGACGACATGCGAAGGCCAGCTGACAACCCAGAAAAGTTTAGAAATTCAGAAATGCATAAAATATATGTATAGTCTTGTATATTATTGACATAGTTTATTTTTAATTCTGTAAACACTCCATAAAAGAAAAAGAAAAAAATTCAGACTTCTTCTCTGGTACAAAGGGAGGGCCAAAAAATTTTACATGGATTCTCCAGATCATGGGGGCACTGTGCCCCCAATCCCCACAATGTGGAAGGGATAACTGGATATATGTGTGAAGATATGTGTGTACATGTATATATGTGGGTATGTATATAAAGAGACATATGTTTATATCTATATAAACACATATATAGTTGATATTGTCTTTAGTAAAAACCATCCACCTCCTTGCTCTGGTCACCCACAGAGGATCTAAACAAAACCAATAGAAATAAAAGTAACCTAGAGAATGAAGGCTGAAGCTCCAAACAGATGGTCTACCTCATGGGGTCATGTTTTCTATGTGGAGTGCCACAGACTCTATCACCAGCTGTATTGACAGGGCTTCCTGACCTCAGAGCATTAACTTAACAACAAACACAATAATGACCTAGGAAATTACAAAGACCAAATGGACTTAGGGGCAGGACTGGAGGTTTGCAGAGGTCCAGGCCAGGTCTTAGTAATATTCTGCATACTTTGCAACAATAAAGCAGCTGTTGAGACCTAGGAGAGATTTTAAAGATGCAGAAACCAACGGGAACTCTACTAACAGCAACAGTGGAGGATGTTTTTATAGCAAGAATTACAAAGCACTTTATAGAGATCATCTCATTTGATTCACAGTCTTTTGAGAAAGGTAAATAAGGAGAAGAATATGGAGACATTACTGAGCTTTGCAATGAAAATATTTCCTCTCTTAGTCCTCCTAGGAATGCTATAAACAATGAAGGTTTAACAGAGCCAGCTGTAATAGTGGGAAGAGAGTCACAGTGAATATAGGACACTACTGCACAGGTAGTAGTTCAAGTGCTTTAGACACTTACTAGCTGGGTAACCCTTACTCTCTCTTTTCCTCAGTTTCCTTGACTGTAAATTGGGGATAATAATATCACCTACCTCCCAGAATTGTTATGAGGATCAAATAAGATATTTATAAAGTTCCCTGCAAACTTTTAAAACACTATAAATGCTAGCTGTTACCACTTTTGTTGTTACTGTAATAACATTAATTTGAGTATCTTCACTCTGTTAATTATTTCCTATTTCTCTTGCTTTGTATATATTGATATAATGTTGTCTCCCCCATTAGATTTTAAGCTAGTGGAATACAGGGACTGTCTTTTGCCTCTTTTTGTCTCCCCAGAGCTTAGCACATTGCCTGGCACATAGTAGATGCTTAATAAATGTTGTTTATTGATTATAATCATCTCTCTGAGAGTCTGTAAGCCTACTTATAACACCTCCTCACTCGGTGGTCCAGGGCAAATCTGGACCTCTGAGTGACCCAGGCAATTGTCTAAATGGTAAGAGAATTACCTGGGGCACTCAGGGTCACATGACCAATAGGTAAGGAACAGCTCTTGAATCCTGGTCTTCCTGACTTATAAAAGAAACTCATGAGAAACTACCATGGTTCTCTCCACTGGACTACCTAGGTGCCTCTACTCTTTCCATAATCTGATTCTAACTTATCTGTCCAACCTCATCTCTTTGTTATTTTCATTAACTATGTTTGGTCCCAAAAAGCATCACTTCACTCTCTGTTGTTAATCTTTCTTGTGCTATCCCCATGCCTTTGCTCCTACCCTACATTATTCATCCATGTAGATTTTGGCAGGGGAGACACTAAAAAGTACTAAATTTGCCTAAATATAACAGACTACTTAAAACCAAAAGGTAGCATTATTTGTAATTTTAAAATTAAAGTAAATCAAATTAAAATTAAAAATTAAAAAAAAAACACTAGAAGTCTTTCCAATAAGGTTAGAGGTAAAGCAAAGATGCTCACTGTTGGTGATTATTTGATGTAGCTAATATATAGAGGAGCTAGGTGGTGCAGTAGAAAGAACACCAAGTCCAGAGTCAGGAAGTTGAAATCTAGCTTCAGACAGTAGCTGTGTGTCACTCACTTAACCCCTATTTGCCTCAATTCCTTATCTATAAAATGGGGACACACTGGAGAAGGAAATGGCAAACCACTCCAGTATCTTTGCCAAGAAAACACCATGGACTTTGTCGATGGGATTACATAATTTGACATGACTGAATGATTCAACAACAACATTTATATATAACTTTTTATGAAGAATTTTACCTATATTTTCTCATTATAACATACTTCTGAAATTGGAATTGACTGCGTGACATGGGAGACATTGGCACATGGCATGATGTGCTCTCATCAAAGAAAGTGCTGTGCTCTATGTGCAAAGCAAAACTGAAGGAGCTCAAAAGAAACGCAAATTTAGAGAACCCACCCCAAATATTCACATAGACTATTCATACCCAACCTGTAGTGGAGCATTCCAAGCTTGTACTGGTCTGATCAAACACAAGCAGACACACTGTACCTAGACCCAAAGATAGTAATGTCATTTTGGTCCTCCCTGAGAACAAAGGACAACCACCAACTTCTAGAAATGTTAACATTAGCATTTTTTTTTTACTGGACATATAATTTTATTGCATTGACAAAATAAACTTCCAATGAGGAAACTCTCTCTACCAATTCAGATCAGCAATTACTCTCCAGTTTATAATCTTAAGAAAGTTATTCTGGGATGCTGAAAAGTTACAGAATCACACAGAAGGTATGTGTCAGAGACAGTATTTGAACACTGATCTTCCTAATGCCAAGGCCAGTTCTACACTATACTATTCTATACTATGTAACAAGACAAGAAGAATAAATTAAAGTGCAGATTGATGATAATGAAATTCTCCCTAGTTGCAGATGACAAGAAGCAGTGTGTTGCAGTGGACAGACAGCCCTGATAAGTCACTCAGTGTGCCAGACCACTTTCTAAAACCACAAATCGAGCCTGGCATGAGTTCTCTATACCAACGAAATCACAAGCCCAGTTCCTACACTATCCCTGTACTTGTTAACTTAAAGAATCTTTTTATTTTTGGTGTCACAGACTCAAAGACAGTCAACAGAAGGAAAGCTGACCCAAACCAGAGAATGAAAACTCCCCACTTCCCTGGTTGGAAAAAGACCTTTTCCTTCCTCCATCTCAGTATGCTGATGTCCCTTCTTTCTTTCAAAGGCCTCCTAGTCCCGTTGATGAAAGCAATCCCCCTTCTCAAATTTCTTAAGTCACTGGCTCTTGACCAGTCAAAATTTCTTCAACTGTAAAAAAGTTGTACCAAATGGAGGCTTTTAGTTCCAAGAATCAGCTATGAGATGGGAGAGTGGAAACAGACTCTAATGGGAGAGTGAGTCAGTCAATAAACTTTTATTAAATGCTTATTATATGCCAGTCACTGCCATAGGAACTGGGGATATAAATGCAAGTTGAGAGAGACAGACAGAGACAGGGAGACAAAGAGAAACAAAAAGGAGAGAGACAGAAAGAGAAAGAGACAGAGAGAAGAAAAACAGAGACGGAGACAAAGAAAGATAGAGAGAGAAGAGAGACAGAAAGAGATACAGAGAAAGAGACAGAGAGAGGAGAAACAGAAAGAGAAAGGAAGACAAAGAAAGAGGAGAGAGAAAGAAACAGAGAGACAAAGAGAGAGGAGAGACACAGAGAAATAGAGAGACACAGTGAAACAGAGACAGAGAGAGGAGAAACGGAAAGAGACAGGGAGACAAAGGAAAACAGAAGAGAGAGAAAGAAACAGAGACACAGAGAGAATGCACAGATGTCCATACCCCTGCCCTCAAGGAACTTACAATCTAACGGAAGAGGTTTACTGCAGGTTCCCTGAGCAGTAATGACAGGGAGGGCAGTCATGACCATTAGCCTGTTTTGGGGTTCTTTTTTGTTTTTAGAGGGGTGTCGTTTGGATCTCAGCATACTGAGGGTCCCAGACGAGGAAACTTCTGCCACCAGAATTTCAACTTGAGATTTAGAAAATTGCCTGGAATACTGACAGGTTAATTTACTTGCCCCAGGTCACACTGTCAGGGTGTCAGATTCAGGACAATCCTCTCTCAGACCAGCCTAGACTGCAATTAAACAAAGAAAGTAGAAACACAATAGATGGAAGATCTTAATGTAACACAACATCCAACAAATGGTGAAAGACATCAAGCTGACCTGTTAAAAACAACTTCTAAAGTTGTCATTACTTAAAAAAAGAAAAATTCTAGTGATCACATGAACATCCAATTGTAAGAAATGGGAGGAGGAGTTTTGTTTCCACAGAACTAAAGGTGTACTTCCCCCCCTCTCCCAACCCAGCTTTAGCAGAAACCAGGCCTCAAGGTGGTCGGTCAGGTGAGAGGTCAGAGGCTTATATGCATGTGCATGCTTTTTGAGAAGGCAGTCTGGGGAATTAGAGAGGCCAAACTCACTTGAACCAGTTCAAGCTTATCTAGGGTCTGGTCTTTGGTCAAGAATCCAGGCCTACTGATTTGCGTAATTTGCATATGTTAAAGAGGGAAAGTAGGGGAAGTAAAAGAATATAGTTTAATCCTAAACTAAGACAAGGAAAATCTAATTAACTTCACTTTTGCTTCTGTATCCTTATTATCCTACCTGTATAAACCGTATAACCTAGGAAAACTATATAAAAAATAAAGATGGTAAACTAACCGTAACTCTAGCAGGAGTGGAGGGAATGGTTACCCCTGCTCCTGCAGCTGTATCAGTGTGAGTGTTCCAGTGAGCACTACACCTGCTCTCTCGAGGAGCATAATAAAATGCCTTCCTCTGCCCACTCTGGTCCTGAGTTTTTTGGGTGAGAATGGGCAAATCACATGGATCTTCCTAAGGTCAAGTGAAGAGAAGCAATGAGCAGCAGAAGCTTGTCTTGGGCTTACTCCCGGATCTTGCCTTGGGGTGTCCTGTGATCCCCACTGCAGTGTTAAGAGGGCTACCACTCTGGATTCCCTTGGGGAACCCTGTGGTCTGCACAGCCTTCTTAAGGGGACATCACTTGGGACTTCCGGTCCTGTCTTGGGAGCCTTGTGATCTTACTGCTGTCCTAAGGGGCCATCACTTGGGTCCTCCTTAGGGTCTGGCCCCTAGGAGGCCCTGTGATCCCCACAGATTAAGGGGGGGGCTACCACTTGGTCTTCCTCTGGGAGTCCTGTGGTCTGTACAGCCTTCCCTAGGGATTATCACAGGGTTCAGGACTTTGGCCCTGCCTAGGAAGTCCAGTGATTCCCAAAGCTACGTTTTCTCACAATCTGGGGAAGTCCAGTGATCCCCAAAACCACGTTTCTCACATTACTAACCATTAAAATTAGTCATTTCTTCATTTATCAAAAAATATTACTTTGAGAAAAGGTCCATAGATCACCAAAAAAATCCATGACACAAGGTTAAGAACTCCTAAAATGAAAGCTACACCGGTCTCAACAACACAGTGTATTTTTTTTAAGTCTTTACAGGTTATTTTTAATAGCGTTAAGATGGAAAGATATGAAGAAAGGAATGAAGCACAGGGACTTTAAATGATATCCTGATTTGGAATCTATGGCAAGATATGAGTACAATTTCATAACAAAATTTCTTAGAATATGCATTCATTTAAAGAGATGGGCCTTTTCTGATAGAGAGGCAATGGACTCAGAGTGCTGAATGAGAATTTTTTTTTTTTTTGGTGAGAATTTGCTTAACTATAGATACTTAAAATAGGGATTTTTGTTCTTGCTTTCCCAAAGGGTGATAAGGGGAGATAGAAGAAAAGGCAGATTTTCATTGACTTAAAAAAAAAATTAGAAAAACAAGAAGATGGGGCTTTATCAAAGAACCTTTGGATCAACAAAAGATAGCAATGTAATTTGTAATTTCCTGAAGGCAATGAAGTTCTAAATTCTCTACCTGATCATTCTGAGCCTGATTCATCCTCAATCTATATCTACGCTGTCTCATATATGTAGTGAAGGACAAATTCTATAAGTTTTCCATCCAAACACATGTCATAAACTTTTGGGTAACAGACATTTATCATCCACTTAGTTTTCCTTTGTGAATGGTTAGACCATCACCATTGAGTGATAATAGATCTCTTCTGGGATGTTCTACAATGTTTCAGGGCTTGATGCAACCACTGAAATGTGAGACCTCCAGTCAGTGAACCTAGAAGATCTTACCATCTACAGAGAAATGCTCTTCAGTTTGACTCTGCTACATTACAGTGTTTATTCTGATTTGATACTTATCAGATGTCACATATGAATCTTGAATTGTTTGTTGGGAGATATCTATGGATGGGAGATTGTGAGTAAAACAAAGCATGGATGGGGGTCGGGGGGCGAGGGAGAAATGTATGTGTTCATGCACCGAAGCAGCATTTTGCTATAATAAATAAAATGTTTTCCCTCCATAATCAACAAATTATGTGCTACCATTTGTTACTACTTGGCAATGAGACAAGGGCAAAAGTTTCTAAAGAATTTTTTAAAAGTGGGGCAAAGAGAGGGGAATTGTAGGTCTAAGTAGTTTGAAGCACAAAACCAATGAGGACCATCAAAGAAAACCAGGATTCCACTGAGGAAATGTACAATGGGTAGAGAAGCTGGGTTGGTCCACAGGCAGACAACCAAAGTATTCTTGGTATTCTTGTCAGGAATAACTCAAGGATGTTCAGTGGACACCCTATAGGGAATTTTTAGAAGGAGTTGAAGAGTTGACAGAGGATGGGCAGATACACAGGAGTTCCCATGTGTATCTCCAGATACAGGGAACGCCAAACCAATGAAATCATAGGGAAATTTGGATAGAGTTTCTATTTATTAAATCTGGTCCTGTAAAATAACCTCTACTTGAGAATTACCAGATTAGATTCTCCTGTTATGGTATAGTGTGAAAGCACTGGATTTGGAATTTGGGTCTTAAATGGTTCAAATTCTAGTTATGCTACTTTTGGGGGTGAATTTCAGCAAGTTGCTTTACCAGAGGGGACCTCTGTTTCCTCTTCAGTAATTAGTAAAAATTAGTAATTTGTAAAAAATTAGTAAAATCTCGAGGCACCTAGGTATCACAATGTCTACAGTCAGGAAGATATTAATTCAAATCCAGCCTCAAAAACTTACTACCCATGTGACACTAGGTAAGTCATTGAACCTCTGTCTTAATTTCCTTGACTATAAAATGGGGATGGGTAGCTAGGTGGGATAGAGCACTGGGCCTGGAGTCAGGAAGACTCATCTTCCTGAGTTCAAATCTGGCCCGACACTTAGTAGCTATATGACCCTGGGCAAGTCACTTAACCCTGTTTGCCTCAGTTTCCCCATCTGTAAAATGAGCTGGAGAAGGAAATGGCAAAATATTCCAGTATCTCTGCCAAGAAAACTCCAAATGGGGTCACAAAGAGTCAGACACAACTGAACAACAACAACTTTACATCTAGGATCCTATTAAAATTTCTAAAGTTCCTCTGAATCCCACAAACTCCCCGTAATTGCTATATTTTAAAAGGTGCATATGCCTAATTTAATATAATGTACCTACCTACTATGTGCAAGGTGAGGGTGGGAAGTAACTAAAACATGGTGCTGGACTAAAAGAGCCTATACCAGGGGTGGAGAACCTGTGGCCTCCAGGCCATACGTGGCCCTCTAAGGTCCTCAAGTGCAGCCCTTTGACTGAATACAAACTCCACAGAACAAATTCCCTTAATAAAAGGATTTGTTCTGTAAAATCTGGACTGAGTCAAAAGGCTGCACCCAAGGTAGCATTTTAGAGGTAGTATTTTAAGGTTTACAAAGCATTTTACACATATTAGTTCATTTGGTCCTCATAACAAACCTAGGAGGTAGGTGCTGTTACAGATGAAGAAACTGGGGCAGGCAGAGGTCAAGTGACTTGCCCAGGGTTACACAGTTAGTAAGTATCTGAGGCTACATTTGAACTCAGGTCTTCCAGACTCTAAGCTCAGTGCTCTATCCACTGCAGCATGACCTAGCTGACAGTTAGCTCTCCTGATGCATAGTCCAGTTTGCCTGGTGCTTAAGGTATAAGAAGAAAAGTTAAAGACTTAGCTAGAAAAGGAGATTGGGGGAAAGACCACAAAGGGAGGGATGCAGAAATATGAATTTTCTTTGGCAGGGAATTTAGGAAGAACCACTAAAGATCTCTTAGCATGGCAGTGACATCTATCAATCAACAAGCATTAATTAAACTCCTGCTGTGTGATAAGCATCAAATTAGGTTCTGGGGAGAATCAGAGTCTCTGCCCTCAAGGACCTTACATTCTATTGATGTATTAGGAAGTCTGTGCCGGGCATATGAAAAAGAAATTATAGAAGGTCACAGGACAAAGATGTTATCATCACTTGAAAATAGCTCTGATTTCACAGTAATTATCTTTGCCCTACAGACCACAAATAACTAACATGCCCATCAAAACATGGGATAATGATAGGATTGTAGGATCATAAGACTTAGCGCTACAAGGGACCTAGAGACCAATGTGTTTTTAAATTCTTTCATTTTGCACATAAAGACACTGAGGCCCATATAAGATAAAAGATTTGCCAAGGGTCAACCAGCTACTAAATGTCTGGGGTGGGATATAGACCCAGGT
The DNA here is from genome assembly GCF_011100635.1 of Trichosurus vulpecula. Lineage (NCBI taxonomy): Eukaryota > Metazoa > Chordata > Mammalia > Diprotodontia > Phalangeridae > Trichosurus > Trichosurus vulpecula. Next base: position 219,344,308 of record NC_050577.1, on the reverse strand, counting down.
CTTGTAGATCCCAAAGCCCAGAATAGAACAGCCATCCAAAGAACTTCAACAGAGGCATTTATTAAACCTAGATTTCCAGAAGACAAGAAATGGGACTTTGAACAATCTTATATCTACTACAATTTAAACTTATAAAATAAGGTTATGCTTCATAAAATTTTCAATTATGTGAGCTGCCAAGGCTATGAATTTTATCATACCCCAAGAGCAAAACAGATCTGGCAAGCAACCCAGGATGTCTAAATTGGCAGATTAAAAAAAGTAAAAAACACAATGGAATACAGCATAGGTTTAATTCTTGTATCAAGGCAAGAATAAATATTAAAGAGAATTGGGTTGTTTCTCTTAAGTCAAACTGTGTACCAGACTGCTCTATATTGCATGTACACATTGCTAAAACCATAACTGAATAGTTTAGCCATTTTCAATCAATTAATCAATAAGCATATATTGAGTACCTACTATGTGCCAGGCACTATGTGCCTACTTTGATGGATCTGGCCCACTGCTAGCCTAGTCCGAGCTATGATCCAAGATATGGAGTTTTGTCTTTAATTCAGTATACCTTAGGCCTCGATATGGTCTAAAGAAGGCTCTCCTTTTAGGAATTCCCTTTCTCTTTGAATTTAACAAAGCACAGAGAGAGGGTGAGGGGAGAACATTTGTGTTTGTGCACCCAAGGCCATCTTTCCGCTCAAGGTCCATTAGCTTGTGGCAGCTGTTACTTCGGATGGGCCACAAAGGAGCTAATTTTCAAGCCCTCTGATGATTGACTCCCTGGGCCAAGTCACTTTTTTACCCATTCCTAGGGTCACTGAGATGGAAGAATAACAAGTGACAAGCAGGCAGGGTGATGGCTGGCTTTTAGAATCTTTCAGGCATCTCTCAAACCAACCCCCAAGTGCAACCCCTCCCCAACCCCCCCCTGCAGTCTGGAGACAATAATTCATGTGTACACAAATGGCCCCCAGCCACTCGGGTCTAAATGGAGGATGTTTTCTGTTTGCTGTTTAACAGTTTCCAAAGGCTATCAAGAGAGCCTAGAATATTACCAACTTCTGAAAAAGGAAACTGGTAATGAGCTGCCAGGATGTCTTTTACAAAAATCTGCTTTGCAACATTAGATTTGGTTCCTTTCTATGGCATCTAATATCATTAAGCCTCATTAAGTCCTTCTTTCATTACAGAGAATAACTGGAAGCAATGACTCCTTCCCAAGTAAATATTATTTAGTCTTATTATTTTCAGTAAACACAACAGCTAATCTGAAGCTCACTGATTCAAAAATCATCCCCCTCCTCTACTGCATTTTGCCATATAGCATCTCAGTTAATCCATTTAGGAGAACTGATGAGCAGAACCAGAGCATAGATCAGATTTAACAGGAGGAGGGAACCTCAGGCAGTAATAGCAGTTAGATAATTGCTTAGTTCATTACCAATTAACAAGTATTTATTAAGCCCCTACTATGTGTCAGATACTGTGTGGAGTACTGGGGATATATACATATATATACCTGTGATTTCAGTGGTACAGGAAACCACTAGAACACCTACCAATTCTACCAAGGTAGGCTGGTATCTTCTCTGCAACTCATAGGCTTAGAACAGGAGTTCTGAAGCTGGGGCCTGGGAATTTGTCTTAAAAAATACTTTAGCAACATATTTCAAGGAAATTGGTTTCCTCTATAATCCTATGTATTTTACGTGATAGATTTTAAAAAGCATTATTTCAAGGAGTTCACAGGCTTCACCAGGCTGCCAAAGGGGTCCAGGACACAAAACAGGCTAAAAAACCACCCCTTCCCTCCTTAGAGAATTGGTGGGGACTCCTCAAGATCAAATGACTTGCTCAGAGCCACAGAGCTAACAATCTACAGAGGAAGAATTCGAACCTAAGACTTCCTGACTCTACCACTCTATTCATTCTCTATTCCCCCTGCCCCTTCTGTGACAATCCCAATCTAATTAGGGCACCCCTGGGACCAATCCAAGGCTGAACTGGTTATGACCCCAATTTGGTCATGGGATTGGACAGATAATTGTCCAAATGAAGCTCTTAATATATTCCTGTTGTCAAATAAATCTTAAGACCCTGCAAGACAATTACTGATTAGTTTTACTGCAAAAAAAAAAACAAAAAACCACCAACAAGTAGCTGCATTAAAAAAAATCAAATCAGTAGAATAGATGAGGCATAGACTTGCCCCTTGGAAAGTTAAAAGCAGAATGATTATCTTGAAGAAAAGTGCCTTTGAGAGACTTTGAATATGTGGAAAGCCATTAAAAGGGGCTGGAAGAATACCTAGGGGCAAGAACATTGGTCCCATTCCATTCACAGGGCTGCTCCCATTTATGGGGCACCTTTTGTTGTTTAGCAATTATCTTGGCAGATGTTCGATTCCACTGAAGCACAGTGGCCAGGTCCCTCAGAAAGGCTAAAGGATGGAGATTAAGCACTTAGCTTGGAGGTATAATGAAGAGAAAATAGAATCTTCCTGCTCCATCACAATGATACCCAGAAAGACTCAAAGGTTTTATTTTTCATAGGGATCGAAATGGGATCTGCACGTGTGATTTTATTGGCATCCTGAACTTCAGGAAACTCCCTTTCCTTATGTAGGCCTACAGCTTCTCTACCATTTAATATTATGGAGAGATTAATTAAGCAACTACAGCAGTTGGGCCTGAAGTCAGGAAGGCTCATCTTTATGAGTTAACCAACTACGGCAGTTGGGCCTGAAATCAGTAAGGCTCATCTTTGAGTTCAAATCTGACCTTGGATACTTACTATAGCTGTGTGACTCTGGGCAGGTCACTTCACCCTGTTTGCCTCAGTTTCCTCATCTGTCAAATCAGCTGGAGAAGGAAATGGCAAACCACTCCAGTACCTTTGCCATGAAAACCCCAAATGGGGTTAAAAAGATCAGACACGACAATAACAAAAAAATTGAGTCCTCAAGGATCACACAGCCAGGTCTTCCTAGTTCTGAGGCTGATTATCTGCTATACCACTGCATCTCTGAACTTTTCTTAGTGGCCTCAAATTCTGTTTCTGGGGGGTATGGACATATGATTTCATCAGTGTAAAGAAATCTCTCTGTATTTTACTTATAGTCCATAAAATAAGCAATAAAGTAACCTGGCCAGAGATCATAAGACCACATATTTACGAGCTGGAAGGGACCTTAGAAACCATCTTGTCCAACTTTCCCTTCATTTACAAATAAGGAAACTGGGGCCGTTTATTTGCACTTAGACAGCAAATTATTGTAATACACACAGAACACACACTTTAAAAAATCCTTAGGTCCCTAATGCTTCCTACGTTCACTTTATAACCTAATGAGGATTTCTTAACCTGGGTCCCATGAACTTTAATATTTTGATAACATATTTTGATATAATTTGTTTTCTTCGAAATTTTGTTTTTCTTTGAAATTTAAAAATACTCCTGAGAAGGAGCCCATAGGATTCCAAAGGAGTCCATGGTGCACGAAAAAATAAGAACTCTTGACCTAAAAGAAGGTTTCCTTAACTGATTTGATTTGGCCAAAGAATATGTAGGATTATAGTTTGAGGCAGAAGGGACACAAGAAGTCATCTAGTTCAAATCCATAAATGTACAGATGGGGTAAGTGAGATAGAGAAAAGTCAAGTGACTTGTCCAGGGTCACAGCTGGGATTTGACACAACATAAGCCTTGAGTCCCCATTTTTTTCCTGAGCCCCCAACTAGCCCATTTTTTTCTTAACTCCAACTCTAGTGGTTTGTTCACTAAGCCATGATTAGTGTATATTTGATGGAACCTAAAAAGCTGGTTGGAGGAGAACACACTGTCCTTGTCAGGAGGGTTCATTCAAGTGCAGAGAGTCTTGATTAGGTTAGCCTGTAACTACTCAGAAGCAGAGGAGCTTTCTGGCAAGCAGGCTGGAGGGCCAGCCGGTGGTCTGGACTGAGGATTATCCCTGATAGTATGTTTTGTGTTCATGGGAGGAAGGGTACTCCTTCACCAAATCTTATTGGAGGGGGAAGGGGGTGAGGGGGCAGCCACCGGGATCTGTCCCACTTGCCAGGCACATCACCAGACCTGAAATTTTAGTAATAAGGGGTGAAGAAACTCCCTCTAATGCAGGTAAGCACCTACTCTGCGATTTAATAGTCAGAGAGTTGTCAAGAACCCTGAGAGGTTAGTACCTGGTCAGGATGGTTACAAATGGACAGCAGAAAGGTAGGGATTGGGGGAGGGGGGTCAGGGAGGAGGGAACAAACTGGGATAGGGAAATAGGAAGGTCCTGCAACTAGGACCAGGGGATCATCTTCCCTTTTTGAAAAGGATGCTGGTGAATGTACCCTAAAGTACTTCACCTTCTTGCCCAAGCCCCTTCCTTCTACCAGTGATATCCAAGGTACACTTAATATAGAGAACAATTTATACTATAGCATCGATACCATAAAAATAAACAATTCTGAGGATTTTCAAAAACTGATGATGAAATAAGCAGAGATAGGAGGACACTTTTAAAACAAACAACTTTAAAAACTAGGTGGTATCATAGGAGAAAGCATGCCTGGCCTGGGATCAGGAAGTTCAAATCCTGCCTCAGATATTTATTAGCTGTCAGGTCACTTAATTTCTGTCTCAACTATAAAATAAGAATAATAACAGCCTGTACCTTAGGTGACTTGCCCAAGGTCACAGAGCTAGTAAGCATGAACTGGTTTTGAGCTTAAGCCTTCCTGACTCCAGGTCCATCTCTCTGTCCACTGGAACACCTCCATGCCCATCAAGCTCGTGATCTCCCACGGAAATAAGGCCCACTTGACTCTGACAGTTTCTTTCTGCCCATTCACCAGTAAGTGTGTTAGAAATAAAGGGTTCTTTCCGCCACACCCTCTCTCTTTCTCCATCTACCAGGACCAGGGAAGGTCCACACCTTCATCTCAGGGTTCAAGGACCCACAACCTGCCGAGCTTCTGATTTTTGCTTCCTGTCATTATTTTCTACGTAGCATTCAGCAGAAACCACTAGCAAATAAACAGCTCCAACTCTGATGGTGTAGAAGCGAGATGTCCAACGTGGGGCCCTTATGTATCCTTATGTATGGTCCTGTGGCCCCATTTCTACACCAATAGTGTGGAACACCAGAATTCCATGACAAATAGTGAAAGAGACAAAAAATACATTGTTAAGAGCAGACACTGAAACAAAGAATTCATGGGATGTCTCCAACGTAATTTGTAAGACTCTTTGGATCACAGACTTAGAGTGAATTAGAGTTAGAAATAGAATTAGGGTTAGGGTGAAATCTAGCTTCCTTATTTTACAGCTGAAGGAACAAAGGCCAAAAAAGTTGAAGGAGTATGTCCACAGTCACGTGGGTAGCCAGTGGCAGGGGTGGAAATGGAACTCAGACCACAGGACCAAAGTGCTAGAGTTGGAAGAGACTCCAGAGGCCATCTAGATCAAATTCCTCATTTTACAAATGAGGAGACTGAGGTCAAGAAGGATGAATTGACTACTAGGCAGCAAATGGCGGAGATGAGATTTCAGCCCAGCTCACAGAAGAATAGAAGGGATTGTAGATGCCATCAAGTCCAACTCCAAAATTTGAAGTTAAATGACTAGGATGATATGGGTGGTAAGGGTCAGAGTCAGGATTTGAACCTGGTACATTTGAATTCAGAACCAGTATCCTCCCCACTGCGCCGTGCTGAAACTAATGGAGTCTTGAATGGGTTAAAAAAAAAGGCTTAAAGCACATTTTAGAAAATGAACAGGATTTTTAAAAAGCACATACACAAATTTCTTGGTTTCTTCAGCTAGAGGTTTTTAGGCAAAGAAATGACGTTCCCTAGTTACAGGCTGTATGAATCACTCACATACATGTAACTCATGCCTCCCTCCTTCATCTGCTAGCCAAATACATCATGCAGGATATCAAATGGTCAAGGGTGAAAAAAGCATTAACATTTTCTAGACATGTCTTCACTCGAGAATTTTCAAATCAACTGATTAACCATTCTACATATTTTTGAGTTTCTCTCGTCTCTGCTCCCCTCATTTCACAACTTTCTCTAGTCAGAATTCTGATTCTGCCAAAAAATTTGGGATAAATTATGGGTACAAGCCCCCTGCCTAGACAATAAAAACCTTTATATTTGACCTTTAAATTAATGGTGAAAGCTAGATACCCGCCAAGCCTGAATAAATACTTGTGAAAACTTGATTAGACAGACAGACCTTGGTTATCTCTTGGGCTGCAAGAATCATGGGGAAATTTCTCAAGGTTTCCCAACAGATGATTTCAAATTGGCAGACAGAAAAATTCAATACCACCATTTAAAAAAATATATCACTTGCAAAAATGTCAACTAAGGGGGGGAACCCCCCTTTCCTGAAAGCTCATTTATATATATTAGATCTTACACAATGGAAGTAACATCTTTTCATAGGATCCTAAGCTCCAGAGCAGGAAGGGACCTTCGAGGTCACATGGTCCAACGCCCTCCCTCCCCCACCACCTTAAAGATGAGCAAATTCAAGCTTAAGAAGGTTCAGTGACTTAGCCTGGGTCACACAAGGAGTAAGCTTCAGAGAGGAGATCTGAGACCAGATCCTCTGATTCCATGGCCAGACTTTCCACTGTGTTAGAGCAAAACTAGAGAAACCAACAGCAGGAGAGAGATTACCACTTCAAGTATCCTCTGTTCTGCCTTTCAGAAAGTCACATGGCTTGGGAGTCTAGGAACACATTGACCTAATTTACTAGAAAGCTTTCTTTCTTTTCTTTTCTTTTTTTTTTGGTTTTGTTTTCTTTTTTAAAAGACTAGGTCTCCATTACTTGCCCAGGTTGGAAATGCTGAAGCTATTCATGGGCAAAGCCACTACCAACAGGCACAGGAGTTTAAGCAATTTTACCCTATGCAACCTAGCGGCCATGAGGTAATGAAGAGTGGAGGAAGATCATTGTACTGAAATCACAGTTGGCTCAGCTCAGTCCACTGAAGCACAGAACTCTTGAGCTCAAGAAATCCTCTAGCCTCAGTCTCCAGGTAGCAAGGATTACAGGTAGGTGTTACCATGCTCCTGGGCAAAAATTCTCAAATACCAATCATACTCTAACAAGTAGATGTTTATTAAATTCACCATGTTAATCTGAATTTTGGCAGAATAAACTGGGACAGTATCAAGACATTTAAGATAACATTTGCAGATACTCACGATATGCAAAAGTTTCAACACGTCCACAAACCTGTTGAGACAGCAACAAAAATGCATTGGATGTTAGAACAGGGCAAGAAAGGAAAAGAAGCAATAATTCTCCCTAGACTTGATACTCACACTTTTTCAGAGCTCATGATCTCCTTGGCGATAAGGTAAACCTTGCTTCTCTTTCCAGTTCCTTTACCCTGAAAATAGAGGGGTACACGTTAAGGAGGCAGAAACTCAGAAAAGAATCTTCAAGATTAATTTAGGACCAGTTAACCCCAAATTCTATGTTGCTAAAATTAACTCACAAGTTCCCTAAGAGCGCACATTGCAAGGAAGATCAAAGTCTTTTGGAATGGCAGAGTTGCGAAATTAAGTCTAGAATACAACTGAATAAACAATATTTTTAGAGCTACTATGCAGGGAACTTCCAGATACCAAGATGAATAAGATGGCCCTTGTTCTCAAGGATTGCAAAGCTAACAATCTAGTTGGGGAGATAAAACACACACATAAAAAATAAACATAATATCCATCGGAATGTTCATAAGTGTACAAGAGCAGAATGAATTGCTACTGAGAGATCTCAGGAAGCAGAGATTATTTTTGCCCAGGGAAGAGGGAAAAAGAGTAGGATAGAGATGGGGGTGGGGGGAGAATATGGAGGGAGTTTCATGGGTATTCCCTGAGTTTGGCTCTAAGGATGAGTTAGACTTAAGCATAGATTTAAAGTTGGAATAGATCACGGAACTACCACAGACAATGCTCTTATTTTACAGATGGGGACTGCAGTCCAGTATAAGAGACCTGTTCTGAGTCACCCAGCTCCCTAATGTCTACAGTCTGATTGGCACTGGGGTCCTTCTGATACGAAGTCAGAAACCTGACACTACTCAATACTAACAGGCAGAAAGACTGGAAAGGTCAATGGGAGGAGTTTGGCGAATCCTGCATGGTCCAAGTTGAGAGGCAGATAGAGAACATGTCATGGCTCACGACTAAAGGCTCTGAATGGCAGGCTAGGGAGGGTGACTAGATTTTACTCAGTGAGCATGGGGTAACTATTCATTAGAATGGGTGTGTAAGAGCTAATTTTTGACTGATCCAACCCAGCTTTACTATTTGGTAAAGGCGCAACTATTAGCTTTTAAAGACTTAAAAGGTAAGATACACACTCTAACTGAACCAGCTGGAAAAGTCTCCCTGACGTGAACATTTGCTTCTGGGGTGAAACCAAGTAAGTAGTGAGCAATATTGAGGGTCGTTGGGTTACGCAGAATAGATGGGACTGGTAATTTGATTGGAACTCGCACTGAGGAAACTCTACCAATTCGGGTTGGTTCCTGGACCCTTCAAAGTCCTTGCCCGGGGCTTGCTCAGCCACTTAATGGGTCTGCCAGATACAGGACTTGAACCCAAATTTCCTGACTCCACGGCTGGCCCTGTGACCACTGTGCCGCCCTACTTTATTGGGGAGCAGAAAATTCTAACTTTTTTTACTTTTCTTTTTTCTTTTTTCCAGTCACTTCTGGATTTTCCTCCCATACTTCCCCACCCAGGGAGCCTTCTCTTGCAACAAAGAAAGACATGTAAGCTACACAGTGGTCACATATAATAATGTTCCTGAAATTACACACATACACACACACACACGCACACACAGTCCCATATATTCAAAATAAATATAAAGAGAATATAGAAATTAAGACAGACATACACATAATCTCCCACCTCTTAGGAAGAGAGGAAGGTACATTTCCTCATCTCTCACAACTACAGAGTCCAGTCTCACCATACATAAGAACAACTGAATAGAAGGTCTGACTTCTTTTATATGTTTTTTATATGTTGGTGCATTTGGCTGGATTATTTGTTTTTCCTTTTCTTTCTTTAAAAATTCTTTGTTCTAAGGGGACCACTGTAGGATGGGGAGGGAAACATCAGAATATGTAGGAATAATTTACAGAGAGATCTCTGCTTTGTTTCAGACCTGTCATTTACATTATTGTAATCCTCCCAGCTGGCCCTACTTGACTCAGCATCTATTAGTTCACGCAAATTCAAATTCTAAATTAAGTATTCAAAACACACCAAGGATGTGGTTTATTAGTAGAAAAGCAGAGCTCCTTGGTTTCTGGAAGAGGGTAAATGTGCTCTAAATTTTAAAACCAACTCTGCAAATCGAAAGCACTTTAAAAATATTTCCTGAGACCTCTTTCACAAATAAGTCCTTGAAGCCTCAGCCATTCAGATCTCCAGGGTGAATGCAGCTATTTCTCTCGGCTTCTGCTGCCTTCGCTACATTGAAGTGCCCATCAGTATTAGGGACAAAAAAATCAGAGGCTTGAAAAGAAAAAGAGGGGGGACTGAAAAGGCTGCCTAGAAAAAAACAGCCTTTTCAATATTGAGGGAATGAGGGTTTTTGTTGTGTTTTTTTTTGGGGGGGCCGTTGGTTGTTTTTTTTTTTAACTCATAAAACATTACCAAGGTGCTAAAGGATGGGGGGCGGGGAGGAGGGAGGAGCAGAGAAGAGAGGAGTTTCTCCCATTCATTTAAATTCAATTCAGCAAGTACTCATTATCTAGTCTGGGGGAAGGTTGGAGCCCTGGAAATTTTACTGTGACTCAATAACAACCAAGGAAGTTAGTTTACACCAGGCACATATGGGGGAGGGGAGGCCCTCTACCTCCCAGCCAAACTGGCCTATTTGGGAGTTCCTTAGATACCACATTCCATCTGGGCCTTAGTACAGGCCTTCCCCTATGCCTGGAATGTGTTCCCTTATCATCTTGGCCTCTAAGAATCTCCAGCTCAAAGAACTATCTTCGATACCAGGGCCTTTCTCCTAATTAGTGGCCAATCTCCTAATTATTCTGTGTAGGGCAGCTAAGTGGTACAGAGGATAGAGTGCCAGGCTTCGAGTCAGGAAGAGTCATCTTCCTGAGTTCAAATCTGACTAGCTGTGTGATTCTAGGCAAGTCACTTAACCCTGTTTGCCTTAGTTTCCTCATCTGTCACATGAGCTGGAGAAGAAAATGGCAAACCACTGCAGTATCTTGGCCAAGAAAACATCAAATGTGGTCTACAAAGAGTCAGACAAGACTGAAAAATGATTAAACAACAATTATTCTGTGTATAGATTGTGTTTACTTATTAGTCCAGTAGGATGTAAGCTTTTTTGAGAGCAGAACTCTTTCTGAACTGTGTCTCTGTATCTTTAGTGGCCAGCACAGTACCTGGCACATGGTAGAAGCTTCATAAATACTTCTCAAATAAAACGGCAAAGGGATTAACAATGAGTAATTGACATGACATTGGCTTTAGGTTAAATGCCTGAGAGTTATTATTAAAAAGAAAATCCACAAATGCTTCTTTGCAGAAGTCCCAGGAGAAATGTCTTACGAACAAAATTATCAAAAATGGATGCTGCAAATGCATTTCTTTCCAAGTTGTCTCGCACATTAGAGTCTAAGCTCCTTAAAGGCAGCAACTATCTTTTGCATTCTTTTCTATCACCAGGGCTTAGCACAGTACCTGGCACATAACAGACACTTCATAAATGTTTACTGACTGATAGACTGATTGGCTTTGAAATTGTGACCAAGCTGGCCCCAAAGAGGAGCTATGTGACTACATCTTAGAATACTGACTAGGCAGATAGGTGGTACAGTGGATAGAGTGGAGTCAGGAAGATCTGAGTTCAAATCTTGCCTCAGACATTTACTAGTTGTATGGCCCTGGGCAAGTCACTTAACCCTGTCTGCCTCCATTGCTATAAAATGAGCTGGAGAAGAAAATGGCAAACTACTCCAGGATCTTTGCCAAGAAAACCCCAAATGGGGTCACAAAGAGTCAGACACGACTGAAAAATGACTAAACAAAAAAAAAATGTGGTTACATTCATATGCCATATTTCCTAATGTTATTTCCAGTTCTTTGATACTACATCAAAAAAAGTGCTGATATCAGTATTTTTCTATAAGATCTTTGCCATCATCCTCCTGGCATAACTCACGGAACTCCATCAGTCATTTACACCTTAGGGTGAATTAATTTGTCTTAATCTTAGTTGCACCCAGTTTTGACGGCTGACCTGGATGAAGTGGAGATAAACAATCTGGCTCTTAGGATGATTTCTGGGCAGAGGACCAAGAGTTCTGTTGTACTCTGCCCTGGTTAGACCACACCTACAGTACAGTGTTCATTTCTGAGAGTCATATTTTAGGAAGGACTTTGATAAGGACAGGTACAGGAGGGCAACTAGAAGAATAATGAGGCTGAAAACCACATGGTATAGTATCAGTTGAAGGAAATGGGAGTGTTTAACCTAGAGAAGGGCAGTGAGATGGTGGAATGGATAGAGCGCTGGACAGAAGTCAGGAAGATCTGAGTTCAAATCCAGCCTCAGACACTTACTAGCTGTATGACCCTAGACAAGTCGCTTAACCCCGTTTGCCTCAGTTTCCTCACCTGTAAAATGAGCTGGAGAAACCAACGGCAAACCACTCCAGTATCTCTGCCAAGAAAACCCCAAACAGGGTCAAGAAGAGTCGGATAGGACTGAAAAAAACAAGGGAACAACAACCTAGAAAAGATGCAGTAAGATAATAGTTGTCTTCAGGTCTCTGAAGAACTGTTGCTAGGTAAGTGCAAAACCAGGGGCGTGTGGCAGAAGTCACAGAGAGTCAGAAATAGTCTTAAATTCACGGAAAAAACTTAACAACTCAAATTGTCCAAAGCAGAAAAGAACCGCATCTGCTGGTGGTAATAATGACAGCTAACATTTATACAACATGTGCCGTGTACCAGGTGCTTATAATGATTATCTCATTTAATCTTTACAATGGCCCTGGGAGGTGGGTCCTATTAGTATTATCCCCATTTTACAGATGAAGAAACTGAGTCATTTTTTTTTGTATTAACACATTTCAGTTGTAATTTAGGTGTGTGAATGAAGTACATACACATTCCTAAAATGCCAAAGTGCCAGGTTTTTTTTTAAGTGTCTAATTGTGTACTAAACTAATTTATGTATCTACACTACAGAAGATAGATAACGTGCACACCATTTCTAATTCCTTTGGTTTTGCTTTTCATTTGTTTTATTTTTTTTAAATGAGGTGGTATACTTTGTATTTACCCAATAAACTACAATGAGAGATGAAAAAAAAGAAAGAAATTGAGGCAAATTGGGTTAAGTGACTTGCCCAAGGTCACACAGCTAGGAAGTATCTGAAACCAAATTTGAATTCCTGACTCTAGGACCACTGGTTTTACCCAGCTACCTGGGTTTCTGCTCAGGAATGGATTAGGCCCTTGGGTTCCATGCAAGTCCAAAATTCTAAGATGCTGCCAAGAGTTCTTTAGCATATAAAGGCTGAGGAGAAGTCTTGGCCATGCACACGACTCTGCTCTCCATTCATTCAAGGGGATTAATTAGGAAGGCTCCAACATACTGAGAGAGTATTAATTTTTTTCAACATTTTAGGTCATTTCCTTGTTTACATGCTCTGAAGGAATCTTAAGAGCAATGAGTTTCTTCCTAGACTCATTTCCAGTGGCGCCAAGAGATGGAATGGAGAAGTAGGAAAATGATGAACACTGTAAAAAATTGAAGATTGTATTCCTCAGCACATTTCCTGTTAGCAAACAGTATCTTGTCATACAATAGCTAAAATTAAATTGTTTATTGCCTAGCTTCTTTTTAGATGTTGATTTCAAAATGGTACCTCTACTTACAATAGAAGAGCAGGGGATAGTTTTTTAAAAGAGCTTATGTGCTAGAGGAAACCAAAGAGAAAGGGATTTATCGCTGAGAAGAGACCTCAAAGCCATCTAGCCCAACCCCCCTCATTTACAGAAGGAAATTACAGCCCAGAGATGTTAAACCACTTGCCCACACAAAGAGATTTAGTGTCATGGCCAAAGCTTGAAACTTGGTCTTAATAATATAAATCCAATCCAATCTTAATATAAATATAAATAAATATAAATCCAAATAAATAAATATAAATCTAATCCAATCCAATCTTAATAAAATAAATCCAAATTTATTTCCACTGTCAATCAATCCACAGACTTCCAGTTCAAGGCCTTCCAGTTTATTTTTTAATTAATTTTATTTTATTCTCCCATAAAGTTAAGCCAATGAATGGACTTGACTTGGAAGAGATAGAACTCAGAGTCAATCTCTAGGCCCTTGGCATGGTCTAATTAAGAAAAGACAAAACTAGGCCTGACTAACTGGAAAGTTAAGGGAAGGGGGAAAGGAAAAGCATTTATTAAGCACCTACTAAGTTCTAGGAACTGTATTAAGTGCTTTACAAATATCTCATTTGATCCTCTTCACAACCCTGGGAGATGGATGCCATTTTTAACCATTTTGCTGAGGCAGACAGCAGTTAAAGCGACTTGCCTAGAGTCACACAGCTAGGAAGTGTCTGAGGACACTCAGGTTTCCTGAGGATGGCTAAGCCCTCTATCCATTGTACCACATGGGTACTGCCTGTTAACACAGGCATCACACTCACTAAGAAGCGTGCTTGCTTTCTGTACTCAAATTTGGAAATCAGTAAAAGCAGGCCACACCTTCAGGAATACTGGCAAATTACCCACAGGCTTGTAACTTCCTAACTCAGTCATTAAAATGGGCTTTGCCTAGGGCACCTCCCTCAGAAGACACTGGAGTTTAGTACTTAGTCCTGGATGTGACACCCTTCATTAGGAGGGAGTAGCTGGAAGAAATCAAAATTAAGTGACATCACGGCTGGTCAAGGAATCTACACCATCAGGCTGATACTTGTTCAACCTCCTTGGGCTTAGTAGCTGCAGGATCTGGGGTGGTGGGGAGTGGAGACAAGGATATAGATACTTTATCACTGAACTATTTCAATAGTGTCCAAACCTTCCTGACTCTGTTTGAGGTTTTCTTAGCAGAGATACTGTGGTCATTTGCTATTTCCTTTTCCAGCACACTTTACCAATGAGGAAACTGAGGCCAACAGAGTGAAATGACTTTCCCAGAATCACACAGCTGGAAAATGTCTGAGGCTGGATTTGAACTCACCAAGATAAGTCTTCCTGACTCCAGGGCCTACACACCTAGCTGCCCATATGGGTCTTCTATATGTGTTAACTCCTTACACATCTTGAATATATGATGGGAAAGATCCTCCCTGCCCCGCCCCGCCCCGATCAGTAGCTTTCCTTCTTATTTACTTACGTTGATTTTAATAGTACAAATGCTTTTCCACTTCATGCTACTGAAATGATCTATTTTCTGTTTTGTGATGCCTTTAATTCCTTGTTTGATTCCAGTCTCCCCTGAGCCAAAGCAGGGAGAGGCACCTCAAGTGCTTAGTTCTCTAATTCTAATTTTTTTTTTGAAATGTGACCATTAATACTCAATTCATACCGCTCATCATCTTAAAATCAAAGTCTCCTTATGTATGAATATACATCATTCCCTTGGGACAACTCTTCCTTTGCTTCCTCATCAGAATTGTTTCTCTGTGTCTTTCAAAGCTTTCATTCTAGAATTAACCAACCTTGTATGTTAATAGGATCAAAGACTGGAAGACCCTGAAGAGTATTCATTCCCTCCCCCACCCCCAGTATAAAAAAGAGGAAAGTGAAGTTAGAGGTAAACTGCTTTGCCCAGGGTCATACCACTAGTAAGTACTTGAGTCTGAATTTGAACTCAGGTCTTCCGGACTCCAAGACTCCATAGATTATTTCACAAGAGGAAACCAGAGCATTGATGAACTGTCCTCCCAGCAGTTAGTTAACGACAAATTCAGATCTCCCAATGTTTCAATCAAGTTATTTTTCTACCCTACTACACAGCTCAAGAGAGGCAGATAGGGTACCTAATGGCCATATCCTAGCCCTAAATACCTGCATCCAGATTTCCATCCTACCTCTTTCTTGGTATGTGACCCAGGGAATGTCCTTTAGTCTCTCTAGGATCATAGGCTGGGGGCCATCGAATTCAATCCATTCATTTTAGAGGTGAGAAAATGAGACCCTGGGAGGTTTGGTAATTTACCCAAAGTTCTAGACACAGCAGAACTGGGATTTGCATTCCAAGTCCCCTGCTTCTCAATCTCCTGCATTTATTGTTGTCATTAAGTGGTTTTTTTCAGTTGTGGCTGCCTCTTCATGACCCCATTTGGGTTTTTCTTGGAAAAGATAGTGGAATTCTTTGCCATTTCCTTCTCCAGTTAATTTTACAGATGAAGAAACTGAGGCAAACAGGGCTAAGTGACTTGCCCTGGGTCACACAGCAAGTAAGTGTCTGAGGCCAGATTTGAACTTGTGAAGAAGTTTCCTGCCTACAGACTCAGCACTCTATCCACTGAGCCCAATCTCCTATGCCGCCTTTCTAGGTCTTCCTCAGTTTTAGAACCTACAAAATAGGAGGCATAATTATACTCCATTTTTTATCTCAAGGGTTTGCATGAAGATCAGATCAGCACCTCTATGTACCAGGCATAGTGCTATGAGCTAGGGATACAAAAAGAGGCAAAATCAAACAGTCCCTGATCTCAGGGAGCTCCCAGTTGAATGAGGGCAACAACATGCAAACAACTCTGTACAAACAAGCCATAGGCAACTGATAAAGAGGAAATAATTAAGGAAGAGTCGGATACATCTGAACAACAAAAATTTAATATAAACTTAAAAAACAAGTAAAAAATGATAAACCCAAGGAAGCAAATACCCTACATCATTATAATGGCAGACCTTGTCCCCAGTAAAGTAAAATTTAAAGCTGACCCTTAGTCTTATCTCCATTTCTTTTCCCTTAGACAGGCCACTGGCCCAATTAAGACAAACAGGTTCACTAACTTGTATAATTGAGAGAGACAGGGCACGAGATCCATAACCATTCATCTGTTTTTCAGATTCCATAGCTAGCATACCTCTGAGACCAGCCTCAAGTGAAGCCTGTGACCTCCCCAGACCAAGGATGTGCCATGGCTAGCCAATTCACGGTTTCAAAAGACAAATCTACTATTGAATAACTGGTCGTCTTTCAAATACAGCTGCCAAACAAGCATGTCCTTTTCCAACCCTTGACAAAAGGGTCCTTCATATCATCGGGAGCTGAAGTATTTGGTGTCTGCTCTATAAAACATTTTATCTTTAAAAAGGGAAAAATCTGCCAAAACACACTTAAAAGCACTTCAGCCACCCAAAGCCCTCACGTTCTAACTCATTCCTTTTCTGTTCTGTTCTCAAATGATACAAGAGAGGATGGAACTTATAAATTCAGAGCTGAACAGGACCTCAGAGGTTCATGTGGTTGTTAACATAGGATTGTTAACATGGGATCCATCAATAGATTTCAAGGGGTCTAGGAATTTGCATGGAAAAAAAAATCTTTATTTCAATATAAATGGATTCCTCTGTCATCCCAAGTATTTTACTTTATGAATTTAAAAGTATTATTCAGAGAAGCAGTCCACAGGGTTCACCACACTGCCAAAGGGGTCCACGACAAAGAAAAAGATTAAGAACCTCTGATCCAGCCCAACCCTCATTTTACAGATAGAAGTAAAATGTCAGCTAGGTGGTGCAGTGGATAGAGCACTGGGTCTGGAGTCAGGAAGACCTGAGTTCCAAACCAGCCTCAGATACTCACTAGCTGTGTGACCCTGGACGAGTCAAGCCTCAATTTCTTCAACTATAAAATATGGATGATAATGGTATCTATTTCTCAAGAGGATCAACTAATATAATGTTTATAAAGTGGTAAGTAGAATATCCAGCACAATTAAATGCTTTTTTTCTCCCCTTTAATTCCCTCCATCCTAAGGTCACTCAGGTAGGAAGAGCTGGCATCTTAAGTGTAAAGGAAGGTTCTTAGCAACTATAGCTGCCAGTGAAGTATGCTCCATAGGTGAGCAGGTGGAAATTGTCAATCAGTGACGTTGGTCCTCAGCCAATCAATAAACATTCTTTAAGTGCCTACACTGTGCCAGGCACTGTTAGGTCCCAGGGATACAAAGACATAAGCAAAACATAGCCTCAAGGAGGTTACATTTGAGCCAGGGGATACGACATGTTCACACACACACACAGAGCAAATATAATCCAGAACTCAACTGAATTTGTAATGTCACTGATTTAGGATAGCTGTTCTCAAAGTGTGGAGATACCGAAAATCCTTTTCTTGGCAGAGGGGGCAGGTTTGCCAGGTCAAAACTATTTTCACAATAATATTAAATCATTTTAATTTTTAATACAGTGAATAATGGCAGACAAAACCTACATTTTTTTTAAAAAGGTCTGGGGGGGAGGAAGAGAGAAAATAAGCATTTATTAAGCACCTTCTATGTGACAGGCATTTTATTAAGTGTTTTTTACAAATATGATCCTATTTAATCCTCACAACAACCCTGGGAGATACATGCTATTTTTATCTTCATTTTATAGTTGAGATAAATGAGGCAAGAGGAGGTTAAGTAACTTGCCCAGGGATACAAAGCTAATAAGTATCTGAAGCTGGTTTTGAACTCAGGTCTTTAGACTTCAGGCCTACTTCTCTATACACTGCACCACCTAGCTGCTTCTAGCAGGGGTTTAGGGTGGACAATATTGAATAACTGTTAAGAGGGTAAAGAAATCCTAAGGCTAAAATGTTTGAGAATAGCTGATTTGGGCAGTACCTCCAGTGACGCAGGCGATAGCCCATTCATGGTTGCCCAGTTGTATCCTTCACATGACCTTGGGGTCTCCAAAGTCATGCCAGCAAGACACAAAGATGGGTGGGTTCTACACTGCATATAGCCACTTTCTGTATGTATACTATTTTGGAAGAGGAAAAGATGGAAGTAATTTTTTCAAAAAGGAAGGAAGGTCAAAACTATCACTCTTACAGATGATATGATGATATAATTATCATATACTTATACTTGGAATCCTAGAGAATCAACTAAAAAACTATTTGAGATAATTAATAACCTGAGCAAAGTTGCAGGATATAAAATAAACCGACATAAATCATCAGCCCAGTAGCAAGAGATAAGAGAAATTCCATTTAAAATCACTATAGACAATATAAAATATTTAGGAGTCTGCCTACCAAGACAAACCCAGGAACTACATGAACACAGTTACAAAACACTTTTCACACAAACAAAGTCAGATCTAAACAACTGGAAAAATATCAACTGCTCATGGGTAGGCCAAGCTAATATAATAAAAATGACAATTGTACCTAAATTAATTTATTCAGTGCCATACCAATCAAACTACCAAAAAATTATTTTGTACAGCTAGAAAAAATAATAATAACAACAAAATTCATCTGGAAGAACAAAAGGTCAAGACTATCAAGGGAATTAATAAAAAATGCAATACTATACTAGGTCTAAAACTATGTTGTAGAGTGTCAATCATCAAAACTATTTGGTACTGGCTAAGAAATAGCTTTACGGATCAGTGAAATAAGCTAGGTACACAAGACACAGCAGTAAATGACTATAGTAATCCACTGTTTGATAAACCTAGACTCTGAGATAAAAACTCACTATTTGACAAAAACTCTGGGAACACCAGAAAATAGAATGGCGGAAACTAGGCATAGACCAACATCTCATGCTATATGCCAAGATAAGGTCAAAATTAATACGTGATTTAAACATAAAGAGTGATACCATAAACAAATCAGGAGAGTAAGAAATAGTTTACCTGGAGACGGTAAGAATTTATGATCAAATAAGAGATAGAGAACATTATGAAATGTAAAATGGATAATTTTAATTACATCAAATTAAAAAGGTTTTGCATAAACAAAACCAATGCAACCAAGATTAGAAGGAAAGCAGAAAGATGGGAAAGAATTTTTACAGTAAGTGTTTCTGACAAAGGACTCATTTCTCAAATATATATAGAACTGGGTCAAATTTATAAGAATACAAGTCATTCCCCAATTGATAAATAGTGAAAGGATATGAACAGGCAGTTTCCAGAAGAAGAAATTAAAGCTATCTATATGCACATGAAAAAATGCTCAATTACTATTGGTTAGAGAAATGTAAATTAAAAGATCTCTGAGGTACCACCTCACACTCATCAAATTGGCTAATGTGACAGAAAAGGAAAATGATAAATGCTGGAGAAGATATGGGAAATTTGGAACACTAATGCATTGTTGGTGGAGTTGTGAACTGATTCAACCATTCTGGGGAGCAATTTGGAACTATGCCCAACTATGCCAAAAGGCAATCAAACTGTGCATGCCCTTTGATTCAGCAATACCACTACTAGGTCTCTATCCCAAAAAGATCATAAAAAAGGGAAAAGGACCCACATGTACAAAAACATCTATAGCAGCTCCTTTTGTGGTGGCAAAGAATTGGAAATTGAGAGGATGTCCATCAAATGGGGAATGGCTGAATAAGTAATGGAATATTATTATGCTATAGATGAGTAGGTGGACTTCAGAAAAACCTGGAAAGATGCACATGAGCTGATGTTGAGCGAAGTGAGCAGAACCAGTAGAACATTGTATACAGTAACAGCAACACTGTGCAATGATCAGCAATGACTGACTTAGCTCTTCTCAGCAATACAATGATCCAAGACAATTCCAAAAGACTCCTGATGGAAAATGCTATCCACATCCAGAGAAAGAACTATGGAGTCTGAATGCAGATCAAAGAACACTATTTTCACTTTTGGGGGGGGCAGGGAGGGAGGTTTGTGGCTTTTCCCTTTTGTTCTGTTTCTCTTTTCACAACCTGATAATATGGAAATATGTTTACCTGATTCCACATGTATAACCTGTATCAGACTGCTTGCCATCTTGGGGAGCAGGGATGGAAGGAAGGAGGGATGGGAAGGAGGGAGAAAAAATTTGGAACTCAAAATCTTATAAAAAATGAATGTTGAAAACATGTAAACATTGAAAAATGTTTACATGTAATTGAAAAAATTAAATACTATTTATCCCAAAATCAATCAATCAATCCTCAGCACCACAGAAAACTCAACGGCGCATCCTGAGTGTTTACATGACAGCAACTCGTTAATAGATTAATCTTCTCTAAAAGATTCTCCTAAAGTCTAATCATCACCTGAGTGTACACATCAATGAATTTATAATGTCATTAAAACCTATAGGATCAAATATAAAGTCTTCCGTTTGGCTTTTAAAGTCCTTCACAAACTGGTTCCTTCCTACCTTCCACTCATATTTTTGGGGGTGGGGGAGGATTAAGTCACTTGCCCAGGGTCACACAACTAAGTGTCTGAGGCCAGACTTGAACTCAGCTCCTCCTGATTCCAGGGCTACTACTCTATTCACTGTGCCACCTGGCTGCCCCTTGCTTTCCAGTCTTAATACACATTCACATACTCTACAATCCAGTGACATTGGCCTTCTGGCTGTTCTTCACACATGAAATGTCATCTCCTGACTCCATGCCTTTCCAGTGGTGTCTCTCATGCCTGCCATGCTCTCTGTCCTCATCTTGGCTCCCTTCAAGTCTAAGCCAACATCTTTGTGCAGGAGGCCATCTTTCCTGACCCATCCTCGGCCCCTGACCCCCACCATACACACACACCTCAGTATTAGTACCCTCTTTCTTAGGGTACTAATCTGAGATTGCCTGAGATTAACACTGCATATACGTATCTCATCTTACATAATTGTTTACATCGTGTCTCCCCCATTAGGATGTGAGCTCCTTCAAGGCAAGGATGGTTCTTGTCTTTTTGTGGATCTCCAGCATTTAGAATAATGCATGCCATGCATGTAGTAAGCGCTCAATAAATGTTTGTTGACTTGGCTTGTGGGTACTCCCTCAACATTACAGACTGCAAATTGGCCAGACCCGCCTATCCTCTGGGGCTTGTCTATAAATCATAGACAGTTCCCTAATATGGATGGAATATACCCCATTATCATGTCCCAACCAAGCCTGCTCTTCCTGGGTGGTAACCCTGTGCTTCAGGGTTCAGTCATGAACTAGCTGTGAAGCCATGGGCAACTCATTTGACATCTCTGATCTACAGTTTCTTCACTTATAATATGGAAAGGCTGCATTATCTGATTTCCAGGGTTTCTATTGATTTTTAAGATTTTTACATTTTAGAGTTTCTTTCTCTCCCCCAACCAGACTGTCCCCACCAAAAATGGCCTCTTTTGTATTCTAAGCGTCTTGTTCAGTTCTAGGTCAGAACAGATAAACTAAGGTATGCTCATGTAATAATGCATGATAATGATTGACTGCATAACTATACCTAGTTGCTAGTCTTTCCAGTTTAGGCTTTGAATCATACCACGCAGGTGCTCCCTAACTCTCCCTAAGCACGACGCTGGAATTGAATGAAATCAAGTCGTTTTTTTTGTCGTTGTTTATCAGTTGTTTCAGTCACGTCCAATTCTTCATGATCCCATTTGGGTTTTTCTTGGCAAAGACACTGGAGGACTATGCCATTTCCTTCTCCAGTCATTTTACAGATGAGGAAACTGAGGCAAACAGGGCTAAGTGACTTGCCTGTGGTAACACAGCTAGTAAGTATCTGAGGCTGGATTTGAACTCAGGGCTTCCTAACTCCAGGCCCAGTACTTTATCTACTGTACCACCTAGCTGCCCATTACTTTTAACCATTTAATTTTTTTTCAATAAACAGAAATCTATTTTCTCCCTTTCTCCATCACCGATAGAAGAAAAAAAAAACTTTTAACAACTAAGCATAGGTACATAAAACAAATTCCCATAATGACCATGTCCAAAAAATAAATATCTTATTCTATGCCCTGTATCCGCTGCCTCTCTCTCTCTCTGCCAGGTGGGTATGTATGATCTTCAGTCCTCTGATAAGGCTATTATATTGAAAATCAAATAAAGAAAATCACTAATGCAGCAGAATGGTTTTAGCGCGGTGCTTTGGCACACAATAGGTGCTTAATAAATGCTTGTTGACTTGGTGATGGGACAGGTCTATTTTGTTCTGTTCTGTTTTTAAATATGGAGATCAGACCTTAGATTTCATGTGCAAAAGGAACCCCCTCTACCCGTGAACACTGGCATTTAGTCTTAGACAGTTGCCTGGAGAAACTAAAAGGTTAAGTGTGTTGCCCAGGGTTACAAGCCCAGATGGGCCTTAAACCAAGGTCTTTTTATCAGAGGCCAGCTCTCTAACCACTCTAATATGCTGGCTTTTTTGTTTTTTCCTTTTTTTTCATTTGCAATGACATCTTTTGTTTTTATTCCAACTTCATCCTAAATCTTTCTCCTTCCTCCCCTCCTGCCCCCAGAGAGCTATGTGCTGTAATAAAGAGGAAAGAAAGGGGGATAGTGGCACAGAGCTGTTCAGCAAAACTAGAGAATACATCCATCAACTAAGTCTGATGGCTATGAATGTGTGACACCTGAGACCCCCAAACTGCTTTGTTTACCAGAGTTACAAAAATCACCATCACAAATTCTAGAAAGGAGTTGATAAGAACACAGACTGAGAGCTAAAAGGGCAACGAGGAGGAAGGCAACAAGAATTTATTAAGTGCTAACTAATGTGTGCTAAATGCTTTACAAATATTTCATTTGATCCTCATAATAAACCTGGCAAGTAGGAGCTGTTATTATCTTCATTTGACAGTTGAAGAAACTGAGGTAGACTGAAGTCTTCCTGACCCCAGGCTCATTGAGCTATCTATTGCACCACCTAGTCTATTCCCTCATTGCACAGATGAGGAAACTGAGGCAGACAGGTTCAGTAACTTGCTCAGGATCACACTGCTAGTAAGTGTTTTCACTGGCTGTCTCCCATGTGTGGAACTCCTCTCCTCATCTCTGCCTCCTGGCTTCCCTCAAGTTTCAGCGAAAGTCCTCCCTTCTGCAAAAAGCCTTTTCCAGTTGTCCTTAATCTTAATACCTTTCCTCTGAGACTACGCCCAATTTATTTTCTATATATCTTATTTTGCACCTCATTGTTTGCACATTGTCTTCCCCATGAGATAGTGAGCCCCTTGAGGGAAGGGACTGTGCTTTCTTTGTACCTCCAGCGGTTAGCACTGTGCCTCCCACATAGTGGAGGCTTAATAAATTCTAGCGGACTGACTGAAAATTAGAGACGCTGACCTTGACAAAGAGACGGTGAACCTCATCCTTTGAGACTGCCATGGAGGGAGGAGATGGAATGTTATATATAGAGAATAGCAAGTCAGCCAGTTTGGCCAACAGTTAATAGCACAGCACGCTGTTAACTAGCTGTCAAGATCCTCAAGGGACTCTTATTTCCCTAGGGGCTGTTTCTTTCAATGCACTCCTTGCCACAAGCATAACTTGCAGCAGACATCAGTCAATCAGCAAATGCTTTCAGACAGGAATAATTCCCCTGATACTCATGCTCTCCCCAGTCCCACAGAACCAAGGCAATCCTGGATGAATAATGCCAAAAGGGAAAGATGGGTCAGTTTTAATCAATGAAAATGCATGTTCACTGACAGGTCGATATATTGTTTTAAATAAACTTCTCCTCTAGATGACAACCAAAGACCTCTGGACTTTTCCTGACCACAGCCAGCAGAAAAGCACCATAATTTTTTTGACTCTGTGAAAAGTGTAGCCTCACATTGAATGAATCTGAATCAGGTCAAAACTTGTCAGAACACTGGCTGTATATGAAGACTACCAGGTGATGTTAATTACTATATTATTAAGACTGCTGTGGCTACAAACTATGTTTGTACATGTGGAGAGACCAAAGAGAGGTATCAGGGGCAGGTCAGTGACTCATACTGACAAAGGAGATTTTTTTTTCCTTTGGTTTTTTAAACTGAGCTATAATTATACCAAATTATGAATTCAGACTTTTCATGTACTTTCCTTTATTATCTCTATACCTTTTTACTACATATATGATCATATTCATACTTCAAGTTAAATATAAAGAGACCAGGAGTATTTATTACTAGAGAGATGAGGAAGCCAATCAATGCTTTTCCAATGACCCAAACCTTTATAATGTCCATATGAGAAAGAGGCAGAGTGGGAGGATGCTAAAAGAAGTTTCCTTAGCACAGTTAATAACATGCAATTCCTTTTACTTCTTTAGAAAAGAGAGTTCCAGGGACTCTCCTACTTAGACTGTTGTAATAGCCTGCTGATTGATCTGCCTGATGGCAATTCTCTCCCTACTCTGGTCCATTCTTCACACTACTACCCAAGTGATTAGATAGCAATGAAAAGAGCTAAAAACTAAAATGTGTTTCTGATTGCAGATTACAGCTGAACTGAGGAAATCGAGAGACATTAAAAAAGACAGGGGTTCAAAGTCAAGATGTGATATTAACTTGGATTTCCTTTACCTTCTGTGACCTGAAGAGAAGACCTTCACAGCCCCTGGCTTTAGTCTTCCCTTCTAAGAGAGAGGCTCACTAACCACAACATTCCTAATGGAGCAGAATGGATGAATGAATGGAAAGTATTTATTAAGGGCTTACTATGTGTCAAGGCCTAAATGTAAGAGTCTTGGCTTCAGAGAGCTTACAACCTAATGGATGGAGACAATACAAACAGGACCCTCATGACCAAAGGGATGCCACATGCAAAAAAAGAAATGGTAAGTGGAACAACAGGAAAGTCCACTTATATACCCTTTCCACAAGCAAGGGTAGAATTGATTTGATTATAGTTTTCAGAGCAAGAACTAGAAAGAGGGGAAGGAGAAAAAGGATAACAAGTCAGCAGCTGGGTAAAAATTGGCCAGGATAAAGTCATTCAGGGCCTACTACGTGCCAAGCACTGCCCTAAGAGCTGGGTGTACAACAAAAGACAAACCCGGCCCTCAAGGAGATCATAATCTCATGGAGAAGCCAACTTGCTAACAAATATGTACAAAATAGACCACATATGAGATAAATAGGAAATAATCAATAGAAGAAAATCCTCAATAGAATTAAGAGGCATTGAAAATAGCTTCCTGTAGAATTTTAAAAAAGCCAGGGAAGCCAGGAGGCAGAGGGAAAAAGTGGAGTATTCCAGGCATGAGGGACAGCCAGTGAAAATGTCCAGAGTTGGGATATGTTGTGTAAGGAACAGTGAAGAGGTCAGTGTCATTGGATGGAAGAGTATGGGGGAAGTGGAGTTTAAAATGAAGACATCTGGAAAGGTAAGGATAGGGCTAGGTTATGAAGGGCTTTGAATGCCAAAAGGAGAATTTTAGATTTGATCCTGGAGTGATTAGGGAGCCAATAGAGTTTACTGGAAGGGAGGTTAATGGGTTAGCCCTGTACTTTAGGAAAATCACTTGGGTAGCAGAGTGGAGAATGGACCAAAGCAGGAAGAGAATCACATCAGGCAAATCGATCAGCAGGCTACTGCAATAGGCTTAAGTGAGAGGAGATGATGACCTGCTCCATGGTGGTAGCACTATCAGGAGATAAGAGGCACATTGGAGATGTGACGTAGGTGGTGAGAGTCAGGGGTTGAGGAAAACATCTAGGTTTCGAGTCTGACTGACAGGAAGGAAATTTAGACAGCATGGACACTGGAAGTTCAGAGATGAGTATCTAATGTCTTCTCAGACAAAACAGGTGGCCCTGATAATAAAGACCAGTCACAGCGCAGAAAAAATGCCTGGAGACATGTCATAGCTGTTCAGTGATTAGAAGGCATAGGTAGTTCTCCAGTTTTAGAGGCATTAACTGATGCGTCACATAGTTATGCTAGCCGCATACTACATTCCACATAAGATCTCTATACATATCCACCCTTCACAAAGAGGTTGTTTACAGAAGACTGTTCTATTGTTATTTTTATTACTATGTTATTTCATTAAATGCCTTAGCTGACTAGTAAATTGAAACACACTGGTGGGGGCTCATGTGCTATATATAGCTCAAGTTGGATTCTAACCCATAAATGGGGTTCCTAGGGTAGCTTTCTGTCAGGGTTCCTAGGTGATAAAGAGCTCTATGTATCATGAACATTTGCTCTCTCTCAAAATTATATTATTCAAGGAAAAATATTCTTCCTTATAAAATTCCAAAGGTTCTATTGAAAATTTCAATGCCAGTGACACTGGTGAGGACGAAGACTACCCAGAAGAAACTATATTCTTCCATGTTATATTCAAAAGGGTCTTAATAACTTTTGAAAATGTCTTAAGAATCAAAATCATTGTGTTTTGAAAATGTGTTGAAAGGACTAAAAATTCATATTTAGAACTCACACATACAAAAATTCTATTAGGTGTAGTTCTCATTGCCAGCCATATTCTTAATTTATGAAAGGTACTATTAGACATGAATAATTAAAAACTGATACACTTGTTTCTGATAATGATTTATTATTACCTAAAAGTTTGATGAAAAAAGCCAGAATTAAGTAGGAAAAAAGTCAAAACCATTACTAACTTGTAAGGGCAATGACCAATTTTGTCCCAAATCTCAAAGGCTCAAATTTTAAATGTAGAAGTCACCTTAAAAAATAACCTAGTCCAACTCTCTCATTTTACAGACAGGATTTTGACTATAAATCCAGAGGGGGTTAGCAATTTGCCTAGGATCACAGAGCTAAACAGTATGTGATCTGAGATTAAGACCCATGTCTCCTGCTTCCCAGTCCAGTGCTGTTTCTGTAGTGACATATTGCCTCCATGGAATAAAAGTGACCTGGAAACTGACCTTCTTACAAAACTCCAGGAGACACACAGTATCAGGAATGACAACATTCTCATAAATTAATGGAAATCCGTGCACAAATTACATTCATTTCAAAGCAGACTACAAATACTGCCCCCCCCCCCATCTTCCTCCTCCCATGTTGTAGATGCCAAGACAAGGAAAGTAGAAGGCTTTGAAGCATGAACTGGGGACAGGGCCAAGAACAGCACTTTTGATCTGAAATCCATTCTGGTGGCTCTAATCCTCTGATAAGAATTACAAAGCTGAGGATGCTCATTCTAGATGTTTACCTCTCTAGACTTGTTCATTTCAAGAAACCGCTAAATACAACTTTCTCTTTAATGTTTTCAGAAATATTAAAAATGGACCCTGCTATTAAGATGGTGTCACATAGAGAATAGGAGACCGGTCTTGGAAGATCTGGGTACAAATGCTGTGTGATCCTCAACAGGTCACTTCACCAATATAGACTTTTCATTCTCACAAAGCCAGGGAGGGGAGATTCAGAAATGGATGCCACATGAAAACAAAAGATTATTGACACTTTTTTTAAAAGAAGAAAAGTGATTTCTATCCACCCCACAATTCAACAACACTGTAAGACACTGTCCTGAGTGCTGAGGAAACGGAGTTCCTGACCTCGAAGAACTTAGTCTCTACTAGAAACACAGCATAAGGTGTTACATGATGTGTTGAGGTTACTTCCATTTCCATGTAGTATATACACAGGATGTTTAAGAAAAGAACAGATAAAAAAAAGAGAAATACCTTTGGCCTTCCTTGCAGACTTTTGTAAAGGGTTCCTGGGATGCCCAAAGGGGTGTGCATTGGAACCAGCTAGAAATCACCAGCCCAATGTCAAATTTTCAGCTAGACCATTTATACCTCGGAAATCAATGTTACAAATCAGAACTTGGTTTATTGTTTTGCTGATTGTCCAGGTTTAAGAAGGGATAGAGAAAATGTGAATGCAGATGAAACTTGAATGTGTGGTGCCTACGTTTTTTTCAGAGAGTGGGTTTTTCAACATTTACCAGCACCGTTGTCCCCAGGAGACCCCAGATCACACTTAGAAAACTGCTGCTTAAAACAAAGTCATTTTCAACACTATTCCAATAGCCTCTCTAAGGGAGGCAAAGTGACAGCAAAAAGCTCTCCTGTTTAAGGCTAAAAATGAATTCTGGAGCATCTGAAAAAAGCAGAAGCTACTGGGAGAAGGAGGTCTGAGAGTCAGAAGATT
This sequence comes from Trichosurus vulpecula, assembly GCF_011100635.1. Classification (NCBI taxonomy): domain Eukaryota; kingdom Metazoa; phylum Chordata; class Mammalia; order Diprotodontia; family Phalangeridae; genus Trichosurus; species Trichosurus vulpecula. The sequence continues at coordinate 219,316,211 of NC_050577.1, read as the reverse complement.
AGAGCTGGCTTCAGGACTTGGTCACGGAGCTGGTAAGCATCTTTAGCCAAAAATTTAACTGTGCACTGCCCCTTCTCCTGAAGACAAGGTAAGCGTACCAACACCTAGATGGAGAGTGGCTGTCTTGGGCGAACCCCTAAAACGTAACAGAATAGTGGTGAGAAAACCCACGTGATGACTGAGCGCATAGCACGCCTTTCTAGACCAGACTCAGCATGAAAAAAGTAGGCATCCTGGGAACTTGGACCAGCTGCCCAGTCTATTCAAAAGAAGTTTATCATTAATTTAAATAGGGGTAGGAGGACAAGAACTACTTTTGTGATTTCACTTTCCAAGTAAGGAAACTCCTTGTACCAATACAGATAGGCATACTCTGGGCAACCTAGAGTCTTAAGAGTCATTTAGAACCAAGATGTCAAGGGGACAGAACCTGAACCTGATTAAAATGTAATTGGAAAATATTTAATAAAATAAATATACATCAGATAAATATTACATAAAATATACAAATAAATAAAACATTATATAATATAATATTTATATAATTACATTGTGGATAATATATAATTTAAATAAATAAAAATATAATGGAATGTGTGTGTTTGTATGCAATGTATGCATGTATGCAATGTTAAAATGATGTTTTCTAAGTCAATGTGTGGCCTGCAGGATCCTTATAAACTGTTTCATGGCCCCCATTTCAATCTGATTTTGACACCGCTGGCCTGGAGCCCTGAGAGGTGGAAGTAGCTTTTGCCAGGCTCACTCCAGTTAAGGTGTAACCAGAATGGCCTTTGTTTTCTTTGAATGACTCAGCTTACCTCATTGAGCCTCTGGATGCTGTGGCTTGCTCTTCCGGGGCAGGAAGCCCAGAGAGCATGCCAGGAAGCAGAAAACTTCCTGCGTGATGAGTCATGGGGCTGGCTGAGGGGAGGTGTTAACGTCTACGCTAGGGGGAGGGGCCAAGTCAAGAACCAATCGGCCCTGGTCATTCAGGCGGTGCTTGATGATGTCAAAAACTCTATAAGAGGGGAGAGGATAGCTTGAAGCCCTCTCTTTCCTTTTCCGGTTGGTGTGGGAGCAGCGGCAAGCAAGCGTGACTCTGGGCCAGCCCTTGCTCTCGGGCGAGCCCAGATGTTGGTAACTATGAATTGTATTGGGCCTGTCTGTTGATATTTGTAACTTGTTTGTATTTTGGTTTTGAGGTTCGGGGTGCTGGTTTGTTTTTCCCCCGAACTAAATGAATGTTGTCTGTATGCTAAGTGAATGCTGGATTAAAGTAAGCTGGTCAACCCCTTCACCGTGCTTTCCTTGTTTAAGCAGATAAAAAGAACCTGTGCTTTTCCAGTGTCCCGGCAGCATCCTGGGTGCATCTTATGCCCCTGCAGAAGCTGCTAGCTGGGTTGTTAAAACATAAGGCAAGCCAGAGAACTTTCTGGGGGCAGAGTCAAGCTTTCTAGTCTCTCTTGCCACCTCTTGATAACTTTAAACACTAACAGGAATATCTACTTCCCACCCCTTAATTCATGTCCATTACGTACTATGTCTCTGGCATTGACAAAATATCTCAGATTCAGGAGGAAGTCACTTTGAAACAATGCATTAGAAAAATGCTTTTCTAAAGTTCAGCCTTTAAGAAAATCTATAGGGTGAGGAAAATGGGAGGGAGAGGAAATTAATTTTTTGAATTCTAAAAAAAGAAAATGCAAAAAACCACTTCAAGTCAATGACAATAGCTAATGACGACAGGCAGCATCTGTATACTGCTTTAAGGTTTGCAAAGCACTTTACATAGGTTATTTAGCTCATCTGATCCTCACAAAAACCTGGGAGGTAGGTAGGTGTACTCCCATTTTACAGATAAAGAAACCGAGGCTCAGAAGGTCAAATGATTTGTCCATGTATGTAGAGCTACTAAGCTTCTGAGACATGATTCGAGGTCAGGTCTTCCTGACGGCTGAAGGTAGCAATGCTACCTTCCCTAGGCACAGCGTATGAATGAGACAAACTCAACAACATTCAAGTATTAATTAAATTAGAAATGAAAAAATATACCTGCTTGTCTTCCAGGGAATCGGGCTCCCCCTTGCTGGAATCGGAGCTGGCATCCTCATCAGAGCTGTTGATTGCTTCTTCCTCATCGGAGGGAATGTCACCCAATGTGAGGTCCAGGTCACTGTGATCTTCATGGGAAGATCTAGGCACACAGTAATGAAGGGCAGCATTAATCGCCTTGTAAGACAAAATAAGGGATCAGACCTGGGATTTCAATGATATAGGGAAGGTCAGCAATGTCTCTGAAACTTAGTCTCACAGACACTTGCCTAGAAAAGTTAAGTGACTTGCCCAAGGTCACACGGTCAGACATTATCAGAGGTGTGACTTCAGTCCAACTCTTCCTGGCTTTGAAGTCAGCATTCTAACCACTGCACCATGCTGCTATGATGTACAGTAGGTTAGACAGAAGCAGGATGTACCTCAGTCAATCACCAAGTCACCAAGCCTTTATTAAGCACCAGACACTATGTCAGTGCTGAAGACATGAAGAAAGGTTAAAGAAAAAAAAAGTCCCTCCCTATAAGAGGCTCACAACATATATAATGTGGGAGGAAACATGAAAACGAGGCACATACAAAACACATAGAGTATAAATTGGAGCTAATTTCAGAGGGGAGGCACTAGCTACAAGGTGGGACTGGGAAGAAGATAAGATTGAAGGAAGTCAAGGAATCAGGGAGGTGGAGAGACATGAGGGGCATGAGGGACAGCCAATGAGAATGAAGGGAGATTGGAGAAGGCGTAAACCTTCTCCAGTTGGGTGAGGAATAGGAAGGAGGCCAGTGTCACTGGACAGAAGAGCACATGGAGGGAAGGAGGGTGTTGTTTGTCCTTCCTCTTAGAAGGAAAACCAATGACATCATGAGTGCTGTCTTGACTCTGGAGTAAGGTTTAAGAAAGAAGACTGGAAAGGTAGGAATGATTCAGATTATGAAGGATGTTAACTGCCAGGGGATTTTTATAATTTATTCTGGAGGTAATAGGGAACCACAGTCATTTATTGAGTAAGAGGGGAAGGGTTATATGCTCATTTTAGGAGAATCATGTTGGCAGTTAAGTGCAGAATAGGACAGGAGTGGGGAGAGAAGAGGCAGTATTAGGAATAGTATTGAGTACACTATCTCAACTGTCCTGGTGTGAGGCATAGGGCTTACACCATGGCAGTGATATTCTAAGAAGAGAGATGGGGAAACTGAAGAAAGGAAGAAGGAGGAATGAACAGGACTTAGTCCCAGAGGACACTTGGGTTGTGAGCCAGGGTGACTAGAAGGACGGTGATATTCTCAACAGAAAAGTGAGGAAGGCAGGAGAGTTTGGGTGGAAAGATATTTCAGCTGTATACATGTTGAGTTTCAGAAGTCTATGAGACATCCAATATGAGAGGTCCAACAGAAAGGTAGAGATGCAAGACCGGTTTAGGGCTGGACAAATAGATGTGACAATCATCTGAACAGAGATGATAATTGGGTCCACAAGGGCTGATGAGATCACTAAGTGAAACAGTAGAAAGAAGAAGAGGAGACAGTCCAGGAGAGGGCCATGGGGAACACTCCCACCTATCAGGTTAAAGAATGAAGACTGATCAAAAGAGAGTGAGGAGGGGCCTGAGAATTGGGGGGACAATCTGGAGAGTACAATGTCACTAAAAACTCAGGAGAGGAGAGTATCAAGGAGAAGACGGTGACACATATATCTCATACATATCTCAACTGTGGCAGCAAGGTCAGGAAAAATGAGAATTAAGCATAGGCCCCTTAGTTTGGCAGAGAGAACCCTTTCACTTGAATGACAAGGTTGGAAGTTAGACTGTAGAGAATTAAGAAGACAGTAGAAGGAATGGAAATAGACAGTCTTTTCAAGGAGTTTGGCCTATGAAAGGGAGAGACAGATCAATTGAGGGTTTTTTTGAAGAGAGGGGAGATATGAGCTTGTTTGTAGACAGCATGGAAGCAGCCAGAAGACAAGAAGAATTTGAAGATGAGTAAAAGAGAAATAACATTAATACTAATGATGATGATGATAGCTAACATTTATGTAGTACCTACTATGTGCCCGGCACTGCGTTAACTGCTTCGCAAATATTATCTCATTTGATCTCACAACAATCCTGCTAGAGAAGATGGGATAGGATGGGGTCAACTGTATACATAAAGGGCGTTGGCCTCAGTAAGGAGAAGGGAGGGGTGAAGGCATCTGGGACACAGGAGCTTGGATAGCACCAGCATAGAGAAGCATCTTATCTGAGAACGGTCTCCATTTTTTGCAGTGAAATATGAGGCAATGTTAACTTTTAAAAGGGGGGGGGGTAGGGAGAACCGGGGAACTTTGAGGAAGGATGAAAATATTTGGAAAAGTCTCTGTGATGAATTGGACAGTAAATTAATTAAAGAGGTATAAAAGGTCTGCCCTGCTGCAGAAGGTCCCAGTTGAGATATTTTTAAATAATATTTTATATAATGTAATTTTTAATAATTTTATTTTTCCCAATTCCAGTTGAGATCGTTTAATACAAATCTGTAGTAGAATTAAGCAGTATGGTGCCACCATTTCCTCCATCTCTGTTCAGCAACATAACAGGAGGGAAGGTAGAGAATGGCGGAACTTGGGTTGGGGCTTGGCACAGAATAAGCTCTCACAGGCCAAGGGGGCAAGGGATTTTAGTGTAGTATAGGGTTGAACTGGTTCATCAAGAGTTCAAGATGGGGAAGTTTCCTCTGGAACCCAACTCTTTTATCTCTTAGCAGTAGCTTTTTATATAGTTCTGTCCTGGGTCCTGGGCCAGACTAGACTGCTCTGGTCCCAGAAAATATCTGGGATTGATGCCAACTCCTTTCCAAGCAAAGACAGGTAAGGGAATGGGAACACAGCCCTTAAAGCTTGCTTTAAGCCACCAGATAGATTATCAGGCTTTATATCTTTAAACCACAGCAGGTTTCTGTCTAGACTTATTTCTACTAACCTCAACCCCTCAGCAAATTTAACTTCTTGGTCACTGTAACAATACCCTTTTCAGACTTGTTAAGATCCAATATGATAAAGGCATAGGCAGACAGCCAGAGCAGAGGCCAGAAAAGAAAGGGTTAAAAAAAAAAGGGTTGATGCTTGCCTCCAAAGGCCTTGCAGATAACAGGAGAATGAATGCAGATGTTCTTTACACTGGGGCTTTGTCCTCAATCTGTTAATCACAGGCCAATTGTATCTGGGAAAAGGTCCCCAGATAATGAGGAGGGAAAAAAAAATAATGGATTTGGGGGTGGGGGAACACACACACCCACACACCCCTGCATACACACAGATCTCATACAGGCAAGCCTGCTAACTTTCTTAGTACCAAGCCCCATTCCCCTCAGCTGAAAGAGTTAGCAACTGGGGAAAAAAAGGTAAGCGTGAGCGCTACCAGGAATGAAGTGGGGCTCTCAGTTCTAACACACAGGGCAATGTACCAGTCCAACACTGCTATAGCGCTGTATCAGCACATCTTCTAAAACCAACTTCTAACTCTCTGGGTATAAAATACAGGTTGGTCAGCTGGCTAGAGAAGAAAGGAACAGTTTCCTGCTTTCCCTGGGGACCTGTCAGTCTGCTCCCCAGTCTACCCTACATTTGGCTGTCAAAATAAAAGCTCTAAGATGCAGGTCAGACCACAATATTCTCCTGCTCAAACATCTTCCATGGCTTCCAATGCCTCTACGATGGCATCCCAGGGTCCTGTGAATAGATCTGCAGGGCAGGGACTGCTTCTGCCCTTTTTTGTGTGTGTCCCCAGTACCTGGCCTGGGGATCAGGGCCTGGCACATAGCAGGCACTTAATAAATGATTGCTGATTTTATCTGTGAAAGTTGATGAAGAAAACAATGTATGTCTTTATTTTACTTCTACTTTCACTAACGTGAATGAAATTTAGCATTTTTCCTTGATGAACCTAGACAACAAACAAATGATTGGGGGGGGGGGTCCACAACACAAACAAGCTTAAGAACCCCTGCCCTGCTCTAAGACAAAATATTAACTCTTTGGCCTGGGACAGAAAGCTCTTTCTTAGCAGCCTCACTTCCCTTTCCACACACCACCTGCAATGTATCAATCTCATGAAGTTAATTCAAGGCTGTGGCTTTTGTCTCATGAAAAAAAAAAAGCAAACCAAAATGACCTAAATAGATCAGAGCTGGAAAGGACCTAGAAATCATCCGGTTGTTCCTTCTCCCTAAAACTAAAGCTCAGGAGGGGGCAGATATGTGGTGCAGCAGGTAAGAGCACCAGGCCTGTGATAAGGAAGCCTCAGACACTACCTGGCTGTGTGACCCTGGGCAAGTCACTAGTCCTCTCATTGCTTCAGTTTCCTGGGTAGGGAAATAGCCTCTCCCTCTCAGAGTGGCTATGAGGACGAAATGAGATAACAATTCTACAACACTTAGCACAGTGCCTGGCACATAGCAAGCACTGTTTAAATGATAGCTGTTATGAACTAGCTGTGTGACCTTGGGCAAGTCACTTAAGCCCAATTGTCCTGACCCCCACCAAAAAAACAAAAAAACCCAGAAAATGTTAGCTGTTGTTCTTGTTATCATGATTATTAAGTGACCGCCAAGGTCACATGGGCAGTAAATGGCAGAGCCAATATTAGAATCCAAATCCTCTTGACTCCAAATCCATTATCCTTTCCACCATGCATATGATGTGTCCCTAAATGGGATGTAAGCTCCTTGAGAGCCCAGATGGGAAGGGAGAAAAGGTGGGGAGGGGAGGAGAAAAGTTGGGAAGACAGGAAGGGGGAGGGGGAAAAGAGGGGGAGAAGAGGAAGGGAAGAGGAGGAGGAAAAAGAGGAGAAGGCAAGAGGAGACTGGGAAAAGGGGAGGGGGAGAGAAGAAAAAAAGAGAAATGGCATTTCTTTTAATTTTATTTTAATGAATAATTTTTTAAAAATTAATTTAACTTAATTTAAATGGGATTGTTGTAATCCTTTTTATGTGAGGGGAATTCCACAGGAATGTTCCTGAAGAGGAAAAGAGCTATTTGTAGCTTTGGTTTGCAAAGATTAAGGAACAAAGTTCCCTAGTGACCAGCTTCCTTTTTACCATCTCTATCATCTAAGGATATCCAGAGAAAAGACCAGAAAGGAAGAGGGGGTGAGGGAGTGGGAGGGGGTGGGCGGGCCACAAACAAGCCGTCATTGCCAACTGTACAGGAAAGCCAGCCCTCAAAGCAGAAGGTGCTCAAGAAGTCTATTTAGAAGTTTTGGAGAAAACAGGGTCAAAATGGAAAGGTCGCTAATTCTAAAATCAGAGAACATCTGCCATGGATGCCTCCCATATCTGTGTGATCTTCGGTATATCACTTCATTCCCCAGGGCCTCAGTTTCTTCATCTGTAAAATGGATTAGATGGCCCCTGAAGCTCCTCCTAGCTCTCAACCTCTGCTCCCATGGATCCGATTTCCCTCAGTGACTGGAGGAGGTATCTGGCATGAATCACTACTTTTGTTCTAGGTATTATATATCAATTACTCTTAGTAAAAGCCACTACAAGTATATCTAATAAAAAGAATTCTTAACCAAGGGTCCCTGAACTTGGCTTTTGTTTTAATATCTCGGCAAATTTATTTCAATAGAGGTTTTCTTTGTAATATAGTTTTCTGTTGTAATGATCTGAATTCTATTATATGCACTGAAAAATAAGATTCAGAGAAGGGGTTAAGAGGCCATCTTGCCAAAAGGGGTCCAGGTCCAGAACCCCCGATGCCCCAATCACAGTCAGGTTCTGATTATCTACTCATCAGAACCCCGATGTGTCTTCAAGATTCAATCCTGCCAGCCAGCTGCCCCATCACCACATGGGACCAAGGTTTCCAATTGGGTATGGAGGGGATGCTGCATAAACCCCTGCTGCCACAGACTGAGGCTGCTCAGCGCTCAGCTGTCCGGCTGTCATGAACACAGGCTTCTACAAGAGATAGAGGGTCTGAATAGGGCTGCTTCCCCATGGTAAGGTGCCCTCCCGAGCAGGTGGGCCAGGCAAGGCATGCTGGCCTCTCCACTCTGGCCAGATGCTCTGCCTCCCGGAGCCCAGCCAGGGGCGCAACCCAGCTGGGTAGCTTTATCCCCAGATTTACATCAGTAAAGCTAACTGAGGGCTTACTCCACAGAAAGCTCAGCCCCTTATCTGGAGAGATACAAAGGAGCATGGCACGGGGGAGGGGGAGGGGATATGTATCTAATCTCTAGATTTTCCTAAATGTAAATTTGTATCTCCTTCAGATTGTCTTGAGTACAAATTTGGAGTCCTAAATACAAAATGCTTCTGTATTTAAAAAAAAAGGATACAAAGAAACATTAGGATTATTGTCTTAAAAGGATACACTATCATCCTGAGAGCAGGGGACACTGAATCCCACCCTGCTTAGGGCAAAGCAAGAGGAAAAGAGATTAGATTATATCAGAAATTACGTCTAAATAAACATTAAATAAATAATAATTTTTTTAAAAAAGCAACATCTTTCTCAAACTGATGATATATAAACTAAAAGAGATTCCTCCCCCTACCCATAACATTTTTTTTAAATGAATAAGATCCCCATACTTCCCAGAAGAAAGAAGCCAGTCCAGAAACCTTTAGTAAGGACAACAGGCATCATTCCTCCTATGCACCAAGAAACCTTACATAGTGCTTACTCTGTGCCAGGCACTGTGCGGAGTCCTTGATGATCACTATCTCACTGGAGCCTCACAACAACCTGGGAGGTAGATGCTATTATTATCCCTATTTTACAGACGAGGAAAACAGGCAAACAGAGGCTAAGTAATGGTAAAAAGGAAGGTTTAGTGAGTGATTAAGAGCTGGCATCGGAGCTAGAATTAGCTGGGTTCAAATGCTGACTCTAACCCATACTGGCTCTGTGCCTCTGGGGATGGCATTTAATCTGTTGGTGCTGTAGAAAACTCAGACTCTAAGTCTAAAGGTAGCTGGTGGTGCAGTGGTTAGAGTATTGGGCCTAGTGTCAGGAAGTCATGTAAGACAGACACCTACTGGTTGCGGATGCCTTTTGGCAAGTCACTTTCTCTGAATCTTGTTTTTAAACGTATATAATAAAATCCATAAAATAAAAAAAATACAAAGAAAATTTACTGAAATACATTTACCGAAATATTAAAATAAAAGCCAAGTTCAGGGACCCCTGGTTAAGAATCCTTTGGTAGATACACATCCAGCGGCTTTCATTCAAACTAACTGATGTAACATTTGGAAGGTCTTAACAAAAATAGTGACCCATGCCAGAGACCTCCTCAAGTGGCTGAGGGAAATAGGATCATGGGAGCATAGGCTGAGACCTGGAAGGGACTACAGAGGATGTCTAACCTACTTTGTTTGCTTTCCTTCCTGGTGTTTGGTTTTATTTTATTCTTTACTCATTTTGTTACAAGAAAAGGCTCAGTGGGGAACAGAAGAGGAAAAGACTTCGACACACACACACACATACACACACACACACACACACACACACACACACACACACACTTTTTAAACCAAAAGGAATAGAAAAAACAGTAGATTACTACTGACCTCAGACAACAGTGAAAGTGAAACACTGAATACGAGGCAGCATAGCGAGCATTGTGGATAGATCAGGAAGACCTGAGATCAAATCTCTTCTTTTCAGAATCAGCCCTAATTCATTAGGAGCAAAGTAGCTAGATAGAGCACTAGACCTGAAGTCAGGAAGACCCGAGTGAAAATCCTGCCTCAGACACTTACTACCTGGGTGACCCCGGGCAAATCACTTAACCTCGGTTTACCTGTTTCCTTCAGATGTAAAATGGGGATAATACTAGCATCTACCTCCCAGGCTGTTGTGAGGACCAAATGACATAATGATCATAAAGGACTCAGCACAGTGCCTGGCACATAGTAAGCACTATATAAATGTTAGCTGTTCTTGTTATGATGATGAGGATGTTACCTTTGAGAGACTATATTAGGTTACATACAGAAAACCCTTTCTGGTGGAGAGAGTTTCCTCATCTATGCCAATGAAATTACAATTTCTATTCAGAATGTTTATATGTTTGTGTGTGTGTGTGTGTGTATGTGTATGTATGTGTATCTAAACAGATGCCCTTCAAAATAGTCCCCTCATGAGACTATGATGCCAAGAAGACAATTCTATAGTTGCTTTCTATAGTTTCTAAATGACTTCCACATATTTGATTCTACTTTTATATATTGTTTAATATCTTCACTTTAGATTTTATCTTCTTTTTACAATAAAGGAATATAAAGTGATTAGCCCAAGGTCACACAGCTAATCCCTGACAGATCTCAGATCAAATTTTGTATATTTTGTAGGGCTGGGTCAGTCCAGGGAATGTGCTGAGCACTGGATACACAAAGAAAGTCATCAGTGGTCCCTGCCCTCAAGGAGCTTAGTGGCCTGTGAGCCTTGAAGCCTGAAGGTTTATCTAACCTGGGCTAAGAGGGTCTCTTCCCCAGCCTTACCTGCTCCAAACCACTTAGCACAGTCAACAACATCCCCTTTGCTGCAGTCTGCCAGGATTCCCCCCGAGACAGCACCAAGCATACTCTTGGGGGAGGGGTGGTCCAGAGTGCCTTTTCCTGTTTCCTTAAGGAGTTTCATCACTTTTACTTCCTACTCAGTGATCTTAAGAAATCTGAGAAAGTTAAAAATAACTCTTCTTCCTGCTATAAAACAGGATCATAGATTTAAAGGTAGAAAGGACCTTAGATTTAGTCCAACCCACTCACTCTACAAATCAAGTCAATATGCATTTATTAATTGCCTACCACAGTAGGTCAGGCAGTGTATTAAGTGATACGGATACAAATACAAGCCAAAAGAAATTCACTCAATGCCTTCTAGATGCTCACAGTCTGATGGGAAAGACGGTTGAAAATGGGGGGAGGAGTGTGGAGGGAGAGAGCATGGTGGTGAAGCCCCAGAGAATGATGGATGACTAGTCTGGAGTCTTCCTCAAAATGGAGGTTTAGGGGAGAACTCACCAAATGGAGGTTTAAGGGAGAAGGAGGTCACAGGGGCAGAGAGAGAAAGAGAGAAAGCAGCAGAGACATGATGGTAAAATCTGGCCAGGGAAGAAAGGCTGTTCTACTGAGGCAGAAAGCAAAGCTCAGACACTTTAGGTGACTTTCCTAAGGTCTCACAGGATTTGAACCCAGGGCACTCCAAATCTATTATGCCACCCTGTGGACCACCAAAGTTTACAGAATGCTGATTTAGGAAGACTAACATCACTGCTATGAGTAGAATGTGGAGAAGGAAATGGCAAACCACTCCAGCATCTTTGCCAAGAAAACCCCATAGAAAAAGTCCATGGAGTCACATAGAGTCAGACACGGCTAAACAACAACGAAATTAGTAGGATGAAGGGGGATTAGAGGAATCCATTATATTATATTATGTCATGTCATGTCATGTTATGTTATACTGTATTACATATTATGGAAGGGGATATTAGAAGGATAGAAATGAGGAGGTATAAAGACCAATGAGAGTAGGAATACTTAATATTTTGATCAGTAATCCTATATATTTTATTCCATGCATTTGCAAACATTACTCTGAGAGGGGGGCGTCCAGAGGCCTCACTAGACTGTCTAAGGGCTGTTCATGTCACAAAAAGGGTAGAGAAGTCCTGAGCTAGTAATTACTGTAACATTTTAAGATGGAGTTAATAAGGGCCTTATGGCAGAAATAAGAAGAACACAAAGGAAGGGACAGATGTCAAAAATGGGAACCCTGGAGTCCCTCGTATTTCCTCAGAGAAGTGATAACCCTTTGAACAAGGTTGGCTCTTAGATACGGGGTGAATTTCTCAGGGCCTGGCTACCGCCTCTTTCAGACCACATTAAGGCCTCATCTCCCTGGGCAACACTCTTAACCTTGTCCTTGAGGATGGTGACATGGAGAGTCAAGCATCAAAGATGGAACTCAAAACTAGAGGATTTTTTGACAAGTCTTGTGCTTGTTTGCATTAGTCCAAGGTACCACCGATAAGTTAATTTTCAAGGTCAAAGCCCAGAGAAGGGGGAATTAAAGATCACCTCTAGAAAACCCTTCTAGCTGCAGGGTTCCATGAATGGAAGAGAAGGAAGGAAATAGGCATGATTTCCAACATTTTCAAAGCTAAGTAATATCTGCCTCCTGAAACAAAGTCAATAATAGAAGGAAGGCCTCCTAACAAGTAACAAGTCACAGTTTTCTCTGCTCAATTCTCTATTTAGTTTCCCTGTAGGGAGATAACACCCTGACGTTGTCTGTCTCTGATGGAAGGTCAAAGCAACAGGACGTGCTGTTTCCTCCACCTTTTCCGGCCTGGTCAATGCCTAACCTGACAGGCAGAATAAAAGGAAGGCACAAGCAAGCCAAGAAGGCAGGCCCAAGTTGATTCTGTAATTCCCAGCAGTCAATTTTCCAAAATAAATATCTCCGTGGAAAATTCTTGTGGCCAACACCAATATAGTCCCCTTCCCTTGAATAATAAAGGGCCACTAAATTCCTTTTCCAGGTAGAGACGCTATGCCTAGGATAACCAGATCATCTTCAGTTTTATTTTGTCCTATTTCTCCAAGCTTTAAGAGATAAAAAAAAAAACCACTACACTTTCTGAACATAGGAGTAAGCATGCAAATAACAATTCCTTTCCCTGCCTTAGAAATAAGTTGGTTTATGAGAGACTCATCAATTTCCCAAGGGGTCTGTTAGAGGCAGAAACCCTGCAAGAAAAAGTCAAAAGATGGAATGGGCATATAGAAATAAAAGTTTAAACTAAAAATAAATAAATAAATTTTTTAAAAATAAAAAATGCGCAGTGGGGAAAAGGAGAGAGAGAGAGAGACAGAGGGGAAGGAGAGGGAGGGAGGGAAGGAGAGAGAGAGAGAGAGAGAGAGAGAGAGAGAGAGAGAGAGAGAGAAATGGAATCATAGTTGAATAAAAAAGCAAGGGCCAACAAAATGACATATCAGGTTAGAAATGGAGTTCCAAGGAAGTCCTAATTTGGACTCCCTCCCTCATATGCTCAGGTAAGAGGGTGAGTCACTCAACCTCTGTTTGCCTTAATCCACTGGAGAAGGAAATAGCAAACCACTCCAGTATCTTTGCCAAGAAAACCCCCTGGACTGTATTGGTAGGATTTGGTCCACAGGGTCACATAAAGTTGGACACAATTGAATAACAACAACAAAAATTTAAAAAACAACAACCATACTTCTAGAGAGGCTAGATGTGCTGTTTTTCTTTTAATTGGAAATTTGACCCCTTTTATTTTTGCCAGGGATCTCATTCCAGGATCATCAAGCACACGCTCCATTGTTTTAAATTTCTTTCAAACTTATATGACCAAAGACGTTTGTTCCAGACCCCATATGGATAGATTTGTTTTCATTCTCTCCTACAAGTTCTAAGTAGTAAAGACTTTTGTAATCTTCCCATTCCTCCTCTATCACCCCTGACCCAGAGTGAACAAAATCTCCCCATCCACAGGATGCTCTAATAATTCATTTCCAAATGATGGCTCATTCTGGCTTTGTAACCATGTGTTTCCTTTGGCTACTTTCGTATTTATCACAGAACAGGTGGGGAAAAAAACATAGCAAAGAATTCCGTAAATATTACAACACAGAGTCCAATAAGAATAAATATATATATATATTTTAACAGAATTACAGGATGGTAAATGTTGAAAGTGCCCTTATCTAGTATAACCCTATGTCCAATTCGAAAATCTCTTCTACAATAATTCAACCACAGTATACTCAATTGCAAAATGAAGGAGTTGGAGAAACTATGGTTCCATCTCTAAAGGTCCCTTTCTGTTCAATGATTGTGAACCAGTAGTGAGCTAGCATCTGCTTCCGTATGTCTGGTGACAGGCAGGAACTCACAAAGTAAAACTCGCAAAGAGTTCTAATGGATAGAAAGTTTCTCTTCTTACTTATTTCCATGTACATTCAACCAACTGGTGCAGTGCTAGTTCTGTCCTACACTGAGTCTATCAACAAGCATTACTGGGTACCAAGCACTGTATCAAGAACTGGGGATATGAAGGAAAGAAAACAGGGTCCTTTCCTTCAAGGAGCTCACAGTCCAATGGGGGAGACAACATGCAAACAATACTATAATCCAAGAAAATACATGTTTGTATAAACAGTTTGCAATTCCAGCATAAAATCAGAAATGAGAATCCAACATCCACAGCCTCCCAACTCCCACTCTCTTCTTTCCCCTCCCACAAAATAAAATGCAATTTTATGGTCACTGCTTTTCTATGCTGGATCGTAAGACTCCCAGATCTCCTCTTTCTTGATTCCTTCCCAGCCTTAAGTAGGGTCACTCTTGAGAGCAGTACTCATAATAAGTGAACACTTCTCAGCCCTAAAGAGAGAACCTAAACAGGACCACAATATTCTAAGATTACAGGCACCTAACCTTTGTTAGAGGAGTTGTTTTTACAAATTTACAAATGTTATCTCATTCTATCGAAGTGCTTAGCACAGTGTCTGGCACACAGTTGGTGCCCAATAAATGGTTGTCATCCCCATCTCCCCTAGTTATTCTGCTTTACAATTTCTAAAGGGCTTTCTTCTATATAATTCTACTATCCCCATTTTACATAAGTGGTTTAGAAATGTTAATTCGCCTGTCCAAGGTAACTTGGGTAAGTAAGCAGCTGAATCCAGACACCAATTTTGGTCCTTTGAGAAGTGAGATCTTTTGACCATAAGCCTAAATGTTACTAACAATAATCTGATAATAAACAAGAAAACCAATATACTGTATCACAAATATTATGTAATTTATATTATGAATAAATATAAAATAAAAATAATAAATACTATTAGTATAGCAGCTAGCCTTTATATAGAACTTTTATGGTTTGCAAAATACTTTACACATATCTCACTTCATCCTCAGGAGAACCCTGCAAAGTAAAAGCTATTATTATCTCCTCCATTTTGTGGATAAGGAAACTGAGACAAACAGAGGTTAAGCGACTTGCCCAGGGTCACACAGCAAGAGTCTGAAGCAGGATTTTAACTCGAGTCTTCTTGCCTGCAGGAAGATGGCCCAGTGGACAGAGTGAGGAGCCTGGAGATGACTCAAGTCCAGACCTGGCCTCAAACACTTATCAGCTGTGTGATCCTAGCTAAGCAAGTCACTTAACCCTGTTTGCCTCAGTTTCCTCATCTGTAAAATGAACTGAACAAGGAAATGGTAAATCACTCCAACATCTCTGCAGAGAAAATCCCAAATGGGGTCACAAAGAGACATGACTGAAACAATTAAACATTAAAACTTCCTGCCTCCAAGTGGCCATCTGTCTCTACGGGTTCTTTCTGCCACACACTTGCAACGATACTATGGTTCACTTCCAAGTAAAGACCAAGTGCTCACCTTGTTCTTCAGGTTTATTACCAGACAATGTTCTAGCAGGGTCAGAGTGGCTCAATAGAGAGTCTGAGTTAATAGGTCAGGTTTAAGCAGCAGGCTGAACTTGCTTAAAAATGAAAGCCAAAAGTCGAGTTCAGCCAGCACAATCTCTCTCACACTGAAAAAAAAAATGAACTGGATGGCTTTTTCTAGCCCTAAGTAGGATGAATAAAAAGGCAGGTTAATACCATTTTATATGCCAATAACAGTGTGTCAATAATAAGTATGTTGATAGCATGCCAGTAATAAGGCCAGCTGAGGATCTAGCACAGCTACCACCAGGCTTTCTCCCTCTCAGTCTGCCCAAGGCCATTTCTAAGAGCAGATTTCAGTACTACTGTTGTCTGTCTGAGTGTCTGTTCATGGCTGGAGCATTATGAATCATCATTGTCCCAGTTATCATAGGCTGCACTTGGAATGAGAATTCGGTTTCAAAATCCACACCTGATAAATACCAGCTGTGTGACTCTCGGATGATACACCACCTTCCTGATCACCCATTTCCTCATCTATAAGATAGAGACAAATGATAACAACAGCTATAAGATCTACTTCATAAGGTTGCAGGTAGGAACAGATAACTTTAAATGATGTAAAAGAAACTTTGTAAGCCTTAAACGGATAGAATAATAATAATAATAATAATAACAATAATAGTTCCACAAATATTATTTCTCCCTGGATCTTCACAACAATCCTGGGAGGTGAGTTTTGTTATTATCCTCTTTTTACAGATGGGGAAACCAAGGCAGACAGAGGTTAAGTGACTTGCCCAAGGTCACACAGCTAGTAAGTGTCTGAGGCCAGATTTAAACTCTGGTCCTCCTGACTCTGGGCCCAGCACTCTTGTGCACTGCACCACCTAGCTACTGCTAAAATATAATTTTGAATTTAGCTATCAACATTATCATCCTGATTGTCATTAAAATGAAATTGTACTCATTAAATTCTTTAGGTTCTAACAATTAAAGGAAAGTACACATTTATGATCACCTTTAAAATCTGGGTAAAAATCACTGTTTGTTTAGCACATACAAATACACAACCACATATTTTACTTATTAGAGTTTAGACATCAAATCCTTTGATGGAAACCAGTGGGAAGGGCACTGAATTTGAAATTGCAAGACTTCAGTTCAAATCCAGGCTCAGACATTCTCTCCCTCTTCTCATCTCTATAATGAGAGGTTTGGGACCAGATGAGGCCTAAGGTCCTTTCAAGGCCAGTTCCATGCTCCCATGTATGATTAAAAAGCCTCAGGTTACAAACAAATGAAAATGAAATATTTATACTAAGCCAATAATACCTGTCTCAGGTCCTTCCATCACAGCATCGTTGTGAGGCTCAAACAAGATAACTATTGCATTTTAGTTGCTATTGTCATTGTTAATAAAACAATGAAGGTATTATTTATACCTTAAAGCATAGACCTATAAATTAATTCAGGTATTATTTATACTTTCTACCCAACATTAACTTCTTTAATTTGGGTATTATTTATAGCTTGTAACTAGGTAGTTATAATTAGGTTAGTCATATTATATTTTTTACTATTAATTAATAATAAATTATTAATTAGGTACAAGAACATTATAACTTTAAACATCACATTGCTGCATTCAGAAAATAATATAATATAAAAATATCTTCCTCTACATGGGTTCAAAGGAGGGCTAGACTGAGACAAATAATATAATATAAAAAGATCTTCCTCTCCTTGGGTTAAAGGGAGGTCTAGCCTCAGATCTTCAGGGTGATGGCAAAGTTAAAACAGGTAAGAAGAGATAAAAGATGAAGCTGAAGGACTGAGGCCCTTGGGAAGGAGGGAGAAGGATTCCAAAAGGTTTAACTCAAGAGTTCAGTTGAGTAGAATGAGGCTTAAGTGTGGTATAATGGAATCAGATGATCTGGGTTTAAATCCTTGTTCTGCCACCAGAATACTCTGTGCCTCAGTTTTCAACTCAATATTGATTTTGTACCTGGCCAATATGTTGATTTGTTCAGCTTAACTGTATTTATTAGTTACAAGTCAGTAAGTCATTGACAACCATTTATTAGGTGTTTACTATCCAACAGTCCATGTTACGTAGACTTGGGCGCGTATATCAGAGAATGACACCAAATTTTTCTAAGCAATCAATCAGCTTTTATTAAGTACCTAGTGTATAGCAAGCACTGTGCTGTGTACTGAAGAAAAGTAAAATAATGAAGTCTCTGACTTCAAGAAACTTAAATTCTTAGGAAGGGAGAAAACATGTACACATGCAAGTGTATACAAAAGAGAAACAAAATTAGTACAAGGTCATTTTTTCATGGGGGAGGGAGGGAAGCATTCACAGTTGAAGGATCAGGGAAGACTTCATCTAAGACGAGGGCTCATTTGGGTCCACCCATGGGCAGACAGATGAAATCTATGAACCCCTTATCAAGATTATGTTTTTAAATGCATAAAAATACAAAGAATCATGAAGGACACCAAAAGTCAGTGAAAATGATGAAATTTCCCCCTATGCCCCATCCAGGTTCACATAATCCAGTAAAAAAAAAACACCCTGATATAGGAGCTAGGGCTCTGTCTGAGATTTTAAGGAAAACAAGGTTCTTAAGAGTGGAGGTGAGGGAAGGGTACTCCCTTGCTGGCATCAAAGCTTCTTAAAAATGAGGATTGTTTCATTCGCTGTATTTATATCACCAACACTAGCAGTAGCTGGTCCACAGGAATAGTATTGAATTAGGGATTTCATTGACCTGAGGTACTTCCAGAGAACACTTCCTCTGCTACTTATACATAGTCTTCAACTGATGCCTAGGGCCTTGAGAGTTCAAGTGACTTGCCCAGTGTCTTCATACTGGACCAACACTTAAACACAGTAATGCTCCAATTCTGGGGCAGCTGGGTGCCACAGTGGGTAGAGAGCTGAGCCTGGAGTCAGGAAGACTCCTCTTCCTGAGTTCAAATGTGGCCTCAAACATTTTTGAGCTATGTGACCCTGGGCAAGTCATTTACCCCTGTTTGCCTCAGTTTCCTCATCTATAAAATGAGCTGGAGAAGAAAATGGCAAACCACTCCAGTATATCTTCCAAGAAAACCCCAAATGGGATCATGAAGAGTTGGATACACAACAACCCCCAACCTATTTATTTATTCATAAATTATATAAATGTACTATATGCACTAATAATTAAAGATAATAACTAATAATTCAGACATGACTCTATCAAGAAAACAATCACTGTAAAATGCAATGATTTTTTTTAAAGAAGAATAAGGTTATAACTGGGGGTTGAGTTTCTCACCAAGGACTCGAAACCAAACAAATATAATCAACAATCTTAGCAGACCAATTCTGTATTTCTGTGAGTCATCTATCACTGGTGGCCACCCTAGGTGCTAGGCCTCTATGAATTCCATTAGGCCAGTCTTTGAATGAGAAGTACACATATACGCAGCAAGACACTCTTTGTAGCCTTTCCAGATGAGCAGAAATTGCCAAAGTCCATATTCTGCAGTCCCAACCCTTGAGAACCCAGAGTAATAGCCATGATGCAATGAGGTATGGAAGGAGGACTTGGGTAGGAGAAATAAATGCACTCATTTACACAGTGCTTTGCAGTTTGAAGTTCACCTATTCCTCAAATGATAAATGGTTAACAGATATGAAATGGCAATCCTCAAAGCTATTAAAAATCAAATGAAAAAAAATGCTCCAAATCCCTAATGATTAGAGAAATGCCAATTAAAACAACTTTGAGGCTCCACCTCACATCTATCAGATTGGCAAAAGAGGAAAATGACAAATATTGGGGAACAAAGGCTACAGTACAGGAACAGAGATGGTAACATCCTGTTGGTGAAGTTAAGATTTGGCCTAGTCACTCTGGAAAGTAATTTAGAACTATATCCCTTCACCAATACCCCCTGAATCCATTAAAAGGCATATACCCTTTAACCCGGCAGTACTAATATGCACATATCCAAAAGGGATCAAAGAAAGGAAAAAAAAGGAGCAGTATGTGCAAAGATAGTTATGGCAGCTCTTTTTTTTTTAATGGCCAAGAACCAGTAACAAAAGGGGTGTCCATGAATTGAGGGATGACTGAACAAAATGTGGTAAGTACGGGAAGGTAGCGGATTACTTTTGTGGCATAAGAAACGAAAGGGACAGTTTCAAACAAACTGGTGAAGATTTTTATGAACTGATGCAGAATGAAGTGAAAAGAATTAGAGGAAACAGCACTGTAAAAAAAAATTTGAAAGATTTAAGGACTCTGAGAAATTCAAGGCCATAATTCCAAAGGGCCAATGAAGAAGCCTGCTACCCACCTCTGATGATGGACTCAAGATGCAGAAACACCACTTTTACCCATGCCCAATGTGGGATTTTGTCTCGCTTGACTATACATGTATACTACAAGGGATTTGCTTGTCTTTTTTTCTCTGAAGAGTAAGTGGGGAAAGAGAGACAGAGACAGACAGAAAGATAGAGACAGAGAAAGAGAAAGGAAGGAGAAGGAGAGAATAGTTACCTGAAAAAAGTTTTTAAAAATTTAAGGCATTCAATATATGGAGAGATTTAATCTGTTACTATATGCCAGCCAATGAGCTAGGTGCTATAATAATAAACAGTAATACAAATGATAATTGCTAGCATTTTGAAGTTCACAAAGAGCTGTGTATGTTATCACATTTGATCTTTGAAACAACTCTGTAAGAGAAACGCTGTTATCATCCCGTTTTTGCAGATGAAGAAACTGAGGTAGATGCCCTTAGTTAAATGACCTGCCAAGGGTCACAAAGCTAAACAAGTCAGTCCCTATCCTCAAGAAGGTTATAATTTAATGGAAGAAGACTCCCCACCCCCCAAAAAATCACTATATGATGCAGCCTGGGGCAGTGGATAAAAGAGCTGGCTGTGGAATCAAGGAAACCCAACTTCAAGTCCCACCTGACACTATAAAGGCCTGGTGATTCTGGGCAAATCACTGAAACTCCCAGCACTCTGAACAGATCTCTAAACTTAGCCATTTTAGATATCTAAGGTGCCAAGGAAACCACTGGTCAGGTCACTTCTCTCTGTGTCCATACTTAGCTTTTAAATATAGCACTACTCCAGGAGAATATAAGCTCCTTAAGGTCAAGGACCATTTTTCCTTTTTTTTTTTAAACTTTTTTTGGAGGGGGAAAGGCAGGGCAATTGGGGTTAAGTGACTTGCCCAAGGTCACACAGCTAGTAAGGGTGTCAAGTGTCTGAGATCACATTTGAACTCAGGTCCTCCTGACTCCAGGGCCAGTGCTCTACTCACTGCACCACCTAGCTGCCCCCTTTCCTTTTATTTTTGTAGCCCTTGTTCTAAGCACACAAAAGATACTTAATCCATTTTTTTTTTTTAGTGAATCAGATACAACATAGTGCTCCAAAAGTCTCAGTGCATTTCAAAGCCTTAATCACTTAAAAGTGCACTAAGACTTTTGGGACACCCCTTACATCATCAGACTGTAAAATTCAGCACACAGAACATTTGAGCACCATCATAAATCCGACCTTAAGCCTACATGCTATTTTGCTGTTACAAATATTAATATTTTAGCAATTACTCTGTTTATCCTCTTAAAATGGAAAAAAGATTTATTAGTCATGATTTGAATAGCAGACATTACTTAAAAATGGTATTCAGTGAAGTGGATACCAAGGCCTTCTTTTTCTACCCCAATACCATCTTGGATGAATTTACACTCTAGCAGAGAAGAATTCAACTATCATTCCAGTGATCATTAAAAGTAAGGGCTAACCCAACACTATTCCCTGTTACCCTCCTCTAGCCCCACCCCAGTTATTCAAAGCTACAATTAGAGAAGCTCAATACCCATCCTTCCACTTTATTGGGAACTACAATTATACCGTCTGTACTCAGCATCAGGCCTGACCGATGTTAAAGACTGAATACCATGGAATCTTAACTTTGCAGACAGCCAGCTTTCCAGAGCAATCACAATCATATTCCTAATTTTTGATTTAATATTTCCTAATCAGAATATCAAATACTTAGAGCTCAAATGGGGATTAGGAGCTCAATACAACTCTTTTTACAAGTGAAGAAACTGAGGCCCAGAGATGATTCAATGACTTGCCCAAAGTCACAGAGGCAAAGAGTGCCAAAATATGGAATCAAACTTGTGTTAAAACAATCGCAAAGTCAACTACCAAGTAGTTAAAGAAAATACAACTTCAAGACGGCTCTCACAAACTTCCTAAGACAAACACCTTAACTGCAGGAGCCCCACTGCCTGCAGGTTCTGCTATCAGAAACTGCCAGGGAACAGATCCAATCCAATCCAATCAGCATTTATTTTGGTTAAGTATTCTCTTAGGCACTGGGAAAACACACACACATACGTCCCTGCCCAGAGGGAGCTTATATTCTACTAGACCAGGTATCTTTAATTCTTATATGTGTGTTAGTGACCCAGGGTGACTGACCTATGATTTCATTAATTCTACCAGTGCAGGTTGGCACCTTCTCTGGCAGTCTGGGGAAGCCCCTTTTCAAAGTCATGCTTTTAAATAATGGAAGAAAATGCTCAGTTTCAATTGGAGGTTAGTGAAAATAAAGATGCAATTTTCTTTTCCCATCCAAGTTCAAAGACCCCCTTGAATTTTATCCATGGATGGTTAAGAATTTCTATACTAGGCAGCTAGGTGGCAGCTTAGGTAGCCGTGTCTAGCACAGTGTTTGGCACACTGTAGGTGCTTAATAAATGCTTACTGACTGGTTCACTGGATAGAGCACTAGGCCTGAAATAAGAAGACCTGACTTCAAAACCAGTCATAGATGACACTTACTATGTGACCCTGGGCAAGTCATTTAACCTTTGTGTCGATTTCCTCAAATATAATATATGGATACTAATAGTATCTACCTCCCAGGACTGTTGTGAGGCTCAAATGAGATTATATTAATTGTATAGCATTTAGCACAGTGCTACAGTAAGCATTATTTAAATGTTAGTGGTGGTGGTAATAGTAGTAGTTGTAGTAGTAGTAGTAGTAGTAGTAGTAGTAGTAGTAGTAGTGGTTGGAGGAGGAGGAGTACCACCTGAGTTCAAATCAGGCTTCAGACACTTGCTAGCTATTTGACCTTGGGATCATGCGCACATGCACACACATATCTTGCCTCAACCCCCATAACCAGAAGGAACTCCCCCACCACTTACTGAAGTGATTCCAACCAGGGGGATAACTAGAGCAGCTATCAAGCATCTGCCCACTTTTTCCAACTGCTCCTTCCTTGTCTCCTTCTCCCTTCTCTTCCCCCCTCAAAAAAACCACTGACATCAAATCAGTGGCCTTCACCCATCCCCTTCTTCCCAGGACCCAGGAGGGTAGGGCAACTTTTTAATTTGGCTCAACCTCCCCAAGCCCACTCCCAAGAGTGGAAGGGAATATATGTCCTTTGCCCACTAGAGCCAGATCTCCCTTTCCCCCCCCGCCCCAGTTTATTTTTTGGGTCTTCTCCCTCCCCCAACCCAAACTCTGAAGCCATTTGGTAAAATGTCATGTGCCACCTGAGCTTCCAGTAAAAAAAAAAAAAAAATTGTACACACACGCAAAACAAAGACAGTACCAGATCCTGAAAGCAGGGATGATGACCCTTAAGAAGGAACAATGATTACCCCTGAACTAGTAATAAGCCAGAAAGTCACATCCAAATGTAGGAAGTTGGGGTGCTCAAGTACAGCTGGATGAATTTCAATGTAATTATCATATGCTTAAATCAACTCTCCCAGCCAACTCTCCTTGCCATTTTCAAATTAAAATACTGTTGATGTTAATGGATACATACTGTGAAAAGACATTATCTATAGCCAAAAATAAAAGGCAAACAGACAAAGCCTCTAGCAACAAGATAATGAGAACTGGGACAAAACGAGCATGGAAGCTCAGAACATACCTGCTTTCAGACCCAGTTCCAATTTGATCCAAATCCAATTCATTGCTCATTTTTTCACCCATATTGATTAATCATTGATGTCCTACTAAAAGACGATTTCTCTAACCTCAACCCCCAATTTCGAGATTCCCTAATGCCTTGTAGAGCTTTGAAACCTAAATCCCCAAACCAAAAATAACCTCACACCAAAACAGGACAAATAGTCAGGGAAGGACACTCAAGTCAGATCTGTGCCCACCAACAAAGCAGTCCACTCTCTTTATATCTCTGACTAGACAGAGGGGGAGGGAACGCAAGGATTAAACAAATTCCTTTTCTCTCTCCCCCTTCCAATACTGTCCAAAATTCTGTGTTGGGCCAATTCTAAGTCATCCATGGGGAGCCCAGGGCATAGATGGGTTCAGGAATATCAACAGGAGAATGGGGCTACAAGATGGGAGCTGGGGGTCTACTTAAGAAAGGTAACTAGGGCACTCAGATGAGTGAGTACCTTGGCCTGGGTCAAAATACCAAAAAGGGTGAAAAAAAAAAAAAGAAAATCCAATTTCTGACTATGAGACTAGTAGTCTATCCCATATCCTGTAACTATATGGCTATCTTATCTATAGATATACTATCTATTATTTATTCAATAAAATTACTCATATTTATAGAACATTTCAAGAATAGCAAATCATTTATGGACATTATCTCATCTGATCCTCACATAAACTCTGTAACAGAAGTGTTATATTTATCTGCATTTTTACTGATGAGGAAATGGAGAGCCAGAAATCATAGAGGATTCTCCCAAAGTTACAGAGCTGGCAAATGTCAGAGAGGAAATTCTGAATGTCAGCGCTGAACTGGGAAGACAAATCCGAAATTATGTCACAGACAATTACTAGCTTTGTGATATTGGGGAAGTTAGTTACTCTCTTTGGGCCTCAGTTTCCCTACTTCTAAAAATAAGGACAGCCAGGTGGTCCAGTGGATAGAATGCTGGGTCTGGAGTCAAGAAGACATCTTCATGAGTTCAAATCTGCCCTCAGATAAGTTCTAGCTGTGTGACCCTCAGCAAGTCACTTAACCCTGTTTGCCTCAGTTTCCTCACCTGTAAAATGAGCTGAAGAAGGACACAGCAAACCATTCCAGTATTTTTGCTAAGAAAACCCCAAATGGGGTCACGGAGAGTCAGTCACAACTGAAATAACTGAACAACAAAAGATAAGGGCTGCCTTATGGCTCTATATCTTTGATCCAATACTGGAAGTCTAGAGACCTCTCCACTATGCCACAATGCCTCCCACTTCCTACTCTATATATATATCCCAACGGTCTTGGACATGATTTTAGAAGTACCAGAACAGTTTCATCCTGCTATAAGGAAAACAGATGGAAAAAAGAGTTATTTTAATTTTACTGAAGGATCATAGATTTGGCGTCCAGGCCATAATCCCCTCATTTTCCTTAATCTTTTTTCTTTTGGAGGTAATCAGGATTAAGTGACTTGCCTAAGGTCACACAGCTAGTAAGGGTCTGAGGCCAGATTTGAACTCTGGTCCACCTGACCCCAGGGCTAGCTCTAACCACTGTTCTCACCTGGCTGCCCCTCATTTTTATAGAGGAGAAAACCAACTCCTAGAGAAAAAGTGACTCATTCAGGAATAGAAAAGTAGCACAGCTGACATTTGAACCCACGTCTTCCAATGTCATATCCATCATGGTTTCCATTGTATCTTCAACTGTGTGGCAAGAGAAAAGCTTTTTCGATACTCCAAGCCATCAATTCCCAAGTGTTTTCCTTACTGTAACATCCTACTTTATCTCACACCAAAGTTTAAAGTACGAAAGAATGAACAATGGATACAAGCTTCTGCATTATCAGTCATGTGAAATAATTCATCACCCACCATCTCACCACACCCGTCCTCTGAGTAAGGGTCATGTGCATCAGTGACCTATATAAAAATGGCCTTGGAGCTGAAAACTGGGGGTGACTTCATTTCATGGTTTGGTCTTCCTAACAAATGGCTTTCCTTTTCCCCATAGCTTACTACAGTGGATAACGAATCCCCTACACATGATATGCAGAACAATTAAAGGCTGAGAACTGACCAGAGCAATAGAAATAGTCTGTTCCCTTTCTAGAGAAAACGGAAGAAGAAACGGAGGCTTATTTTAGGTCTAGTGAAAAGTCATGGGATCATAGATTTTGAGAGAGACAGGACCTCAGAGGCCACCTAGATGTCAAACCCTTCTCTCTTCCTATGAGGAAATTAACAAGAGAAGTAACTTACTCAAAGAGAAAAGTATCCAAAGAAACACTTGACTTTGTAACTTAGAGTGATAGCATCAATTATCCAAGTGACTCACTTCATTAAATTTTAACTAAAATTAAAATTCAAAATGGTTTTAAAATTTTAAGTAAAGTTTGTGGAGGTCAATCAAGAATTGATGGCATCTATCCCCTCTAGTCTTTGGAGATCACAGTAGAGGCCAAGAAAGTAGTCCTCCTCCTCACTTTTTTCAATAAATGCCTTTCTGAAAGGGTGAAAGACAAAATTTCTGCAAACAGAATCAGATTTTAGATACATTTGGGGAGCCTGAATTTTCCCAGGGTTCTGCGCTTGGCCCTGTGTTAGCATTTCTTTTTAAAAATAAATTTTTGTTGATTTTTTTCACACACTGCCCAGGTCTATAATCCTATAAAGAAATTCAATTTTATTATCTTGTAGAATTTCATATAATCAATAAATTGTCAAAAAAAATTTATTAAGCACCTACTATGTGCCAGGTATTGTGCTAAGTGCTGAATGATAACAGAAACACCAACTTGTGCTTATATTAGCACTCTGGTGAGTTCTCCTCATGAACACCCTGAGAGAAGTGAAGATATCATCATCCACATTTTAAAGATGAAGACACTAAGGCTCATGGAAGTCGTGATTTGTCCAAGCTGATAACTGCTAAAGGGAGGACAGAAACCCAGGTCTCCTGATTGCAAGTTTTTGCCAGAAGAGTTTTAAAATAGATTGTGCCTACATAAACAATCAGCACAGAGTACACCTAGCCAACAGGTGATGCTCAGGATCTCTGAAAGGTTCCATTGGCAGACCTGAGTACAAAAAAAAAGGGTGGGGGAGAGGAAGAAAGGTCAGTAAAAAAAAAAAAGATCAAAAAAAGAGGAAGAAAAAAGAGGAAGAGAAATTGTGGGGGTGAGGGACACAGAGATGGAGAAAAACAGTTACGTATACTGGTCAACTGGCTTAGGGCCCACGAAATTAGAATAACGTATCACATGCCAAAGGTTGCCTGCCCACGAAGTATCTATTTGGTTAAAAAGCTTAAACATCTTTTAAATATTTTGCCACAAGAATCTGCAGATGTGATGAATTCATACCAATACATGAAGACGTATGAAAAGATGTAAATCAGAACCAAGGAAAGCCAAAATACACAAAGACAACCATTACAAATACAGGGAAAAAAAACCACTGAAATAGAAGCAAACATTAAGTGTTAATGGCTAATCTTGACACACTAATATATTATTGGTAGAACTGTGACTTGGTCCACCCATTATGGAAAGCATTTGAAATCAATTGAAGAGAATGACTAAAATGGCCATACCTTTTGACCCAGAGATTTCATTACTAGGCATATACCCCAAGAGGGTCAATGGTCAAAACAGAGATCCCCATATCTGTCAAAAATACTTTGGCACACTAGAAACAGAGTGGGTATTCCAATAATTGACAGATGGCCAACATGTGATGGTACATTAATGTAACATGAATATAATGTACATGAATGCGTTATAAGAAATGATTACTACAGAGAAGCGTGGGAAGACAATGCAAGGTGAAGCAAGCAGAGCAAATAACACAACACATATAATTACTGTCACAATGTAAACAGAAGGAACAACCACAAAACATCTGGGGAAAAAAATGTCACATTTCTTGCTTTCCTAATGGGTTGGGGAGAGAATCTGGAAGTAAAAACAAAACGAATTTGAATGGAAAAGCAAAAAAAAAAATCTTTAAAAATTCTGCCCCCCCCCCAAAAAAAAGAAAGAAAAGAAAAAGAAAAGGCTTAGCCCCAAAGAAAAGATAACTCTCCTCCTTGGAGGAAGAAGGGATCCCCACAAGTGTGGAACACTATATATAATGTCAAAATTTTAACTGTATTAATAGTAGTGTTAAATTTCCTTTCCTATTGTCCTTTTTAAAAATTTTACTTTAAAAAAATCCTTTATTTATCATAAAGCTCCCTGGAAATGGAGAACTTGAAGAACATAGAAAGAAAACCAGACAATGCAAAAATAAAAGATACCAATAAAATTCATTTTAAAATATTTTGGGGGGCAGCTAAGTGGCACAGCAGATAGAGTGCTGGGCCTACAGTCAGGAAGAGGCATTTGCAGAGTTCAGATCTGGCCTCAGGCATTTCCCTATTTGGGTGACCCTGGGCAAGTCACTTAACCCTATTTGCCTCAATTTCCTCATCTGTCAAATGAGCTGGAGAAGGAAACAGCAAATACTACAGCACCTTTGCCAAGAAAAATCCCAAACAGGGTCACAAAGAGTCAAACATGACTGAAACAACAGAACAAAATGATTTTTAAAAAAAAAAAATCTCATACATAGCAAAATATTTTTATCTCTGCTTCTGTGGTAGCAAACAAAGAGTGAAAGGTTGATGTCCTTTGATTGGAAAATGACTAAACAAATTGTGGAACACATCAATGTAATGGAATATTACTGTGCCATAAGAAGCATACAGAGAAGCATGGAAAGACTTACATGAACAGATACAAAGTGAAATGAGCAGAACCAGGAAAACAAGAAGCACAATGACCACAATTTAAAAGGAAAGAACCATAATAACAAAACAACAAAAAAAAAAAACCCTGAAAGCTGCAACATTACAATGATCCAGTTTGGACCCAAACAAATTATGTGAGAAGACACCTCCTCACTTCTTCACAGAAGTGGAGGACCATTAGGGAGGAATATGGCATACAACACACAATTTTTTCAGTCTGTGAGTTATTTTGCTTCAATCTTTTTCTTCCTTTTTTTAAAAAAAATTATTTATTACAAGGGCTGAATCCGAGTATTTGGGAAGGAGCATACAGTGGAAATCAATAGAAATTTATTTACAAAAAAGAAAGTCACCACCTCCAACCTCTATATCAAGAGGGCTTCATGGGGGTAGCCCGAAACTTCTGGAGTTGAGATAAAAGTGAGTAGAAATGGTTTCTATTTGACCATGGAATGAGTAAAGTCTGAGAATGCTTTTCATAACTCTTGTGAGCTACTGTCTACTGTCTACTGTGACATCTACAGACAAACTTTCCTGCTTGTTTCTGGGCAAATGTGCGTCAGCAGGAAAATCTGGTCATAGCTGATGAGGAAGGAGGACGACAGCATTTATTGGAGCTAAATGAAGCAACAGGAAACAGAGAGGTCGTACGCTCACATAAGCTTAAGCTCGAACAGGACTTTTTGTTTCTGTAATAGTTGCTGGAAGGGATCTTGGAGGTCCTCTGCTCTAGCTTGTCCATTTTATACATAAGGAAACTGAGACAGAGAAAGGTCAGATGACTTACCCAGGATCATATAGGCAATAAACAGAAGAGCTAGAATTTGAATCCACATGCTTTAACCCTAAATCCAATGTTCTTTCCATTGTAGGAATTAAGTTTGGCTATCTGAGACCTTCCCTGAGCCATTGCATGTATGCCTATAGAATTCTATCTTATCCTACAGACTTAATAATCAAGTATTAATCGAGTATAAGTTAGGTAATATGGCACGCTAGTCAATAAGCATTTATTAAGCACCAACTCCATTCCAGGCACTTTGCTAATCATTTAGGATGCAAGGAAAGGCAAAAGATAGTCCCTGCTCTCAAGGAGCTCAGGGTCTAATGGAAGGGTTAAAATCAAAACTACCACATACAAACAAGACATGTACAGAATAAATTATATTTTTATCCCCATCACTTAACACAGTGCGTGGCATACTGTTGTTGTTTAGTCATTTTTGGTCTTCGTGACCCCACTTTGGGTTTTCTTGGCAAAGATATTGGAGCGGTTTGCCATTTCCTTCTCCAGCTCATTTTATAGCTGACAAAACTGAGGCAAGCAAGGTTAAGTGACTTGCCCAGGGTCACATACCTATTAAGTGTCTGAGGCCAAATTTGAACTCAGGTCTATCTTGCCCCCAGCACTGTGCCACCTAGCTGCCCAGCACAAGTAAGTACTTAATACACACTTGTTGTCTTACCTGCTTGACTGCACTCACTCTACCAAGCTAGGCTGGACTAGATGACTTCTGGGGTCCCTTCCACTTCTCACATGTTGTGATTCTATAGTATCATCAAGGGACTATGAGTAATTATGAAAGCAACAAAAATAATTCTCATTTACATACAGCATATGAAGATTTACACAGTCCAGTGAGGTAGATCAGGCATGATTATTAACCCCATGTTACAGATGTGCAAGGTCACATCACTTACAGACAGAAGATTGGTCCTCTGATTCTAAATGTAGTAGTGCTCATTCCACCACACCAATGTTACTCCTTAGCCAGCCAGTCAATATGCATTTATTATGCCCCTACTAGGTGCCACATACCGTGCCAAGTACACAGGATACAAAGAATGGCAAAAGACAGTCCCTGCCCTCAAGAAGCTAACAATCTAATGGGGGAGACAACCTGCAAACAACTATGACCAAACTAGACCTAGACAGGATATATTGGAAAGAGTTAACTAGTTAAGGGGGGAATTCCTGTAGAAGGTGAAATTTTAGCTAGGACTTGAAGGAAACTTAGTAACTCAAGTCATTTGCTTCAATCTCAGACTATGAAGCACTCCACAAAATGATGTTTGCATATATTAGTTTTTATTCATTTAACATGTACGCCATATTTTTTATATATACTTGTTTTCTCCCACATTAGAATGCTAGTTCCTTGCTTCATTTATTATAATGCTAGGCACAGAGCAAACACTGAATAAAGAACTGTTGACTGGAAGGAGAGACTACAATCCTAACCCTAACGCTTCTCAACGGGTGCCACATGCTTAGAATGATCACATCACCGCTGGGTCATCAAAAGCCAATCATTAAAGCCATTAATAATTCCTCCTTTGTCTGATACCTGCTGAAGAAAAGAAAATTTCAGTGTGTCTGTTCTATACTGTATAATGATACTTACCAGTTTGTTGTTTGTCCTTCGTTCTAAAAGAGGACCATGACATCAGGGAAGTGATGTTATGACATGCAAGTGAATTAGATTTAAGTGAGGGAGGGCTGTGCAAAGTCACCAGCCTCACTTTCTCCTCCAGAGTCATCTGGGTCTAGTGGCCAGATATAGATCAGGAAAACTAGGGATGGCCCTGGATGCAGTGGGAGACCTAGGTCTTTTAAAGCTAAGGTCTTTAACAGGTCTCAGTTTGACTGAGGCAACACCCATCCAGCGATCAAGGCTTAATAAGAATTAAGGCAGAGAATGGCCTCTTTACCTAGTCAAAAGGAGCTGATCACTGGGGATCAAATTGGAACTAGCCAGTTTGACAACACAGCCTGCCTTCCTTCCTTCCCTCTACCCACATAGGGTATCATACCCTTACCTGTGGGTGTTCTGCTGAAAAGGAATATAAATCTCTGAAAGCTTTTTTTTTCCCTTAAAGATCAGCCTTAACTCCAAATCACTCTGATATTCACCACTCCTGTCCTTGAAAGAAGAGATAAGAAATGTAATCCGTTACCATGTCTGTAGAAGTGGGGAATCACAGGGGGCAGACACTGCATACACTGCCAGATTCATTTGATGGGTTGGTTGTTATTATGGAACTACCGTTTTTCCCTTTTTTAAAAAAATAATTTATTACAAGTGAGGGCCCACTGCAGGAGGGGGCAGTGGGAGGGATATATCTGGGAATGAAAGCTATTTTTAAAACCTAAGATTATTTTCATGTTTAAAGTTTCTATTCTAGTATGTGTATGGGGCGGGGTAGTGGCTTTTTAAAAAATGTCTGTTTTTTCTAAAATTATCATCCAAAATTATCATCAGATGCTGAGACACTTGTGCCATTTTCATTCTTTGTTACCTTGAGTGCCTAGTATAGATAGTTCAACATATAATTAACAGATGCCCATTGATTACTGGCTTCTTTTTCCTCCTAAGACCTACAGAGATGAGACTTCCTTGAGAGACAAGGAATCAGGAGGAAAATTAACAGTAAATCTCTCAAGAGAAAGAAAGTCACTCATATCCATAAGCATCTCTCATGAAAGACATCCCATCTGTATTGCTTTCAACCCTCAACAGATACTCTTATTGCAGAGGCCCAGATGTTGGCACTTGAGGTATCTCTAAGATTAAGCTAAATACTTTCACTCACACCAAAGTCCCAAATAGCATTAACTTTAAGCAATGCTGCTGGGCGCAAGGAATAGAGTGGGCATGGTGCCTGGAAGAGCTGAGTTCAAACCCTACCTTTCTAGATGTGTGACTCTAGGCAAGTGGCTTAACCACTACCTGCCTCCAGTCTCCTCAACTGTGATAAGGAGATAGTTACAGACCCATGGTAGCTGGGACCATCAACTGAGATGAGATGTGCTTAGCACAGTGCCTGGCACATAGTAAGTGTGGTATAAATACTTAATTCCCTTCCCTTCTACAAAGGATTCTTGTTTTTTAGAGGACAGAGCTAATCCTCTCTCTAAATCCATCTCCCTGCTATG
The DNA here is from genome assembly GCF_011100635.1 of Trichosurus vulpecula. Lineage (NCBI taxonomy): Eukaryota > Metazoa > Chordata > Mammalia > Diprotodontia > Phalangeridae > Trichosurus > Trichosurus vulpecula. The sequence goes on along the minus strand of NC_050577.1, from coordinate 219,284,001 downwards.
TAAAACTTACAGATGTTTCCTGTACATTTGGGAAGCCCAGCCAGTGGGATTCCGGCTTATTCCAAATACAGCTGGTTTCTGACCTCATTCATCTTACCCAAGTAACAGTAACATTTACCTTTACAACTATTTGCTCAGATAATACCAATTCTGTCCCAAAGGTTGAACAACAAACTCTTTATATTTTTTCTTCTTTTTTTTTAGCTCCAGGGATTGCCTCAAGCTTCTTTCTTCTCAAACCTGGCATTTCTGGTTCCAAAGCAAACTCTACAAGCTTATTAACTCTTAGCATCTATTATTTTAAAAAAAAAAGAGGAGAAAGAAGAGGAGGAGGAGGAGGAATCTGAGAAAGGGAAGGGAGCCCATAGGCCACCTAGTCCAAGCCATACACCAAAGGGATCCATCTCCATTTTAACATACCATAACCTCCTGAAGCTAACAGTCCACTTTTTGAGAGCTCTAATTCTTAGGGAGTTTTTGCTGACAGCTGGCCTCAACTGATCACCGTGTACCTGTAACTTGCTACACACCTCCTTATGCCTTCTGGGGCTGAATAGAACAAGCCTACTGTTGCAGTCATATGACAGCCCTTCAAGATATTAACACAGCTATTACATCCCCTCCTCCTCTTCTCCTTCCCAGGGTAACCATACCCCATGCCTTTAACCAGTTCTCACAGGACACGGACTCAAGGCACTTCACCCCCATTTTTGCCTGCCCTCCTCTGGATACTCTTTGGCTCATCAATGCTCATGGTACCCAAGACTGGACTCAAGAATACAAGTAAGAGGGGCAGCTAGGTGGTGCAATGAGTAAAGCACCAGCCCTGGAGGCAGGAGGATCTGAGTTCAAATCTGGCCTCAGACACTTGACACATGTACTAGCTCTGTGACCTTGGGCAAGTCACTTAACCCCAATTGCCCTGCCAAAAAAAAAAAGCGAAAAAAAAAAAAGAATACAAGACCCAATAAGGGAAAAGTGCAGGTTTTCTCATCCAAATGACATTTCTTAAGGTTTTAACAGTTCATAAAAATTATGTGACAGACCATTGATGACTTTTCCATCTGACTCAGTTTCCTCAACTGCAAATGAGGATAATAATAGCATTTCCTTCCCAGGGTTGTTGTTAAGATTGAATGAGATATTATTGGTAAAGCACTTAGCACAGTGCCTGGCATACAGTAGGTGCTTAATAAATCAATTCTTCCTTCTTTGAAACTTACTTTCTTTGGGGGATGGGGAACACTGTACCTATTATTTCAACAGGATAGTGAATTCATCCAACATGCGTTACAACATGACGTGCAAATGTCAGTACTAGTATTTCAACCATTGAAAAGGCAAAAGAGAAAATTTCAAATGAGTCCTCTGTGAAACTGTGTGGCCAGAGTAGCCTCTGTTTTCTTTGAGTGACTCAGTTTATCTCATTGAGCCTTGCTGGGCCATGCCTGGGAGCAAAGAACTTCCTGTGTGACCTCTTCCGGGGCAGGAAGCCCTGAGACTCATGCCTGCAAGCACAAAACTTCCTGTGTGATGAGTCATGGGGCTGGCTGAGGGGTGGTGTTGACTCCAGAGCCATGCCCTATTGGGTGTTAACCTAGGGGAAGGGGCCAACTCAAGAACCAATCGGCCCCAGTCATTCAGGCGGCGCTTGATGATGTCAAAAACTCTATAAGAGGGGAGAAGATGGCTTGAAGACTCCTCTTCCTTTTCCGGTTGGAGCCAGAGACGCCTACAACTGAAGCTGACGCAGGAGCTGCCGATAGCAGAGCTGACCCACTTGCGGAGCGAGGAGTGCTGAGCAAGGACTTGTGACCAGTGGGTAATCTTCTTACCGTAGAGGGGAAGCATGTACACGATTTTGCTTTATACCATCATGCTTCTCTGTGGCCTCCTGGTTACTCTTGTGAGGCAGACTTATTGGGCCTGGAAGCTTTCGATCAAAATATCAAAATGGGGACGCTGGTTTGTGGGTCTGTTACTGTGGAGTTTAAATACATGCTTTAGTTCTTCTGCCTTCTACCTAGAGAATTCCTTATGTCCTGTGGTTCCGAACCTTTCAGACATATATAAGATTCTCTTTGAAATCATAAATTCTGCCTTCATAATACAAACTGGAAGTCCCATAAGGATAGGGGACATCTTACTCATCTTAGTACACGCATGTAGCAGGGCACAAAAAGTCAAGATATGTCAAAAAGCGTTTATTAAGTGCCTACTAAGAGCCAGGAACTGTGCTAAGCACTGGGGTAAAAAAAAAACTTTTTTAATAAAAAAATAAAAAGAAGTTATATTGAATTGAGCAAATAATTTAAGACCTTAAATATAGAAAACTATAATACAAAGTGGAATATGAGTGGATAATGAATGATTAAAAATAACGAATCAGTGTTTTAAGTGCTGGGGAAACAAATACAAAGCTAGAGAGCTCCTTCACTCAGAGAGCTTACTTTCTAATGGGAGATGGGAGGAGGGAAGGAGGGAGGAAAGGAGGGAGGTGGGGAGAGGGAGAGAGAGGACAACACATTTAGGGAAATGGTGTTAGACAACTAGTGCCTATGAGCAAAAAGGTTGTTGTGTTGTTGTTCAGTCATGTCCAGCTCTTCATGACTCCATTTGAGGTTTTGTTGGCAAAGATAACAGAATGCTTTGCCATATCCTTCTCCAGCTCATTTGACAGATAAGAAAACTGAAGCAAATAGGGTTAAGTGGCTTGCCTGGGGTAACACTGCTAGTAAATGTTTGAGGCTGGATTTGAGCTCAGGGAAGTGAGTCTTCCTGACATCAGGCATAGCTCTATCCACTGAGCCACCTAGCTGCCTGGCACATATATTTTCTTGTTGTCATTCAGTCATTTCAGTCATGTCTGACTCTTTGTGACACCATTTGGAATTTTCTTGGGAAAGATTGGTTTGCCATTTCCTTCTCTGAACCATTTCACAGATAAGAAAAGTGAGGCAAATAGGGTTAAGTGACTTGCCCAGGGTCACACAGCTAGTAAGTGTCTGAGGCCAGATTTGAACTCAGGAAGACAAGTCTCAGTAACTCCAGGCCCAGTGATCTATACGCTGTGTAACCCAGCTTCACAGTAAAAGAAAAAAAATGCGTTTAAAAACTATTCTTAAACTCACAATAGATTTATGAATTTCCTAAATAATAAGATTTCTATTTATTTTTAAAAAGGTAATTAATACCTAGAGAAAGGCAGCTTAGGGTAGTAGAAAAAAAGGGCTCAATCTAAAGTCCAAGGTCCTGGATTCAAACACTTGTACTTAGATCATGTTTCACTGAAAGGGAGAATCATTTCATTCTTTGGGTCTTAGTTTCTTCACCCTTAAAATGAGGAAATTGAACTAGATAGTCTCTGGGGTCCCTTCCAGCTTTAAAATTATGTCCAATGATCTGCTTTTAAGTCCCTTCCCCTCCTGGGCCTATTTCCTCATCTGTAAAATTGGGGGGGGGGTTGGACCACACTAGATGGCCTCTGGGGTCCCCCTTCCAGCTCTTTATGTTTCCAGGGTATCTTAGGCTGAATCCTAGTTATTTCAACGGGATGGCTAAGCAAAAGGGGTTTTTCGCTGGATGGGAAGAAAAGAATCCTCACATTTGGAGGGGAAGCCTAGACTCAGTTAGAAAGTGAGTATAATGAGATACAGCAGTTGCCCCAGAGATTTTTAAAAAACCTCCGAGTCTCATTTGAGCACCTTCTATTCCAAGACCATCATCATTAAAATAAACTTAGGCTCTTCTGTATTTAAATGCAGATGGATGTGGCCTTCCTGCCCGATGGTGTGACAATCAGTCATCCTTATCTTCAGGTTCTCTCTCTTTTACTGGATGTACCAACTGTGAAACATGCTATGAAAAATATCAGCAAAGGCCCCAAGGGGTACATCACAGCAGAATGTCAGGAAAGAGACTCAAGTTAAAACTCTCTTCTGTCAAAGAGAACCTTCCCTGAAATCGCCTAATTAAAAAAAATGATAAAACCTCTGTTTTCCTTAAACGCCCACAAGCAATTGTGTATTTATACTCTAATAATATTACTTATGAATATATGGAGAATTCCATGTAGTATTCCAACTAACCACACAATAAAACAGTCTATTAGTGGGATTTTCCCCTTATGACCCCAAATAGTGAATTTAACCTAAAAGGCTGCCAATGTTCCAGAGGCTTTTGTGAATATGTAAAACATCCCTAGGTGGTACAGTGGATAGAGCACTGGGCCTGGAGTCAGGAAGACTTGAGTTCAAATCTAGCCTCAGATCCTTACTAGCTGTGTGACCCTGGGCAAGTCACTTAGCCTTGTTTGTCTCAGTTTCCTCATCTGTAAAATGAGCTGGAGAAGGAAATGGCAAACCACTCCAGTATCTTTGCCAAGGAAACTCCAAATAGGTTCATGAAGCATTGAACACAACTGAACACAACGAAAATGCACAAATATTTTTTGCATGTCTATACATATTGTAATATTTTCTTGCCTTCTCAATGGTAGTGGTAGGATAGAATTTGAAAACGAAAATAAAAGTTGAATTCTTTAAAAAGTAACATTTCATCTTGGTAGCAGGGAAGAAAATCCCTAGGTTATGAAATAAAAAGAGGAATTATTAAATATCCAAGTCAAACATTCACCAAAATAATAATTAAAAAAAATAACAACAACAAAGACCCCTGGGTAAGAATCCTTGTCAACTACTTAAGGCTTTAATGGACTATAAGCTTACTCTGACTCAACTGGGTGATACATGAGCCAAAAAACCTCCTGCAAACAGGCTGCATTCAGACAGACCTAGCTTGTATGACAAGGCATATGACAGTTTCATAACTAGCTCTGGTCAGGCCATTTCTGGAATATGTGTTCAGTTTTGGGCAAGGCATTTTAGTAAAACCACTGAAAAGGCAGAGAGCAGCCAGAATGGCAAAGAGCTTTGATATCATGCCTTAGGACCTAGGGGGTTTAGCCTGGGGAAGAGAAGACTTAGGGAAGACACAACCACCGTTTTCAAATGGAGGAGTACACTGGAGCTCCATGGAGTATGTCTTCAATATGAAGGCTCAAAGGCTATCATATGGAAGAAGGCTTAGAAGATCACTTCTGCTTGACCCCAGACGGCAAAACCAAAGGCAGTGGGTGCCAGATACAACGAGGTAGACATTGGTTTGATTTAAGGGAAAACTTCCTAAAGACTGGAGCTGTCCCAAAAGAGAATGGGTAGCCTCATGGTAGTGGGTTCCCCATCCTTGAAGATAGGCACTATAGAAATGCTTATTCCCTTCCTACTTACTTACATTCAATTGCAAAAATAATTTTAAGCGTAATTCTATTTCTAACCCTAATTTCATTTGTTTCATTCTTCAGTGTGCTACGGAACAAAATAAAGGCAAGGATTCTTAAACTTTTTCCATTCGTGACCACTCCCAAGCTTCTTAAAAAACTGTGGGTCACAACCCCATAAAGCATTAATAATGACAATGCATTTCAGAATTTGTAATTATCCTATGCTTACTGAAAAAAATTCCTATCTCCACATCATGATGTTAGTGTTCCTGTACCAAACATGTAGAAATGATTTTATTCATTGTTAACTTACTGCATATATCAAGTGGTGGAACTATTCAGGTCAGGTTGGCAATACAGTGATTATACTGATCATTTATCAACAAGCATTTATCAAGCACCTACACAAACCAAAAGCCAAACAGATCCTGCCCTCAAGAAACTTATACTCAAATGAGGGAGATGAGATGCACATATATCAGTATACACAGACTATATTAAAAATGTGTACAAGGTTGTTTTGGGAAGAATGTTACTAGTACGGGGTGGGAGGCAGGGAAGGCTTCATGTCCAACAGCAGAGCCGAGAAGGAGGGGTGTCATACTCAAGTAGAAATAAATCTCTGTGGGTCTTCTCATACTGATATAGAAAATCACAAATTAACATTACCTCTGTTGTATTGTAGGGAAGGTAGGGAGCACAGTGGATAGACAACCAGGCTGTATTACATTTTTGGTTTTTTAAACATTTTCCAATTACACTTTAATCTGGTTCCCACTGGGGGAGTTTTGTGGACAAGTTTGAATCCTCTGAAGCAGAGTAACCAGAAAGTGATAATGTATGAAGAGAGAGCAATGTAAGAAAGATGGCGGACTGGTAATAGTTTTATTTGAACCTAGAGATAACAGGGAGTCACCGGAGCACATGAGGAGAGGTGCAATGTGGTTAGACTTACTATGCTTCAGGAAAATCACTTTGCGGAAGAGAGACAGGAGTATGGATGACTAACATAAGCACACATTCTGGCAGGCTCCATAGCAGACTTGAAAACATGGGTGGCCACACACAGCATTACAAAAGCTAACTGGTTCAACCCTACAGATTGTGTTTGTTTTGTTTTTTATTTTTACCTAAACGTTTAGGGGAAAATTGGCTTTCTTTGTTCATTATTTATTATTTCACCTTCCCCAAAACAGAAACTGAAAACTCTTTGATAAATGGTAAACAGACCTTTTAAAAGACAAGGGACTCTGAACTATCAACCCAGTCCTTGATCACTAAGAAATTTTTCAGGAAATCACTTCATTGGCATGATTCACTTTCCTTATCTCTCAGATGTGTGAATCACTGAGGAAGACACCATTTAAACCAATAAATGTCACGTAACCAAATACTGTAATAATTATGATGATGACACTATTTCTACAGAGTGTTAAGCTTTGCAAAGTTCTTTATGCAAGTTAATTCATTTGATCTTTACAATAACTGAGGCAAATACTTATCCTCAACCATTTTTCAGTCATATCCAACTCTTTGTGATCCCATTTGGGGTTTTCCTGCAAAGATCCTGGAGGGGGTTGCCATTTCCTTCTCCAGTTCATTTTACAGATAAGGAAACTGAGGCAAACAAGGTTAAATAACTTTCCCAAAGTCACACAACAAGTCTCTGAGGCTGAATCTGAACTCAGTTCTTCTTGATTTCAGACCCAGAACTTTCTCCACTGCACTTCCAGGGACACCATAAATGTCACAGAAGGAACTCTGGATCTGAAGTCAAAGGCTAGGGGTTCAAATGCTCACTAATCCATTTATGGCCTGTATGACTTGTAGGCAAATCACTTCTTTCCTTTGGGCTTCATTAGTAAAATGGAGGGATGAAATTGGATGAATTCACTGGGTGAAATTACTAACCAATCGATAAGCATCTATTAAGTGCAAGTACCTATTAAGAGACAAAGACAAAATTGAATTGGTTTTTGTGGAAGAGGGGGTATAAGCATACACATAAAACACCCAAAATAAATACATGGTGATTTAGAAAAGAATCATTACCTACACAAAGCTACCTTAATACCATAGGTCTATTGGAAATCTATATGATCATCTAAGTAATGATATCCTGGCATGCTTCGATCATTTCACTGGTATGGGACACTCCCTGCCAAAAGTCAAGAAGATCCATCTTCAAGTTAAAATCTGGCCTCAGACACTAGCTTTAGGTCTATGTTCACCATGTAATCAGTTGAAATACGAAGGGTTCAACAGGCTTAGTAAATTTATATTTATGTGCTAAGGTTAAGAGATCTTTAGATTTTCTAATCTAAAATATCACACACTGTATATGAATAAATGAAAAAGCATCTAAGTACATGTTAAGCTCTAAGGATACAAATACAAAAGCAAAGGGCAGTCCCTGCCCTCAGGGTGACCTTATAATAAGAAGAAACAACACACAAAGGGAAGGAGGGACACCATGCAATCCAGAAAATTACAGGGATGGTGGGTGGGGTCATAGGTGAGTGGACTGACACACCCCATCCAGGAACAATGACCAGCTGAAGTGATTGATCATAATTCAGGAATCCAGAAATGGTGGTTGGGAGCAGAGAAGGTGAGGCCCTCTGGTCATCTAGAGTATAGAGTGAAGTAAAACATGGCCAGGGATTTCCAGAAACAGCGGTCCTGGAGAGGCTGTCACTAATGATGACCTCTGGGGTCCCTGGGCAGAAGGAAGCTGGGGAAGAGGAGATGGCCATAAAATAACATTGCAGTTATCAAATAGAGCCAGAAATTCTAAGCCTGATTTCATAGTAATTTCACCCAAAAGCACAGTGCCACATTCTTTCTAAATTGATCCTAATCTTACCTGCTATTTTCCCTAGGGGGCATTCCATCTTCCACCTAGGTAGTGCAGTCCTCCAAGTTCTTCTTTCTCACTTCTACACTCCAGGGACTCCTCCCTTTCAAGGTTCAACTCAAAGGCCACCCCCTTCACTTACTCCTGATTCCACTGCCTGCCACACTATACGTTTACATATCTCTACGAGTCATAGTCTCCCTCACTCTGAGTAGCATGTAAGCCTTGAAGGCATAAACCATCTTATTTTTAATGATAATAATGATGATGATGATGATAATGATAACTAGCATTTATAGAGTGCCTATGGGCACCTAGGTGATGCAGCAGATACAGAGCTGGGACTGGCGTCAGGAAAACTCATCTTCCTGAGTTTGAATCTGGCCTCATTCCTGATTATATGACCCTGGGCAAGTCACTTAACCCTGTTTGCCTCAGTTTCCTCATGTGTAAAATGAGCTGGAGAAGAAAAGGGTAAACCATTCCACTATCTCTGCAAGAAAACTCCAAATGGGGTCATGACTCAATAACAATAGAGTAGGCTACTATGTGCCAGGCACTGTGCTCCCCCATGAGGGAAGTGCCATTATCATCACCCCCATTTTACAGTTGAGGAAACTGAGGCAAACAAAGTTAAGTGACTTATCTCAGTGTCACACAACTACTAAGTGTCTGAGGCCAAATTTGAACTCAGGGCTCCCAGACTTTGCCAGGGCCAGCCATCCACCCACTGAGCCTCCTAGCTGTCTAACTGCCTCTTGGTTCAGTGTCTAGCATACGTAGGAGCATAAAAAAAATTTGCTGAATGATTTCCATGTTAAAAATAAATTTTACTGACACATTATTTTTTGTCTCTTAAATTCTCTCCATCATCCTTCCCTCTCCCCACCCACCATCACAAAGAATTTAGATTGATTCATCTCAAAATTAGAAGGGATAGTATGCTCATGTAAGATATTTAGTTTACCATTCTTTCAAACCTGCACATTTTTATAAGACAAGTAAAATACAGGTAATAGTAGCTAAGATTTATATCACACCTACTATGTGCTAAGCACTGTACACCTTACAACTATCTCACAGGATCCTTACAAAAAAACCCTGCAAGGGAAGTGCTATTAGTATCATCCTCATTTTGCAAATGAGGAAATTGAGGTAAACACCTCAATTAAGTGACTAGCTTAGGGTCACAAAGCTAGTAAGTGTTGGAGACCACATTTGAACTCAGGCTTTCCTGATTCCAGAACAATGCTCTCTATCCACTGTACCACCTGTACCACTTTCAAGACAAGTTACAGAAGACTGGTTTTAGTAACAGCACACTACAAAAACATACATTCTGATTGAATTTCACTTATCTCTACCAGCAGGAAATGTGAACGGCAGCATTACAGCTGTACATGGTACTGTAACTTAACCATTTCCTAATATTTAAATTTTTTTTTTGGTCTTCAGTGCCAAGAAATAAGACCTAGTGCTTTTTAGCTGTAGTTTCAAATTTAGGCTAAGTATGTAAACAAAAGAGGTTTGCCAAAACTGTGTGGTTAAGATTCCAAGCAAGAAACACAGAATTAAGGAGCCTTACAAATCTCTGATATTTCCTGAGCTGGTGCTGAAAATAGCTCACAGGAAAGGGTTGTTGTTCAACCATATGAATGGGCCTTTTCATCAATTCCCATTTGTCAATGGACAGATACTTAAGCGAATGTACAATCACATCAGAGTTGGGTCTATGTCATAAAAACTTGATTATCACTGCTGATTAGACTAAAAAAAAAATCAACCAACCTAGGAACATGATCAGATGCAAAATGGATTTAAAGGGAGATTTCTGATCTGGAATGTATAAGAAAATGATACAGATTTAGAGTGATGCCAATCTCTCCCAATGTATTGAGTCAAAAGAAATGAACAGGTGGCTTTTAAGGAAAAATCACAAGTTGTTAGTTATTGTGAAAAGACTGTTCAATAATCATAGTTCATAGGACTTGAGAAGGAAGAGAATTCAGAGACCATTTAGACCAACCCATTCATTCTACAGATGAAGAAATTAAGGGTCCTGACCAGCCCAAGGCATCTGAGGCAACATCTGACCTGGGACCTCAACTCCCCTGTATTCTGCTGCCTCTCAAATTAATTACAACAAAGTTTCTTAGTAGTAGTATAACTTTATATTCTATTCGCTTAAGCAAAACTTATGTTCCAGAAATACTGGTAAGGGCAGGCAACAAGCATTTGTTAAGTGTCTACTATGGGCAGTCAGTTGACACAGTGGAGAGAGTGCTGGGACTGGAATTAAGAAAATCTGAGTTCAACTCTGGCCTCACATTGTGGCTCTATGTCCCTGGGCAAGTCATTTAATTCTGTGTCCAATGACTAGGAAACGGCTTTAAGAAATTCAGCTGTTTGAGGTAATAGCCTCTGTTGTGATGCATCGTCATGGCTGGACAGGTTTGAGATACAGAATTTCTATATAATAAATCTTACATGCTGAATTTATATACACACCTATAATCCTCTGACTTAGCTGTAGGCATATATGCGTATACATGTAGACATACACAGTAATTGAATTAATATGTTCGTTTGTGAATTTGTGCTATATACATGTGTCTATATATTAACACACACATATTACATTGCTATAATACATTACTATACTGATTAACATTTCAATATATAAATAATGCATGCCTACATTAATGTGTGCATATACATATATGTATGCCTATGAACGTGTGCATATACATACCTATGTGCATTGTGAAGACAACATACACATCACATATATGCACTTATGTATATACAGTCACATGTACACACATGTAAGTGATGTATATATGTACACATATATACATACACACACATATATAATGCCTAGACCTAAGTCACAGAATCCAGTATTCAAACATCAGTCAGTGATTTGACATGTTTCCTGCCACAAAGTCAACCAGTGTCTTTGTGATTCTGTTTGATGTTTAAAATGGGAACCATTCCTCTTCAGATCACAGAATGGTGATTAATGTTGCAGCTTCCTTCCCAAAAGGACAATAAAAAATTTTTAAAAAGTTTTAAAAATAAGAGAACAAGGAACCGATCACAACCCAAATTTGCAATGACTGCCAGCCATACTGGGGGGATCTGAAACTGCTATTCCCCTTTAGCAGAAACAGTACAGCGTCAGTGCCCAACTTACACACAGATTGGGTCCTCATGATTCATCTGTATGTCAGTCATTGGAAATTCAAAATCACTGTTTCCCACAGAAATAATGTTATGTGGAAAGAGAAACAAAGTCAAACTGAATGTCAAATATAAGTACAATGGCCAAGCTCAAGCCATCAGAGAAAGGTGTAGAAAAGACACCATCCTCCCTTCTTGGCATCAGTAGGGGGTCATGAATGAGGAATATGGTAGACCCTGCCTGACACTGCTAAACCAGTTTTTCTTCCTCTTTCTTTTTTTCAATCATTATTATAATGGGGGAGGGGCTTCCTAGTAAGAGAGGGAGATATATATATATATATATATATATATATATATATGTAAAACTCAATATAAATACTGATCGTACATTTTTTAAAGAAATGTTACAAAGGATAAGTAGGTTCCCAAATCCCTGATATGGCTGAAATACTCTATTTATGCAAATTTTAAAGACCTGCAACATTAAGCCTCCAAATCACTAATAAGAAAAATGCAAATCAAAACAATTCATGAATTTTACCCTCCTGGCCATCCACTTCTGCTTTTTAAAAATACATACGACGCCTTTTATTTTTATAGCACGTTCATTTCCAAACATATCTCTCCTTCTCCCCACCCCTGAGATAATTTTCCTTTTGGCTCAGAATAAAAGGCTGAAAAGACGCCATTTAGCACAACCAACCCAATACAGATTCCACCAGACAGTATCTGTTGCAACATTGCAATCATCCATCACCAAGGAAAGGAAGAGGGGAATGTTCTCTGCTCTTCTCTGGGTTTAAACATGCTGATTTCTAATTAAGCACTTGCTGTTTTCATCACGGGAACTGTCTCTCATAACCTTTCAGCCAGACCACATGCCTAGAGACTTCTGATTTAACCTCCATATTTCAAGAGATTGAAACAGTCTTGTGTGGAACTCCCCAGTGCAACTTTGGGGATTATCTTGGGAAAAGTCCAATCACAAGGACAAAAGACATTTACTCTCTACCAGGGTGATGGACCTGACAAAAGTAACCAGCCCTGTCCTTCTCTCTGCTTCCCATGACCTGGGTAAGGGCTCTAGATTAAAATGCCTTTCAGCCGCTCTGGCTGTCTGATGCCTTTAGCCTCTTCAAACCTCTTTCATCTCCCCTCTTATCCCATTCCATAGGCACCTGGAGCAGGTTGGATAGCCCAGCCACAATGATGAGCCCTATCAGAAAAGCCCTGGGTAGCTATGGTACAGGGGAGGAAAAGGAAATGGCAAACCACTCCAGTATCTTTGCCAAGAAAACCTTAAATGGGGTCACAAAAAGGTAGATACAACTGAACAACAAAGTAAAGGGTTTAGATGCAGAATGTGGGGCATATAACACTAACAGATCTTCCTCTATTTCTCAGGCAGAATAGTAATAGCAGCGAACATTATACAGCATTTAGCATTTAATAAAAATTATCACTTTTTATCTTTCCAAAAACCCTGAGGCAGATGATATTATCCCCCTTTTAGTAATGAGGAAACAGGCAGGCAGAAGTTAAGTGACTTGCCCAGGGTCACACAGTCATTAAACATCTTGGCTAATATTAGAACTCAGTTTTTCTTGACTCTAGGTCTAGTGCTCCATTCCATGTGCCACCTAGCTATCCCTTGTAGTCACTTTATTGGGGGGGGGGGGAACTGCGGTTAAGTGACTTGCCCAAGGTCACACAGCTAGTACATGAGTCCAGTGTCTGAGGCTGGATTTGAACTCAGGTCCTCCTGACTCCAGGGCCAGTGCTCTACTCACCGCGCCACCTAGCTGCCCCCCTTGTAGTCACTTTTTTTTCACTTGGGTGTATTTTGCCCAAGAGTCAGCCACAGTACAGTGGACAGAGAGGCAGATGGAATGTCAGGAAGGACATGGACTGGCCAGGTGACCCTCCACTGGTTACTAGACTCTCAGTACTCCAGGCACCACAATAAGATGGCAGAGTTACTGACACAGGTGAAACTACATATATGTGTGGATGACTATATCTCTTCCCACCTCTATAGATACGGATCTAATATGTGGATCTATTAACAGACGGAAAGCACTAGAATTAAGATGGATTGGGGAAGGTTTCCTGTAAAAGGTGGGATTTTACCTGGGCCTTAAAGGAAGCCTATGGCTATATCTATAGAGAGAAGTATGTACATATAAGTACATATCTGTATAGATATAAATATAACTATAAATGTCTACAGCTCTATATATAAACATGTCTATATCCATAGACATAGATTATGTAGAAATAAGCTATCTATATTTATATAGATCTAGAAATAGAAACATACGTATGTCTATCTAAATTTATAAATATTAAAATAGGCTACACAGATAATAAATACATATAAATATATCTATATCTATGTCTATAGATATAGGCTACATAGATATCTATGTATCTAAATACTATCTACTAGATACTATACATAGATAGTATGTATCTAGATATAAATATCTTAGATACAGATATACCATCTATCTACAGAGATAGAAATCTAACTATATAGTGATATAAGCCATACATAAGATATATCTATGTATATAAGAGAGGGAGAGAGAGGGAGTGGGGGTGGGGCAGGATGCAGAATATGTAGAGAGTGTTATAGGCTTTCTTTAAGGTCCAACTAAAATCCCACCTTTCACTGGAAGCCTTCCCCACTCCCTCTTAATTCTGCTGCTTTCCCTCAGTTAACTATTTCCTATTTTTCCTATATATAGCTTTATTTGTCTATATTTGCAAGTAGTCTCTCCCATTAGACTGTAAGGTCCTTGAGAGCAAGGGCTGTCTTTTGCCTCCTTTTGAATCCTCAGCACTTAACACAGGACCTAGAACATAATAGGTGCCTAGTAAATGTTTACTGATTAACATATATACACACATACACATAGCCTGGTATATAAGTGATCATTTATAATTCTGGGTTCAACGTGGCAGGGTTGCTGTATTTGGAATTAGCTCTGTAGTAGTTCATTGCTTGTGTTAACTTGGAACAAGTATCTTCATCTATTAAGGCCTCAGTTTCTTCACCAGGGGGAACCTGGGCCACCTCCAGTCACTTTGATGCTTGTCTTGCCATTGTACTCAGATGACTCTTGAGGACAGAATGAGGCTCACAACTTGACACAACTCTGCCTCACTTAAACGCAATTCATGCCAAGTCAAGACATCACCTCATGATGTCATTGGTTGTCTTTGAGAAGGAAGGACTACCACCACCACCACCAATACCACCAACAACCAACAACAGGAGGGCACTGGACCAGATGAGCGCTGGGGTCCCCTCCATCTCTAAAGCTTTCTACGAGCCTTCCATCCTGGTTTTTTGTATGATTCAGAGAACTGGCAATTCTCATTTCCAAGTGATGAAACCATGGGAAGAAGAGAAAGCGTATCCCCAGGCTTGGGCGAAGAAGGTATCTCAATGACAGGCAGGATGCTGAAAGCCTCAAGCCAGAGGACAGGATGCACCAATTACTATTAGAGTATTCATTAAATGGCTACAGCCCTGCTGGGCCCTAAGCAGACAGAGCTCAGCAGCACTCCAGGGCTTGTCATCAGTCCAAACCAGAGCCCTTTTTAATTTCATTAGCTAATCAGGAGACCCACCCTCCCAATAGATTAATAAACAGACTGTCCACTTAGGCTCTCCAGAAATTGGGCCACAGTGATAAGGACAGTAGAGTTTTGTTTTGTCAGCAGGAATATTTTTATTTAAGTTGCTGATGTCCCTGACTTTTTTTTAAAGAACTCCAGAGAGAGGAAGGCAAGGGGGAATGAAGACCTGGGTACAAATCTTGGCTCTAATGCTTATTCCCTGTGTGACCCGGGGGAAATCAGTTCATTTCCCTGGCCCTCAGTTTCCCCTTCTACAAAATGAGAGGCTTGAACTAGATGATCTCTGCAAATGAGATAATATCTGTAAAGCACTTTGCATGGGGGCAGGCACCCAGTAGGCTCTTAGTAAATGTTCCTTCCCTCCTCTTGTTCTACCCTCATAACTCCGCACCTG
Source organism: Trichosurus vulpecula (assembly GCF_011100635.1). Lineage (NCBI taxonomy): Eukaryota > Metazoa > Chordata > Mammalia > Diprotodontia > Phalangeridae > Trichosurus > Trichosurus vulpecula. The sequence goes on along the minus strand of NC_050577.1, from coordinate 219,268,635 downwards.
GGACCCTACAAGCTCTATGATGATGGTCTATTACACCACATAGGATCAATGTTGTGGAATCCCAGGACACCAGAGTTGGAGGAGACCTCAGGCCACTTCTAGACCAGCCCACAGGGCACCCAATCCCCTTTTAGGACAATCCCAACTAGGAGTCACCCACCAACTTTAATTGTCTTTCTCTACCATTCTTTCAGCCTCTCCCCTTTGTAGCTCTCTCTCATCCAGATAGGTAATCTTGGAATTTAGATCTTGAGAGCACAGAAGCCCTCCTGCCCCCCATTCTGAAATTGTTACTCGGTTAATTGACCAAAAAAAAAAGTTAAAAATGACAAAAATAATAACAATAGCTAACATTTACATTGGGCTTAGCATGTGTTAGGCACTGAGCTAAGTGCTTTACAAATACTATTTCATTTGATCCTTACAATAATGCTGGGAGGTAGGTGCTATTATTATCCCCATTTTACAAATGAGGAAACTGAGGCACACAGTGCCATTATTATCCTCCTTTTAATAATTAATACCTTTACATTTTACCTCATTTGATTCTCACAACCACCCTGGGAGGTAGGTGCCATTATAATCCTTTTTTAATTATATTAATATTATAATATAATTATATTATTATATTATATTTATAATAATATTACTAGAGAACATTTAGTGCTGTGGATAGAATGCCAGCCCTGCAATCAGGAAGACCTGAGTTCAAATTTGGCCTCAGACCCTTGACACTTACTAGCCGTATGACCCTGGGCAAGTCACTTAACCCCCATTGCCTCACTAAGAAAAAAAAATTGAAAAATAAAAAAAATCCAAAGAATAGCTAACATTTATATAGCACTTACTATGTGCCAGGCACTGTACTAAGTGCAGCCTTTTTGATGAATGACGACATTAAAAAACCCTGCCCAATCTGGAGATGCTCCTGTGCTTTCCAAACAGCCTCTTTCTCATCATTTCAATTTCAAAATGGAATAATGCCTATAGAAAAGCAGCCAGAAGTCACAGAACAGTGGAGCCTTGGGAGATACTGTCTGATAACCACCTACAGGAATAGATACGACCATACATCTCAGCTTCTCCTCCAGGGCCGGAACCGCAAGTACCTCAATGTGGGCTAAGCTGAATTAATACTGCCCACTTGGCACAGGAGGGGCAAGGAACAGGGCTTCGGTGGAAAGGCCCAGATAGATGTTTGAGCTGCTGGTGGCTACGGCATGACCAGAGCAGGGATTTCTTAATCTTTTTTGGTGTCACGTCTGGTGAAGTCTTCTGAGAATCATGTTTTTAAATACACAAAATAAAACATGAGGATTACAATGGAAACCAATCACATTGAAATATGACTATTAAAATATTTTTAAAAAACAAGTTCACAGGCCTTGGCCACACTAAGGCAAAGAGAGAGCTTTTATCTCTATCAGTGGAGAGAACATCCACAGGGGGTAATCCCAGATGCTTGACTTATCTTACCCTACTTAGGGTCTCCTACCACACAAACTCCATTTGGGGAGGGAGAGCTATCCATTGATGATTTTTTCAGGGAAAACAAACAAACAAACAGAAGGGGCAGTGAATGACATTTAAAAAAAATATTTAATAAAAGACTCAGACCTCTCTAGATACTCCATGGTTGACCTTGGCCTACCTTAGGCCAAGTTCCCATGTTTCACCCCATTTTCAGATTGCCGGTCTGTCTGCCCAGCCCTACCTCATTACCGTACTGTCGGTACTGACCCCCTTTTCTACTCTTGTTTTTGTCCCCTCTCTGAGACACTGCTGGGGCAGACAGCTCTTGCCCAGACCAAACCAAGAGAATCCTTCTCCCTTATGACCCTCAAAACCCTGAGGGACAGCTAATATCATCCCATTTCAATGATAAGAAACTGAGACACAGACAGGTTAAATGACTTGCCCAAAGTTACTCAGCTGGCCAAATCTTGTGACCTTTCACTTCACTCCCAATAAAAGGAATACAAGAGACTGGAGGGGGGAAGATTAAAGCCAGCCAGACCCTCACTTATCAGCAGCTACTGAAATGGGGGAAACCCCTAATCATTTATCAGAGGTTTTTTTTTTGTGAAAAGTCATTATTATTAATTATCTTAAGATAAATTTGAGCAAACATCCATCCAAAATTTACTATGGACTATAGGAGATATGGTTTTAACCTCCACGGAATACTCAGACTAGTGTGGGGTTAGGGTATGGATACTTTTTATTTTTAGTTTGCAACACACTGTTCTACATAATTTTGAGTTCCAAATTTTCTTCCCTCTCCATCCCCCCCCCCCATTGAATTAATTTACACACCAGTCAAGTTGTGGAGAAGAATTATGACCAATGGAATGAATCATGAGAAAGAAGAAACAGAACCAAAAAAACCAAAAAAACCAAAAACCCAACAAATACAAAAGAGAGAAAAAAAAAGGGGAGGGGGAGAAAAAGGCAAGCATGAAGTGTGCCTCAATCTGCATTCATACTTCATAGTTCTCATCGTGAGTCCTTTGGAGCTGTCTCTGCATATTGTGTTGCTGAGAAGAGCAAAGTCTGTCAGGGTTAGTCCTCACAGAATCCATATATCTGTGGTTGTGTATAATGTTCTCCTGGCTCTGCTCTGCTCACTCAGCATTATGTCATGTAGGTTTTTCCAGGTTGTTATGAAGTCTGTATCATCCCCATTTCTTTTTTTTTAATTTTTTTTCATCCCCATTTCTTATAGCACAATAGTATTCCATTACATTTATATACCACAGCTTGTTCAGCCATTCCCCAATTGATGGGCATCCCCTTGATTTCCAATTCTTAGCTACTACCAAAAGAACTGCTATAAATCTTGTTGTACATATGGGTCCTTTTCCCACTTGTGTGATCTCTTTGGGATACAACCCTAGGAGTGGTATTGCTGGGTCAAAGGGTATGAACATTTTTATAGCCCTTTGGGCATAGTTCCAAATTGCTCTCCAAAATGGCTGGATTAGTTCACAATTCCACCAGCAATATAACAATGTTCCAATTTTCCCACATCCTCTCCAGCATTTATCATTTTCCTGTTTTGTTATTTTAGCCAATCTGACAGGAGAGAGATGGTATCTAAGAGTTGTTTTGATGTGCATTTCTCTAATCAGTAGTGATTTCAAGCATTTTTTCATATGCCTATAGATATCTTTAATTTCTTCCTCTGAAAACTGTCTGTTCATAGCCTTTGACCATTTCTCAACTGGGGAATGACTGGTATTCCTATATATTTGGTTCAGTTCCCTGTATATTTTGGAAATGAGGCTTTTATCAGTGACACTAGCTGTAAAGACTTTCTCCCAATTTTCTGCCTCCCTCCTAATCTTTGTTGCATTGGCTTTTTTTGTACAAAAACATTTCAATTTAACATAATCAAAATAATCCATTTTGCATTTTGTAATGCTCTCTATCTCTTGTTGGGTCATGAATTCTTTTCTTTTCCATAAATCTGATAGGTAAACTATTCCTTGCTCTCCCAAATTGCTTATAGTTTCAGTCTTTATTCCTAAATCATGAAGCCATTTTGACTTTATTTTGGTATATAGTGTAAGATATTGGTCTATGCCCAGTTTCTGCCCTACCATTTTCCAATTTTCCCAGCAGTTTTTGTGAAATAGTTAATTCTTAGCCCAGAAGCTGGTCTCTTTGGGTTTGTCAAAGAGTAGATTGCTATAGTCGTTGACTTCTCCATCTTGTGTACCTATCCTATTCCACTGATCCACAACTCTTGTTTCTTAGCCAGTACCAGGTAGTTTTGATGACTGCTGCTCTACAGTACAGTTTAATATCTGGTGTGGCTAGGCCACCTTCTCTAGCATTTCTTTTCATTAATACCCTAGATATTCTAGACCTCTTGTTCTTCCAGATGAATTTTGTTATTATTTTGTCCGGCTCAGTAAAATAATTTTTTGGTAGTTCAATTGGTATGGCACTGAATAGATAGATTAGTTTAGGAAAAATTGTCATTTTTATTATATTAGCTCGGCCTAAACATGAGCAACTGATATTATTCCATTTATTTAGATCTGACTTTATTCGTGTGGAAAGTATTTCATAATTATGTTCATATAGGCCCTGGGTTTGTCTTGGCAGATAAACTCCCAAATATTTTATAGTGTCTATAGTAGCTTTGAATGGAATTTCTCTTTCTATCTCTTGCTGTTGGGCTTTGTTAGTAATGTATAGGAATGCTGAGGATTTATGTGGGTTTATTTTATATCCTGCAACTTTGGTAGTTTATTATTTCAAGTTGTTTTTTACTTGATTCTCTAGGATTCTCTTAAGTAAATCATCATGTCATCTGCAAAAAGTGATAATTTAGCTTCTTCTTTGCCTATTCTAATTCCTTCAATTTCTTTTTCTTCTCTTATTGCTACAGCTAACGTTTCTAGTACCAAATTGAATAGTAGGGGTGATAATGGACATCCTTGTTTCACCCCTGATCTTATTGGGAATGCATCTAGCTTATCCCCATTACAAATGATGCTTGTTGATGGTTTTAGGTAGGTGCTATTTATAATTTTAAGGAAAGCTCCATTTATTCCTATGCTTTCTAGTGTTTTTAATAGGGTGTTGTATTTTGTCAAAGGCTTTTTCTGCATCTATTGAGATGATCATATGGTTTCTGCTAGTTTTGCTGTTGATATGGTCAATTATTCTAATACTTTTCCTAATACTGAACCAGCCTTGCATTCCTGGAATAAATCCTACCTGGTCATAGTGTATTATTCTCGTGATAAGTTGCTGCAATCTTTTTGCTAATATTTTATTTAAAATTTTTGCATCAATATTCATTAGGGAAATTGGTCTATAATTTTCTTTCTCTGTTTTGACTCTGCCTGGTTTGGGTATTAGTACCATATTTATGTCATAAAACGAATTTGGTAGGACTCCTTCTTCATGTATTTTCCCAAATAGTCTACAAAGTATAGGAATTAATTGTTCTTTAAATGTTTGATAGAATTCACATGTAAAACCATCTGGCCCTGGAGATTTTTTCCTAGGGAGTTCATTGATGGCTTGCTCAATTTCTTTTTCTGAGATGGGGTCATTCAGAAATTTTACTTCCTTTTCTGTTAACCTGGGCAATTTATGTTTTTGTAGATATTCATCCATATCTCTAAGGTTGTCAAATTTATGAGCATATAACTGGGCAAAATAATTCCTAATTATTGTTTTGATTTCCTCTTCATTAGAGGTGAACTCACCTTTTTCATTTTTGATACAGGTAATTTGATTTTCTTCTTTCTTTTTTTTAATCAAATTGACTAAAGGTTTATCAATTTTATTGGTTTTTTCATAAAACCAGCTCTTTGTTTTATTTATTAATTCAATAGTTTTCTTGATTTCAATTTTATTAATCTCTCCTTTGATTTTCAGTATTTCTAATTTGGTATTTAATTGGGGATTTTCAATTTGTTCTTTTTCTAGCTTTTTCAGTTGTATGCCCAAATCACTGATCTCTTTTTTCCCTATTTTATTCATGTAAGCATTTAGAGATATAAAACTTCCCCTAAGAACTGCTTTTGCTGCATTCCATAAGTTTTAGTATGTTGTCTCATTATTGTCATTCTCTTGAATAAAGTTATTAATTGATTCTCTGATTTGTTCTTTGGCCCACTCATTCTTTAGAATTAGATTATTTAGTTTCCAATTAATTTTTAGCTTATTTTTCCATGGTTCTTTGTTACAAATAATTCTTATTGCATCATGATCTGAAAAGTATGCTTTGACTACTTCTGCCTTTCTGCACTGGATTGTGAGGTTTTTATGCCCTAGTATGTGGTCAATTTTTGAGTATGTGCCATGTACCGCTGAGAAGAAAGTATATTCCTTTTTATCCCCATTTAGTTTTCTCCAGAGGTCTATCATATCTGCCTTTTCTAAAATTCTGTTCACTTCCTTAACTTCTTTCTTATTTATTTTGAGGTTAGATTTATCAAGTTCAGAAAGGGGAAGGTTGAGGTCTCCCAATATTATAGTTTTGCTGTCTATTTCTTCCTGTAACTCCCTTAACCTCTCCTCTAAGAATTTGCATGCCATACCACTTGGTGCATAAATGTTAAACAATGATATTGCTTCATTATTTATGGTGCCTTTTAGCAGGATGTAGTGTCCTTCCTTATCTCTTTTAATTAAATCTATCTTTACTTTTGCTTTGTCTGAGATTAGGATTGCTACACCTGCTTTTTTTACTTTAGCTGAGGCACAATATATTTTACTCCAGCCTTTTACCTTTACCCTGTGTGTATCCCCCTGTTTCAAATGCATTTCTTGTAAACAGCATATTGTAGGATTATGGTTTTTAATCCATTCTGCTATCTGCTTCCATTTTATGGGAGAGTTCATCCCATTCACATTCACAGTTATGATTTCTATCTGTGTTTTTTTCTCCATCCTATTTCCCCCTGTTTACGCTTTTATTTCTCCCTTTCCCCTTCCACTCCTCAACAAAGTTTTGCTTTTGACTGCCGCCTTCCTCAGTTTAACCTCCCTCTTTATTCCCTTCCCTTATCTTACCGTTTCCCACTTGTTACTTCTACCCTCCCTTCTGATCACTCCCCTCCCTTTTTTCCCCCTTTCCCCTCCTACTTCCTGTAGGACAAGTTAGAGTTCTATACTTATCAGGGTATGCTATTCCCTTCTTGAACCAGATCAGATGACAGTAAAGATCAAATACTGTTCTTCTACCTCCCTTCTTTCCCTGCACTAAAATGTGTTTTTGTGCCTTTTCATTTGGTGTAATTTACCCTTTTCTACTACCTCCTTACCTCTTCTCTCAAAGCCCTTCCTTTACATCTCTTAATTATGTTTTTTATCCTTATATCAGTTATTTTATACAGACATTCACAGTCTATGTGTATCCCTTTCAATTGTCATAATAGCTGTTCTATTCTCAAGATTGACATACATATGTATACATATAAAACATAAATAAGACGATGTAATTCTATATAAAGATGCAAATAATTTGCCCTTATTGATTAATAAGGTTTGTGGGGGTTTTTCCCTGTTTACCTTTTTATGTCTCTCTTGAGTTTTGTATTTGGAAATCAAATTTTCCATTGAGTTCTGGCCTTTTCATCAGGAAGGTCTGGAATTCCCTTATTTCATTGAATGTCCATCTCCTTCCCTGAAAGATTATGCTTAATTTTGCTGGGTAGTTGATCCTTGGTTGTAGTCCCAGTTCCTCTGCCCTTCAGAATATCATATTCCAGTTTCTCCTGTCTTTTAAAGTGGAAGCTGAAAGATCCTGCATGATCCTGACTGCAGTTCCATGATATTTGAATTGTTTCTTTTTGGCTGCTTTCAGTATTTTCTCCTTGATTTTGTAATTCTGAAATTTGGCTATAATATTTCTTGGAGTTTTTAGTTTGGGATCTCTTTCAGGGGGTGATCGGTGAACTCTTTCAATGACTATTTTGCCCTCTGGTTCTAGGACCTCTGGGCAGTTGTCTTTGATAATTTCTTCGAAGATACTGTCACAGCTCTTTTTTTCATCGTGGATTTCCGGTAGACCAATAACTCTTAAATTGTCTTTCCTGGATCTATTTTCCCAGTCAGTTGTTTTCCCAATCAGATATTTCACATTTTTTTCTATTTTTTCATTCTTTACATTTTGTTTTACTACTTCTTGATGCCTCATAGAGTCATTAGCTTCCACTTGCTCAACTCTAATTTTTAATGAGTTACTGTCTTCATTTTGCTTTTGAGTCTCCTTTTCCAATTGGTTGATTTTACCTCTCAGGGTGTCATTTTCTCTATTTAGATTCTGAATCTCCATAGCCATTTCACCAATCTTATTCTTTAGGGACTTGATTTCATCAGTGGATTTTTTTTTTACATTTTTTCCATTTTTTTCCCATTTTTTCCATTTTTTCTTTTACCTCCCTAATCTGGTTTTTAAAATCCTCCTTTAGCTCTTCCAGTAATGCTTTTTGGGCTTGAGACCAGTACACACTACCTTTTGAAGTATCAGATGTGGGTATAGTGTCATTGTTTTCTTCTTCCAAATTGGTATTTTGATCATGCCTGTCTCCATAAAAAGAGTCAATGGTCCTTGGTTTTTTTGTGTTCTTCATGTTGGTTAGCCTTTTCCTGGCTTTACAATAAATTTCTGCTTTTGGGGCTCAGGGCTCTCTGTCCCAGCTTTCTTATTCTGGGGATTGTGAGTATAGTTATTGGCTTTGTGAATTATAGCCTTCAGTTTCCTGAGGTATGGGGGAGGGGGTCTGGCTGCCCGAAATCTCCTCTTCCCCTGGGGTTGTTCTCCAGCACTGTTGCTCTTCAGCAATGGTCTCAGCTCTTTGTTGTTTAAGCTGGGTGTCTGGCACTTCCCCTGGGGGAGCAAGAGTACCTCTGGGCTCCTGGTGTTGACCCCTGCTGGCTCTGCCCCTCTGGGACTCAGGTACTCCCACTACTCAGCCACTGAAATCCCACTTCTGTCTCCTCTATTCCAGCGTTTTGTTTTGTCCCCCCCCCCCCAGGAATTCTCTGGGTGGGGAGGGGAGGGATTAGAACCATTTACCTGGCCATTATGTCTCCCGGAAGTTCAAGAAGCATTTCATACCTTTGGGCTGCAAGCCTCAGGAGTTTATATCTCACGGTTGGTGGCACTGCGCTGCCTCTTGTTGCTTCCACAGAGTGCCATCCTGTGTTGGGAGGCCTGGGGATCTCCGCTGATTTCAGGCGCCCAGCTTTCTCCCAGCCTGTCTCCCACGTGGGTTTTCTTTATCAGAGTTTTTTTAGAAAATAATAAATAATTTTTCTAAGGTAAAAAAAATCCTGGGGGTGAGGGGAAATCCAGTGTTAAGCTAGCACAAAGTAAGTGCTTAAGAAATGCTGATTGACTGATTAAACAATCAATTAAATTAAATTCCAAGAACTTGATTTGATTTGAATAATAAGACCAACAGTAGAACCTTGTCAACACCTCAACTTTGTTGAGTGCTTTAGAGGCTCAGGGGTCCTATTTGGGGCAAACTAACCAAATAAACATAAAATGCCATTGATGTATAAAAAGACAGTTCTAAATCACCACGAAAAGGTTAAATTATGTGGATATATTTCTAAGCAGACATCAGGAAAGGTCTCCTACAGCAAATGGCACGTGAGCCTTGAAGGAAACCAAGGATTCGAAGACATGGAAGAAGGGAAAGGATTACAGGCATGGCGGACAGAGCTGAGACAAGACATGGCAGGTCATGTGGATGGAATAGCCCAAAGGTCAATTGGGCTGAGCCTTGGAACAGAAGGGGAATCATGCATGTAAGAAGACTGGAGAGGAAAGAAGGGGAGCAGGCTTAAAATGCCAAACAGAGGAATTTCTATTTGACTCTAGTGGTAGCAAAAGGTAGTGAAAAGAATGATGGGCTTGGAGCAAGGAAGAACTAGGTTCAAGTACTCCATTCAGCAATCGATAAACCAATAAACATTATTAAGTACTTCCTGTGTGCCAGGCACTGTGCTAAGTCCTAGGGATACAAAAAGGGGCAAAAGGCAGTCCCTGCCCTCAAGGAGCTTAATATCTAATGGGGGAGACAACATGCAAACAAATATATACAATGCAAGCTACATTCAGAATAAAGAGAAAATAATTATGAGGCGGAAAGCACTAGAATTAAGAATGGCTGGGAAACGTTTCCAGTAAAAGATGGAATTTTAGTTGGGACTTAAAGGAAGCCAGGTACTCTTTTAGGGCCACCATACTAAATCCCACTATACCTCTGCCTGGTAGTGAAGAGGTCAGGGAACCATATAAGGAGGTTGGGGAACTATATGCTTTTAGGGGTGGGTCCTGCTTGAAAGAATTCAACTCAAGCCTTCTCACAGCCAAAGAAAGACAAAGTTTATTACAGATTTGCCACATTGGGTTGTCTTAAGAAATCTCACCCTTTGTGATGCTCATTTTCACAAGCAGCCAGATTCCAAGTGAGGTAGATGGAATCTGAGCACCTTCATGGAGGCAAGAGGAAACATATACAGGAAGATTGTGGGAGGGAACTAGGGTGGTCCTGGGGTGATGGGAAGAGGGGTTTAGGGAGGGTCTTGAGGAGGAATCTAAGGAAGAGCTTGATGGGACTGGGATAAGGTCAGACTCCAGGAACCATGAGAATGTATTAAGGGTGGGAAGTAGCTGAAGGCTACCCGGAAACAACAGACAATCTAGGGCTAGGCTAGTTTAAGGGTAACAGGTTTGGGCATAGACAAGATCAACGGTGGAAACTAGCCAGACAATGGAGGGCTAGGCTAGGTTGAAGTAACCCAGCCTAGAGATTTGGGCCTAGCAACAATGAAAGGCTTATGGCCTGAGGCAAACGCTTCATCTACTGGGGAGTTCAAGGGGACTCCCACAATCTAAACCTCATCATTAGCAGTGTTCTCTGGATTTCCAAGGACAGAATGGTGTATATATATATATACATAAAAAGAGGAATCAGACAGAGAAAAAGCAGATAAAATTAACCAGAAGTTTCTAAGGAAGCATGTGGACAGAGAAAGGAATGACATGAGAGACTAGCAGTTTTTAGAAGGTCAAGGAAATTATGACAATAGACTTCATTCAGCATACCAGCTAGAACCCTCATAAAATAATATGACCACCAAAAAGTATGGGTATCTTAAGGCCTTGAACAAAACATTCTAAAGAGCTCCAGACACAACACAGATGAAATGTTAGCACCCCCCAATTCCCTCCCCAAAAAACAGTAATTACAAAGAGGGCCTATTAAGTCTTGTCAAATGAAAAACCAACTGACCTACAACACAATACAAAGGCTTTTGGGGAAAGTGTGCTTATGAGAAAAAATAAAAGGAAGCAGCCCATAGTGGTTATCACCTGTGCTAGGACTTCCAGGCTGGTTTTGCCTTGGTGATTTTTTTTTCATTAATATAACAAACATGTCCTAGACAATGACTACGTGTAATAGTGTCACAGACAAAATGCTAGACAAAGGGTCTGGAAATCCTGGGTTCAAATCCTGGTGGCAGTTAACCAGCTGTCTGACAATCAACAAGTCACTTAACTTTTGAGTCTCACAAAGCAACTCTCTAAGGCCCCAGGGGCTCTTAATTTGGGATCTATGAACTTATTTTCTTAAAACTTATTTTGATACTTTATTTCAATATAATTGGTTTCCCTTGTACTTCTATGTATCTTATTTTATGCATTTAAAAACATTCTTCTAAGAAGGGGCCCACAGGAGGCAGCTAATGGCTCAGTGGCCTGGAGTCAGGAAAACCTGAGTTCAAATCTGGCCTCAGACAGTGACCCTGGGCAAACCACCTAAACCTGTTTGCCTCAGTTTCCTCATCTGCCAAATGAGCTGGAGATGGAAATGGCAAACCACTCCAGTATCTTTGCCAAGAAAACCCCAAAAAGGGTCACGAAGAGTCAGACATGACTAAGTAACAAGAAAGATCCCATAGTGTTTAGCAGTCCCTGCCGGAGGATCTAGGACACAGAAATGGTTAAGAGACCCTAAGAGAGGCAGCCTAGTTGGGGTCCAGAGTATCAACTCAGACAGAAATGGGCAGCACTAAACTGATGCCAGCAGGCTACACAGTGATTTTGAAAACTACATATTTAAATGATCTATGTTTTATTGTATTTTTATTTATTTTCAAATACTTTAATCTGGTTTAGGCTGTCCCCAGGAGAGGCCCACATTTTGGCTATTTCTGTGTAGTGGAGAGAGAGCTGAACTTGGGAGCCAAGTGGGTTCAGATCCCACTTCAGACAATAAGAGCCATGTGGCCCTAGGCAGAACATTGACCTTCTTCGTGTCTGATTTTCATCGGTAAGATGAGGGGGTTGAACCCAATGGCATTTAATGGCATTCAGCCGACAATGACTTGGCTCTAGGCTCAGTGAGGGAAGGGAAGGGCTCACTGTTGGAAGACAGGTTGGCGGACTTTAAAGGTTCTGGGTTCCCTGGAAAGGGCTGAATAGGATGAGGTAATTTCCACACTGGCTTTTCTGAAGTTTTGCTCAGTTTTGGCATGTCAGATCTCTGATTCTATAATCATAAATGGCTTATGCTCTGCTGTTCTGCTGTGGTGATGCACCCACCAAATCACCAATCCCCAACTTACTGAATCATGTTGTACAGGTGGGGGTGGGGGGTGGGGAGACACCTTGCGCTTATAGGGTCCTTCCCTCTGCCTCTTTAAAGCTCACATTGCATTTCAGACAACAACAACAACAATAAAGTCAATTATGATAGTAATGAGATGCAGCCATGGGGGAAATGGACCCATAGTCAGGTTTGAGACCAGCCTGACAAAAAACTATCCCAGTTACAGAGAAGGAGCTGATATGCTTTGATAGCGGGAGTTTCTTCACCCATGAAATTAGAGTTCCTGCCTCTCCTTCTCTCCCTCCAAACAAGAGCCCCAAACCCCAAATCCTCACAAAAGCCATGTTGTTTTCACAGATAAGCTTTGGAGTCAAGAAGCCCTGAGTTCAAATATTGCCTCTGAACACATCATTAACTGTGTGACCCTGGGCAAGTCACTTAACCTCCCTTTGTCTTCCTAATGGAAATAACAGCACTTAGCTCACAGGGGTGTTGTGAGGATCTAATGGGATAATATTTGTAAAAGCAAGCCTTATAGGTGCCTTATAAATGCTTATTCCCTTCCTCCATCCTACTTACATTCAATTGCCAAAATCACTTTATCCACCTGTGTAATAGCTCAGACGTCAAATAGAAAGAGTCCAAGATCGATTTAGCCCAAAGACAAAACAAAATGACCACAACAGGAACCATAATAGTTAAATTGAAGGCCAATTTTTTTTTTACCTGGAATGCAGAGGTCCTGGTGTTTGCTGGAGTTGGCTACTTGACATTATGTATGGATCTTCTATCTCATATGCATTTGCCTCACTGTCTTCCATGGTGTTAGGATTTTGCCACTCAGAATCAGGAGTTCTTCGTGTAGTCAAGGTAAATGGCAAATTCTCATACTCTGGGGTTTCCTCATAATGACATATGTTTTCATACTCTGGGGCACAGTCACTTGCTCCAGAACTAAAAGGGGTTGATGGGGTTTCCCTGGAGAGCATCTGGTCATCCAAAGATTCAGCCTTGGGACCATTAGGGAGGTCCACCTGACTCCGATACATCCTCCTCTTCTTGTGTGAGGCTGGGCTGTGTGTATCTGCAGAATGCGCTTTAACTGGTTTGCTCCTCTTTTCATCTACCTGCTGACTATTATCAAGTCCTCTGCCTTCCCTACTGGAAAGACGAGCTGGGGCCGCCTCTCCAACCTGGATACTCTTTGACAAAAACCTCTGAAAGTCACTCTTCGTGAAACAGATGGATAATTTCATGTTAAGCAACTTCTTCAAGGAATTTTTCTTTTGAGGGTCTTTACAAGGCTTATTGCATCTATCCATGTCCACAGCCGACAATGACTTGGCTCTAGGCTTGGTGAGGGAAGGGAAGGACTCACTGTTGGAAGACAGGTTGGTGGACTTTAAAGATTCTGGGTTCCCTGGAAAGGGCAGAATAGGATGAGGTAATTTCCATACTGGCTTTTCTGAAGCTTTGATGAGTTTCGGCATGTCAAAGGAAGATGACATGCCATGCTCTTTGGTGGCGAAATGCCGAAGACAAGATTTGTCCAGTATCCCCTCTGAGCTTCTCTCTTCATCAGAAGGGTAAGAACTATTTTCTAAGAGTTCCTCAGAGGCGGCTTTCTTAAGACGTCCAGCAGCTGGCAAGCTGTGCCTCTGAGGTTTTTTGGGGGCAATTTTTATGGGACCTTCATTACTGATGGTAGCCTCTTTGTCAGTTTTCGATGGAGAGCCGTGCAGGGAATTGGGGGCAGGCAAATGTTGGTTGTAAGTAGGCTTCAGCTGTGTTGGCAGACTCATTGACTGCTTATTACATTTTATAAAACTGGCCCTTCTGTCCACATGTGGCGATACATTACCATCAGCTACTGTGTTATCTTCAAGATGGAGGCTAAAATCGGCAGGTGGATAATCTTCGACTCTTTCAACCTTGTGAGAAGTTTGGGGAGACACAGCACTCTGGTAAACAGCTACATCTTGGCCTTCAGAAGCTGTTAGATTTGTGCATTTTCTGTTTCCAGAGTCTGAAGTCAATAAATTCTTGCTTCGCTGTTCTTCTTTTTTATCAGGTTCATCATGGTCGCACAAAATGCTGGATCCCAGAGGAGTGATTTGATTTGATTTTTTCACATGTTGTTCAATAGGAGAGGAAGAGTCCTCCTGAGAATTACCCAGGTCCTCATTGCTTTCACTTGGAGCATCTACATATGCTTGCCGCATCAGACGAGCAGTCCGGGGCATTCTGGACTTCAGGGCTGGAAGGCTTTTGTTGCATGGTGCCGAGGGCTTTCCTGAGAGAGTAACTTCCTCAGCTTCTGATTTCTGACTCTCTCCCTCTAGCAACTGAACACTACTCACTCGATCATTTTCCACAGCTTCTTGGTCAGATGAGCAAACACCATTAATGCTGACTTCTACGCAATCCTGACTGGTCTCAGTGATTTGGATCCCATCCCCAGGAAACTTCACGTGGCAGTCACGGGTCTGTGGAACTTCATCAAAACCAGAGAGAGAATGTGATAAAGCTGCGATCTCAAAGTTGAACCCCACATTGGCATCACAGCTCCCATCCATTTCCAGGCTGTTGGTAGGTCTATGCTTCAAAGGGGAAGTTGTAGGGGAGGACCCAATGGGTGTAAAAAAAACATCTTTCAGTTTCTCTTCCAGAAGGCTGGCTTTTAAAACTACTTGATTCCTATTTCCCACTTTTTCGCTATGAGCATCACACTTTTTCTTAGCTTTAGGAACTGACAGAGGGTCCCCAATGTTGATGTTTTCTAAGTTTTCAAGCGTTTCAAGATGCTCTAAAACAATGTGTTTGACACATGAATTGTCTCCGTTCCCACAGTTATGGATACATTCGGTATTCGACGAACACACTGGTAGGATATAAGGAGCTCTGTCATCTCCATTCTGACACTTAAGCTTGTCTGAGTGTTCTGATGATTCTTGCTTATGTTCCTCCAGGAGAACAAGGTTTTTCCTGGATAGGGACAGCCTGGTATCAGGTGAGCCCTTTGGAACTTTTGGCTTGGGGGCTATGGCAGGTTTCGAGGTCTTTGTTGAAAGGAGAACATTAGAAACCACAACATCCGGTTTGGGTGCAATGGGGGGCGGTGCGGGCTTACTTCCTACCAAAAACTTGGGCTTGGGAGCCAGCGGTGGCTTCTTGGTTTCTAGAAAGAAAGAAAGTAAATTTTAATTAAAAGCAATAGCTCACAATTATGTAGCGTTTTTAGGTTTGCAAAGCACTTTACAAACATTCTCACGTGTCCCCACAACTCTGTGAGATCCATGCTGTTATCCCCATTTTACTGATAAGGAAATACGGAATAAATAAGGAAACTGAGGCTGGGAGAAGGAAAGTCAGTAGGTTAGTCAATAAACATTTATTAAGCACCTACTAAGTGCCAGGCACTGTGCTAAGCACTAGGGATACAAAGAGAGGCAAAAGACAGTCCTTACCCACAAGGAGCTCACGATCTAAAGAAGGCGATATGCAAACAACTAGGCACAAACAAGCTACATATGGGATAAAGAAGAAATAATCAACAGAGAGGAAGCACCAGAACTAAGAGTGTCCAAGGCCAGATTTAAACTCTGCTCTTCCTGACTCCAAGTCCAGCACTCTATGGACCGTGCCATTTCACTGCCTCTTCTGAAGCAGACAGGGCATCCCTCCTCCCAGGACATCAGGATCACAGACCGAGAGATATAAGATAACCCTAGAGGTGATCTAGTCAAACCCCTCATCTTACCCATAGAGATCAAGAGACTGACCCAAGGTCACATAGTTATAAAGCATATGACCAGTAGGTGGCACAGTAGACAGAGCACCAGCCCTGGAGTCAGGAGGATCCAAGTTCAAATCCAGCCTCTGACACTTACTAGCTATGTGACTGTGGAAAGTCACTTAATCCTGATTGAAGGAAGGAAAGAAGGAAGGAAGGAAGGAAGGCAGGCAAGCATATGACCTCCAGCCTAAACTCTCCATATTGTGTTGTCTCTCCCATTAGAATGTAAGCTCCTAGTAGGGACTTTCTTACTTCTCTGGCACTATTCCCAGTGCATACTATACAGTTAGTAAGGGCTTCATAAATGTTTCATTCATTCATTCACAAAGCAGGACTTAATCCAGGTCAAACCACCAGAGCACAAAATGACAGAAAATGAAATCTTCTAGCATTCTGATTTTCCCAAACAGTTACTTTCTTATCAAGAGCCTTAGCACTGCGCTTATGTTCATTCATGACATTCATCAATAAAATAGTGGACAAATTCTCTTAAGGAAATGCTATCTACATCCAACTGAGGGAGTCTGAAAGCAGATCGCAGCATACTATTTTCATTTTGGGGAGGCGTTTCTTGTGTCTTTTTTCCCTTTTGTTCTATTTCTTCTTTCGCAACATGACTAATGTGAAAATATGTTTTATATGATGCATATATATAACCTATATCAGATTGCTTACCATTTTGGAAGGGGTGAAGGAAGGAGGAAGAAAAATCTGGAGCTCAAAATCTTTCAAAAAATAAATGTTGAAAATTGTCTTTACAGGTAATTGGAAAAAAAAATACTATTAAATAAAAAATGTTGGCATGACTTGAATTTTTTTTAAGTATAAAGAAATTTTTTTTTCCAAATTGAAAAATCATTTTTTTATTTTTACTTTATGTTTAATGTAGTATTCCAATAACCACTGCTATATTAATACACTAACCACAACTTCCAGTTCAGCAAATCTTCATGAACAGCCTTGATTTTAAACTCCTGAGGGCAAGGCCAATATCTGATTTCATCACTAGTATTGACTGTAGAAGACGGTTACACATTGATATAAATTCTATTAAATAACAAATTGTCTTGAGCTGCTATAGTTAAGTAGGCCTTGTAGAAACTTACAACACACCAGGAAAACACTGTGTAAGGCAGGCTTTTTCCTCAGATAAAATAACTGAGATGTAGCCACTGATCACCACTGCAACTACCATCAATTCAATAGGATTCCACCAACCAACATCCATTTATTAAGTGGTTATAGAGCGTCAGGTATTGTACTTCTTGTGTGCTAAGGGTGATCACCCCAACTTCTCGAGGGTAAAGACCCCAGGCTCCTTTTTAACTCCCACAGTAATAAATCTGTCATTAAAAAGTCCATGACTGCTACCTGTTATATATACACTCCTGAGGGCAAGGCCAATATCTGATTTCTGTATATATACATGCACGTATATGTGCATGTATATCGTGTATTATGTATTACATGCATATTATGTGTTGTGTGTAGAGATACATGCACATACCTATATGTATGCACACGCATGTGTATATATCAACTCACATATGGATGTATATACAAATACACAGGTAACTACATATTACATATATGTATGTGTATACACATATACGTATATAAATACATTGTATTGTGTATTATATATATGTATAATAGAAAGTATTATTGATATTCTTCATATAAAAGTCAGGAAAGCTGGGGGGGCGGGGAACAATGGGGTAAAGCTAAAAAACTATTTGCCCTGCAGTCAAAGACCCTGGAATCAAACCACCTGTGATGCTTACTTCCTATCTGAGTCTGGGCCTCAGTTTCTTCAGTTAGAAAAGAAGGGCATTGGCCTCTAAGATCCTTTCTGGCTCTCGAGCTAAGAATCAAATATTTTTAAAATCAGCTCAGGGGATTCTCTTGTCAAGGTACTTTCAGCTTCCTACCAAAAGCCCTAGGCCCCTTTTCCCCCTTCTATTCACCCCTCCTCAAAGAAATCTGAAAGACAAATCACATTCAATTCAATGCGACAAATATTAAGAGCTAAGGACATACACTGTGCCAGGCAGCAAGAATACAAAAATAAATCTGACCCCAGTCTAGAGCTCCTGGTTTATGGAGGCAGGAGGGAAGATGGAGGGATGTGTCCATAAAGAACAAGGAGGTTGAAAGGGAGAAAAATTAAGTGATAGGTACCATGCAAGGTACCAAGAGTATAAAGATGGGGAAACCCTCAAGGAGCTCTAAATCTCTACAAAGACACAATATGGACATATGTAAATTTAAATAAAACATATACAAAAATAGATCCCCTAACAGATGATACAGAACAGATGATAAATGCCCTGACAGGCAGGGGAAGGCACTAGCAGTTAGGGAGATTAGGAATGGTATCACGTAGAAAGATGTTTTGAAGGAAACCTGGCTTTCTAACAGAAGGCAGTAAGGACACGCCCCATTCATTCATTCATTCAACAAGTATCTATCCAGGACAGATGATGAGCCAGGTACTGTTACAGGTAGGGGGTGGGGATGACCAACACAAAGGTAAAGAGATGTAAGACAGAGCACCATGTGAAAAGCAACAAGACCAGTCTGGCTGGACCACAGAGTGGCTGAGTTTGGAAAAGTAGGCTAAGGTATTCAATTTCACAAGTATTTAACTAAGTGCCTCCTAGGATGAGGCATTGATCTGGGCAAGAAGGGAAGTGTGAATGAAGCCTCTGAGCAGCCAGTAAGACAGGATGAATGTGGAGGACAGAGATCGTTTCGGGTGGAACACGGACTATGTGAAAGGGAATCACATGAAAGAAGGCTGGAAAGATAATCTGGACACAGAATGTGTGCCAGGGCCAGGAGAATTTAGACTAAGGCTTCTGGCCAAAGGAGTAATGCAACCCAAAAGGTACAAAAGACGAAATTCCTTTGTGTTCATTTTGCATATATTCAGTAATACGTTTATTTATACTAAATATATATGGTTTATGTGTATATACACATATGTGTATGCATATGCATTTAGGTAAAGATGTTGTCTCCTCCACTAAAATGTAAGATCTCTGGGGGCAGGGCAGTGATGTTTTCCTTTTATGTTTGTATTAGAGGAGAGGCAGACTAGAGGCAGGCCCAAATTACCTGTTCATAGGAGCAGATAGGTGGTACAGTGGATAGGGCACTGGGCCTGGATACACAAAAACCTGGCCTCAGCCACTTACTAGCTCTGTGACTCTGGGCAAGTCACTTAACCCTGTTTGCCTCAATTTCCTCATCTGTAAAATAAGCTGGAGAAGGAAATGGAAAACCACTCCAGGATCTATGCCAAGAAAACCCAATACTGGGTCACAAAGAGTCAGACGTGACTGAAAACAACTAAACAACAAAAAAATTATACCTTGGTAAGGGTGAATGGAGGGGGAATAAACTGCATTTCTAAAGTGTAGAATATTTTGAAAAGTCAGCAGGGAATATTACCTTTAATAGCACTGGGTTATTATCCCTTCATAATTTAAAAAATAGGCTTTTTTTAATAACCCTGTTAGCCTCCAATAGTAACTGGGTTAGCAGAGTTTGCAGGGCTTTCCTCCCTAGTCCTTAGACCCAGAGAGTCACAGGGAGGGAGCCTTTGAAGCTGTTTCCCCGAGCGATAGTGTTCAAAGGCAACAAACCATCAAGAGTATGGTGTGCATGCCGTCGAGTCGACAACACTTGAAATAACTATTCATCAGTGTTTGGACATCAGCCAGGCCTAGGGACCTCAAATTCTGGATTCAGTTCTATGACATCCTCTGAAAGAGATGCTGCAAACCTTTTATTTATACAGCTGCTTAACTCTAGAGGAAAATAAGGTAGGAAGTTAAGAACACCAGAAATATATAAGCAAATAGGACAAACGGACTAGTCAGCAACTGTACAGAGATGCTCTGCAGATGGCCAGGGTGGGCTTCTGAATGTTGGTAATGTTAGTGACTCAGTGTCCAGCTGTTTTATGATTTTAGTTGGATGGATACATGACTTCAATGTTTCTGGCCTACAATCACTAAGGCTCTGAGGTAGAGATTTAAGCGATCCATCAACAAGTATGCAATAAGCCCCAGCAACATATGTACCACGTGGCTCAGTGGATAGAGTGCCAGGCCTGGAGTCAGGAAGACCTGAGTTCAAGTGTGGCCTCAGATATTTATTAGCTATGTGACCCTGAGCAAATTACTGAACCCTATTTGCCTCAGTTTCCTCACCTGTCAAATGAGCTGAAGAAGGAAATGGCAAACCACTCCAGTATCTCTGCCAAGCAAACTCCAAATAGGGGTTTTCCTACAAAGAGTAGGACAAAACTGAACAACAACCCTATATGGCACTTTACAAATGTTACCTAATTTGCTCCTAACAAGCAGCCTGAGTTAAGTACTAGGGCTGTTGTGGTTGTTCAGTCTTATTACCTCTCAAAACAGCATAGTACTCACTTTGCATACACCAAGTGTATACATCTATTCACGTGGTCTCCATCAATGAAATGAAGCTCCTAGCGGCAGCCAGGTGGCTCAGTGGATAGAGTCAGACCTGGGTTCAAATACGACCTCAGACATTTATTAGCTATGTGACCCTGGGCAAGTCATTTTACCTTGTTTGCTTCAGTTTCCTCATATGTAAAATGAGCTGGAGAAGGAAATGGCAAACCACTCTAGTATCTTTGCCAAGATAACACCAAACAGGGTGATGAAGAGTCAAACGTGCCTGAAACGATTCAACAGACTAAACAACGAGAGAGCAGGGAGTGTTTCCGTTTTGTTTCTATCTCCTGGATTTAGCCTGGCGCTTAATAAATTTTGGCTCATGAATCAATATTACCAGTCCCCTTTTACAGATTAGAAAACTCAGAAAGGTTAGGTGACTTGTCTTTAGTCACATAGCTAATAACGGTCTGAGACCGGGATCTAAGCAATCCATCAAAAAGTATGTAATAAGCCCCAGCTGTATACCTTGATTGAGTGAGACACTGTCTGCTCACAAGGAGTTCCTCTACTATTGCTCTGAACCCAGGTGTTCCTGGCAAACAGTAATAAATAAACACAGAAAACAATAAAACACAATTGCTCCCATGTACAGTATCACGATGATCCTATGCTTTTAATACACTGCATTTTTTTTAAGTGCATCGTTAAACATTATTCTAAATCCAGGTCAAAAGAAGTCTCTCAGACTGGTAAACATGTCACAATTACCTACTATATTAGTGGGCTTTTGTGTTTCTTTTTTCCAAAACAAAACAAACTCTCCCCTTCCCCAACAATGCCTATAAACAGAGCTAGGTGAACCACCCATTTGTCAATACAGGAAAAACCTTTTTAAAGGTTTTAACAAATTTTGTTGCTACTCTAAAATACATCAGAAAGCAGCTGATCGACACAATATATCAATTATTTTATAGAAATGATTGGGGGGAGGGGGTTGACTACCTCTTTTCCATGTTCCTCCTTCCAGCACAATGAAGGAAGCCTCCTGACCCAACAGATGGGCTAAACAAAAAGCAGCCTCAAAGCTTCTCTGTAACACCACACAAAACAAGTGAGTAATAACTAAGTTAAACACAGGAAACCTTCCTGTTTTCAACACCACAAAAATGCTTGTGGATTTTCTGTTTATAAAGCTGATAACATTAAAACACACATACACACAAAACACCAGTAATCATTTCAGTGGGATTCAACCAAACTGCCATCAATCAGAACGTCATATAAAATCAGCTTTTATATCTTTAAAATTTAAATTCTTCTGTGTCTATCCCGTATTAGGTGTTACCTCACCTAAATGAAAATGTAAATAACCACTGTTAAAACATTAATATTTTACAATCTGTCACGTTTGAAAAAGAGGGCCAGAAAAGCGTTGTATGCCTCTTGATTCCCAATCATTATGATTTTAAATTATTTTTATTGGTACAGTAATTTTTTAAGGACCTAAAGTTTAGTGACTTAACCTAGATGGATGGAAAAAGCCAAGTCCTCAATAGGCAGAGTCAGTAAGAGGATATCTACATACATTCTATGGCCCCAACAATGTGTTATTTTATAAAGTATCAAAGACGAAATGTCTGAGATACATCCTATAGAAATACTCTACACATCAATCAATGTTAAAATGCTGTGACTTTTCATGCATGCTATTAGCTAATTAAAAAAGAAAGTTCCTATCTAAACTCAGATTTCTTCTAGACAATCTGATTACACCTGGCAGTGTTAATTCAAAAGCATCTGTACTTCAAAGATAACAAGCATCAGGAAAATCAACAGGACTGTGTGATGGTTTCAAATTTCCTGATTTTAAACAAAAGCCTAAAGGATCAGAGAAACTTTTCACCTGATACTTCTGGGTTGACTTTAGAAATGATGACTTTGAAAGTCTGCATAGAGTAAGGGACTGAAGAGATGTTTGCTGAATTGAAGGCACTCGGAAAATGCTATTTTATCCCTAAACTGAAAGCTTATCTTCAGCAGAGCACGAGAACTTTTTTTTTGGAGGGGGTGGAGTATATGATTAAAATTACGATTAAAAAATTAACTTCAAAAAAATCCCAATTTTCTGGTTAAGTTGCCGATCTGCTTTGTGCTTATTTCTAGAAATCCTTCTAAAACAATGCCCAAGATCAATGAAAATCAACAGCAAAGGTAAACTTGTGCCTAGATCATTAGAGGTCACGTATTTGAAAACGAAGTATTTAAGAGCAAGGAAGCATCCCAGAAACTAGTCATTAAAAAGTTAACATTTAGAGAAAAGAAAAAAAAAGTCACTACAATCCCTTTAATGCAAGGTCCTTCCAACATGAGCTAAAATGATTGCGTTATTTTGACTGAGAGGAGTTCCCAGTAAGAAAGCAAGCCAAGAGAAACTGTTAAAAAGTTACAGATATTGACCCGGCCCCTCGACCCAAGCTTCCCAGGTTAAATAGGGTGTGGAAAGAGAACAACTGCTCCAGAAACAAAGTTGAAACTTCTCTCCTCCGCAGGTAAAGAGTTTCTGGTCTATCCCCGAGTTTCCCAAGCGGCAGCCGAGGTAGGCAGTGAGCGAGCCGCCGTGTCTGCTAGCACAGTCCCTCTATAATAACTTGGTTTCTGGCTAGGGGCGATGGTTTCGCACAGTGGGGTAAAGCGGTCCCCACTTCAAAGAGAAGCCTCTACTCTTCTCCCCCGAGAGTTGTGAGCGGCCAAGGGCCAGCCACGGAGGACCCCCAGCCCCGCCACCACCACCCTCCCCCCAAACCTTTAGAGACGAGACCCGGGAGATGCAAAGCCGGGGTTGCAAAGAGCCTCGCCTGGGAAGGAAGACCATTGTACTCTAGCGGGCAGCGTAATCCCGATCGGGTCAGTACTTGCAGATGTCCTCTCGGTGCCTGCACGGTCTGCTCTGGGAAAAGGGAAGGGGCAGGAAGCTGCAGCCTTCCCAAGTCCTCGAGTGGCCGCAGGACCCAGGGTTCAGCCCGAGCGCTGCGCGTTGGAAACTTTCCGGAGGCACGGGCGCAATCTCCAGGCACTTACCGGCGCTGGAATTCATGATTCCTCCCATGCGGGCTCTCTCTCTTCTTTCTCTTCTCTCCTCTCCACCGCTCCACTCTTTTTTGTAATCCTTTTTAATGCATCGCCTCGGGTTTGGGGGGTGCAGGAATCAGGGTCCGCGGCTGCCGCATCACGTCCGGCAGCTCCCGAGCGCTGGTACAAAGGCAGCGGCCGGCTCCGGGGGGTTCTGCCGACGCTCGCCGCCGAGCCAGCCGCCTGGCTGGCCGAGGGGCAAGGAGCGCGCGAGCGCCCCCGAGCCGAGCCCCCGGGGAAGGTCCCGAAAGCTCGAGCGCCTCCCCGGACGAGCTCCCGGAGAAGATTCCCAGAGCGCTAATGCCTTCCTCCCTCCCACCCCCCAACCCCCGGCGCGTGCGGGCTTCAGCTGGCCGGGCTCCGAGGGAGGCGTTCCGAAGAGCGAGCGCGCTCCACCGGCACGCGCTCCAGGGGGAGGAAAAAAAAAAAAAAAGGAAAAGGGAGAAAAAAATGCCAACCGCGAATCCCAGCCCTCTCAGCGCCCCCTACGGGCGGCAGCGATAACAGCTAAGCGTCCGGCCCAGGAGAATCTCAGGATTTCAATCATTCCTTTGTCCCCGCCCCCGCCCCTCGGCTGACCGGAAGAGAGGGCGCGCGAGCCGCGGGTGTATGCTGGGAATTGTAGTTCCGCGTCGCTCTGGCGCCGGGCTCGGGACCCGCACGTTCCGCCCCCCGGGCTGACGGACTTCATTTCCCATCGTGCCGGGGCGGGTGGCATGGCGGAGAAGGATGACACCGGAGTTTGACGAAGAAGTGGTGTTTGAGGTAGGGGGATGATGGAGGCGGCGGCGCCGCCCGAGCGAGGGCTTGCCCCGGGGGTGGTACGGAAAAGGGTGCGGGGCGGGGGCCCCCCCCCGGGCGTGGCTAGGCGGGGCGGGCTGGGCTGACAGGTGTGAGGGTAGGGTGCAGCGCCGCCATCCTTTCCCCCGCCTCGCCCGAGGGAACACGGGTCCAGGCACCCCAGCCCAAGCTTCCCCAGGTCCGCCCTCACTCCACGCGCCCCCGGGCCTTCTGGGCTCCCTTGACCACCCCGGCCATGCGCGCCCCCGGGAGCCCCGCCCTACGCGCCCCCTGGCCTTTTCCTGCTCTGGACACCCCAGACCCCCTTCCTCCCCAGCTGTGCGCATCCCGGGGGCCTCCCCCAGCTCTGGATATCCGAGACCCCCGCACCAGGCGCGCCCCCGGGGCTTCTCCCAGCTCTGGACGTGCCAGACCACCCCCAGCTGTGCGCGCCCCCGGGATCCCCACCCAGAGCCAGGCGCTTCCCTGGGAGCCCCCGCCGCCCCCCGCCCCAACCTCCGAGTCCCCAGGCCCTCTTCCAGCCATGCGGGTCTGCCCCCAGCTCTGGCTGCCCACGAGTCCCACGGGATCCTCTCCAAGAGGCCGGGATGCCGGGGTGGAGGAGATCCCTCGGGACTAAGGATGCTTCGGGAGAAGCCGGTCCTCGGTGCCTGGAGGCCACTGTTACTGGTAGCAGTTTCTGCAAGCAGCGTGAATACCCTAAACCCGTGTTAGACAACCCCAACCAGATTAAAATGCAGTTGGGAAATATTTAACATAATAAATAAAAATGCAATACAACATAGATACCAATATGTGGTTCTCTGAGTCAGTATGCGTCTGGGTTTAGTGGTCCCCGAGTCTGTGCTAAGGCATTGGAGAAAACAAAAAAAAAAAACCCCAAAACAGCCCCTGCCCTCAGGACACTTCTGTGTTACCCTGTAGCCTCTTCCCTGCACGCCTTCCAGCCACAATCTGTGGCCTGGGGCTGGGGCTGAGGTTGGGAGTGGAAGCAATTAAAACCTCACTTGAAAACCTCGCACTTGCTGGACACTCGAGAAGCTAACAGAAAAACCAAAGGTCCCAGACCTCCAGGATCTTCAATTTTACTGGAAAGCCCTGGGGCTACTGTTGCTGCCTTTTTGCCTGTGGCGTTGAAAGTTTGCTCGGAAATAGAAGTTAGATTAGAGCCTCTGGAGTCCGGGCTTCTAGGATCCACCTTTTGACCTATGGGAAAGCGTGACCTGGGGCCATTCTATGCGAATGTCATAAAGGCGTCATTTATGTAATAAAGAAAGAAAAAACTGGAGGCAGATTTCCTATTGCAAGTTCTGCACTGAACACAGGCCCAAAGGCTCCTTATAGCCAGATGAAAGGAGGACATGTTTTAAGCTTTTTTAATGATCTCACTCAGTAAAGGATCTCCCTTAGTTTAACTATTAAGGGATGTCAACTCCAGCATAGGAGCACTAAGGCTCATGAGGCAATTTTTCATGATGTATTATCTTTTCATTTATTTTCCAATGAGTAAGGCAGTTGATGAGTGTGTTCCTGTTATATAACTACCATTTACAGTACAGCAAAAGCACTCCTGCATTTGTGTGAATACATTGTCTTCTCTCACAGATATGAGTAATGAATGAGATTAAAGGTCAAGTTTTAGTCGATATGTGTATATATGTATGTATGGTTTAGTATCTTCTAACATATTTGCATAAAGCAGAGTTAAATTTGTTTATTGTGGCTCAACTGACATAAACATTTATCAGAGTTGGTTTTAAAAAGATCAGTTATATATAGGCTGTTGAAATAGGTTCCTAAGCTTTTCAACTCAAGGATATTCATTCATTCACTTCCTTCACTGAGATTGGCCTCTAAACATGTTTGTGTTCTGTTCAAGGATACACAATTTGAAAGATATGAAGAACTTGGAGAAATTTCAGAGAACCACTAAGAATAATTAGAATTTAGAAAGTCAAACCTGTGATGAAAAGAGTTAGAAATTGGGAATGTTAGCTGGAGAAAATGACAAAACTGGAAGAGAACAATAAATATAGGTAAAAAAAAATATTGTGCCGAAATGGCTATTGTCATGAACAAAAGAAGTCATTAAATCAAAATTAAAAATTATTTCAATACCTACATAGCAACGCATTTGTACTAACTGTGTAGTATTAACACTCTTGAACCTATGAAATAAAATAACATGACTGAGGATTTATGGATAGTGTGTTATGAAATGAAGATTCTAGAATTGCCTTTTCTGATGATCTTTTTTAATAGGAAAAAAACAGTTTAAAATAGATTACTAGCATCCTTCTTAGGACATCCCATCTTTAAGATGAGGGAGGGCTAGATCAGAAGTATCATATGTAAGATGTACAACACTCCTTCCAACCAGATTAAAATGTAATTGGAAAATGTTTAACAAAATAAAAATGCAATAGAACATAGATGTTAATTTATGGTTTTCTAAGTCAATATGAAGCCTGGGTTTAGGGGCACCCTATTGGTCTCTTTCTATTTGAGTTTGACACCACTATGGCACCCTATTGGTGTCTTTCTATTTGAGTTTGACACCACTAAGATGACATCAACATCCATCTGATTAAAATTAAAAAAATAAAGAATCCTGATTCCTTAATAACAATATCTGTGTACAGATACTCTATGTCTAGAAACCCAATTATAAATTTTAAATGAATAGATAAATTTGGTTTTGGCTCAGAAGATGGTAGTTTCTTTTAGAGTTTTTAAATCTAACCACTATAAGAATTTTGAACAATTTAGACGAGAATAAAAATGGTGCATCAAATTTCTAATATTTTGTTAAAATTAGTTATATTCTCTATTAAAGTCCTATTCCAATGCCTTTGCTGGGGAGGAGGTAGCTGTATGTATATGTCAGCAGAGCTTTAAGCATGGGGCCTAGCAAAGACTACATGCCTGTCCTCTGAGGACCACCCTGGCTAAATTTGAGAAGCCTATTACTTGGCTTCCAGTTAATGAAATTTTTAACCACAGCAACATTTGAAGATTATCTACTAAGGTATAAAGGGTTTGGTTTTCGGTATCAATAATACCAGTGAAAACATGGATCCTTGAGGTATTGATGAATTGTCAGTTATAGAAACAGACCATGTTAAACCTAGCTCAGTTTTGCCTAGAATTTTCGTAACTGAAAATTTTTTCTGAAGCTGCTTAGAAAAGTTTACTTATAGAACCAGAAGAATATTGTACAGAATAACAGGACCATTGTTCAATGATCAACTTTGATAGACTTAGCTCTTCTTAGCAATATGGTGATCCAAGACAATTCCAGAAGACTCATGGTGAAAAATGCTACCCACATACAGAGAAAGAAATAGGGAGTCTTGAGTGCAGATTGAAACATACTGTTTTAACTTTTGGAGGTTTCTTTTTGTGTTTTTTTTCTTTGTTCTGTTTCTTCTTTCACAACATGACTAATGTGGAAATATATTTTACATGATTGCACGTGTATAACCTATATCAGACTACTTGCCGTCATGGGGAGGAGAGGGAGGGAGAAAAATTCGGAACTCAAAATCTTTCAAAAAATGAATGATGAAAATTGCCTTTACATTTAATTGGAAAAAAAATAAAATACTATTTTTAAAAAAGAAAAGTATTTATTAATTACTATCCAATAATTAATAAAGAACTTGTGGCTTTATCTGTGTGGAAAACTCCTGATAAAGAAACTCCCTCAAAATCAAAGAATTTGAGAGTTGAAAAGGACCTCATGTATCATCCATTCCAAGCTGTACCCAAAAGGAATCCTTATTAGGACATACCTAACAAGTGGTCATCTAGCTACTGCTTAAAGACCTCCAGTGAGAGGAGAGCCCACCATCTTGAGGCAGCCTCTTCCACTTTGGGACTGCTTTAGTTGTTGGAAAAGTTTTCCTGACATCGAGCCTAAATCTGCTTCATTAGAATTTTCTTTCATTGCAATTAATTCTGTCATCTGGGGCCACTGAGTCAGCGGCACTGAAATATTTCTGTAACTTTTAGTCTTAGCAAGTCATGTGGGACATTGAGTGGTAACATGACTTGCCTCTTGGCACACAGCTAGACTGGCTCTCCAGCTTCTACAACAATGCTACCTCTCAATAAAATACTATAAATCTCAAATTCAGCTGTTCTCTTATTTAGAAATGCATTTTTTTAATAATAATAATCACTAACATTAAATAGAGCTTACTGTGTGCTTTTGAACAAACAGTTTGATACAATGAAAGGACAACTGACCTAGGAAATGAGAAGAAATGGTTACTACATCCTGCTCTATTACTGACTGACTTTGTGACCTTGGTCAGGTCTCAGCCACAGATTGCTCATCTGCAAAATTGAGAGTGGGGAACTAGATGGTTACTAAATTTTCATGGATCTCTTGGAAATGTTATTATGGACTACATTTTTCTATTTAATTTTAAAAGCTTGAGTGTTGGACAAAGATTGCTCAGTAGGAATACCAAGAGGTAAATGAATATTCACAGTCTGAAAGCTGATCTCTCTCCCTTTTTCTGCTACTGCTGCTATGGCAGTGGAAGGGAACCATTCAAGACTAAAAGCAGTTTTGGATTTTTATATGTTTCATGAGATTTCCATAGGCAGTATTCTTTTTTAAAAAAATATTCATTTTATGTTGAATTCCAAATTTTCTTCTTCTGCCAGCCTCTTCCCCACCCTTTGGGAAAGTTAGCAGTGATACCCATTATACATGTTAAATCACACAAAACTTTTTCATATTAGCCACATGCAAAAAAAAGCAAGACAAAGAAAGAAAGTGGAAAAAATAACTTTCATTCTGCACTCTGAGTTCATCACTTTTCTCTGGAACTGGATAGCATTTTTCATTGAGTCCTCTAGAATTGTCTTGGCACATTGTGTCGAGCAGAGTAGCTAAGTCTTTCACAGTTAATTACCATTACAATGTTGCCATTACTGTATAAAATGTCCTCCTGGTTCTTCTCACTTCACTTTGCATCAGTTCATGCAAATCTTCCCAAATTTTTCTGAAACCATCCCCTTTTTCATTCCCTATAACACAGAAATATTCCATCACAATCACATACCACAGCTTGTTCAGCCATTCCCCAGTTAATAGCCATCCCCTCAATTTCCAATTCTTTGCCACCACAAAAAGAGCTACTTTAAGTATTTTTGTATGTTTAGGTCCTTTTCCTTTTTTCTTTGAGATACAGACCTAGTAGTATTATTGCTGGATTAAAGGGTATGCACAATCTTATACATGGGCAGTGTTATGGTGATCATTCTCTCTGTACTTGGCTAAACTCAACCTTTGACTGCGGATATCATACAGTCTTTCTATTAGGACCTATCAAGGTTTGAATTGTGTTGGTCTAGCCTTTGAGAATCCAGAGTCCTCTCCAGACCACAGTGAGGCATCCAAATAGCACTTCTGTGGAAGTCAAAATGACATTATCAAGGATCTGCCTATGGAGGGGGAAAAAGTTGACTGGTCACTTATCTCAGGTGAGGAATAACAGATTAAGAGTTTGAGTATCCCCTTTATATGCATTTTTTTTAATTAGGGAAAGATTGCCAGTGTTTTGAGTGGTTGCTATATGGAGGTTTTCTTGGATATATTCAGAGTTGGAAGGGATATTAGAGGTCATGTAGTCCAGTCCACCTATTTCACAGATGGCAAAACTGAAGTCCAGAGAGGTTAAGGGACTTGCCCTTGGGTCACAAGAGCACTCTTGACATGAGTGACTCCATCTTGAATCTTTAATGAGTATTAACTCATTAACCCAAGGTTACAACGATAGTGTCAGACCTAGAGTAGTGACCAGAACCACACAAGATAAGAGGGCAGAACAAAAGTAACAAAGGCACAAGAAAACTAGGGAGATAATAAAAGTGCACCTAGCTGCCCAGAAAATGTTCATATTACCAAGCTCAGGAGAACCTCCTCCTAGGATCCTGAAAGAACTATGAGTTGTTACTACTGAGAGAAGAGAATGGAGGAGCACAAACTTCACCGAAGGCAGGAAAATGGAGCTTGGAGGAGTGTCTAGGAAAAGAAATAACAACAAAATACTAGCAAGCTTTTTTTGACTACTGAACTGATACATCAGTGAATGCTGTACTTAGCTTTCCTAAGCTAGCACTGCCCCTGCCCCAGTCTTCTTTACCCCTTATATATTCCTCCTTCCCCATACTCTGTGATCTGCTTACACTGGCCTCTTTGCTATTCCTCAGAAGGACAGTCCATCTCTTAACTCTGGCCATTTTTGCTGACTGTCCTCCATGCCTGGAATGTTCTCTCCCTTCTCACTTCTGCCTCCAGGCACCCCTTACTTCCCACAAGGCCCAGCTAAAATCTCACCTCCTACAAGAAATTTTACCCAGTCCCCCTTAATTCTAGTACCTTCCCTCTGTTGATTATCTCCAATTTATCGTGTCCATAGCTTGTTTGTACATAGTTGTTTACGTGTTGTTTCTCCTAGTAAGTTGTGAACTCTTGAGAAAAGAGACTTTTACCTTTCTTTGTAGCACTTGGTACAGTGTCTGGCACATGGTAGGCACTTAATAAATGCTTACCAGCTGACTGCTGATTTTATTAAAGCATGTGATGGGTTTTTGTCCTTTTCTTGGGGTCAGAATGGAACAACATAGGCTGGATACTATTGGCACTTGGTGGAGTCAGATGGCCAAATGGCCAACAAGCCATTCTCAGGAGTATCAGGAAATCCAGAGTGGGAAAAGTATCTGGGCAGGGAAAATGGTGACTACTGTCAAATGTCACACGGTGATCCAGCAAGAGGAAGGCTGAGAAAAGGCCATCAGATGTGACCATTAAGAGATCACTGAGGACTTTGGAGAAAGCATTTTTAGTTGGGGGACAAAATTGGAAACCAGATGGCAAAGGGTTGAGGACAGAAAGGAGAAGAAATGGAAGAAGCAAATGTAGGTAACATTTTCCAGAAGTTTGGCTGAGAAATGGAGAAACCTAGGATGACAGCTTGAGGGAATGGCAGTGGATAGTGAAGGTTTTTAAGGCTAGAGGAGACAGGTATATGTGAAGACAAGGGAAGGTACCTGTTGATAGGGAGAACCTGTTAATAGAGAAAAAAGCTGGGGTGAACGAGGAGGTACTTGATGGAGAAGATAGGAGGGAATGGAATCAACTGCACATGTAGAGAAGGAAAAGCTCAGTATGATGAGGCATCAGCAGCCAAGTAAAATGATGTCATCTTCATCTGCATTCAGAGGCATTGTTTCCAGAAATAAGGAGCTGGGCCTGCTGGTCAGCGCCCTGGCCAGATCACAGATCAAATGTGGCACACAGTTTGGGATATCACATGTTAGGAAGGATGTGGATAAGCTAGTGGGCATCCAGATGAGGCTTACCAGGCTGGGGAAGGGCCTGGAGTCCATGATGGATAAGGATTGGCTGAAGAAACTGGACTTTTATCCTGAGGAAGCAGAGACTTGCGAGAGTTGGGGAAGGGGATCCTGATACATGAAGACAGCTATTTGAAGGGCTGTCCTATGAAAGAGGGATTAGGCTTACCAGTGATGAGATTCTCCATCCTTTGAGATAGCAGCTGCTGTGTGCCAGGAGGAAGGTCCTGGAAGCCAGTAAACAACAAGAAGCATTCATTAAGCATTTACCCCATAGCAGGCAATGTGCTCTCCAGCATGGTAGAAACCACCAGAGTTGGTGCTTCCCTGGTGTAGTCTTCTAGAAATCTTCTAGATCACCTGTTTGCTGTGATAAGCCATCACAGCAGGACTCCAATGAAGGATCACGTACTCTTTGTTACAGCCAAGTTGAACTACTTTCTAACCCCAAGTGCTCAGTGCACTTGTCAAAATCCCTCTGGTCCTTCAGGGCCCAGATCTGGTGCTTTGCCTTCCCTGAAGCCTTCGTGGGTCTCTCGAGTTGAATGTGATTTTTCCCTCTTCAAGACTCTCCAAAACAGTTTTTTTTCCTGGATGTCTCTCTTGAACCTATTACACTCTCCCTTGTATTAGTTGTGTGTGTGTGTGTGTGTATGTGTGTGTGTATGTACGTACATGTTTTTGATTTTATTAGATTGTAAACTCTAAGTGCAAATTATATAACTCTCTTTGTATCCCAAGGCTCAGAGCAATACGTTTGCACGTTGCAGATGCTTCATAAATGTTTGTTAAATTGCTTTTTAATTGATTTGATATAGAATTGATGCTTTAAGAGTGAAATCTCCAGCCACTTAGAAATGTATTTCATGTTTTAGGGATGTCTTTTGTTTTAACATAGGCCTTTCTGAAAATAACCCACATGCCCCAACCCCCATTAGAATACCCTACTCATTGCTTCTAAACCAAAATACAAGCTCCTCAGCTTGGCATTTAAAGCTCATCCCAGTTGCTTCCATCTTATCTTCACAGACTTACTTACCAATGTCCCCTTGAACACACTCACCAATGGCAAAACTGGCTTATAAGGTATTGCCCAAGCTCAGTCTGCTGCCTCTTGTCTCTGTGCCTTAATCAGTAGAGCATCTCTTGAATAGGGGAGTATGTCCTTAGAGAGTTTCACCATCACTAGGAAAGCTTTCCCACCCCCACAAATTATACAGGATATTAATTTGACAATAGCAAACTCCTTTGAACATGTATCTCCTTGTTTAATATTTTTGCTTGGTTTAAGTATTCACAAAGTTAAATGATTGCATAGTTTTCTATTCACATTTTTCATCAAGTCTTGCATGATCACAATGCAAGTATGAATGATGAATGCCATTTAATGTATCAGCCGCATGTCGCACAGTGCCCAACAAATAGTAGGTACTTAGTGAATACTTGTTGATTCTTTGAGAGCCTTCAAGGCTTTATTTTGTTGTCTCTAATTAAATGATTATAAGTATCAAATTTAATTACCTTACTGGAGGAAGACAGAGGTATTTTCTTCCACTACAGTTCTCTCTACTGTCTGAAGATTGTACAGGGTGAGCCTGGGTTCTTAAAGACTGTGCTACAGAGCATGAGCTCTAGCAAGTCCAGCCAAGTTTGGAAGGCTTAACGTGTGGGTATTTTGGTAATTAAGGTGGGACTTTTTTTTTTAATACCGGTTTCTCTTTTAGAATGCTAAAGTGCCTTTGATTAAGTCTAGCTAGGTGCAAAGGCCCAGACCCACACCCTTTTGCTAACTAGGTATGAAGCCCCAGGCCCCACACCCTTTTGCTGATTAGGTGTGGAGCCTTCAGGCCCTAAGAAAGGTATATAAACTCAGAGGTTAGCGTTTTGTTTGGGGCTCTCACTCACTAGAAGGGTGTCCTGTGATTTAACTAGCTGAGACTCCGGGTAGCCGATGTTAAAGAGCACCCTGGCTTTGAAAAAACCCAGATGTTGGTGCTTCTCTGGTAACTATGAATTTAATGTTTTGGTCAGACTTACTTGTGTTTATTTGCTCTGTTTATATTATGTATACTTGGAATTTCTGTTTGTATTTGCTCTGAAGTTCAGGGTGCTGGCTTTTCCCCCCCTGAACTAAGTGAATGATATGTGTATATTTAATTAAACTGAGATTATTAACCCCTTAAATTTGCTTTCCTGAGAAAAGCAGATCAAAGAATCTGTGCTGGCAGCCCTTCTGTGTGCTGGTGTTATTGGCCTTAAACAGCCACAGCAGCTGCTAGCAACATTGTTGTTACAGGCTCTGGGCAGCAAACCTTGTATCTTCATGACATCAAAAGGACACACTAGCCAAGTTCAGAGCCTTGGGTCACAGCAAGGGCTACAGGGGTTAAGATCTGCATCAGTGGAAGAAGGGGCCACAGTAAGGAAGTTACACATTTTTTGAAAATTTTAAGAGTTCTCTTTTAAGAAGTTATATATGTGTATGCTTTTTAAAAATTACATTATTTTCCTCATCATCTGTATTCAAGAAAGCCCAGAAAATTATATTTGAATTCAAGGATGGCTTTTATAAAATATCTCTAGTTGGAGGAATATTATATTACCTATTTATTAATGGAATTTCTCCAGTCATCAAAACCCTGTTGCTAACATAAGTGCTTGACTACTAAGCATGAGCAATTCATCTCCCAAAGTTCAACATGAAATTACATATTCGATTTATGTTTTCTTTGGCAGAAACTCTTTATAAATGTGAGTTGGCATCGCTTTTTGAAATGAGTTATTATTTTTTCATGTTGTCTTCCATTTCAAATTATTTTCTTCAGGGCATTGATGAAATGCTTGAATTTATAAATTTTTTATCCTGGCATTCCAAAGGGTATTAAAAATCTTTCTGATATTGTTTTCTTATATATTCTTTCATATTTCATTTAGTAGAATGCAGTATCTTATGATTGTAGGCAGTGGCTTTGTTATATTCTAGATAATATCTATTATATTTTTCACACCAATGTTAATATTAAATTATGTTTAAAACTTTGAATCCTAAAAAGTATCTATCTGGTCTCTTCACATTTTATACCAATCTAATTTTTCCCATATTAAAAAATTTCTTATTAGGGTCATGTATTGAAAAAAAAATAATCTTTTCTTGGCTTCTTTTGTACCATGGGAGGAGGGAGGAGGCAAAGCAGAAGTACTGCAAAAGTCAATTAAATTTAACTTAGTGGATTAACGTTTTACAAAACTAAGTAATGTGAATATCTGTGAGGCTCTTTACACCTGGACTTCATAGTTAGGCATTATTAGCATGGCTAGAAGTATTATTTTGGGGGGGAGCACTAGCAAATTAGTACTGTTAGATCTTGTGATTTTGCTTCCTAGCAGGTTAATTAACTGGTCTTGGAATATAGGTGTTCTTTTTAATCCCACTAGATTTGAATTGTACATTGCTTTTCCATTTCACCAAATGGCCATAGCCTGATATTAACCCTGAAGCATACCAGTGACATAATGAATGATGTGATAAACATTGAGTGGTGATTCGTATGGCTTCTAGTCTCATGTATAAGGGGTCTGCTCTCAACCATGGATTCTCTACACATTGGAAACCTGGGTTATATGCCATTCCCTAGACCATTTAGGAGGCTGAGTCCAAAGTGAAGCGTCTTATAAGGAAGCTTCCATTACCTGGAAGGCACCTAAAAGGATTCCTCTACCCTCCTACCCCTAATCTGCTCTCTACACAGCTGCCAAAGTGATTATTCTTTTTTTTTCTTTTAAATAATATTTTATTTTTTCCAGTTACATATACAATTTTTAACATTCATTTTTTAAATAAAGTTTTGAATTCCAAATTTTCACCCTCTCTCCCTACTCTCCCTCCTCCCTAAAACAATAAGCAATTTAATACAGATTATATATGTGCAATCATGTAAAATATTTCCATATTATGTTGTGAAAGAAGAAACAACAAAAGGAAAACTATGAAATCAATAAAGAAAGCAAAAGTAGTATGCTTCCATCTGCACTCAGAGTTCATCAGTTCTTTCTCTGGATGTGGATAGCATTTTCCATCATGAATCCTTTGGAATCGTCTTGGATCATTGAATTGCTAACAAGTGCTAAGTCCAGTCATAGCTGGTCGTCACACAGTGTTGTTGATACTATGTACAGTGTTCTCCGGGTTCTGCTCACTTCAAAATGATCATTCATAAGTTCTAAAAGTGAGTGATACCACCCCCTGGGGGGTGCTGGAACAATGGGGGGGGGAGGGGAGCAGAAGTATTCTCAAGTGCAATTGGGGTGAGGGAGGCATTGAATAAAAATAAGAGGGCAGTGGAAGCATAAGGAAAGAAAAGAGAAGAAAATTTTGAAAAACTGTTCATACATGTTTCATCTGTTGTGTAACAGAGTTAAAGTCGTAGTGATTACATTATTTTCCAGATAAACACACAAAATGCAAGTTATAACCAATCAGTGGTCAAGTCTGCTGACAGGTCTTAAGAAGCAAGTGTTGGCAGGCAAGCACGTTGCACATTGTCTGGAAGTCCAGCATGCATTGGCAGGAACATATGTGTGTAATGACTTGTTTACAATATATTATACAGTTACATGATACAGTATTGCATCATCAGAATTTCAATGCAGGGAAAAAAACAAATTTACAATAAAATATTAAATTTAAGAAGCATCTTTTTTCAAAAATGTATTTTATATTTTTTTAAATGATGCAAATTTTTTTAAGCTGTTAAAGTAGATTTACAGGGGGGTGCTGAGTAATTTTTTTTTTTGAAAAGAGGGTGATAGGCCAAATAAGTTTGGGAACTGCTGTTCTAAACCATAGGTCTGAATATGCCCACACCTCTGTTTAAAGCTCTAGGAGCCCCCATTTAAGATAAAATATAAATTCCTCTGGTATATAAAACCCTTCACAACCTGGCTCCAACTTACCATTCTAGGCTTATTAAAATCTTTCTGATGGGCTATATTCTAGCCAAATTGGCTTTGCACATTCATGACTATATCTCTTGTCTGTGAGCATAGGCCCCACCCCCCGCCTCTGCCTGGAATGCATTCCCTCCACACCTGCCTCTTAGAATCCATAGCCGCCTCCAAAGCTATGTTTAAATACCAACCTCTAAATGAAACCTTTCCTCATTCGTCCTGTTGATCACTAATGCCTCCCTGGAACAACTGTGTGTATACTATATTTTGTATATATATACCCATATGTTTACTCAGGCATGCACCTGTTGTTTCTCTCATATAATAATAAACTTTTTGAGGGTAGAGACTTTGTTTTGCATCAGTACCTAGCACATAGTACGTCCTTAACAAATGCTTGTTGATTGATCTGTAATACTCTAAAAAACTTCTGTCACGTCTAAGGCTTTCTGCAGATGTTTGTGCGTGGGTGAGCTGCTTGGGAGGTCCCAGGAGCAACTCTTGCTGTGTACCAGTACAGATGTGGGGCAGGATCCCAAAGCTTCAGTTTACTTCAGAGTCACACACACAAAAGGCTATATTCTGGTCTCATGGTGCAACAATTTGATGGAGTACTACTTGTTTCTTATACTAGTATTGTAACATCTGTTTTAAAAAGCTACACTAGGACTTTCTGCTGTTCCACAAAGAACACAAGGATATCTAGAATCCCTTAACTGAAATATGACTTATCTTACACCCATAACACGAAGAATATTGCCCGATTCCCAAAGGCTAAAACTAAGAGCAGTGGGTGCTTATTACAAAGAACCAAGTTTAAATTTGATGTAAGGAAATTTTCCTAACAAAAGTGGCATGAACTGTCTCAAAAATCATGGTCTGAAGAAGGAGCCTGGAGGTCTTCAGTTAAAAGGCTGATCATTTGTTGAGTACGAATCTCCTTCCAACTGAAATACTAGGTGACACAGTGGATAAAGCATTGGACCAGGAGTCAGGAAGACCTGGGTTCAAATGTGACCTTAGATATTTATTGGCTGTGTGCCTCTGGGCAAGTCATTTAAGCCTGTTTACCTCAGTTTCCTCATCTGCAAAATGAGCTGGAGAAGGAAATGACAAACCACTCCAGTATCTTTCTTGAGAAAACCCCAAATGGGGTCCTGAAGTTGGATACGACTGAAACAACTCAACAGTAGAATTCAGCCAGCCAGCTTTTATTGTGTAGCTTGCCACAACTTTCATATTGCCCCCATATTCCATCTATCATGAGTCTCGCCAGCAACCATATCAAAAGAACTTTTCCATCATTATTTTTGTCCATTATCTTATTTTCCTTTCTTAATTTAGTAATCTACACTTTGACTTTCTGATAGTAAAAGAAGGAAGTAACTGGAGATCTCTCTTCTAGTTAGCCACATAGAAAGGCTATCAATTCTTGATATATGGTAACAGAAAGGTTACTCTGTGTGAGATATCAATCATGATTTCTCATCAAACATTTTACCAGAGGAATTTTAGAATTGAATTGATAATATTACTTCCTCTACATCTTCCTGTTGTGTTCATATTATTACACTCTCATTAGATGATGATTGAGAGGCAATGTAGACTAATAGAAAGCACATTAGATTTGGAGTCAAGAGGACTTGGGTTTGAATCTTGGCTCTGCTACTTGTGTGATACTGAATGAACTCTTTATTGCTCTGAGCTCCTCATTTGTAAAGTAAAGAAGTTGGATTAGACCTCATGAGAGCTCTTCCATTTGTAAATCCTGTGGATCTAAATCTAATGGACAGAAAGGAACAGTGTAAGAACGGGGTGCAGGGGGGACAAAAGAACTTCTTAGATTATTTACTGTTATTTTCTTGCCATAAATCCATTAGTGCTTTTCTTTGACTGTACACTATATTTTG
The DNA here is from genome assembly GCF_011100635.1 of Trichosurus vulpecula. NCBI lineage: Eukaryota > Metazoa > Chordata > Mammalia > Diprotodontia > Phalangeridae > Trichosurus > Trichosurus vulpecula. The sequence continues at coordinate 219,230,144 of NC_050577.1, read as the reverse complement.
AAAGTTTATATGCTATTGTAATTGTTTACCTGTTGTTTTTAAGCCAACTTTTTTTTTAAGTCAGTTATACTTAAGAACCATGGTTGCAAAGGCCCTATGATGAAACATGGTAGCCACCTAGGACCAGATGACAGACTCAGGTTAGAGATTGAGACATATATTTTTTGGAGATCATCAGTGCTGGAATAAATTTTAATTCATTATGTTTATTTTAGGTGGATTTGTTTTTCAGTAAAAGTAGGAGGAAAACAGATTTTTGTTCAATGAAAAAAAAAAATATTTTTTTAAAACTTAGTCATTAGATGTGCTTCCTCTCTCACTCCACTTAGTTAATAATACTGGGTGGTGCCATAGGATAGAGTACATGAAAGTCCAAAAAATTAAGTTGCTAGCCAAAAATGTTATGAAACCACCTGCTGCTATTGACAATAGAAGTGTTTAAAGAGCTTTGAAATAGCATGGTCAGGACATGAAGTAATCCTCTGAAAGCTTTTTTTTTTTTAAGTACCTTTGCATAGTCCCTTCTTATGTAGTCATTTAGTATACCATTATAGAAATTAGGGCTTAATATTTCACAAAAGAGCTGTTTCTGGTACTGTCAGGAAAATGCTTTGTAATTTTATAGGTACAGTTTCTCTGATTTAGTTACTGTGTTGTCAGTAATTCTGGAGAATTGAGTGAAAACCGTCAAGAAGAGGGAAAAACTTTTGTGGACCCAAAAAAGAATATGACCAGGAGGCAGTGAATTTATTATCTTGGACATTTGGGCAACGTAGGACTTCGCTCACTGTGAATGTTACATTTTATTTTCTTAATGTGCAGACTTTTACTTAGACCAGATATTATGGTCCCTTCTAGTTAGATCTGTGATCCCATGATTAAGTTTTTATTGGCTGAGAAGAATTACAGAGGTCTTTAATTATAGAATTCATGGATCATAACCAGCAGAGACCTTTGCAAGCTATCTAATTTCATTTTACATATGAGGAGACTGAGGCGCAGAGACATTAAGTGCCATTCTCAAGAAGGACCTGGGAATTAGCAGAGCTAGGCTTTGAATCCAAGTCCTCTGATTCCAAGTCCTCTGGAATTTGTTTTTTAATAAATTTATTTTTTTTATTTTTAGTTTACAGAACTCAGTTCCAAATTGGGTTCTAAATTTTCTCCCCTTCCCTCTCCTCCCCCTCCCCCTCAAAACAGCATGTAATCCAGTGTAGGTTCTACATATACCTTCACATTGAACTTATTTACATAACAGTCCAGTTGTAAAGAAGAATTATAACCAGTAGAATGAATCATAAGAAAGAAGAAATGAAACCAAAAAAGAAGGAAAAAAATAAAAGAGAGCAAATAGTTTAGCTCAATCTGCATTCAGACTCCATAATTCTTTCTCTGGATGTGCATAGCTTTTTCCATCATGAGTCTTTTGGAACTGCCTTTGAACCTTGCATTGCTGAAAAGAGCCAAGTCTATCAAAGTTAGTCCTTACAGATACCGTGTGTCTGTAGTCGTGTATAATGATCTCCTAGTTCTGCTCCCCTCACTCAGCATCAGTTCATATAGTCTTTCCAAGTTATAATGAAGACCATCTGCTCCTCGTTTCTTATAGCACAATAGTATTCCATTACGTTTGTATACCACAATTTGTTTAGCCATTCCTCAATTGATGAACATCCCCTTGATTTCCAATTCTTTGCCACCACAAAAAGAGCTGCTATAAATATTTTTGTACATCCAGGTCTATTTCCCGCTTGGGTGATCTCTGTAGGATACTGCCCTAGAAGTGGTATTGCTGAGTTAAAAGGTATGCACATTTTTTTATTATTTTTTTTTTGCAATTCTTTTATTTATTTAATATTTTTAGTTTTCAGCATTGATCTTCACAGGAGTTTGAATTACAAATTTTCTCCCCATTTCTACCCTCCCCCCACACCAAGATGGCATATATTCTGATTGCCTCGATCCCCAGTCAGCCCTCCCTTCTGTCACCCCACTCCCCCCATCCCCTTTTCCCTTACTTTCTTGTAGGGCAAGGTAGATTTCTATGCCCCATTGCCTGTATATCTTATTTCCTAGTTACATGCAAAAACTTTTTTTTTGAACATCTGCTTTTAAAACTTTGAGTTCCAAATTCTTTCCCCTCTTCCCTCCCCACCTACCCTCCCTAAGAAGGCAAGCAATTGAACATAGGCCACATGTGTATCATTATGTAAAACCCTTCCACAATACTCATGTTGTGAAAGACTAACTATATTTTGCTCCTTCCTATCCTATCCCCCTTTGTTCAGTTTTCTCCCTTGACCCTGTCCTTTTTCAAAAGGGTTTGCTTTTGATTACCTTCTCCCCCTATCTGCCCTCACTTCTATAGTCCCCCCTTTTTTATCACCTTCCTCCTTCTTTCCTGTGGGATAAGATACCCAATTGAGTGTGTATGTTATTCCCTCCTCAAGCCAAATCTGATGAGAGCAAGATTCACTCATTCCCCCTCACCTACCCCCTCTTCCCTTCCTACAGAACTGCTTTTTCTTGCCACTTTTATATGAGATAATTTACCCCATTCTATCTCTCCCTTTCTCCCTCTCTCAATATATTCCTCTCTCATCCCTTAATTTGATTTTTTCTGGTATTTCGTGGGTTCTGCGGTTCTACAATTTGTTCAGAGCCATTTTTTATAGGTGTTTGGAGGGACCTGGGGGAGAGCTTTAGGCATGTCCCTGCTTTCTAGCCGCCATCTTGGCTCCACCCCCTGGTATGCACATTTTTATAGCCCTTTGCTTTCCAGAATGGCTGGATCAGTTCACAACTCCACCAACAATGTAACAATGTTCCAATTTTCCCACCTCCTCTCCAGCATTTATCTTTTTCCTGTTTTGTCATGTTAGCCAATCTGACAGGAGAGATTGGTACCTACGAGTTGTTTTGATTTGCATTTCTTTAATCAATAGTGATTTAGAGCATTTTTTCATGTGACTATAGATATCTTTAATTTCTTCTTCTGAAAACTGCCTGTTCATATCCTTTGACCATTCCTCAACTGGGGAATGACTTGTATTCCTATAAATTTGGCTCAGTTCTTGTAGCCAGAGTGGCCTTTGTTTTCTTTGAGTGACTCAGTTTATCTCATTGAGCATTGCTGGGCCATGCCTGGGAGCAGAGAACTGGCTGTGTGACCTCTCCCGGGGTAGGAAGCCCAGAAACTTCATCTGGCTTCTGTTTTACATATACCTTAGTTCCCAACTTTATTCTATCAATGGAGCAAGACCCTTTTGCTCCTGTTTCAAAACTCCATGTACAATATAATCTCAGGACATTGGCCCTTTCAGCACAGTCCTCCAGGGCCAGGCTTATCAGCTTAAGCCGTGGAAGGAAGGGATTATCTCCTGCTCTAGGCCCCTGGGAAACCTCTCCCAGCACTTTCACCCGCCTGTTTTCCTTGCTCCTGAGGCTCCACAGAACCATAGCCACCTCAAGTACAAAGAGCAGTCCAAAAACAGGTAAACATTCAACCAACCCAGCACCCCAAAACGCCATGCTCTCTTGTTAAAGCCAGACCCTGCCGACACTGTGCCATATGTTTTAACAACCCAGCTAGCTGCTTCTGTGGGGGCGTAAGATCCTCCCCACAGCCAGCCCCCAGGAGGCTGCCAGGACGCTGGGAAAGCACAGGTTCTTTTTATCTGCTTAAACAAGGAAAGCATGGTGAAGGGGTTGACAAGCTTACTTTAATCCAACATTCAGTTAGCATACAGACAACATTCATTTAGTTCAGGGGAAAAAACGCCAGCATTCAGTTAGCATTCAGTTAGTTCAGGGGAGCAAAGACACAAGCATCAAGAGACAGACCAAATACAATTTCATTCACGTACTTCAGGGGAAAAAACCAGCACCCTGAGGTTCAGAACATTCATTTAGTTCGGGGGAAAAGAACCAGAACCCCGAACCTCAAAACCAAAATACAAACAAATTACAAATATCAGCAGACAGACCCGATACAATTCATAGTTACCAACATCTGGGCTTGGCCCAAGAGCAAGGGCTGGCCCAGAGTCACACTCCCCACTGCTCCCACGCCAACCGGAAAAGGAAAAAGGGCTCTTCAAGCTGTCGTCTCCTCTCTTATAGTTTTTGACATCATCAAGTGCCACCTGAACGACCAGGGCTGATTGGTTCTTGAGTTGGCCCCTTCCTCTAGCGTAGACTAGGTTAACACCCAATAGGGCCTGGCTCTGGAGTCAACACCTCCCCTCAGCCAGCCCCATGACTCATCACACAGGAAGTTCTCTGTTCCCAGGCATGGGTTTCTGGGCTTCCTGCCCCGGAAGAGGTCACACAGCTAGTTCTCTGCTCCCAGGCATGGCCCAGCAATGCTCAATGAGATAAACTGAGTCACTCAAAGAAAACAAAGGCCACTCTGGCTACAGTTCTCTGTATATTTTAGATAGGAGGCCTTTCCCAGTTTTCTGCTTCCCTCCTTATCTTTGTTGCATTGGCTTTGTTTGTACAAAAACTTTTCAATTTAACATAATCAAAATTATCCATTTTACATTTTGTAAGGCTCTCTCTCTTATTGGGTCATGAGTTCTTCCCTTCTCCGTAAATCTGAGAGGTAAACTATTCCTTGCTCTCCTAAATTGCTTATGATATCAGCCTTTATTCCTAAATCATGAACTCATTTTGACTTTATTTTGGTATACAGTGTAAGATAATTGGTCTATGCCCGGTTTCTGCCATACTGTTTTCCAATTTTCCCAGCAGTTTTTGTGAAATAGTGAATTCTTAACCCAGAAGCTGTATTCTTTGCATTTATCAAAGAGGAGATTGCTATAGTCATTGACTACTGCATCTCATGTACCTAACCTATTCCATTGATCCACCACTCTGTCTCTTAGCCACTTCCAAGTAGTTTTGATGACTGCTGCTTTATAATACAGTTTAATATCTGGTATGGCTAGGCCACCTTCCTTAACATTTCTTTTCTTTTTTGCTTTTGTTTTTGAACATCTATTTTTTCAAACTTTGAATTCCAAATTCTCTCCCCTCTTCCCTTCCCACCCAACCTCCCTAAGAAGTCAAGCAATTCGACATAGGCTACATGCGTATCATTATGTATAACCCTTCCACAATATTCATGTTGTGAAAGACTAACTACATTTTGCTTCTTCCTAACCTATCCCCCTTTATTGAATTTTCTCCCTTGACCCTGTCCCTTTTCAAAAGTGTTTGTTTTTGATTACCTCCCCCCCCATCTGCCCTCCCTTCTATCATCCCCTCTTTTTTATCTTCTTCCTCCTTCTTTCCTGTGGGGTAAGATACCCAGTTGAGTATGTATGGTATTCCCTCTTCAGGTCAAATCTGATGAGGGCAAGATTCACTCATTCCCCCTCACCTGCCTTCTCTTCTCTTCCTACAGAACTGCTTTTTCTTGCCACTTTCATGCGAGATATTTTACCCCATTCTATCTCTCCCTATCTCCCTCTCTCAATATATTCCTCTCTCATCCCTTATTCATAATTCAACTCACTCTGTGCCCGCTCTCTCTCTCTCTCTCTCTATATATATATATATATACACATATATATATATACACATACATATATACATACATACACACTCATATATACATAAACATACATACATACATATATATATATATATATATACACACACACACATGCATATTCCCTTCAGCTACCCTAAAACTGAGGTCTCATGAATCATACACATCAACTTTCCATGTAGGAATGTAAACAAAACAGTTCAACTTTAGTAAGTCCCTTGCAATTTCTTTTTCTTGTTCTTTTTCTTGATTACCTTTTCATGCTTCTCTTGATTCTTGTGTTTGAAAGTCAAATTTTCTATTCAGCTCTGGTCTTTTCACTGAGAAAGCTTGAAAGTCCTCTATTTTATTGAAAGTCCATATTTTGCCTTGGAGCATGATACTCAGTTTTAGCTCGGTAGGTGATTCTTGGTTTTAATCCTAGCTCCACTGACCTCCGAAATATCATATTCCAAGCCCTTCGATCTCTTAATGTAGAAGCTGCTAGATCTTTGGTTATTCTGATTGTGTTTCCACAGTACTCAAATTGTTTCTTTCTGGCTGCTTGCAGTATTTTCTCCTTGAGCAGGAAACTCTGGAATTTGGCGACAATATTCCTAGGAGATTTCTTTTTGGGATCTATTTGAGGAGGTGATCGGTGGATTCTTTCAATTTCTATCTTGCCCTCTGGCTCTAGAAAATCAGGGCAGTTCTCCTTGATAATTTCTTGAAAGATGATATCTAGGCTTTTTTTTTGATCATGACTTTCAGGTAGTCCAATAATTTTTAAATTATCTCTCCTGGATCTATTTTCCAGGTCAGTGGTTTTTCTAATGAGATATTTCACATTGTCTTACATTTTTTCATTCCTTTGGTTCTGTTTTATAATATCTTGATTTCTCATCAAGTCACTAGCTTCCTCTTGCTCCAGTCTAATTTTTAAGGTAGTATTTTCTTCAGTGGTCTTTTGGGCCTCCTTTTCCATTTGGCTAATTCTGCCTTTCAAGGCATTCCTCTCCTCATTGGCCTTTTGGAGCTCTTTTGCCATTTGAGTTAGTCTATTTTTTAAGGTGTTGTTTTCTTCAGTATATTTTTCAGTGTTTTTTGGGGTCTCCTTTAGCCAGTCATTGACTTGTTTTTCATGGTTTTCTCGCATCCTTCTCATTTCTCTTCCCAATTTTTCCTCTACTTCTCTAACTTGCTTTTCCAGATCCTTTTTGAGCTCTTCCATGGCCTGAGATCAGTTCATGTTTTTCTCGGAGGCTTTTGTTGTAGGCTCTTTGACTTTGTTGACTTCTTCTGTCTGTATGTTTTGGTCTTCCTTGTCACCAAAGAAGGATTCCAAAGTCTGAGACTGAATCTGGGTGTGTTTTCGCTGCCTGGCCATGTTCCTAGTCAACTTACTTGACCCTTGAGTTTTTCAGTGGGGTATGACTGCTTGTAGACTAAAGAGTTCTATGTTCCAAGCTTGGGGGGATGCGCCAGCTCTGCCACACCAGCACTCCTCCTTCCCCAAGAACCCCCAACGTGGACTGGACTTAGATCTTCAGCAGGCTGTGATCCGCCACTTAATTCCTCCCACCAGGTAGGCCTGGGGCCAGAAGCAACTGCAGCTGTAGTTCTGTAGCTGCCCCACCTCCGCTGCCCCCGGGGTGGTGGCTAAACCCCAAACTCTGTCCCTGTCCCCAGCAGCTTTTCCCACTAACCTTCTCTGTTGTCTTTGGTGTTTGTGGGTTGAGAAGTCTGGTAACTGCTGCAGCTCACTGATTCAGGGCGCTAGGGCATGCTCTGCCCAGCTCCTGGTCTGGTTGGTCCGCGACACCCATGCAGGGCTCAGCTCGGCTCCCCTCCGCTCCTGGCTCCGTGCGGAATAGACCTTACCCAGAGATTCTAGACCGTTTTTCCTCCAAATGAATTTTTTCATTATTTTTGTAGAATTCTATAAAATAACTCTTTGATAATTTGATATGGCACTAAATCAGCCTTTCTATAAGGTAGTGTAGAATCTTAAAGTTAAGGCGTCAACCTGGAGGTCAGCCTGAAGCTCAGGAATTGGAAAGAGATGTAAGACCTGAAAGCTCTTTGATGTGAGACTTGTAAGAAAAAGAAACAGTTTAAAATTTGGCCATGGTTAAGGTCTCACCTCCTAGGTACTTCTAACTATATATAATTTCCTAACTATATGTGATTTCCTATATAACTCTATTAGAGACCTGCCTTTGTAGGAGTTCCTTGTCTGGGAAATCCCTATAAAATGAAATCATAGGTACAGTTCCTGGCCCTGTAAAAGGCTTCTTTAAATGTTGCCTTCTCTGTGGTCCTGGTGGACTGACCATCCTGCTGTTCCTCACACAGGATATTCTATGACAGTCCCACCTCGAAGCCTTTACATGGGCTGTCTCCCATAGCTTCCATGCACTCCTTTGTTCACCTCAGCCTCTGTTTCCTTCAAAAGTCAGTGTAAATTTCACCTTGTACATAAAATTCCTACCTAATCACTCCTGCAGCTTTTTGGGACTTCCTTCCCAATCTTTGAATTCATAGTACATGTATCTTGTGCATACTTATATGTATATGTTGTCTCCCCAGATATAGGGTATCCTCCATGAGGGCAGAGGCTTTCATGTTTGCCTTTCTATCCCCTGCCACTTTTTTTAAACCAAACCTATGATTTCATCAAAGTGTAAGGAGCTCCAAAAGTATGTTCTACCACCTCTGCCTGGCTCAGTAGGTATTTAATAAATGCTTGTTGAGGAAACAGTTCTGACAGGGTACAGGCTCTGGAAACCCAACCCTCCCCCCCACCCCCAACTCTCCTTGAACTTTCCCACCCATTGAGTCTCTGGCATTCTACTCATTCCAGTAATCCTCTAAACTGGTCTTTCTTTGTGGCCTAAATTGGCCTAAACCCAGTCTCCTAATTCTCTGTTCCCAGTCCTCCAATCTCAGTTACCTCCACTCTTGATCCTTTCTACACCTCATTCTCCCTTGGCCACATGGTCCAGGTCTTTGGAGTTCCAGGCCCTTCTCTGTCACCTCAGTCCCCCCAGCCTATTGGCCATTCCCATCCAGATCTTCCCTAAATCCTTTATCCCAGTCACCCCAGACTACTTGGCCACTCCTAGATCCCTCCCACAATCCTGCATAAAAGATCCATCTTGCCTCCATGAAAGAGCTCAGATTCAATCTGCCTACTTGCATTAGTAATACAAATGCTGAGATTCTTTAAAAGTCTGACCCATATGGCAGATTTTTAGAATCACACCTGTTTATTGGTGTTTTAATAACCCTTGTCTTTTTGACTAAAAGAAGTCTTGTGTCAGTTCATTCAGGCAGGATCCACATGTCACTATTTTGGGGTCCCAGCACCCCTAAACCTCAAAAATTGCATCTTACCTCTAGCATTTTACATTAAGTTGCCAAACCAGAACTAACCCTTGTCTCTGTCCAGAGAATGTGCAAAAGCTACCACATCTCACGTTTACTCGGACCTCTCTGCCTTGTGTGACTATTTGGATTTGGGAGAGCATTCTTCTTGTAATTACCGTGAAATATAATAGTGTGATCCAAACAGATCTAATCCTAAGCACACCAAGGATTTTTTTCTTTGATAGTAGAATACTCAAAAATTTTTATTGTATTAGTGCAGCTCAAGCACAAACAATATCCCTCCAATTGTTTGTCTTCCTTTATTTCTGTCAAGTGTTTTGTAATTGTATTTGTTTAATAAGTTTTCATGGTAGATTGAATCCCAGATAGTTTATGCCTTTGTAGCTATTTCGAATATCATTTCTTCCCATCATCTCTTTGTGGTCTTTTTAAATATTCAGGAACGAAGGATAAAAAAACAACAATTATTATATAGCATTGTTAATTTCTACATTTATCAAACAGTGAGTAAGCATTTATTAAATGCCTACCATGTACCAGACAGTGTGCTAGGTGCTGGTGATACAAAGAAGTGACCATTCCTGTTCTCAGAGAGATGACATTTAAAAAGGGAGGAAACCCCGCCTCCCCCCCCCCACACACACACACCTGTGGGCCATTTATTTTGTATCCTGCCTCTTTATTGAAGCTCTTGTCTTGATAAGTTTCTTCTCTGATCACCATTTTGCCATGTGCAATTAGGGATAACTTTGCTCTTTGACACTGTCAGGTATTTAATTTCTCTCTCATATTGTTATCAGTAGCATTTCTAGAGCTGTGTCAAGTAATTGTGGGAAGAGGAAGCATGATACCTTCACATACACGTACACACACACCCTCCAGTTACCAGGAAAGCTTCAGGTACTTTTTCCATTGCAAATAATACTAGCACTTGTTTCTGATATATTCTTTTTTAGAATATGAAAAAGGGCCATTCCATATCTTTTTAAAAAAAATAAGTGATATCTTGTGTCAAATATTTATTCTGTAGCTAATGACTTAATCATGTTGATTGTTGTTTTTTAATCTTTATGTGATTTATTTTGTTATTTTCCTAACAGTGAACCATTGTTGCGTCCCTAGCATAAATCAAGGTGTTGGTGAATTTTTTTTATCATTACTGTAGTCTTTTTGCCAGTATTCTGCTAAAAAATTTTACATCCGTGTTCATTATTGAGATCTCTGTTCCTTTTCAGTTTTATCCATTCCTAGCTTGGGTGTCATGACTGTTGGTCTGGACTTCTGGTTTCATTCATATAAGAGGCTTATTGTAAGGAAGTAGTACATATTGTGCGTGTTCTACAGTTTCTATTCTTATTGAGGTATTTGGGACACTGAGAGGCTAAATGACTTGGCATAGGGCCATACAACCAATATTGTCTCAGGACTTGAAACCAAGTCTTTCTGATTCTGAGGTTGATTTTCTCGTCACTACTCCACCTTGCCTTTCTGTCAGAACAAAATCAGTACCATATCTGTCTCATGTAAAGGAGTTTGATAGAGTTCCTCCTTTCTCAACTATTGTAAATAGTTTTTTTAGGCTAAGTATAAATTATTATTTAAATATTGATAGAATTCTATTTCCTAATATGCTAACAAACTGAGACTTAAAGAAAGTGGATGATTACCCAAAAAAAGGATAAAATACTCAGATTTTTTGCAGGAAAAAGAAAGAGGCACCTTAAATAACCCAACATCAGAAAGAAAGATTTGGCAAGCCACAAATGAATAAAGTAAAAACTCCAGGTGGTGACAGATTTTTAAAGAATTCTATGAAACATTTATTAAAACAAAACTATGCCAAGAAAATTAATCTAACTTCTCTAGACATCTGTTCAGGTCTGTAATTTTCTTTTTATTCATCCTTCTGTTAGATTTGTCCAGCTATAAATGTAGAGGACATAAAATCCAACCCCCTCATTTTATAGATGAGAACACAGAGAATAGGAGAGGTCAAGTGACCTGCTTCATGTCTGGATCTTCCTGATTCCTTATCCAGCTCTGTCCCACACCCTGCTACCTCTAGATCCTTTAAACTCTAAACCTGTTGTCTGTCTTGACATTGTGAATTTTGATTGCTACTTGTACTTTTTTGAAATATCCTGATAGAGTAAATTTTATTCTAGCATCTCATATTCATTGTTATAAGTTGTCAATTAAAAAAAAAACTCCTGTATGCTGCAGATTGTTGGGGTTTGTTTTCTTATTTGTTGTACCTTTTGCTTTCATTTTATGGAGGAGTTTAATCCACCAGTTTAATGTTCAAATTGTACGATTTTTCACTTTCCTTCCTTGTTATTTATTTTTCATTCCTTCCTCTCTTAAGTCAGCCACTTGGTCCCAGTGGTTAGGTTTGCTTGCTCTAAAGGGATCCCTGAATTCTGCACAGATGCTCCCCTCCTCCCTTCTCTTTGCCTGCCTTATTCCAAGTTCACTGATTTTACTTAAATCATTAAAAAATAGCTATCACTTACCATATGCCAGGCACTATGCTGTCTTTATAATTACTACCATATTTGATCCTCACAACAACCCTGGGAAGTAGGTGCTATTATTACCCCAATTTTACAGATGAGGAAATCTGTAGCCCCTTTTTATTCCTCTTCTCCTCCCCCACCCTCACCTTCCTTCCTTCATCCCAGATAAGTATACAGGTTCAAACTCCCTACCTTCCTTCATCCAATCTTTTTACTTTGAGTAATACATGGTTGTGGCCCCCTTCTCCACAGAATGTTCATTTCCTTCATATTCTTCCTCTTTAAGGCACGCACCTTCAGAAATGAGAACACCACCAGAATTTCTTTTCAGGGCCTCAGAATCTTTAGCAGTGCTCCCTAGCTTTCTTCTGTTAGCATCATTCAGGCCCACACATTTGACAAATCTCTGGAGATTCTACATCACATTCTGACTCCATGCCCTGGGAAGATAAGAGAACTTCCAGTTATTTATCAACAAGTGGCTGCCCCTGGAGCCTGTAGCAGGGAGCTCCCACCCACCACTGCCCGCCTCTTCCGACCATTCCCTTATGACAGGCCCTTCTGGATCCACTCCTCCATCCCCTCTCCCCCAGAAGACAGAGCCTCAGAGCAGATGCTTAGCTCCAAATGTTTAGTGAGCCTTTCCTCTCTCCCAGGTATCAGAATACCTCTTCATATTCTCTTTTCCTGTTTTTACCTTGAAGCACTCCTGGCATTCTTTCAAGGAACCCTTCATTTCTCCTTATAAACTGGAGATAGGAGTAGCAATCCTACAGCCATTTTAGCTTCTCTTAAGAAAGCACCTTGAGAGATAAGCAGTGGTTACCTGTCACTTACTGGCTTTCATCCTGCAAGTTAGCTGGAAATGAGATCTTCAGTATTCTGCCATTAATGTTGGTAGCGCTTGTGCAGGATTTTTATGGCTAACTGCCCATGCCATACCTCTTTGCATTGTGGGTGACTCAGTCAGTGGGGTTCCTGAGTAAGGTTTTATTTATTCACAGGCTTCCTGCCTTTTCTTCTTGGAAAAGCTTATTATTATTGGGTTGCATAAATGCCTTTGTCAATTAGTAACTTCCTGCAAAAGCTCTAATGTGAACAGAGGCTGTCCACAGCTGTTGACTATGAGGGGCCCTCAAGCAGAATCCAATTACTTTTCAGCTTTTCCTATCCCTTCTCTGCTCTCCCATCAGGTTTTAGAAATCACCTGTCTTGCTGCTTTTCTTTATAATGAACCAAAGTCTGGCCCTCTGCACATTCCACCTGTTACTCCTGAAAAGATCAGATCTAATCTCTCTTGGACGTGATAAACCATCAAATACAAAAACAAAGCTGTTGTATTCCCTGTGAGTTTTTTCTTTTCCAAACTAAACATCTCCTGACTCCTCATCTAGTCTTATATAACATGGTTGAATCCTCTCACCCTTGTGATTGCTTGCTGTCTCCTGGATGCATCCTGGTTTTTTTAATTAAAAAAATTTTATTTAAATTCCCATAGAATGAAATTTTCCTCGTAACAAAAGCAACTAAGCAAAAAAAGGATCGTGTCTGACAGTATATACATCTGCAGCATTCTACCATGAAGAACATACGTGTTTTCTGTTCTCTAGGATCATTACTGGTTTATGGTTATTCAGAACTTGGCTTCCTTTCAGCGATCTTTTCATTAATCATTGCCCCTAGTAAAATATGGCACCCAGGACTGAACACACTGTGACCAGTGCCCCATTTCCTCCAGTAATGAAGGCAGGGGTTGTGCCAACAAGTAAGCTGTCAAGTGTACCACCCAACACCAGAGGATGCTCTGAAATATCAGCCATGCTCCCAGGACCATTCTTTGCCTCTGGCAGCTGCTATGACTTACCACATGGGTTTTGCCCTCTGTGGGTGGTGATGACCTGGGTTTCTAGGGATTTGTTGTCAGCCAGTCAAGAAGTATTTATTAAGTGGCTATTAGGTGCCTGGTCGTGTGCCAAGTGCTGGGAATGTAAATAGAACCCTAAAGATCCTTATAAAAAGGATCTGAAAAGGGTAGGTGGGGTTGGAGAATGGAGAATGGTATAGAAAGTCCCATAGGAGATGAGTCCACAGGGAACCCTAGAGAGGCATGAAGACATCTTTAACCTGTGTTCCTCCTTAATTTGGAGGATCTGGGAGGACCAGCCAATCAGAAGATAAAGTCACAGGGCCAGAGGTATCCATTTATCCAGTGGGCTTCTTAGTTCACAATGCTGTGCTCTACCGAGGAAAAACCTTGCCTTTTTGTATGAAGGGAATAAAAATATAAATTTGTAGGATATGTCCTTATAGACCACATGATCCATGAAGTCCAGGTCCAAACCCCCCACCCTTCATTTGCTGCAGGCAAACCACAAACCCTGGAGCTTTGAGAAACTGTTTAGAAGCTTACATCAAACTTCTCACTCCCCATCTTGGAGGGAAAGGGAAGAAGAAGTCCTTGTGAACTCAGGGCCCCATTGAAGAGGTTTGGGGTTGAGGGGTGCTCGACACCCCAAAGTACCGACACGCTGGGTCCTGCCGAAAGAATTCAACTCAAACCTTCTCAGCCAAGGGGAAAGACAAGTTTATTAAGGGTTTGCCATAATGGGTTGTCTTAAGAAATCCCACCCTTTGTGATGCCTGTTTTCACAAGCGGGTCAGATTCAATCTACTGAGTCAGATTGAATCTGAGTGCCTTCATGGAGGCAAGATGGAGATTATGTACACAAAGATTGCAGGAGGGATTGAGGGGTGGTCTGGGGTGACTAGAGGAGGGGTTTAAGGAGGGACTTGAGGAGGAGTCTAAGGAGGAGCTTGATGAGACTGAGATGAGGTCAGACTCCAGGGTGGGAAATAGCTGAAGGCTACCAGGAGATGACAGACGATAGAGGGCTAGGGTAACAGAACTAGGGTATAAGATATTTGGATCAGGATCAAGGGTGGGAAACAGCTGGACTATAGAGGGCTAGGCTAGGCAGAGACTTGGGCCCAGTTATAATGCAAGGCCCATGGCCTTAGGGGAAGGCCAGATCCAGTTGGAAGACTCAAGGGGAGTTCAAGGCAGCTCCCAGAGACTGTGCTCCAGGTTCAGAGGGGTTCCCAGAGACTGTGCCCTCATCACCATGGCTAGTCGGGGCATTTGAAGTTTGACCCAGGTTCTATACCATTGTGCTTTCTCAGTGGCCTCTGCTTGCTATTGGTAGATGTTAACCCACATAGACACACACACGCGCACACACACACACACACACTTTTCAATTCTTTATCTACCAAATAAAATACCAACTCCTTTTTTTTAATTCATACAATGTGTTTATTGTCTAATCCAAAGGTGTATGTGGGATAAAAGACCCTCACCGATTAAAAGTTAATAAGGAGCAATCTCAGGATGGGAACAAAAATAAATTTTATTCAATTCTCGAGAATTGGGCATCCCCTGCTACAGGGACTCCAGGAAGGGAGGCGCTTTACAAGGGGCTAGGCGCCCATAATTGTACCTAACACAAGAGAATTCCTGCCCACCTCCGACCCTTCTCACCATTGGCTGGGAGGTGGGCTTACAATCTGAGCATGAAAGCTAGACAAAGAACCGGGAAATTGAGGCACAGAAACTCCAATTCCCATTCCCTTAGTTAATGATTACAACTGAGGTGACATCTATAAATCTAAAGAAGGAGAATAGGCTAAGGGGAGACCCTCTCCATTCTTTACAGTAGAGAAAAACAGGTCGTTATGACCCTGTTCTTACTGAGCAAATCTTTAAACCAGAAAAACTTTACCAGAGGCTGAGCCATCAGACTTTCACGGCTTCAGAGTTTTTTTTTTTTCACTTGCCTATTTCTTGATTTTTAAACATTTCTTAGTATGGATATAGATACATATTTATACATATCTTCCCTGTGAAGTCTTCACATTTTATTTACCTCACACAGGTGTCAAACTCAAATAGA
Organism: Trichosurus vulpecula; assembly: GCF_011100635.1. Taxonomy (NCBI): domain Eukaryota; kingdom Metazoa; phylum Chordata; class Mammalia; order Diprotodontia; family Phalangeridae; genus Trichosurus; species Trichosurus vulpecula. The sequence continues at coordinate 219,214,752 of NC_050577.1, read as the reverse complement.
AATGGATCCTTCTGGGGTGCATAGTGACTTAGAAAACCACAAATTAATGTTACCTGTGTTGTGTTGTATTTTTATTTTTTAAAGATTTCCCAATTACATTTTAATCTGGTTCTGCCTTCACTCTGAAGTTTTGCTGGCCACTGGTTCAGGCATGTTGGAAGATAAAAATTTATATTCCTTTGAGCAACACACCCTCGGGTAAGGCTTATGTCAGGGCTGCACTTACAGCCCTCTGGCCCTCTTGCAGCAAGCCAAGGGATTTCAGGTGACCTGTGAAAAATGTAGAGAAAAACAGAAATCCTTTGGTGTTGCCATGAGCCTCAGGCTGAAGGCCGCAGGTTGTGAAGGCCTGCTCTGTGTGGACAGAGAAAAGAAAAGAGCTGTATTGCCCAACTGGCAGTTCCTCTTTCTCCTCACACAGGTTGTTTGTCCTTTGTTCAGCAGAAGGGTGATGCCATGACATGCAGGTGAGCTCTTGAGACTCTAATTGAAGGCCCTCTACAAGCTGGCTACAGCTCACCCTCCCTCTTGAGCCTCTTGGCATTTGCTTCTTACACTCTTCCTTCCAGTCTGCCCACTTTGTCCTCCTCTCATCCTGCTCTTTCCTTTCTGTGTTCCTTGCTGTTTATTGCTCTCCTAGTCTGTCAGCATTTATTAAGCCACTGGGCATACAGAAGAAGTGACAGACAGTCCCTGCCCTTGAGAAGGAGCTCGTGATCTACTGAATCTAGAAGTAGACTGTCTCTGCCCACTCAGGTGCCACTTCCAACAGGCTGACTTGATTCCACCACCCTCCCACTCCCCCCACACGAGCAGTTTCACCTTCATTGAGTCTCTTAGATTGCTTTTATACCTTTGTTCATTTTCTAATTTGTATTATGGCTTTTTGTTACATGTCCTATTCCCCCAACTTGAGGGTAGATGCCTCAGAGACAGGAATTGTATTAATTTTTCATCTTTGCCACATCAGTATTTAACATAGTATAGCATAACTCATACATAGGTATTTAATAAATATTTGCTGATTAAAATGTGAATTTTACCTGTGTTCGCTTTAGGAATTAAAACTTTGAGTATGAAAATTTGCCATAGAAAATGCACAAAATCGTCACTATCAACAGTCTGGAACCAGCAGTTTGATTTTGCTGTTTATGTTTAATGTCTTGTGTTCTGAAGCTGTGCTGGAAAGGACTTTGTTACTCAAAGAACTCTACATTATTTAACCTTTTCTATCACTTTTTCCAACAAGACTTCCAGTCAAACCTGTTTGCAGAATTTCTATTTCACAAAGTCAGATATGTAGTCCTTACTAAATTAGACATCACAAATAAAAAGGAAAGTAAAGGCTTAAGACTATTAAATAATTGCTTCAAGTATGCCTTTATGTATGTGGTCATAAGTTACATGTAATTTATATTTTTATACCTTGAATCACTTTTAAATGTACTGGGGGATGTTGATTTTTAAAAGAATGCAAACCTTCAATAATATTTAAAAACCATTGGGTATCTCCCACTAGCAGAGAACGCTGCTAAGCATGGACATTGATAGGGACTTTTCATAGAGACACAGTTTATGCCCTCATGAAGCTTAGTCTAGCCAGGGGAGAGGAAACAATCAGTGGTTATGCGAAATGTTACATAAGTGCATAAGAACCCAAGTAAAGTGATAAGTGAGGTTGGCCCAAGAAGAGCCAGAGAAGGTTTCCTGGAGGAGCTTTAAGGGAGAGAAATTTAGGAGATGAAAGGGGAGGGGAAACATGCTGTAGACACAAGACAAAGCCTGAGCAGAGACAAGGAGACAAAAAATGGACAGTGGGTGTTCAGGGCTTCTAGAGATCTGTCAAGTCTGGCTGTGCTCTAAAGTGTGCAGGGAGGGGAGTGATGGGAGATAAGTGAAGTAAGTGATGCTGGGATATGATGGGCCGTGAAACTCCAGGCACAGAGAAGAGTTTGGACTTTATTCCAGAGGAAATGGAGAACCACTGGAATTTTTTGAACTGATGTAGCATAACTGATATCCATGCATAATAAAGATTAGTCTTACAACAGCAGTAAGAAGGCTGGATGGAAGAGGGAAGAGTGGGAGGAAGCACATGGGGAGAAGAGAGGAGAGGGACAGATGGGGGAGGTAGCACAGGAGGAAGGGTAGCAGGACTTCAGCTACTTGGATAGAAAAAGTGAGAGTTAGGGAAGTGCTGAAGCGCTTAAACATTTTATGTTTTCAGTAGGCAGTTGGAGGAGTGATTGAGATGGGAGTTGGAGTGGAGATGAACTGCTTAGGTGGTTTCTATCTCCTCTTGTTAGCTAGTGATGGTTTTTAAGTCCACAAAGAGTAGAACTGCAGATGTTAGTTAAAGCTGCCTTGAGAAATGAACATTGAAGTCAAAATATAATTTGGTAGGATTGGAGAAAACCACTTCAGCCAAAAGAAATACAAGAAACCTCATACACAGCATGTGGGAACTCTCAGGAAATCCTTGTGGCTTACTATTCCTGTAAATTTCAGCTGAGAGAAAACATACATAATACCAACAACAGTACCGGATACCAACAACAGTACCAGAAAATGACAAAAACAACCCATCTGGATCATGAATTGGCCAAGTGCCTTCAAGTGCACTAAGATTGCCCTGATGGGTAAAAGAAATTGTTTAGGAAAAAAATAAGCCATGTCCAACAGGAAATCCAAAACTTTGCAGAAGAAGCACTTTGAGGAAATTACTTTTGCCAATCATAGCAAAAAAAGAAGAAGAAGAAGAAAAAGAAAGGTGACTGAGGTTCTTAAGTGAATGTGGAAGCTCAGGAGTGGCTTCTGACTTAAATGGATCATCCCAGTTTTATCCTCTAAGAAAGATGATACTAAAGCAGCACTATCCACTTTCCAAAATTTCCAGGTCAGATTCAATATACTTAGTAATAGCACCATTGTTCTTGGCTTAGATTTACAAAGGAAGATCCAGTGTGTAGGCATCCCAGGCGCCAGGATTTCAGTAAGGTGTTTTCACTAATAGCTTTTCTTCTCTCACTACCTAATTGTACCAGATGCTTTGTAGCCCTAAAAGCTACATTCAGTACTGCAAGCTACCAGGCTTTGTATCTAAGAGAAGGCAGAATGACTTGAATAGAAAAAGATTAGACCGTTAGAATGCTCCTTAATGTATGGCTACCTCCGATAAGAGGAGAGCCCATAGGTATCAGATGCTGGTCTGATATGAAATGGAGTTCACTGAGGAAAGAAGTTGGCAGTTTGATCAGGTAGCCTGCTTTGGTTCAGTCAGTGGCAGCTCCAAAAATGACTTAGCTTTGGACTTAACTAAATCTGAAGGATTTAGTTCCAAAACTAACCCAGTTTCTCTTGTTCCTCAGAATCAGATATGAAATGAGACGCAGTCTTATGCCCCATGGTCACTGTGGCCTATCCTAGGCTGGATTCACACTAAATTGTCATTTGGAAGTAAAAAGGATAGGAACTAGTCCAGTTAGCACCCCATTCCATGCTCCTAAATGAAGTTGATATGGGAGTACAAAGCACATGCCAGGGCTAGTGTTAGAGGGCATTTGTGACACTAATGTCAAGTCTGAGGTTTAAAGAGGCCCAAAAGCTCAATTTAAAATGCTATTTGAACGAAATGTACATCCATATGTCCAGATGTATGCTGAAACGGTAATATTGAACTCTTCATCTTAATTCTGTATGCTTTCACAGGAAGTTTTACATTTTCTCAAATCTTACCATAGATTCCTATACCATATATATACATGTATATATATGTACGTACATGTGTATATGTAGTATTTTGTACAATTTTTAAGCCCAAGAAGATTGATACACATTCTTACCAGATGTATTCTGTTGGGACCAAAATCTGGGGAGCAGAGGAGCAAAAAAAAGATAGTGTCTTCAAGGACCCAAGGCCTTTAAACAACAACAAAAATATAGCCTGCTACTCTTTAGGACTCCAAAATCATTCTTTAATGCAGTATTTGAGTGGTTCCTTGTTCCCCTGCGGCTGTAATTTATTAATTTCTACAAGGTATTTTTTGAAATCAGAGAGGTCTTTATAGAAAAAGGCTTTTTTCTAAAGGGGAAGATTGGGCATGTGAGAACAGATAGCAAAGTTGAGTGGATGATATGATGAGACATTTTTAATGTTCCCTAGTTGACAAAGGAATCATCTTATTTGATCCTTATAAAGCTTTGGGGCAGGTGGTGCTATTATTACTCTTTCGGTGTTCTTACAGTATCCAAGCTAAGGAAGTGTCAGACTTTGCACGTGCCCTGGGTCCCCCAACTCTCAGTACAGTGAGGGTTCTTTCCAGCCTCAGAGACTGGACCCTAAAATTCTTGAATGTTTGCCTTCACTAGGAGAAAGCCAATCCTTTCTACTGGCTAATTTTATTTGTTTTAGTTTTCATTTGGTAGGTTTACTTAACCGTTTCATCCTTACTCATTTGTTGCTGGCAGCTGAAGATTGCAGTTATATTGATTTTCATACATTCTCAGTCTTTTCTGGGAAATAACCCTTGGAACATATTTTAATGCCACTTCTCTTTTTATCTCTTTCAGAATTCTCCACTTTACCAGTACTTGCAAGATTTGGGACAAACTGACTTTGAAATATGTTCTTCCGTGTCACCAAAAGCAGAACAATGTACCTCCGAGGAGGGACAGCAAGAGAATTCTACCAAGATGCCATCAAATGTGAGTAGCTGCATGCTAATGACTTGTATCATTTACTGGAGAATCACCTCACTGAGTTGTTTTAAAAAAAATCTGTTCACATTAATAAGTATACTTTTTAAAAATTTCTTCCAGGCCCTAAGCTCCACTACACCCTGCTCTGCCTCCCTCCCATGAAAAACACCAAAAAATTTAAGGATTTAATTCTGATTTCATCACTCATTGTTCAGGACAAATGTTTAATATCTAGACTCCAAGATACTATTACATCATGAGACCTAATATGAAAGTGGTTTATATAAAGTGATGAAATGAGGCTACATATACTTACATATTGAGCTTCCTTTATAGCCATCCATCAGGGAGATAAGCTGTCAAGAAGTCTGGGTTGAAGAGGTAGGCCTGGACTTTGCAAGCCGTGTGCAAGGATGGAAAGTATGATAGTAGATCTGGTGATTGAAGGGAAGCTGCGGATACTGTTCTTTTGTTCCTTTTCCAGCCCTTGTTTGTTACAGGACTGTAACAATATTCCAAGGACTGACCTTTGGTTACCTGGAACCAAACAGATAGTCTTAGATGGGGGTGGGGAACATGTGGCCTTGAGGCCACATGTGGCCCTCTAGATCCTCAAGGTTGGCCCTCATTTGGGGACCTAGAGGACCCCAGAGGAGGGAGGTAGAAGAAAGCCAGCAAGAAAAATTCTAGCCACTGCTAAAAGTACTGCTACATCAAACTAGATTTTGGAAGGAAGGACTAGATGTATAACGAACACTGGAAGTTTATGTACATGTGTGGTGAAGAGATTGCTTTCCCATCCCACTGTTCCCCATCCTCATCGTGGTAGGTACTTTGCTGGCAGAGGGCTTTCCAGAGGGGACCGCAGCGTTGGTAATTTCTGCTGGGGCCTCTATTTCTCTGAGCTAGCCAGCAATAGCGTAGGGCCCATACCAGACACAGGACCAGAGTAAACAGCCATCTGTATCTCTCTGTCCCTATTTTGTTTAAAAAATAAGAATATTCTTAGGAAGGCCCACATCTTATCAGATCATTCCTTAATTGTCCACTAAAACTGCAGTAGGAGAGTGTCCACAACAAACTCCAGCTACTTCCTATGTTTTGCTTAAGTCTTTGTCACCTTTGTCAGACCGCCAGCTGCTGCTGTTTACAATGGTTCTCATTTAGCTTTGGTTCTTCTACCTCTTCATTTAAATGAGGGTTCCCTCCATCACTGCACATCTCCGGACAGCTGCATCCAGCCTTCTCCTGCTCAGCCTCTTCCCCCTTAGTTGACTGATCATGGTAACAAACACATAATCATCAACCCGGCCTAGACTTAAAGAATCCCACCAGTTATTGCAGGCATAGCCTTTAAAACCCCAGGATCGCCTTCATGGCATCAGAGCTGCATGTTTAGAAGCATTGTTTGTGAATATGTAATGGGACATTATGTCGAAGGAAGATTTAGGCAACCTTTATTTTAACCTATGAACATGGATGCTAAAGGGCGTAGCACAGTTTGCAGTTGTTGATGGATCACTGATTCAGCAAACTTTTATTAAGCACTTACCACATGCAGGAAATGAACTGGTGCACTAGATGGAAAGAGGAATAAAATATGGGCCTTTCCCTCTATATGTGGGCAGGCAGGATGTATAAACAGTTCATAATGCGAAATAGACATAATTGTAGAAAAGAAATACAGGTTGCTGCAAGAATTCAGGTGAAAACGTATTTGGGAAAAAGAAGATGTGAGAAAGCTAATATCAGGGAAGGCTTGTGACATTTAGGCTGGTTCTTGAAAGATTATACCAGTGAAGACATCCCAAGACATGGGATCATAACAGGGAATATTAGGCAGGAATATGACATGGACATGGGAGGTGGAATAAATAGTGGTAACACATGGAGCATATTCACAGAACAGCGAATTGTCCTGTGTGGTGCAGGAGAAAGAGGGAAGGGTAGGTTGGTGTCACATTATGAAGGACCTTGAATTCCAGGCTGAGGTGATTTGTGTTTTATTTGGTAAGCCATGGCTCCTTGAACAGTAGAGCTACGTGGTCAGATCTTTATGTGAAGAAGATTAATCTGATAGTAGTGTATAGGCCATATTGGAGCAGGAAAGTTCTAAAGACTCTTGCAGTAACCCAAGCAAGAGCTCATGAGGCCTAAAGCAGGGCAGTCAAAGGAGGTTGCAGAGGTGAGCCGGGTGGAACAGGAGAGTAATTGAATGGAAGTAGTGAGGAGAAGGAGAAGTCAAAGATGACCCCAAGGTCGTAAGCATGAGTGACCAGGAGAACGGCTCATTAATGGTTTGAATGGAGGGGGGATGATGAGTTTAGCTTTGAACATATTGAGATTGAGGTATTAAATCAGAACTGTACCCCAAAAGCTATTCAGTTGCATAAGACTCAGCAATACCACTACTAGGTCAAGGAAGAAGAAAGAGGATCCATATGTACAAAGACATTTATTGCACCTCTTTTTCTGGTAGTAAGGAATTGGAAATTAAGGGAATGCCCATCAATTGGGGAATATCTGAACAAGTTGTGATAGACAATTGTAATGGGAAACTATTATGCTACAACAAATGATGAAGGGGATGGTTTCAGAAAAGCCTAGGAAGACCTGTATGAACCAATGCAAAATGAAGTGATTAGAAATAGGAAAACAATTTATACAGTAATAGCAATACTATAAAAATCATTGATTCTGAAAGACTTGGTAATTGATTTATGTGATGACCACCCACAGTTCCAAAGGACTCATGAGAAAACATACTATCCACCTCCAGAAAGAGAACTAATGGACTCAGAATGCAGATTGAAGTGGATTTTCTTCTATTTCTTTCTTTTTTTGCTTTTTTGGGAGGGCAAAATTAGGGAATATGGCTAATGAAGAAATGTGTTTTGTATGCATATTTGTATTTGTAATGGGTTCTATTTTTCTTGCCTCCTCAATGGAGTGAGGAGGGATAGAATTTGGAAATGAAAATACAAGTGAATTTTTAAAACAAAATTTTAAGAGATCGAGGTCTCAGAGATGCAAAACTGAGAAGTGATAGAACTATGCAGGTAGATAAACAGCTACTAAGAGAGAAGACTGAGCTGTGAGGAATACTTTCTTTATAGGGCTGAAAAATGAAAAGAACCATCAGAAGAGGGCAGAGAAGCCGCCCTGGGATTATTAACCTTTCTGGGCCACAGGCCCCTTGGGCAGTGAAGCCTGTGGACCTCTTCTCAGAAGAATGTTGTTAAATGCAGAAAATAAAATAGAAATACAAAGGAGACCAATTATATAGGGAAATTTATCAAAATATTTAAAAAGCAGTTTCTAAGACATTAGGATACAAAGCCCTGATCCAAGAGAGAAGAAAATTACCAGTAAAGTACAGTGTTACAGAAGCCTAAATCATAACTGGCGTCAAAGATAGGCTGGCAAGGATAGTGTCAGATGCTTCATCCAGTTACTGAGAAGGAGCTTTGGGATTTGAAAGAAGGTTCCCCTGCCACTGCCCAAACAATAATGGCAGTGGAGCGCTGCAGAGTCCCGCTTTCATCAGGTAAAGTACTGGTGGTAAATGAGATGGGGCCATACAAAGATCGGGTGATATTTGGCCTCAAAAAGAGATGAAAGCAGGACCCATGAGAGCTGTCTTTAGGGCAGTCCTGTAAAAAAGAGCTTGGACTTTTTCTGCCTCATCCCAGAGGGCAAAACCAGGAAATCTTGGCAAGGTGGAAGTTTCAGATTTTGGCTCACATAGGAAGAAACTGGCTAACAATTAAGAGCCCAGGAAAAAATGAGCCAACCCAGGGGCTGCTAGACATCTTCGCACAGAGACTGGAGGACCACTTGGTAGAGATGCTATAGAAAAGATTCCTATTAGGTATGAGTTGGAATAGATTAGAGTTCCAGCCAGACAAGATCCTGAGAGTAGAACATTCTTTCAGAAAGTTTGGCAGTGAAGAGAAAAGAAAGAAGGGTAACAGGGAATGAAAGGAAAAAAATAGATGGAATGACAAAGTAAAATCTTGATTAAGTGGAGTGCTCAGGGAATTGCATAGTCTAATGAATTGAAATTTTTTCTCTTCAACTTACCTGATAAATTTTGTTTCATTTCTTCTTTGTTGTTCTTTCCCCCTGCCAAAAAAAAAATGCATTATACTCCTTTCCTGGCTGTATAAGTATAGAAGAGTATTCAAAATGGAATCTTTGATGTACAGAATTTTAAAAATCACTATCAAAGTCAGTTGTTATATAATGCTGTGGATCTAAGGTGCAAGCTTTGGGACTGATTGAATACTAACTGTGAGACATAGTCTATAACATTTTTTCTCCTAATCTTTGATACTTGTTTACTTTGCCATTGGCCTCCTTTGTAACCAAACCAGAACAAACAAACAAAAACAGTTCAGAAATAACAATTCCAGTCATTTAAGCATTTCACTTAATTGAAGTTTTAACTCCAGTTTGGGTGGAGCTGAATATTTCAGCATCTTTTGGTTGCATATTTTTATTAGTGTATATATTCTTTCTACCACTGAAGAATGCAGCCCCTCTGTAAATTCACAGACAGTTTTCAAGAGTGATGGTGGGAAAGCTCATCCCTCTGTCATTATCCTGGGAATGACTGACCCTCAAAGCCTGTCCAGCCTGGGCCAACACTGTACTTTGATAGGCTTCAGGAGCCCGACATCCTCTGCCCTCCATGTTGAGGCTTTGGAGTAAAACTTGAGTAGAGGGTGGGGCTTAATGTTAATTCCATGCTCTTTCCCTCCCTTACCCAGGGTATCCTGTTAAATTTGGCTGAAAGCTTCACCAGGTGGACATCACTGTTTCAGTGCTGTAAGAATGATGACTTGCTCCGCAAATTGGTAAGTTTCTCTCCTTGAGTTCTCCCTTTTCCAAGCTGAATCGATCATGGTCTAAGTGAAATTACTTTTGAATCACTTTTTACATGACAAATTGGTGTAATGGAAGGAGCCCTGGGCTAGGAATTAGGTTTGTAATGCTAAATACCTTCTGAATTTTCAGAGGGTAAACTGACTCTGATTGGCTGAAAAAATGCCATGGAACTAATTCTCTGAATATTGAACATAGCTCTTGCCAGAGGTCCGTTCCGTTCCCCAGCCCCCACCCCCAACCCCGCCCCAGGTCTTGAAGCCTTATTTTCAGCATTGAGCAAATCATTTTATTTCTCTAGGCCTTTTGTCTTTGCTATAAAATGACGTCTTTGGACTCTGATAGCTGAAATCCCTTTGAGCCATAACTTCCTATAATTCTAGAGTGCCAAGCCCCACATCAGTACCATCTCCCCAGAACCTTCCTTTCTTTTCCCACTTCTTCCCCCTCTCCCAAGACCCTGAGGCTCCTGGGAAAAGAAAAGGATGTTTCTCTCTGGTTCATAAATGCTTTTCAAAAATTAATTTCAATTCAGTGCAGTCAGTAAGGCATAGAACATATATATTTCCCAAAGACTTGCAGTTACTCCATTTTGAGACTCTCCTGCTATTGGTTACTTGTTCTTGTTTCTGGTCATGATGTATCTCTTAGACCTGAATGCTTAAGGCCATTCACACAGAGAATCGCTATACACTTTAGCTCTGTGTCTCTGTGTTAGGGCAGTTTTCAAAATATGTTTCTAAATGGCCAAACACAACTCTGAAAAAGAAGAATCGGTAAGACTTGGAACAATATAGCTGATATCTATATGAGGAACCTATTTTACAGATGAATACTTTGTTTTTCTACCTACTTAATTGGAGCTTGCTCATTATTTGTAACTAATTGAAGATCATTTTTGGCAATACTTATTGGTAGGTAAATGATAAGGTTTCATCTTTTGGGGAAGTCATACTGGAAGTATTGAAGAGGTTCTTCTTGACTTAGAATATAGCCTCAATCTGTGAAGAAAGTCGAAATCCAGTCACTTTTCAGAGGTGCTAAGCCTGGAGTGGGTGGTATGGATCTCTCTAGGCTTAGTTCAGCTCCAGGATCTCTTCCAGTTCGCCCCGCCACCATTGGTCAAAATGTTGCATGACATGCTTTATGGTATAGGAGCATTCTGTACACATCCCTCCCCTGAAGACAAGTGCCTTGAACTTTGTTGGTACTTAATCACTGAAGAGAGGAACTTGCAATGTGCTGTTGATGGTTTGGGTTGATCAGATGGTCAACCCAACCAGATGAGTCATGATCACCTCAAAAAGTTTTACCAGATGTCTCATTAGTGAAGATGAGAGAAATTCTTTTTTGTGAAGTCAGATTTCTTGCCTTTATTGTCTGGTAGTGGTGCAGTCTTTGAAATCCCATGGTATTTCCTCAATAGTCTATCAAAACAGATCCTGCTTTCTTTCCTGGAAGTGTCTGGGGTTGTGCCATGAGTTGTAGAGTCTTTTTTTTGAAAGATGAAATAAAAAAAGGTGAAATTTTCTAAGCCTTGTCTCATGCCAGTCTCTCTTTATGGTCTGATCCAAGATTATAAAGATCGACTGAGATGACTATAGTGTCTTGCCCTCTGCATATAGCATAGGATGTGAGTTGGGAGGAACCTCAAAAGACCATCTAGTCAAATCTCTTCCTATTACAATGTACAAGTGCCCATCTAGTTTGGGCCTGAAGACCTGTACTATAGACAAACCCGTGCTCTCCCATGAAAGTTCATTCTGTTTTTGGATGGCTCTAATTGATCAGCTTTCATTGATCCTCTAACAATGTAGCTTAAATTGAGTAAAACCTGCTTTTCACCAACATCTGTCCGTCATTCCTAGTTCTGCCCTCTGGGAAGCAAATATCATCCTTCCATGTGATCGACTGCTTTATGAATACTACATTCTTTGTTCCTTCAGTGTAGTCTGATATGGCAAAATCTTAAGACCTTTCAATACCTTGATACCTTCTTCTGGATGCTCTTTGGCTTCTCAGTGTCCTCCCTTAAATGAGACCTTTAGAACTGTCACCTCCACAGTCCTATCTACTATGCCTCTCATAGTGCAGCCTAAGATCCTGTTAGCTTCTTGGACTGCCAGGAGTCCCTTTCTCCCTCCTAGGGGAGAATAAGTATATCTTTAGCCGAACCTGCCAGCTGATATCCCTGCGTTCCCTCTTCCTCCCACTCTTCTCTAATCCATCCTGTATGCAGCTGATAGACCACGCTGGGTAGACTACTATTTGTCTACCATTGTCTACTCTCTCAAGTCCAAACTTCTTGTGCTGACATTTCATATTCTGGACAGCTAACTTAGGCTTCTTTTCCCTTGGACATGTGGCAGGTGAAAGGTGAAATATCCTCAATTCACTCAAATGTTTGTGCTCTTCTTCACACTGCTCCTGAAATTTTCAGCTGTTTTTCATCTGTGTCGAACTCTTCATGAACTCATTTGGAGTTTTCTTGGCAAAGATAACTGAAGTGGTTTGCCATTTCCTTCTCCAGCTCACTTTACAGGTGAGGAAACTGAGGCAAACAAGGTTAAATGACTTGCCCAGGGTCACCCAGCTAGTAAGTGCCTAAGACCAGATTTGAACTTGGAAAGATAAGTCTTCCTGACTCCAGGCCCAGCACTCCTGAAATAGTCACCCCTTTTTTCCCTCCTACTTGAATCTTCCTTCCCACCACTTAAAAATTTTTTTTATTCTGAACTTAAACACCAAATAAAATGAACATTTTTGTAAATAAAACAGAAAAGAAATTGTACATGAAACTATGGTTTGTGTTAGTTATGGCTTGCTATAAATGTACACAGACACACACACACATGTACATATACATACATATATATATATGAAAAATCAGTTAAACACATAAGTTTAAAAACTGGCTTGCTTGTCTGCGATTCTTTCTAGCCTTTCTTCTGTTCTCTGCATTTTTTAAAAAAATGCTTCAATGATCCTTTTTGCTTTTTATTTTGTTACCCTATCTCTCTCCTTTCTTCCACTTCCCCTTTCCACTGGGAAAAAAAAAAAAAGAAAAAGTCATGGTTACAAACATGCAAAGTTAAGCAAAACAGATCTCTACATTGGCCATGTCCAGAAATGTCTACCTTATTTTGCTTCTCTCTCTCAGGAAATAAGTAGCATGCTTTATCGTCCATACGCTTTTTTTTTCCCCTGAGGCAATTGCCAAGGATCACACAGCTAGTAAGTGTCTAGTGTCTGAGGTCATTTTTGAACTCAGATCCTCCTGATTCCCTGGCTGGTACTCTATCCACTGTGCCACCGGCTGCCCCTTCATCCATACTTTTGAATCATGGTTGTAACTTCCTTTCAAGTTGAAGCTCCATCTAAAATTGATCTCTTCTTCCTGACAACCTATAGCCCTTACTTTCTGTGTAATGTTTCTGTACTTTATTATATCCACTTTGCCTTGTCTTTTATTTTTCTTTGAGAGCAGGGACTAAATAAAAAACTAATAAACACAGTAGGTACTAATTATTTTTATTTTCCATTGAATTACAAAAGGAAGCATATAGATTTTTCAGCTGTTTGTCAATTCTTCCTAGGGTTCCAAGAGCCCAGGAGGGCTGTTGTGATAGTTTTACAAAGCTTCTTATGAATGATTTCATTTTCCAGGTGATTTGGTTTCACTTTGGAGCCTGTAGCTTCCAAAATTTCATTAGAAATGCACCCAGTGAGATGACATTGGTCAGTCCTCTATTCACTATCACACCTGACTACAGTAATCTTAATATTCCTTAGGTTTTACTTTTGTAATATAAGTTTAATGACATTGTATTCTTTGTGCATCCATAATATTTTATAGATGATTATAAAGGGATTATAAAACTGCTTGGCACACTAGTTCTTTAAGTGTAAACAAGCAGTGTACTGTGAGCTTTGGCTTGTAGCATTTTGTCCTTACCACCAATGCCCTTATTGAAAGCTCCTGTGGTTGTTGTACAGTTGTGCCTGATTCTCTGTGACCTCTTTTGGGATTTTCTTGGCCAAGTTGCTGGAGAGGTTTGCCATTTCCTTCTCCATCTCATTTTACAGATGAGGAAACTGAGGCGAACAGGGTCACATAGGTAGTAAGTATCTGAGACCAGATTTCATCTCATGATGATGAGTCTTCCAGACTCCAGACCTGCTCTATCCACTCTGCCACCTAGCTGCCTCAGTTTGAATTGAAAGCCCCCAGACCATACTAATGTCCCTAAGCAAGTTAGGGGATTAGGGAGGAAAAAGGGAGACTTTTTTTTTTTAATTTATTTTTTATTTTTGGTTTACAGCACTCAGTTCCACAAGTTTATGAGTTCCCATATTTTCTCCCTCTCCCTTTTTTTTCCACTCTCCTTCCCACCAAGACAGCATGTAACCCAATATAGGTTCTACATATACCTTCAGATTAAACTTATTTACACAATAGTCAAGTTGTAAAGAAGAATTATGACCAATGGAATGAATCATGAGAAAGAAGAAACAAAACCAGAAAAGAAAGGGGAAAAAGGGAGTATCAGTAGATGTTGTATTAAGAAAGGGTTAAGAAATGTGATAAATTCAAGATTTGACTAGTTAACACTTTTCATTCTAAGAAAGAAAGAGAAGTTCTACCGGGTTTATTCAAACAGAGCCTACACCTTTTGTGTCATCCTTAATGAGACAAGCTACTCTCCCCAACCAGTCAAGTTACCCCTTGATTGTCCATGGGAATGAAGGGGGCAGCAGTGATAGCATTTGCTAGTTTTGTTTAATAATATATTTGGCTTTGTGGTGCTTATATTTGAAACTAGGCTTACCTCTTCTGGAAATTCAGACCTCTTCAAACCAAGGAATGAAGCCAAGCTATAAAGACATAATTTTTAATTTAATTGGCAATATCCCCAGTTCCAATGTCCTGCCCCACCCATGCTTAGCTCTTCTCTGTTGGGGAGAGATGGTATCATCTCCAGACGTGAGCTACCCTAAATGCCTGCTCACTTCTCTCCATGTGGAGATAATTTTGTTTTCTTTAAATGCCTTTCTTGATGTCTGAATTAATTGGAAGAGCAGAGGTTGGGGCAGTGTGTCGAAAGAGTTCGTATGAAGTGAAAAAAGTCAGATAGGGCTAAGTTTCCCACAAGTCTACAAAATGAGAAATTCCCTTCTGGGAAACTGAAAAGAAAGACAAGTAACTTTACTTTGAAACCACTCCCCTTTCTTTTTTTTTTATGATTTAACTCTTTTTTAAAATTTATTTATTTATTTTTAGTTTACAACATTCAATTCCACAAGCTTTTTGAGTTTTAAATTTGCTCCCCTCCCCAAGATGGTGTGCAATCTAATATAAGCTCTACATATACATTCATATTAACCGCATTTTCACATTAGTCATGTTTCAAAGAATGATAATCAATGGAAAGAACCACGAGAAAGAAGAAACAAAACAAAACAAAAAAAGGGGGAGAGCAAATAGTATGCTTCAATATTCTTTCAGTAGATGTGGAAAGCATTTTCCATCGTGACACTTTTGGAGTTGTCTTAGAACCTTGCATTGCTGAGAAAAGTCTGTCAAACTTAGTCATCGCACAGTGTGGCTGTTACTGTGTACGATGATCTCCTGGCTCTGCTCCCCTCACTCAGCATCAGTTCGTAGAAGTCTTTCCAGATTTTTCTGAAGTCTGTCTGTTCATCATTTCTCATAGCACAATAGTATGCCATACATTCATATACCACAATTTGTTTACTCATTCTCCAGTTAATGTGTATCCCCTCATTTTCCAATCTTTGCCAACACAAAAGGAGCTACTATAAATATTTTTGTATATGTGGGTGAAACCCCTCCACTTGCAACAGTGTGAGTACTCCATTCACCAGTGCAGATTGCAGTCCCTTCACTTTTCACAAGTCATTTTGACTGAAGTACCCGTATCTATTGGCCACCTCCTGGGGCTGAGCCCTTCTGCACTTAGCCAGGCAGTTTCTCCCAGCACAGATGCACTATCAAACCTCACCCTACGGTCGAGGACTTTCCAATAGGAGAAGCTTTCAAGCCTTTGGAAACCCACTGTTAGCCCAGGCCGTGATGAGGCATTTTGGCTTTCCTGTATCTGCTAAACGTACCCAGTTATAAAGATATGCTTTCCTTATAGAAAGATGACAGTGACACCTTCCCACATTAACTCAGCTGATAGCAATGCTTCTGAGTTTGCTTTAAGGCAGGATGGTACAGCAAAAGACTGTTGTTGCACTTGGAGTAAAAATACCTGAATTTGAGTTAACTGTGACCACAAGCAGTGACTTAACCTTTCTGCAGCTTCAGTGTCTCCATCTGTAAAATGGGTAGAAATGCTTGTACCACCTGCCTCAGGGGTTTGTGGTAAGGAAAGCATTTTACTCTCCTTAAATTGCCATCTAAATATTACCTGCTCTCCCTTTATAAGGAAGGGTTCAATCTGTGACCCTTGCAGCAGGGTTTTTTTCACTGTGAAAAACTAAACAGCCTATATATGGAAGCAAACCCATAACTTGGATTTGCCAAAAAACCTCACTTTGGTTATAATTTCAATCTCCAAGGGCTTTTTTTTATTTTTTGCTTCATTAAAAATTGAATTTTTGTTACACCAGTGATTTCTCTACCTCTTAAGTATAATCAAAATCAAACTTGAAAATTCATTTCAGCATTATAAAATTGTAGGATGAGGACAGGCACTATAAGTCTTACTGGTACGTTCTTAGGATGCTACCATCAAAAGATCACTAGATTTACCTGTATTCAGCTCTTGGCAAGTCACTTATTTGTAGTTTTTCTGTATTATGTTACAGAAATATCCATGATTGAATTTAGTTAAATAGACATTCACCTTTGTGTATAGCTGTCAAAGTCTTCTTGAAACAACCATAATTCCTGCCAGTTAGCAATATTTTTTAGGTTCATAAAATATCTTGCCAAGACAGTCTTCCTTGGTTCACATTTATAATCCAAGTTTGTTTGGTCTTTTTTTTTTTAATCATGAAAATGTATCGAAGATATGGTAAACTATGAAGCTTTTTTAATGTTGAAATCTTTGGGGAAAATAAGCACTGCCCCCAAATAATTGGGGGAATTTAACACTCAGTTTGAAAATTGTGTACATGAGTATTAATATCCATCTTCCGTTCTCTCCCTAACAAGGATGTGGGATTCCGACTTAACTCCCTCCATACCATCCTGCAACAGGAAGTCCTGCTACAAGAGGATGTGGAACTGATTGAGCTCCTCGACCCCAGTATCCTGTCTACGGGGCAACCTCAGCAACAGGAAGATGGACACCTTCCAACTCTTCGCTCCTTAGCAACTCCTAATATTTGGTACTGTCAAGAAAACATCTATCCTATGCCCGTTTACATATATGGTACTATCAGAGGAAACTGTCACCATATTCTTAATTGTAAGGGGCATTAAACAAAATTTCTACATTAGCTCGCTTTCAGTAACATAACTTATTAGATAACCCACAAAAGTGCCTTTCTGAAGTGAGTAATAAATATATACATTAAAGCTGAAGATGGTTTTTAAGAAACTGTCTTGATTGCATTGCACTCATTGTCTTTTATGTTGGTAAGATAGATTTAAGTAGGAGCCCCTGAAAATAAAGTGACATTCTCATTCATCTGCCTCAATGTTCCAGTTTTATCTCCCTTTCTTGGATACTCATGGGGGCTTCATTAAGATGCCGAGGACAGATTCCATGATTTGTTCAGACTGATTAGTCATTCTAATGCCATCACCAATAAGTAATATATCTCCTCCTTCAGGGAACTACTGTACAGAAACTCAGACTTTAAAAATATTCTCCAAGTTCTCTGTAGTCAGAATAGGATTAAGGAATTCTGACTTTTACAAACAATTTAAACCCGATGATGCAAATGTTACTGATTTGTTTGGTGATGGTTTTAGGATCGTTATAAAAGTGGCTGATTGTTGGAAGTATTGAGGTTATGGTTAAAGAGGGAGAAATAGAGTATATATTTATTCAAAATGGTTTTTAAGCGTGACTGGACAGTAAAACTCACTCTCAACTACTATCTTTAGGGTCAGTTTTCTTTAGATGTTTTCTGGTGTACTTTCAATCCTGCCTTTCTTTGGTTTAATCTGAGATTAGTCAAAAGAATGATATGCCTTCTACACAGAGCTCTACTTTGTTTCTAACAAAATAGGAATGAAAAGCTAATGCTGGAATATAAAATGGATCAGGATGACTCCAAAATAGAAAATTTGAATACTTATGCTAATTATTTAAAACCAAATTATTTAATTGAAGAAAATAATTTCTAATCTAAATTTGGAAAAAGGAAGTTAGGCTCCCTGATCCAGCATTTTCATTTTTAAAATTATGAAATTAATTTTTAAAGCTAATGCTACATTTTTCAAGATGAATTCAGATCTTTAAAAGAATCAGTTATTCAAGAAGTGTGTTCCTGCTGTCCTTTCGCTGACCTTAAAACAGCAGGTGTTTGGTACCCAACTGCCCTTTTTTTGTTCTAATTGATTTTGATTCTATTCTAATTTGATTCTATTGATTTTTTGACCAACGTGCTATCTCATATTCACTATTTGAAAGAGAAGTCAAATATCATTCTTTTCTAATTAGTAACTTGTACTATTATTTTCATCCCTTTCAACGGCAACATTACTGTTCTCTTTTTGTTCCTTTTCCTTAATACGTTTCCCCTTCTCTGTGTCTGTTCCTAGGGATGTCTCTATGCTGCTAGGCTATGTTAGTGTCTTCATTATGATTCCTGCTTGGTGGAATGTATCATCCTGGCCACTGTGGGGACTAATTCTCATTGTTTACTTGATTGTAAGAGCTTCAGGCTGGTGGAGGACAGCCAGATTACAAATGACTCTAAGAAAATACAATGTCCAGCTAGAAGACACAGTAGCAAACAGCCGCGCTTTTACCAACCTTGTGAGAAAGTCTTTACGCCTCATTCAAGAGACTGAAGTCATTTCCAGAGGATTTACCCTGTGAGTCCATTTTTCATTTCCTTTTATAAATGATTCTTTTGGATCATTTAGAGATAAATATGGATATTTGTCACAATCTGAAAAGTCTATTCATTTCTGTGTTCCATTACAGTGACAGTAGAACCCGTATAATTTACAAGAAAATAAGAGATGTTTCTATCAGTTACTGAATTAACCTCATAAATTTCACAATGAAGGAACCTACACTTGGACATCAAAAATACTGCAAATGCTTAATGTGAAATTTAATTATATTTTCCATCTATATGCATAGTATTTCATTTGAGGATCTAGAATGTTCTATGAACATTACCTCATTGGATTTTTGGGAATAAGATCATTACTGTGATTATTGCTTTATCAAAGGAAAATCACAGCATTTTAGAGTTGAAAGAGACCTAAGCAGCTGTTTAGCCCAGGTGGGGGCTTCCTGAAATCCTACTATCTACAAGAAACCTTACCTGGGCCTCCTTAATCTTAGTGCCTTCCCTCTAGAGCTACTCCTAACTTGTCCTATCTGGATCTTATTTGTACATAACTGTTTGCATGCTGTCTCACCCACAGACTGTGAGCTCCTTGAAAGCAGAGGCCATCTTTGGCCTTTCTTTGTAGCCCCAGGACTTAGCACAGCCCTTGGCCCACAGTAGGTGCCTAATAAGTGTTAGTTTACTCGCTGACTTTTATGAACCCAAGTGAAGAATTTTACGTGTATCTCTGTTAAATTTCACCCTACTAGATTCAGCCCCTAATTCCTGCTTCTTAAGATCTTTTTGGAACCTGACTGTGACAGCCATTGTGTTAGGTATCCCTCCCAACTTTCTGCCATCTTCAGATTTTAGAAGCATGCCATCTATGCCTTCATTCAAGCCACTGATTAGAAAAAAAAGTTAAACAGCATAGGGCAACACACCCATTCTTAGGGCACTCTCCTAGAGTCTGGCCGTTCAGCCAGATCTGAATCCATCTCATGGTGCTCATCTCTCTACTTTTTCCTCAAGAGCACCAGGAGATACTTCATCCAGTACGCTGCTGAAATTCAGGTAAAGAGTATCTCCAGCATCTAGTGACATAGTGTCACCTTCCCAGAACAGAAAGACGAGGTGCATCTAGACCGCCCTGTTCTTGAGGAAGCTGTGAAATTCTTTGTGATTTTTGCTTTACTTTCTACATATTTACCAGCTATTTCTTTGTCAATCTCTTTCAGAGTCTTGCTTCCCCCCCACCCCCCAGGAATCCAAGTTATGCCCCCTGGACCATCGTTTTCAGACCTCGGTATCTTCTTGTTTTTGAAAAACAGGAGGATGTTTGCTCACCTCTAAGATACCTTTTCCCTAGCTCTAGGAAACTGAGACAATGTGATTCACTGTCTTGGTCATGTACCTTCCCTGTAAAAGATATGTTAGAAATCATCTTTTCCAAGTATTGATAGGTACTATATAGGCAACATCCTCTGCTACCACCTGCACACACTAAATAATACCTGCTTATTGAAGGTCACCATGTTTATGACTAGCTAAATATTTGCTACCCTGATATCAGCAACAGAGGCTGTAGGCTGCTTATTCACCAGGCTGTATGCTAAAACATGCTTAAGTAATGATGTCAGTGTTATGTAGATAAGGGAGGAGAATATAAGCATTTATAGAGCACCTACTGTGTGCCAGACACAATATTATTTCATTTAATTATCTCATTTAGATAAAGGAACAGTATTAAGTGAAATACAGCAGTTGTTGTCATTTTAAATTTTGTGTGTAAAATCATAGAAGCGCATGAAGAGAAGAAATCTCCAGATATCATTCTACAGATACATTTACAGAGTACCTATATTGTGCTCTTTCTAGATAATTTCTCTGCTATTATATGTCTCTTGGGAAGAAAATGCTGTAACTTTCCTTACAGACCAGTTCAGAATCTAGCAGATTCCAGGTCAATTAAGCTTTGTCTTTTCAAACAACCATCTTTAATAATTTAATTCCATTTCTTATTCTCTTGTTCTTGGAGATCACACTAAGAATGTGCATGTATGGCTTTACCTTTATTCCAGGTTTGAACATTAGTTTATTGATGTAAACACATAAAATGGCTACTATGTCTAGGTCTTTTGGAAAAATGCAGATAAACTTGGGGCCTCAAGTTACCATTTGTGACTAACCTTACGAGGGTCATGGGTGAGACTTGACAGGACTTCAGAGGCCATCTAGGCCAACCCTTTCGTGTTACACAGGAGGAAACTGTGGCCCACAGAGGTTTAGTGCCTTGCCCAAGGTCATGCAGAGAGGAAATGTCAGAGGGGAAATTTTAAACCAGATGCTCTGACTTGAGAACCAGGAAATTTCCACTACACCAATACCACTCTCATCAAAACTACCATTTCGGAGCACCTTCTTGGGTACTGGGTGCTTTATAGTTATTATGTCATTTCACTGTGAGATAAGTGCTATAATTATCTCCATTTTAGGGATGAGGAAGCTGATCCTGTAAGGTTACGTTGTGCCCAAGGCAGCACTTAATGCCCTGGGGCCCCAGGTAATAATAGCAATTGCTTAGACAGGGCTTAAAGGTGCTTCACATATGGTAACACATTTGATCCTCAGGACAACCTTGGAAGGTAGGCACTATCATTATTATTCTCCTTTTCCAGTTGGGGAAACTAAGGCAGGCAGTGGTGAAGTGACTTACCCAGGGTCACAGAGCCAGTAAATGGCTGTGGTCACATTAGAACTCCTGTCTGCCTGACTCCTGACTTGGCACTCCATGCACTGTGGCACCCTCTAGCCACCCTTGTGCTTTTGGCCATCCTGTAAGCCAGGCAGTCTTTGGAAGGGAAGGGACTGTTGAAATTAGCCTGATGCACAGTGCTTCTGCCACATCAAGTAGTAGACTGGCAGAAGAGCTAATATGGAGAACTTTGTATTTCAGTGTAAAAGCTTCATATTGCAAATTAATCTTTAATCAGTAACTGTCTTACTTTAGGAGGAAACATACCATAAAACTGAAAAGCGGTAGTTTCTAAAAAATCTTCAAAAACTGATTTTTCTGAAATGACCCTGATACACTCTTTTATGACAGCCTGTTTTCAACATCTCTGGTTTTATGATAGATTCCAGGATTTGCTGTGGAAAAGTCTTGACTTTGAGCGTAAATATTTTTACATTATTAATAATACCATAGGCCAATATTGAAATAGGCTAAAGAGCTACAAGTTTTTGATTCAAACCTAATAGATCACCTGAAAAGGAAACCTTTCCAACTAGTGCAGTATATACATACCATTGTTACAAATTGGTAGGATCCTTTATAGTGTTAAATTGTGTTAAATTCCATGGTGTATTGGGTGGGTGTTTTTCCCCCTGAGCAGTTGGGGGAGTATTAGAGATATTGTGTAGAGATATTAACATGTCTTTACAATGCATTCCTCATTGCATCCTGGTTTTTTTTTTTTTCATCCTACCTCCTCGTGTCATTTTGATGCAGTGCCAGTCAAAACATATTGGCATGTATTTTAACCTTACTTTTAAAACTAGCATTTATCCTGCCACTTGGCACGTCTTTTTTTTCTATAGTGTATCTCACTCTGCAGAGGGCCAAAACTATAAACTAACATAAATGTGGAGAGAGGTAAAAATGTGCTAAGTATGATTAAGGCTTTCACAATGTAAAGTCTGTTTCCTTTTGGAAAGGAGAACATCAGTGACTTCTGTAGTCTATTCATTTGCATTTCTGAGTCTTTCTAAAACACTCAAGTTACAGAAGTCCTGAAGCAGTACAGAAATTATTCCCAGTATAGATAAGCTTGGAAACATTGCGGACAATAGATCAGAGGTGGGGAACCTGCAGTAAATACAGATGTGTGCCTGCGTTTTGCAGGTGGTGAGATTGTGTGTGGAAAAAGATACTTATACATGTGCCTTAGTAATATCCACTGTATACCTGCCAGGTTACCTTTATCATGGTAATGAAGGAAACTGAACAGTTGCAAAGGGTTTAATTTCCTGTCATTTTTCTTTTATAGACATATTTGCTGATGAAATGGATTTTTAGCAGTTTTTTTCACCCCATTGGGATGGGGAGGAATTTTTAATTATGTTTCAAATGAAGAGATAACTGAAGAGAATTTTTTTAAAAAAATGTTATAGATTTAGAACAAAATCTTTAGGACATCTGTACAGTTGTATCACATTTTACTTTTCAAGTTTGCTTGACAGGGTCAGTGCTGCTTGCCCATTCAACAAAGCTGGACAGCATCCTAGTCAGCATCTCATCGGCCTTCGGAAAGCAGTCTACCGAACTGTTAGAGCCAACTTCCGAGCAGCAAGGCTAGCCACCCTCTATATGCTGAAAAAATATCCTTTTCCAGCTGTAATCAGATTAATAGAAATCAGTATATGTTTAGGTATTCTTGATATATGGGTCAGATGTGTCCTCTAGAGGATGACTTAGGTGAACGTGTGTGTGTATACACACATGTATACATATATACACATATAATACATATGTATTATATGCACAAATATGTAACATATAAATATTTGTATATTGAAGTTTCTTTTTCCTTTGATTATTATAAAATTAAAGATGAATTCTAGGGTGAGCTGGCAGAAGCAAGGTCTAAAAACAGGATCCATCTTCTTCCTGCCCTCACTACCTAATTCCATTTTAGAAGGAAAAAAATATTCCTTGTCTTGATGCTTGCAGTGAATGGGACTAGGACAGAAGGATCTTGGTACTACTGGGTTTGTGTTCTTGGTAAACTTACAGAATTGGGTATCTTGGTGATTGAGAAGGTGACATTAAGGAGTCAGCTTCTCTTTCGTAATCTATTTAGCCATAAAATATGATGTATTTCATGATTATAAACTCAGTAAATCAGGGAATAAATCACATTACCAGAAAATAAAAATTTATGAATTTATGAAATCTTGCATGGTTATAGGCAAGAGTCTTTTATCTGAATCATCACTTTTATCATAGTCAGTTTCTGTAAACCGAATTGGTCTATGACGTACAATTTTGCAAAATTAGGATTTTATCGGGTAAATGTCAAAGGGAATTTTTTAAATGGCACCACGTATGCATGCTTGAGATGAAATGTAGAGTAAAGCTTTATTGGAATGTATGGAATGCATACCTTCTTTCAAGAGTATCTTCAGTGCAACAAACTTGGTGCTGGACACTATGTTAGCCCCTGTAGGAGAGTCAAAAGTTTCAGTAGGAAACATGGTTTTTTTAATGAAACTTACAATGTAGTAGTAGTAAACACAATGAAGTGTCTCTTTGATACTTAAAGATCTTGCAGTGATTTTAGGGTCATCGTCATCATGAAGATAATTTTAACCACTATAGCTGTAGGTAGAACAGCTTGGTCTCAATGTGCCCTGACTCCTGCATCAGTGGCACAAGTTTTTGTTTTGTTTAATCTTATTTTTGGCTCATTTTCTTGAAATCTGTCTCTGTCCTAAAAATGGTATGTATTTAAATACTTGGAACCCATTTAACCAGAACCTGTTGATCAAAATTTTACTCCATGTAGGAATGAATATCCAGAAGGAAGACAAACCACATGGACTGTATAACCTTGGAGAGAAAATTGTCTTACCCCTTTTGGTTTTTGCCTAGGGTACTTTGGGTTTTTTTTTTTTAACAAATCCCTGTTGCCATACTGCTAACCCCAATTGACTTTTTTTTTTTTAAAAAACCAGAGTTGGATTTAGCTTCACTACTGTGTAAGTAACCCTTCTGCCAAGTTTTCTAGTACCCTTGCATATGATATACTCTTGTAATCCAGTCCTAAAAAGATACCTGCTATTATTGGTATTTTGGTATATATCTACTTGACTGATGAAAATCAGTCAGAAAAACTACAGCAACATGTGATGGGAGATAATTTGCTTATACAGACATAGTATATGTTTTTCAAAGCATTAAAATGATGAAATTTTTTTTCTTCATTCCTCCATTTCTCATTTCACAGGCTTATTATCAAAGAGGGTTGATGACTTGATTGCTAAGAGTAGCTCAATGATAAGGCTTCTCTTTACAAAATTTTGGCTTTTTTCCGTAGCTTTTTAGCATCTTAGCTGCCATAAATCAAGGGAAGAGTGGGGAGAAGTCAGGTGCTTTGTATGACTCCCAGGACAAGGTCAGAGGAACACTAAGGCTGAGGAGAGACGGATAAGGGTTGCCCACATTTGGGAGGAATGAGGACATTCATAGTGTTGGGTATAAGGATGTTTTTTAAATATTGAAGTATGGGATTGGACAGGAGGAATAAGTTCAGGGAAAAGTGATGCTTAGGATTGTAGATCTGTAGCGGGAAGGGACTTAAGTCAAACTCCTCATTTTACAGAGGAGGAAACTGAGGTCAGGGAGGATAAGTGACTTCCTTAAGGTCATACACATAATAGAATTGAGACTTGAACTCATGTTCTGTGACTTCAAGCTCAGTTCTCTTTCTACTACATCACATTGCCTGCAGTGAGCACAGAAAAAGATCATCAACTTAAAAACAGGAATTCAGTAGTGAAAGTTATTGCACATTTCTGTTGTAGGCTTCTATAATATCACAGTCTAACTCTCATCTCTCACACATGCCCACTGTTATCATCCTCAACCATCAGGGAAAAACCTGTAGGTGTGGTATGAGGCCTCATTTTTAGATGTGGTGCATGGGATGCTTTGCTTTGACTGATTGTCCTTATCTGTCCTTTTACGGAGGGAATCACTGGGAAGTGAGTGATATAAAAAGGAAAAAGCATCAACAAAACATGGACAAGAAAGACAGAAAGAAAACCACAACACAGAAGTAAAGGCCTTTTGAGCATGAGCAGTGGCTGTTTTCTTTGAGAACATCTGAACATGTGATTGCTTGGTTTAGCCAGTAAAAGAAGAGCTGTGCCCCAGCTGTTTGGCACTGACTTGACTATGAGAATCCAAGTGGCAGGTTAAAAAAGCAGATGATGGAAGCAGCCATTACCAATTGAATCATTCGTTGGGGCAACAAGAAGCAGGCCCCATAACAGAGCACGGATAGAGAAAAGAGAAATACAAGCCACACTAGTACAGTAGTTTGAATAATTCAGGGCAAAGGCAAGCTCCCTCCCTCAGTAACTAGCCTTTGAGAATATTCACAATGTTTCAGATGGTGCGATGTTAGTGATAGCATGCCCTCCAATAAAGTAGATCCTTCATGAGTAAACCAAAGAGGTTCCAAATCACTGTACCATGACAGGATAAGCCATAATGGATCAGAGTCCTGTAGACCTAAGCCAGCATACAGCAGTCTCCTCCAGCAGACTCAGAGTATCTACAGGTAGCTCTGGAGAGCCATGTGTTCTGGAAGCCATCCTATGATATCAATCCCAGCTTTCCATTAACAAAAGACAAAGTGTAGGAAAGGTGTGCAAGGAAGTAAAAATGGAGATTGGTGTACAACTTAAAAAGGAGAAGGGAAGTTTTGATGTGTTAGCTTTACTTAGATGTGATTTGTAGCAGGAATTCAGTCACAGAGCAGCAGGTTGGACCAGACAATGTAAGGGATCTCCTAAGACTAGGATTCCGGGATTCTGTGGTTCTCTTATGTTAAGACGTTGTAAGGACACCCACAGTCATAGTCCTTACAGATTGAATCACATAAAGGTCATAAGCCCCCAATTCCACCATCTCCATGCAAACAATCCAGCCTGAACCATGAAAAGAACTGAGGATGCTCCAAATTTCTGGCACAGTTGCAAAGATCTTTGTAAGTAAATGTGCTGGACTGAATCCAATGTATTTTCTGAACAGTAGCTTTGGTCTTTGGAAGTAAGATGTAGTATAGAAGGCTAGATACAACTAGTAAAAATAAAAGAGAGTGTTGGCAAATTCTGATGCTACTGAAAAGTTTCGTGGCTACAGAAAATTTATTGTCAAATGACTCCTAAGCAGTTTTACACAGCTGCTAAAACTACATTTGCTAAATTTAGCAGGGCTTGTGTAATTCCCATCACAGATGATACATGAAGAGGCCCAGGATTTATCCAGGGTATTTCATTTTTATTCTTGCCTGAACTAATCTACAGCCTAATGAAATAGAACTGTGACCAGAAGTGCATTGGTGTGCCCATCTTTCCACAGTGCCTCTAGCACTGACTCTTCACTTCTTTCATTATCTTTTTTTTTTTTTACTTTTCAAAGTTTCTTTTTTTTGTTTTTGTTTTTTTTTTATTTTTCATTTACAACACTCAGTTCTACATAATTTTGAGTTCCAGATTTATGTATAACTTCGTATTGGACTTATTCATACACTAGTCAAGTTGTGGAGAAGAATTATGACCAATGGAATGAATCATGAGAAAGAAGAACAGAACCAAAAAAAACCCCAAAAACAAAAGAGAGGAAAAAAAAGGGGGAAAAAAGGCAAGCATAAAGTGTGCCTCAATCTGCATTCTATTTCATAGTTCTTTCTCTGGATGTAGATAGTATTCTCCATTGTGAGTCCTTTGGAGTTGTCTTTGCATCTTGTGTTGCTGAGAAGGGCAAAGTCTCTCAGGGTTAGTCCTCACTCAGCATTATATTGCGTAGGTTTTTCCAGGTTATTATGAAGTCCGTATCATCCCCATTTCTTATCGCACAGTAGTATTCCATTACATTCATATACCACAGCTTGTTCAGCCATTCCCCAGTTGATGGGCATCCCCTTGATTTCCAATTCTTAGCTACTACAAAAAGAGCTGCTATAAATCTTGTTGTACATATGGGTCCTTTTCCCACTTGTGTGATCTCTTTGGGATACAACCCTAGAAGTGGTATTGCTGGGTCAAAGGGTATGAACATTTTTATAGCCCTTTGAGCATAGTTCCAAATTGCTCTCTAGAATGGCTGGATCAGTTCACAACTTCACCAGCAATATAACAATGTTCTAATTTTCCCACATCCTCTCCAGCATTTATCACTTTCCTGTTTTGTCATGTTAGCCAATCTGAAAGGAGAGATGTGGTACCTAAGAGTTCTTTTGATTTGCATTTCTCTAACCAGTAGTGATTTTGAGCATTTTTTCATATGCCTATAGATATCTTTAATTTCTTCCTCTGAAAACTGCCTGTTCATATCCTTTGACCATTTCTCAATTGTGGAATGACTTGTATTCCTATATATTTGTCTCAGTTCCCTGTATATTTTAGAGATGAGGCCTTTATCAGAGACACTGGTTGTAAAGATTTTCTTCTTTAGTTATCTTTGCCAGTTTTGCTCAATTGTTTTCATTTGCATTTCTGTCATTAGTTATTTGGAGCATTCTGTATAGTTGTTAATATTTTGCAGTTCTTCTGAAAATTCTTTGTTTATATCCATTGATGACTTATCTATTGAAAACCAGTTTTTGTTCTTACAGATTTCCATTTCTTGGCTGTCTTGAATATCAGACACTTGACAGAGATACTTTGGCACAACAATTTTTATCCAAGTCAGCTGTTTCCCTTCTTATCTTTGTCACATTCATTTTATTCATGAAAAAGCTTTTCAGTTTCATGAATCTGAAGTATTTCATCTTTTGTGATCATCTCTGTCCTTTGGCTAAGAATTCACCCCCTACCATAGCAGTGAAAGGTACCTGATCTAGTTCTCTGATAATTTTTTATGATATGATCTTTAATGTTCAGATCACATATCCATTTTGAATTTATTGTAGTGTATAACAATAATAGCTAATAGCTAACATTTGTATAGCATTTACTACGTGCCAGGCACCATGCTAAGCACTTTACAAACATGATGACATTTGATCCTCATGACAGTCCTGAGAGATAGGTGCTGTTGTTATCCCGATTTTATAGATAAGGAAACGGAGGCTATCCAGAGTTATACAGCTAGTAAGTATCCAAGGCCAGATTGGAACTCAGGTGTTTCTGACTCTAGGTCCACCGCTGGTCTAACCCTAATTCCTGCCAGACTACTTTCCAGGCTAACCAGAAATTCTTATAAATTAGTGAGTATATTGTTATTGCTGCTCAGTATGAATATTGGAATGAGATCACACAGGCTTGTGTTCTTGAAATGAAGATGGTCCTTCATGCTCTGTCACAGAATTAACTGGTCAAGTGGTCAGAAGCTGGCCAGGTTCCTGTAGGACTTTGTGTTAGCAATGCCTTGATAAGATATTTTAATGCTCCTTCTGAGTTAGAGGATATTGTTAACAGAGAAGAGAAAGGTTTTCCTGAAGGTTGAGTAACCCCTTGGGGAGAGGGTAGAAAAGGATACTTCAGCATTAATTTAGAATTTTCTCCAGCCAGCCATATTACGTGACTGCCCTGACAATCATAAAGCTGTATCTCCTTCACTTGCTTTAGTTGGAGATGCAGATGACTCCAAATCATGCTATCATCATGGGCTCTTCAAGAAAGCTAGCTTCAGGGTATCTCCTTGGCTCTATCCCACCAGGTCTACATCTCTTCTCATGTTCACTGTCTGTTACATATTCTTTGGGTCAGGACCACATTTCATGCATCTTAGAAAGATTTCCCCGGAAGGGACCAAAGGAAAGGGTTCAGTGCTTACCTGGATAGACATGTGAATTATCTGGCCTTTTTACTTATTACTTAGGCCCCAAGTAACTACTAATATTACAGACTATTATCTATTCAAATTAGACTGAAATGAAGTCTACCATTCTAAAAAAGTGTTAAAAATGACGGTTGCTAAAGGTAATTTGGGACAAGATGTTTCATCACCTCTTCTGTTCTCTTACTACAAAGACTCAGTTGGTGTTTGCCTTAACTCTCACTTAACCTACCCTCTGAATTCGGAGAGTGACAACGTGACCAACTACATCTGTGTGATACCTTTTAAGGAGCTTGGCCTGGGACTGAGTGAAGAGCAGGTGTCAGAGGAAGAGGCACATAACCTGACAGATGGCTTCAGCCTGCCTGCATTGAAGGTAACTTGTCTCTTGTGGGAAAGATGCTTGCTGGGCAGGTAGATCAGTGCACAGAGGCTGCCATTGGGTCTATCAGTTTCACCTGCTCTCCTTTAAATGCCACCACTGTACTAACAAAACAACCCAGAAGAAGGAGCAGCAGCAGTGGATTTGGAAAACTTTTTGAGGTCCAGAAAATATGTTTTAGTAGCTCAGTACTCTTGTTATGTACATTTAAAGTTCTATTTTCTTTTCATACTTTAAAAATATATTTTAAATCTCACTCTCCCTTTCTTCCCCACCCCCTTTATTTTTTGCTTTTTAAAATTTACACTGCTATTGCTGCAGTTTTATGGTAGCTTAGCTTCTATATATCAGCAAATTTTGAGATCTTAGAAAGACCCCTTAATTTGAAGAGGCTGGCTTAGAAAAAGATTTTACTATATTTATTCACATAATTTCCTCCATTATATATTTTTACTCTTCCCCAGTTTTAAGGTTAAACCATGATAAACACCATAGACTCTTTAAAGTTGAAAGAGACCTTAAAAGTCATTTGATCCAAGCTACGAATCCTAAAAGATCATTTGCATAATTCTCATTAGGAGGGGTTGGGGTGGGGAGGTTCATGCCTACAGGGTGTGTGATTTGCATTTCATAGTTCATGGTTCTAGAGCTGAAAGGAACCCCAGGAGCTCTCTAATTCAACCCCGTTATGTTACAGTTGAGGAAATGGAGGTGTAGAGAGGTTCAGTGACTTGATCAAGGTCACATGAGTGCTAGAGTTCAAACCTAGCCCCTCTTGCTCCAAGTTCTCTGACTGTGTCCACCTTTCCACCACACCTTTGTTTTTGTTCAGTAGTTTCAGTCATGTCCAACGCTTCATTACCCCATTTGGGGTTTTCTTGGCAAAGATACTGGAGTGTTTGCCATTTTCTTCTCCAGCTCATTTTACAGATGAGTAAACTGAGGCAAGCAGGATTGAGTGACTTGCCCAGGGTCACACAGCTGGATTTGAACTCAGGAAGATGAACTTTCCTGACTCCAGGTCTACTCTATCCACTGTACCACCTTACTGTCCTTTCCACCATACTACCTGCCACTAATGTGTGAGTTTCAGTGCCTTCTCTGTTCCACTGTCTTGTTTGAGAAGTAAAATACCAATGTAACATTAAGGAGTCAGTGGGAGAGAAGAAATCATATGAACCAACTCTGAGAGGAATAAGAACTTAATAGATCTAACTATTTCCCTAGAAATTGTGAAATTTTTAATTAGAACAGACCATAGAACTCATTTAGGACAGTGGTTCTCAAAGGGTGTCCCGCAAACGATATGAACCTCATAATTAGAAATCCCATGTGCATATAAGAGTCGTTCCCTCCCTCTCTGCCCATTCTTTCTTTGGATTCTTTATGATGGAGAATAATACTGTACTCTGCCCATGCAAAGAAAGGTTGAAAACCAGTCATTTATCCCAGTCCCTTCACGTGGATGAAGCCAGAGAAGCAAAGAAGGGACTTACTTGCCGAAGGCCTTCGTTTATTTTGCTGACCTAGGACTCGAGCTCATTTGCTTTATTTACAGGCCAGTGTTTCCCGGTAATATGTGATGTGATCAGGAATGCATGGCCTTTAGTGGAAGAATTTTTTTTTTTAATGGAGGTGATCTCTGCCCTCCAGGGGTTTAAAAATCTGGGAAAGGGAGCAAAATTCAGAATGTTACAGCAAAACAAAATTTGTCTATGGTCTTATAGAGAGAGATCCTCTCTTTAATGCCTCAGGCTTCCCTTGGTGTTAAGGATGAGGTTAGTGAAGCCTTTTCAGATAGAAACAGCTCAGGTATGTATCTCAATAAAATATACACTTTTGGGGTGAAATAACAAAGTCATTTGTCTCAGTAGTTTGTCAGGACACAGGCATTGTTTCTCTTCTCAAATGCTCATTTTTTTTTTTTACCTCTAATAGTTGAACCTGCAGTTTGCCTGTCTCCATCACAGCTGCTCAGCTTAGCTAGTAAGGCTTCACTTTAGAGGTATGTTGGAGAGAGTAAGATTATTTTTCTTTTCTTCTTAAACAAACAAAAAAAACTTTTTGAAAACATGCATCTTTTAAAAAATTAGACCACCTTTAAAGATGGCTCCATAATACAATGTTTAGAATGAAAGCCTATTTGTTGCCTTCCTGGCTAAGCCCAATTTGACCTTACCAGCTCACCCCAACCCTAATCTTATGTGGAGGTTTTGGTGAGGAGGTGCCTTTCCTCATTAACATTATGTTGCTTGTGCTGGATCTCTACATTTTAGACTGGCTTGGTAGCATGGCTCCTCTCTGCTATTAAAAAGAAAGAGTTGCAGCCTTTTCTGATTTTTTTGCCTGTTCCTCCCTCTCCTTTGTCTTTTTCCCTAGGTGGTTACGGAGAAGTAACCAGCTAGGGTGCGTTACCTCTCCATGAGCATAAAACAGACCTTGTGGCTTTCCCCTTCCTTTCCTCCTGAAAAAAGCCAACTTCGTTCTTCAGTGTTCTTCAGTATCCTCTCTTCATGTGTCTTGCGAAAGCTGCTGACTGGTGGGCGTGATGTGTTTAAATTGATTTGTGTGTGACCGATGTTTATTCTCATTCTACATTGAGCATACATCTTTAATAACGGATAGATTATTTAGCAATGTTCTGCCCTCTGTCGGAAATGTAGAATTCCATAGATTCTGCCCTCAAGGAGCTGACAATCCGGCCAATACGTGACAAACAAATTAAGTGAGGACACAAGAAACATCACAAATATGAGGACACTGGAACTTATTAATTGACTCTGTATTGAATGTAGAGTGTGTGACTCTTTGCTTTCCCTCCTCTCCTCCAGCTCTCTCCAGGCTCTCTTTTCCTGGCTAAACCTCGCTCCCCCACCCCACCTTTCCCTGCTCCTGCAGATCAGGCTGGCTTCTCCAGATTGCAGCCTGGCTCCGCCAGATTGCAGTCATGTGGGGACATCTCCCTCTCAGGGTCCTAGATAACCTGGTGTGGTAGACTTGCACACCTACTACTTAGAACTATAGCTCTTCGGTCCCTGCTTGTGTTCTTCCCATTTACCCCATGAGGGGAAGAGGGAGAAGGAGTATGCATTGATACAGTGCCTCCTGTGTGCCAGGCTTTCCTCTGGGTTTCACATGAACTGTCCTTTTTCTGCCCCTTTCAGCAGCTAAATTTGTCCACAATACCTTGTAACTGCTATGGGCTCATGGGCTCAGTAGACAGTCTTCCTGTGATCAGAAGTGTTCATCATCTGGGGGCCAAACTTGGGCCGACTACCTCTTTGAATAGAGCTCTGCTGGCTTTTGGGCAGCAGACTCATAGTCCATCATCCGTCCTGTAGTCAGAGCCTTCCTGTGTTACTTGGATCTGCTACAACCTTTATTCCACTGTGTACTCTGTGAGAACTGAGGGTCACCTCCCTACCACCATCGGGCAGTAGAGTACGATTTTATCATTTGCAAATAAAATGTAAGACAAAATTGGACATGTTCATTCAATTCAGCAAACATTGAATGTCTTCTGCGTACATAGTACTGTCCTAGCTTGGGAAAGTTTAGATGAGACAGTCTGCCCTCTTGGAGAAGGTGATATGCATGTATTGTATACTGCTATAATACAAACTAACATATGGTATTTTCTATCAGAGAGCTATAAGCCACCTGTTGTGTGAGCTCTGGGATGTTTGGGGAGACATTACTGACTAAGGGGATCAGGCAAAGCTCTGTGGAAGAAGTGACACGTAAGCTGAGCTTCCGGGGTGGCTGTAGGAAGTCATCAGGCAGGGAACAGCTTGGGCAAAGACCCAGATGCCAGCCCAGGACAGGCCTTGTACCTATGAGGACAGAGCCTAACTTGGCTGGAGATTCGAGTCCGGGAAGCAGGGAATATCATATAAAGACTGCAGAGTTTGGATGGTGCCACACTATGGTGGGCCTGAAATGCTGGGCAGAGGAGTTTGCTTTTTACTCAGGAAGCGCTGGTAACCACGACGCTAGATCTACATGCAAGGAAGAGTCATTTGCCAAAGAATTCCTAGAAATGACCATGATCTGTGTGCTTTTACAGAGGCACACAGGTCTTGGCAGGTTTTCTTTCCTTTTTTGCTATTTGTCTAGCATCTGTAAACAGTGTCAGCATCTATGGTTTTTAACAACACATCCAATTTTAACCCTTATGTCTCATAATACTGAAATAATTTTAAAAGAAACATACATTCTTTAGGTACATGTGCAGAGTGATACTGTCCATTCACTCTGCCTTCTTCTCCCTCACTTCTGCCCACCAAAGGATTACTCTGAGACAGGAAGGGCTTGAGAGCTAGGATTTGGGGGAGGGCAAATGGGACAGGAGAAGGCCCAGAGGCATAATGAGAAAAGGCCCTGGTTCCCTAGGATTAGAGAGTCCTGGGAGTGGGTGGTTCTTGAGAACAGCTTCTGACAGCTGCAGCCAGGCCCTCTTTCCCCTGCTGGCCTCTGTCTCCATCCTGCCTCTAGCTTCCAGCATTCACTTACTCAGATGGACCTGTAATCACATAGCAATGGGCATTTCCTCTGCTGGGCCTGTGCTGAGAGATATATGAGGCCATGAAATGCTGTTAATAGGCACAGCTCATGCGACCTCACTATTAACATTTCTCCATCCTGGTAGGACATTTTACCAGAATTTATTTGGTCTTCTTGAGGATCAGTAGTGGTAACAGAATTACTATTTGTAATGATAGGTTGTATATTTCAACCAGTGATCTTGCTACCTCACTTTTGAATTTATTCATATATGATTCTAATACACACACACACACACACACACACACACATATCCCATGTGTAACATGTCAGTTAAGTCTAGGTCTTGTATATTTTTCCACTATGGGAAGAATTTCATTTTCGTGTGTTTTTGAAATGAACGTAATTACTGTATTATGTCTATACATAATCAGAATAGAAGAAATCTATTTACATAGCCTAGAGAAGAAGGCCTGCTGCTTTGGTTATGTGTGGCAAATAGTACATCCCATGATATAGATTGGTGGAGAGAGAGGGACCATTGTGCAGCACTAAAGCCTTGGCACTTGAGTCGCCTGATTTGCCTTTCTGCTATAACTATATTTGAATGTGATTTGAGATGTTCAGTAAAAATCTCCACACTATGTTATGATTTCACAGCTCAGCATCAACAGCAAGGACTGGGGTTTTTTAAAACTCAAATCCATGCACATCTGTAATTTTTAGTTGTTTTTCAGTTGTATCCAACTCTTCGTGATCCTATTTGGGGTTTTCTTGGCAAAGATACTGGACTGGTTTGCGATTTCCTTCTGCAGCTCATTTTGCAGATGAGGAAACTGAGGCAAACAGGGTTAAGTGATTTGCCCAGGGTCACACAGCTAGCAAGTGTCTAAGCTTGAATTTGAACTGACTCCAGGCCCAGCATTCTAGCCACTGTGCCACCTAGCTGTCCCATCATTAAAATAGAATTTTACCTAGATTTGATCTGATGCCCCTAATGTCAAAGAAGGGAGCCAGAAGGGGAAAGATTGTCCCAACCTCTTCTGCAGTTTAAAAAAAAAAGCAAAGAAAATAATTCATTGACTATCTCTTTTATCCCTGAGCACCTTTCAGATTTTGGTCATCAAATGGGCCCCCTAATTCTCTTGTTAGCTTCCTCCTTTGATGTAAATAAAGAATTTAGACTCCTTTAACTTTCTGTCTCATTTGTGGACCTTGATGTCCCTTGCTACCAGACTCTCCTCACCCCCACCCCCCGTTTTTAATTATGTTTTAGGCCAAGTTTATTTTAATGATGTCCATATCTTTTACCCTTCTCTTCATGCTGGAAATGGGCTAAAACTGAGCTCTGATCATGTGTTGTAATAAAAGACTACACCCAAAGAATCAGTTATCCACAGAAAGTAAGTAGAGTTTGTGAGTTGCCAATGACACTGGCCATCTCTAGAACGTGTGGGACCTCTGTCGTTGACATCTTTACAAGGAAATCTTTTCCTCAGAAGATTTGCCAGGATTGAAATGGAAAAATTTAGACACAAGCAAATGATGCTTGACAAGTAGAAATGGCAAAGGTTCATTTTTTTTTTGAGCCTAGATGCAGACTTCAGTGGCCTGAACTTTTCCCTTTTTTTATGTTATGGGTCCCATGTTTCTTCTCAAGAAAACCCATGGTGGGCTTGTGGCATGGTTTCTGGGGTCCAGCTACACATTCTTACCTCCACTTCTTTTTTCTAACTTACAAACTCTTAGCTCTTGAACACAATAAATAGGAGGTTTTATGTCATTCTTTTCTCTTGAAAATCAGTTGACAAAATTGTACCCGATAAATGGGATAAATGGGATTTGTGAGGGTATCCACTTGTCTTGGCATTGCAGAATGTAAAAAAAAACACAGACTGGGAGCCCAGGTTGGACTCCGTGGTGCCTCAGCTTCCATCCAGCTCTGGAATCCTGGGATTCCGATTCCCCATTTTTTCTTCCAGAGTCTCTATGCTGTTTCCTGATTGTGTCCTCTGGCAGACTTGCAGGTAATTTGCCTTAGACTCCAGTGTCTCACCACCAGGCATCTCCAGTGGCTCCCTCTTAACCTCTGAAATGAAATGCTAGCTCCTCTAGAACCCATAAAGCCCCAACCTGCCTTTTTAGAGGTAGTTCACATATTCCACATTTCAGCTAACTTGATCTCTTCTCATTCCTTGCAGTTGGCATCTCTCTCCTACCCTTTGCTGGTCCATTAAGGCCTATTGTTTCCCTGTCTGCAGTATTTCTTAACTTCCATTCTCTCTTGAAGATGAAATACTGTGGTGGTTCAATTGACAAGGGGATTTAAAAGAATACTGAGACCTATAGTTATTTAAAACTTTTAGGACTTCTCATGGAATTGTTTACCCAAGCCTTTAAGGGTGGTGGCATTAACCCGGAGCTATTCTGGGTAAGTTATCCATTAATAACTACCACCATGATCCCTTAACCCAATGACTCATTTGTTCCTTTTTAGGCACCAGGTAATATAAGAACAAGCCAATAAATTAAACCTTCCAGTTCCTTCTACATGTCCAGTCTTAATTCTTTCTCCAGCCTCCAAGGGGCCTTTGCCAGCACTCCCAGACTTTCACTGATGAGCTTTTATATTCTTTCCTGAAACCCTCTGTGATTAAGTCTATTCTCAGCATGTATCATACTACTCGCTCTTAGTTTTCCTGGTGTTTTCTATGTTCCTCTTAATCTTAACAATCTCTCCAAAACCTTTGGTTCCACTTAGTTCATCTCTTGGGCCCTGTGTCCTGCAGAAGAATTCGTGTCATCAGATCATAGACCTTCGGTTCAAACCCTGGCTCTGCTGCTTACTGCCTTTGAGACCCTAGGCACGTTACTTCTCCTTCCTGGGTCTCAGTTTCCTCACATGTAAAATGAGGGGATTGGGCTCTAAGTCTGTGATCTTTCACTTCTGAATTGTGCCTCCATGCTCTGCTGGATTCCTTCTTGTGCCCAGATGTTTGAGCAGCCATCCCTTTTGTTTCCTAATGTTAGCTCCAATTCTCTTCACCAGTACTTAAGCTCTTACTTCTTGCCACCTCGCACCTTAATCATTGTGGTCTTTGTATATCACTTCTCTGGCCCCCTCTGGTCTCTGGATCCCTTCCCCTCTGACTCACCATCAGTTATCCTGGATTTCTGTTCTGCCCTTCCAGGCCCAATAGGATTTGTACCTGTGGAAATGGTGTAGTTGGTGTGAGCGTTGCTTAGGAAAATAGCTGAACTGAACCAAAAGGAATTAGAATACAGCTTCATCCCAAGCAGTTTTGGGGTAAGGAATAAGGATGTTCTTTATGCCTCCTTCTCGTCGCCCTTTTCTTTTTGCTCTCCCACCTATGTCTCCTTTTCTTGCACCTTCTCTTACAGAATACCTGTATTAACCTGTCAAATGAAAAAGTATGATGGCAGCCACAGCTGAAGAAGTAATAAAAACGTTCTCGTTCAGTGTGCTTGCTTCACATGTCCCTTCATTGATCATCCCTGCTTCTCCTGAAGAGAGTTTGGCCCAGGGATTATACAGATGTCTTTGTAGCAACTTTAATGCCTTTTAGAGAAATCTTGTGGCTCTCTGGGTGGGCCATTATGGCTCCCAACTCCCTGATTGGCTTATAAGCTATATTCTGTGATGACCTGTATCCAGAGATGATCTTGGTGCCTGCTGTGCTCTGATCAGAACTTCCCAAGTGCCATGGTTATGGAATTGACTGTAATACTGGTTTTCCTCATTTTAGGGCTGGTTGTACAGTTGTCCTCTTTATAGAGGCGGAAGAATGTTGACTGCCGCACCGAAGGCAAACTGAGTTCAGGTTGAAATGGAAAAATTTAGACATAAGCTGTGGTTGTGGAGCACTTGAAAAAACTGATGCAGCCCCTTTGTCTTTAGGTTTTGTTCCAGCTCTGGGTAGGACAGAGTTCGGAGTTCTTCCGGCGGCTGGCACTGCTCCTTTCCACTGTGAACGCGCCCCAGGGGCCCTTCCTCACTCCTGCTCTTTCCTCTCATCGTGTCCTGTATGATGTGACTCAAGGTCTACCTCACGCACATGCTGCCTGTTTGGAAGAACTTAAGCGCAGCTATGAGTTCTATAGATACTTCGAAACTCAGCATCGGTCAGAGGCACAGCGTTTGTCCAAAACAAAGCAGAAATCAAGAGAACTGAGCAGCCTCCACACAGCTGTGCGCAGTCTCCAGCTACATCTGAAAGCATTGTTGAATGAGTGAGTGGCGGGGGTGGGGGGGAGGGAGGCGGGGATTGTCCCAGATTCACACGCTTTGTCCTTTTGAGGTTGTCTTAGAAGCTAGGTAAGAAAGAAATACAGAGGCTCCTGAAAGATGGTTTGTGATCTCAAAAGTAGGAGGGGAAATATTATCTTGTTAGTTCTCGGTCATCAGCAGTGTTTGCCTTTCCTAATTTTAACAGATAGAACAGGAAGGAACATAGCAAAATGGCAGATAATACAAATGACATGATATTGGAGAATTTCCCCGAGGTAAGAGCGAAAAGGGGAAACAGTGTTGAAGAATCAGCATACTTCTAGCTGTTTTAAATTAGGCCCGTTAAACTGGAACTCACAGTCTCAGAGAACATTTTACTGTGGCAAAGTGACTTGAAATTTCAAACTATTTTTTTAAAAAGCCATCTTAGCATTTTAAAGGAACAGATTTTATTACAAAACTAGGAATTATTTCCAGCATTTAACAGCTTTTCAGTACTTTTCTCCTGATTTCAGACACTTAAAAGTTGAATGAGGTATGGGACTCCTAGTTGGCATTTAGAGATCTTCTGCTTAGAATCAAAACACTGGTGTGCTGGCATTCGTAGTGAACTTTGTATGTCCTTTATATATACACTTTATTCACTGTAAACCTCTTCATAAACTTAAAGCCGGGCAATAAAACTCTGTCTCAGGACAGAGAAACATTCTTCCTATTTAAAAAATTCAAATTCCAGGGCACATACAATATTTGGGAACCACCTCTCTAAGAGAGAAGGCATTTTTAACGAAGGATGCCCTGAATTGCCTTGAGTTATGACCAGTCAGCTTTGTCATATGCTAACACAGGATTGTATTGTAACCATAATGATTGCCCTATATAATGCCATGCTGCTTAACCTTGTCAATAGACTTTTTGACCAACCTTTACACGTTTGTAAACTTTTATAGCTTACATTTTCAGGCCTGTTTCTGCTTTCCTTTCTTACCTAGGGTTATAATTCTTGAGGATGAACTTGAAAAACTTGTTGGTACTAAGGAAGAGAACAGCCTAGCATCAGAGGCCTATCAAATCCTGGAGCAGAAGTTAAAGTTACTCCAGCCTCGAGTTCAAGCTAGCAACAGTTGCTGGAAAGAGGCTCTTTCTCAAGTAGATAAATTGGTACGAAGAAACTCAGATAAAAAAGGTATGTTTGAGAGGTTCCCCTGGCAAACACTTGATAGTCAGGCCTTCTTGTTTATTCGATACTGGTTTCATTCCTCAGATATGTACCTTAGCTTTCTAGATTCATGTTGAAATTGATTTCATAGATTTTCCAGTGTTGAATTTACTGTATGTATGTTATGGCATCTGTGCAGATACAAAACTGACTGAAGGGTTTTACATAGCAATAGGTTAAGGTAGGAGCTTCATTTAACATTAGTGAGCACTTACAATGTATTAGTTATGATATAAGCAATGAGAATATACAAGGATGTGGTCTTTGCCTTCTACCCTACAAGTAGGCATTCAAAAATGACGAGGCCAATAGACCCCATACATTCTTTTATGGAGTATATATAGATAGTATATGGAGTACATCTATATACATGTTTATGTATACATGTGTAGCCTGGGTATAGTACTGACCCACTCACTTTGGCAGCATAACCTTTGGACATGATGTCTAATGGCACCTGGCTCTCCCTTCTCTCTCTTTGGGCTAGTCAGTTCACTCCAACATGCATTCATGCTGTCAGGTCTCAGGGACTTTCTCTGAGTTGGGGACCAGCTACAGGCAAGACCACACTTCTCCAACTCATCTCTGATTATACCGAGGGTAATCTTTGTTGGAGGAGAGGAGATATATGCCTACTACTTGCCCCTGGCACTCCTGAGTCCCCATCAGTGCGCTTATTTATACAAAGTCAAAATAACACCATTATCTCTTAAACATAAAACATTGACTAAAAAAGAAGGCAAAATCAATAATTAGATAAATAGATAAATAAATAGAAGACAAAAGCAAGAATAATGAAATTTAATAGTACATTTATAAACCTAGATCGCACTCTCCCACCGATTGACATCATATCTGTGAAGGTTAATGGATCCATCATGAATAGGGAAACCCCTATGCCTGGGGTCACTCACAGCTTTGGACAGCAAGCCTAGATGTTGCCTTTCCCTTTTGGTCTGTACCACTTGTTCCTTTTCTAAGCCTCTCCGTTCTCTTGCTGGACAAAGCAACTTCTCCTCTATTCTTGGGTGATTGAAGTGGTATTGAGTGGTTTAATAAAGCAGTAGCAGCAGCCCTGAGCCTGGGACCTGCAACTTTCCCTGTCTGTTTCCTTGGATAAGTGCTGAAGTTAAGCTTTTTTCAGTTACAAGCAGTTACCTAATCTAGATCTGCTCTATGAGACTCAAAGGAGTTTCTCCTTCAAGATAGAAAAGGTAGTAAAGGGCAGTGCACTCAAGTCCAGGAGGGATTTCCTTTCTCTCTGACTCCAGAGGTGGCTAAAGGTCAGAAAGTGCAGACAGCTCTTCCCCCAGCAGCAGGATTCTCTTCCAGCATCCTCAGAGTCAGCCATGTTTCAGGCAGCCCTCTCTCTCTGTGCTTGTCTTCTGATTCTCCTCTGACCTGTTTCTTTGAGGTAGCAGGAGATAATCTCGGCCATCAGCCTCTCCAGGCAGCTACTGCGTTTTCTCATTTTTCTAATCTCTTAATTTCTTTTCTCCTCTTCTCTCTTAAATCTCTTAATAATCTCAAATCAGGGTCTCCGCAATAGTACTCAGGATTAAAGAACCTAAAGTCCATAGTTAAGTCAGGTATAACGTAAGCAATGTGTAATTTCCCCACATTCCCAAAGACTTATATGATTTATCATTTCTGATCTCTAGCTCTTAAAACCCTGAAAAAATTTGTATATGAGTGAATGGATGAACAAGGATGCTTTACACCCATCCCCCACTTGTGCTTTGGTGTGCTTTCAAACAGGTCCTCCTAGTACATTTATCTGAGGATCCTTTTCTGTCTTCAGAACAGTCTCAAGCTGCTTTTCTAACATGAATAATAATTTTTCTCTGACCCCTTGTGCAACTAAACTGTCCATATATGAAAGGGATAGTACATATTTCCATCTTTGTCTGAGGGAGGTGGAAGAAGTGTGTGTGTGTGTGTGTGTGTGTGTGTGTGTGTGTGTGTATGTGTATACACATCATCAATAATTTAAGTGATCTGTAATTTCACTAACGTAGTTCTCCACTGACACAGATCATAATTTCTCAGA
Source organism: Trichosurus vulpecula (assembly GCF_011100635.1). Lineage (NCBI taxonomy): Eukaryota > Metazoa > Chordata > Mammalia > Diprotodontia > Phalangeridae > Trichosurus > Trichosurus vulpecula. The sequence goes on along the minus strand of NC_050577.1, from coordinate 219,173,209 downwards.
TCTTTAGCTTCAGCTGACCAAAAAAAAATTCATCACTTAGTGCCCAGCCTTCTGATGATAAGCCTCTCCAAACTTAGGAAGGAAGCACAAGGTTCTCTTGACATGCCTTTTTAGTGTTCTCATAGATATTTAGTTACCTAATGAGTCTGATGTGAAAGGCTCAATAATTGGAGACAAGAGGCTTTATGAGTGAGGTTTTTCTTTGGTTAGAAGTTAACTTTGGCTATTTAAAATGGTGTTTAAGAAAGGAATTGCTAGAAATGCCTCGTAGGAATTTAAATTACTATATTTCATAGGCTTATGATCTCTTTACCTCCCTCTGGTAAAAAGAAAAAGACTTAGAAAAGAGAAACATTATTTTAAAGGGGAAAAAGGAGCTTAAGACAACATTCCTAGGCCACATCAGCTACATCCACTCAAGTCTAATCCATGTATAGAGCCATTTTCTATTTGTTTCCACTGGCCATTCAGAATATTTTTTAATAGTAAAGGAGCTAGATTGTTTAGGTAGTAAGAGTGAGGTGCTGATAAAATACTAAAAAGGTCCAACTGGAGCCCACTCGCTTGTGTTACACGGATACCCTGTGAAGTATATACAAGAAGACCTGCACAAGAAGCACACAAAGGAAAGGGCATTGAAGGGTTACAATCTGCATCTGTGGAGGGAGTAGCCACACAGACAAGATCATGGACGCATTAACGTACTGAGGCCTCTCCTTTTAAATGTGGTTGATTTGTACTTACAAAGAACTTTGTCTTCTAAGCAGTGCCTGTTAGGATGACTCGTCAAGATTTTCTCTTTTGTATTTGGTTAGCATGAGATTTTGGTCTGACTCATGTGACCCATGATGGCTCACATTTGTCAGTGGCTCTTAAGACTAGTCAGAATTTTATCATCCTTCTACTAATCATCAGTTTGTCTGAAGGTTTCACCAAACTGAATAAGCTTTTAGTCAGAAAACTTTTATAAATTTGTCATAGGAAATTAGTATCTTGAGATGTTTCAAGATTGCTGTTTTAGTTTACGTACAAAATATAATTAGTGAACCAATTTTCCCTTAAGGCACAAGTTTGTCGTTTGCTCAGAGCATGCCTAAAAATTTTTACCATTAGACATATTGATTTGCCCTAGTCCTAGAGCTTTTGATTACGTTTTGTAGAAGCCAGAATACCTTTGGTGTATTAAGTCAGTATACTCATTCATCTATCAGCACATGGCCAGAGATAACTTATGTTGGAACCTTTACTTTTCCCTTTGGAAAACAATTTTTATTAATTTTACTTTATATAAAACATATATAATATGTAATATGCATTTTTTGCCATCATGTTGTCATTCAGTCATTTTCAGCCATATCTGACTCTTCATGACTCCATTTTGAGGTTTTCTTGGCAAAGATACTGGAGTAGTTTGCCATTTCCTTCTCCAGCTCATTTTACAAATGGGAAACTAAGAAAAACAGGGTGAAGTAACTTACCTAGAGTCACACAGTTAGTGAGGCCGGATTTGAACTCAGGAAAAGGAGTCTGCCTGGCACTCTATCCGCTGTGCCACCTAGTTGCTCTTAAAAATTATTAACTGCTTACTGAATTAAATAGATAATGTGGAGTGAAGTATAGCCATGAGTTTCCAAGGCTAATCTACCTTTTCATCTTCATATTTTCAGTTACTCAATATCTACTTTAGTTTATTATGATAAAAAGCATTGTTCTCATGACATTGCTAAATTATTCAATATTAGAAAATTATTTTTTCTGTGCCATAACCTTTTGTTATCTTCAGTAATTTAATGCATCTAATTTGTTGCATCATCATCTTTTCTTTCTCAAAATTTGACCCAGGGCCATTCCTAAGCAGAATTGTGAACTTAGGGACTATCTGTCCTCTGACCTTCTAAACTTCTCCCCTTTTGACTGTCAAGCACCCAGCTCCCCAGCATCTTGAGCTGTGGTTCCATTAGGTCACATTTATATTTTGCCAGGCCATGGTCCCCTCTCTTAAAGCTTATCTTTCTGCTCATGTAATAATGGGTGCATGTATGTTCATGTTAACATTAGCACTTTGATATGGGGAGCGGGGGAAGGATGGGAAGAAGAAGATGCTGTAATCTTAAAAAGTGACTTCTTTTGTGGGTAAGGACTGTTTGTTGTTTTTTTGGTCATGTCCCCAGCACCTAGAGCAATGCCTTATGCATAGTAAGTGCTTATTAAAGGTTCACTGAGCTCGTGATGGGATTTCTAGGAACTTTAGCAAGTTATTTAGGGGACAGGGTTGGTAATAGGTGCGGGCTAAAGGACCCCTGAAATCATACGGGGTGAAAAGACCCTATAATTATGGTATGATATTGTCAGCCATCAGAAATAATTTGTTACAAACATATGTATCCTAAACTTTGGCATACTTTAAGTATTATATGCTAAGCTTTGATGTCCCAAAAATATACATTTATTTGTTTGAGTCATTTAGTTCTTACTTACAGTGTAGGTACCAGTACTGCTGAGGTGAACAATAAAAAGGTGGTTTAATAAATGCATTACAGCTTTTATAGAACATTCTTTCATATATTTTTTATAAAACATTTATTTACAATCTTATGTATACACATTTTTTTCCCTAAACTATAAACCTGGGAGCCTAGCAGACAATTTTTACACTCTTAGGACAATCTAATCTTAGAGTTTTGAAACAAATAGTATGTTCAAGGACTTGGGTAGTTTTAATTGGTACCTCATACATTTTGCTGTCTTCTAAATTGAAGGTAACCCTTTTAAGTGCTTTCGTGGTCAAACATGCTTGTTTCTCATATTTTCTCATTCCTTACAGCATTCAATAAAAACTTGTCTCCCCTTACTTCCTGCTTAATATGTTCCCTTGCGCTCCTGTTATGCTGATGGGTCTTCTACTTCAGTAAACATTGTATTTGTACTACTAGAGTCACACTGAATCAACAAATATGTACTGAAGACCCATTTTCTGAAAGGTGGTCTTCTTCAAGCAGAGATGAATAAAAATAATAGGCCCCACCCCTAAGAAGCTCCTGTGCTCTATTTTGCCACATCAAGTAAAAATTTTTCTAATATTTTTATTGCTAAGATACTCTTAAATATTTAAAAATTATTACTTATTATTATAAATTATATAATATATAATAATTATTAATAAAAATGGTTATGTTACTCATTTATTTAGAGTAATGTCTGGTGCAGGTGACATTTTATGGATGGCAGTGGTTTTCCATTTTGCATCTATCTTTAAATCAGTATAAGAAGAATTTCTCTTTACTCTGGTAGGCTCTAGTCATTTTACACGGATAGACAATTTATATTTAAAAAATTTTTCTGCCATATTTGTAAGTTATATATTTTTTATGTTGCAGTTTTTTCATTGCTTACTTTTTATTGGTAATTTCTACAAAATTTATATGTAACTCAGCAGTAGAGCAAAAGGTTTTACCCAGTGTTAGAAATAACTTGCTTGACCCATAATAAGTAACTCAAATATGAAACATTAACAAATGGTTCATCATTTTGTTACTTAGACGAAGCACTTTTAGCACTGCCAGAAAGTATGACTGGAGTCCTTTGTTACCATTTAATTTACCCCTACTTCTCTTATCTCAGAATGAACTCATTTGGGAATTTTGGTTTGGATTGCCCTCAAAGGTGATTTGCCATAAAAATCTCCCCAGGGAGTGGCATATTTCTTATTATCAAAAAGTTTAATAGAATAAACTCCCTTTTTGGTCACTCTCAAAACACATGGCAAACAACCAGCCATTTTAAGAAGTGCTGGACTGACCAGGTAATGTTGGCAGAAGGAAATTAAAATTTGATCTGAAATATTAAGATGTTGAACTATGTGTATACTTAGGAGTCATCATTCCTTTGACCTCTGTCATATGTCTAAGAAAGCTCAAATGATCCTAGCTCAACCCATAAACATTGAAGATGGAACATGGAAAAGTAAACTGGAGAGCAAGTGAATCTCTTAGCATTGCCTGTTTGTTTCGGTCAGTTATTCTGCACCCCAAGTAAACAAGATGATCTTGAATATTTCCTAAGAGCTTCTTACCAAATCTGCTGTCCAGCTCTTGTGAGAGCACAGTGGAGACTTGGTGATTTGTCACCTTTTCTATGAAATGCATGTGTAATTACTAATGATTCTTAACAACAAACTTTTTTGAAACTACCCTCTTTGAAGACACTAGATCCTGTGTTAAGGATTAATTAAGTTGATTTAATCAGCATAAGCTTACCTTGTTGCTCTGTTCACTCTCTGGATAAGGTATCAGTTGTTCTCCAGCAGGTTGGCTATATCCTCTGAGAGGATGATAATACAGGAGGGAAGGGAATACGCATTTATTAAGCTCCTACTGTGTACCCAACACTGTGCTAAGGCCTTTTCAAATATATTAACTTATGGGCCAGAATTGCACAAATGAGAAGACATAGAGGATTGCTGTTTGCGTTTGGTAGAGAAAGTGCTCCTGAAATCACCAATCTATCACAGTTATTGGAAGAAGGAAGCTTTGGCCTATGGGAAGGGACATGAAACAGAATCCTTTTTTCTAGCACTTTGGTCCAGTCACGCTAGATATTTTAAAATATTATGCCCATGATTGTTCTAAACAGTGTTGAATGTTTGAGCTTGCAGGTATTCCAGCAAATGTGAAAGAAGGGAAAGCTTCCATACACAATGCATGCCACAGGATGACAGTTTCCTTATCCTTGGTCTTTTTGAGAAGATGAATTTTGATCCATAGAATTGCCCCAAGACTGTCATCAACAGTACCTCAGATTCCAAATGACCTTTTTCTTTTCTTCATTTGTCCTTCTGAAGGCAAACCTGAAGTAGCATGTGAAACCCCACCTTGTACCACAGCTCCTTTGCCACAGCCTGCACTACATATCGAGGACAAGGACCCAATACCTGAAGAGCAGGTAAGAAACAAAGCCATCTGTGCTCGTTGAGAGACTGAGTGTAGGAAGCCAGAGTCCATCTCTGCCCCAGCACAGCTGTGAGAACAGTGTCATCACCCCAGAGAGGCACTGGGGTGTCCTGGGCAAATGCTGCCTCTGGAGGCAGGACCACCTGGGTGCCACCCCTTGGTCTGTTTGTGGACTCAGTGGCCACGGTCAAGTAGATGAACTCAGTGCCCCGTGGCAGGGCTCCTGTACGTGAGCCAGGCCAAACTGCTTTTCTTTCGAGCTCCAGAATTCCCACAGAGACGTTGAGTTTACTGTGCCAATATAATTAACTGTTACGTTTTTGAAGTTAAGTCCTCAGCTCAACAGATCTTTCTTTTTAAAAGCTATTTTCAAAGAATCCCTCAAAAATAATGGAACATTGTTAGATAAAAATATATCTATAGTTGCAGTTAATGTTAAGTATAAAATAGATTATGTGTGTGTGTGTGTGTGTGTGTGTGTGTGTGTGTGTGTGTGAATGTGTGAATGTAATTTGGCATTCACTTTTGTTTTCTTCTAATGAATCTCTAAAGCTTTGAAGATGTGTTCAGGGGGGAAAGCTGTCAAGTTCCCAAAGGTAACCAGTACTCCGAGTGCTTTCCAGCTCTTGTCATACCACTTGGTGATTATACATTTAGTTTGGGTGACCTTCAGCAAGCCTCTAGGTAGGATGACATCAAAGCTGAGGATTACAGCTAAAGCTATTAAAATGTCTACCACAGCTCTTTTTCTGTTTAGTCTTGCCCAAGAGTGGGGTACCTGTGGCCCTCTAGGTCCTCAGGGGCAGCCATTTGACTGAATCCAAACTTCACAGTTTGGATTAATAAAGGGATAATGATAATAAAAGGCAAGACTCTTGCCTATTAAGTATTCCAGAAGAAAGTCTGCGATCCTTTGCTGCTAAATATTATCCTCCTCCAAATTGTTCCTTAATGATCAGTACTATAGAACAAGCCCTCATTTGTTGTGGGGATGTATGCTTAGCCATCTTTTTAAAACACAGAATTGAAGTTAAGTGAGCCTAATGTGAGTACAAAAAATGCTTACTTGGAGTATAAGAATTACTTCCTTGGTGTAAAGTGCACTTGTATGTATTTGCAGGAACTGGAAGCTTATGTGGATGATACAGACATGGACAGCGATTTCAGAAGGGACGACTTTTATTATTTGTCTCAAGAAGATAGAGAGAGGCGGGAGCGGGAACGGGAAGAATCTAAAAGAGTATTACAAGAATTAAAATCAGTGTTAGGATTTAAAGCCTCAGAATCAGAGAGGCAAAAATGGAAGCAGCTTCTTTTTAGTGATCATGGTAAGCTTTCAATTTTAAAAGTTATTTAACTTTACCAGACATTTTTTTTCCTATGCCACCTTCTTTTTACTTAGCTCTTTGGTGATATATGACCTTAGTTTGTTGATCTAATAGTAAGTATATACATAAGCACTATTATAATGACCAGTAAAAAAAAAAAGTAATTGTATGGTAATATACGTAATCCAGGTTGACATGTCTTCGCTAATTATTCTCATTCTTAAGAACTGATTTTGTCGATGAATCAGGCATTGAATTGTAGATTTTTTAAATGCTATAACTTGGTTTTCAGGTATAGGCCTGAGTATGAGGTCTTGAATCCTATATAACTTCCACGTGTTAAGATAATTGTCTGTAGTATTAGATGCATCATCTTAATCCAGTTTACCATTGAAACAAAAAGAGTTGAGATCAAATCTCTGAAGTCACATGTGTGATTAATGACAGCAGCCTATAGTCAGAGGACTCCATTCATGCCGTCCTTATACCCTCATTTGCAAGCTGGAGCTGCAAGAGAATTGACTTACCAAACAACCAGAACTGTGAAGAAATTTATTCATATAGCTTCATAACAGACCAGAGTATCCTGTCTCCAGCTGAGATTTTCCCATGAATGTTTGCAGAGGCAGAAATGGTACTTCCATGCCACTTTAGAATATCTTTGGAGAGTCGGAAAACTATCACCTTTTTACCTTTCTCTGAATCATGGATATTCCTCATACTGAATAGAAAGTCCACTAAAGTCCATCCCCCCCTCCCCTGGCCCCTGAATTTTTTGTGTCCACCAGCAACACTACCATTCTTTCAATTTCCCAGGCTCAAAACCTTGGGAATCATCTGATTCTGGGATCCCATAATCTTTTCCTTCTTCCTGCCTCCTTCATTCTCCATCTACAGTCCCCAAAACCAATGAGTTTTCCCTCTAAGGTGCCTCTTATATCATGGCTTCCTGTTTCTACTCTCCCTGCCCTAGACCAGGTCCTAATTAACTTGTGCCTGGGTTCCTCCTCAGCCTCACCATGCATCATGTCACCAGACTTCCCTTCCTTAAATGGCTTTTTCACCATATCATGCCCCCATTCCAAAATCTTCAGTTCTTCCCTGGTTCTTCTCCATAATTCATAGCATCAGAAGCTGTAGAACTGGAAAGAAACCCCAGATCATCTGGTTTCCTCTAATATAGCTCCTCTCTGGCTGCTAGAAAGGTCATATGACTTCACCAAAACAACTGAGTCATGGATCTCAGAGCCAGAACCTTAACCCACATCCTCATAATCCAAATCTTTTTAATACAGATTGTCACCTTTGTAATGCAATTCATGTATTTTCCAAGCATCTAAGGGTAAAGCACTATGCTGGGTGCTGCTGGAGATGAGTAAGACCCATTCTTTCTGCCTTCAAGGAAGGCACCTACACTCCATAGAGGAGTCAGGTACACAGATCACTGTATTATGAGGCTGAATGCCTAAAGTAAGTGAGAGAGACACAAAGTGCTTACTGGAAGGCTTCAAAGTAAGGAGAGAGGATGTTTCCTGGTGGAAGGCTCCATAAATGAAATGACTTTTAAGATGGGCCTTCTGAGAGAAACAGGAGCTCAGGGACCAGAATTGGAAGTCTTGGGTGGGGGCATTCTTCTTCCCTGGCCATTCAGAGGGAAGACAGGAGCCAAAAGCACAGCAGGGGGTCCCCCCATTTGGGGACAGTGAGTAGCCCAGTTTGGCAGAAGTGTGGGAGAGCCTTGGGAGAGAAGGCTGGATAGAGATGGCAGGGCCATATTTGGGAAGACATCGTTGTGCTTGATCTTTAGGTAATAGGAAACCATTGAAACATTTTTGAGCCTGAGAACAGCATGACCAGAGCTGTGATTACTCTGGCCATGACATGGGACTGCTCAGCATCGGGAGGCCCCACAGGGAGGAAGATCAGTGAAACTAAAGGAGGCTTGAAGAAGGAGGTGGTTTTGGGACCAGTGAGGAGGAAAGGATCCAGGGAACTGGAGGAATCAGAGAGGCCCGATCACTTAATTCAGTGGGCATTGTTTGAGGACACATTATGTACAAGGCACTTTTCTAGGTCCTGAGATGACAAAAAAACAAAACTAAGGTCTGATAAACTTCAAAGATTCAAGTCTTGTGACCCAGAGAACTTGGGTACCAACAGCAAAAAGAGCCCCTTCTTTTAGGAGGGGAGGCAGGTTTTGCAGAAATATGTTGCAGTTCAGTTTTGGTTAAGTTGAGACTGACGTCCTGGTGGGACGTCCAAGTGGAATTGTCCAGCAAACCTTTGAAAATGTAGTGAGGTTCAGGCTAGAAGTATAGATTGTAGAATCATTTGTATTGACATGAGAGTTGAAACCATAAGGAATGGATGAGAGAGTTTGGAGAGAGAAGATAAGAGCACTGAGTTCTGAACGTGTAAGAGCACCTACAGTTAGGGGTGAAGAAAAGCCTGGAGGAGGAAATAAGCCCAAAGGGTTAGAAGTACCAGAAATGCTTCTTGTCACAGAGGGGAGGAGAATTTCAAAGAGAAGTTTGGGTGGCAGTGATAGTGCAGAACATGAAAGGAGAATGAAGTCTGCCAAAAGGTATTGGGGTTGGTTTAGCAATCCTCATGCTTTTTGGCCTTGGGATCCTTTTATACGCTTAAAAATTTTTGAGGATGTCCCAAAGAGCTTTTGTTTATGTGAATTATATCTATAAATATAGACTATATCCAAAATTAAAGTGCCTCAGTATTAAATTTTATTCATTTGAAAAATTAATTAATTCAAGCCTTAGTGAAAAAGTAAATAAATAGTTTTGATCTTGCAGAAGTGGTCTTTGGAGGACCCCTGGGCTAGTCCATAAGATGATGATTGGTGACTTTCAAGAGAGCAGATAGATTCAGTATAGAGATGGGAGATGGAAGCCAGGTTTGAAAAATAAGTGAATGCAGCAGAAATGTTCTGTGCTCGCTGTTTATACTTTTTCAAGAGATTTGATTGGGGAGAAGAGTAATCTAAGGTGGTGTCTGGTCGGGTTAACAGGAGAAGTTTTTTGGAGAAACAACCTGTACATTTATTTAGTAAATGAAAGATTCCTGAGAGAGAGGTTAAGGTGAATGATTGGTGAAGTTAGATCCTGAAAAGCTCTAGAGAGGATCACAGATCAGGTGGGAAGATTAGCTTTGGCCAGGGGGAAGGAAGAAGGGAGAGACTCTGCAGTGGAGGATGATACTGTCAGAGGCCCTTCATCTTCTTGGTGATCTGGAAGGCAGGGTCACCTGAAAGGGAGCTGTGGTTCTTCCCCGCCCCCACACCTTCCCTACCCCTCACACTCACATGATGGAAAAAGTCACGGTGAACAGGTGAATAGACTAATAAAATGGTAGAAGTACTGAAATCACTGGTTCAGGTGTGCCATGAAAACCTCCATGAAGTCTGAAAAAGCTTAATATATCACTTTATACCAGCTTTTTCTTGGGCATTTGGAACATTTTTAGCTTGCACTGTCTTGCTGCCATAACAGTAAAAGCCACAGCAATAAAACTGTCCTTTTAAGCATGTGCTATTGATGTTTATTTGCATTTGAAAGTATAACATTCTTTTGTTTGGCATATGGAAACAAAGAGTAATGGAAATAGAAAAAGAACCTGCTAGTGCCATAAATTGCTTTCCCATGAAAAATATCTGCGCATCTTCCAGAGTTATTTTCATCTCTGCTTACAGGGGTAAAGTCCGAATGGAATTAGAAAGGGAAATTCCAGCCGGGAGCCTGCTGTTGCCATTTTGTCTATGTTGTTGCTGCTGCTCTAGTGAAACGACTGCAGCTTAGGGATGTTTTTTGGAAATGGACACTTGCTTTGCACAAAAAAAAAAGTTACTAGACTCCAGTTCTTCAAGAAGCACATTGTTTTTGTCTTCAGCTATGCTCCATTAGATCGTATTGTACTAACCCCCTCCCGCTGGGAGGAGAGACTGCCTGGCAAGCTCCCCGGTGCTGGCAATGGGACCCACTACCTACTAACATCGAGAGGGCCTAAAAAAACTCCATTTCCCTTGCAAGGACAACTTCTCCTGCCGTATGGATATCCATCATATCTATGCATTGTGCTTTGTACAGTGGCTGATTTGAATGCAGATTTTATTTCATTAATATTTCTGTTTTTCGTTGGTCTAGAATGAGCAGGGTAGGATTTAGTGCTATGCATAGACATGCCTTGTTTTCACCAGGAATTTGTTAGGTCACTCACTGGCTTATCTGTTTGCATCTTTACCACGCTGTGTTTTAATATACAAAATACATGTTAATTTGAGAGATTAGTGTTTTCCAGATTATTATATCAGACCTATTTCTGATACATAATTAGGAAAACCCATGCTATTTTTTTTAAACAAAGAGAATATAGTTTCAGATATTTTCAGAATTGAGCAACATCATATCTCTAATCTCTCTAAAATCCAAGTCATCCGCTTAATTCATTTATTTTTCTATACGTTGCTTATAAAGGTTTCTGGCTTTATAATTTTCACCATTTCACCAAATATTCTTGATTTCGCTTAACTTGATTTTTTTGTTGTTTAAGAGAAGTTTGTTATGATTCAGATGCAGATCTTGCATTTAGTACACCCAATCCCTCAATCATTAAGAGATTGCCTTAGTTATTTTTTCTTTTTTTTTTCTTTTTAAGCTGTGATGAAACCCTTGTCTCCTGTAGAACCAATGGAACCTATAAATAATTCAGAATCATCTGTGAATTCAAGTAAGGAAAAGGACTGTCATAAAAGTGAAAGTGACCCTGAAGAGGGAAATAGTGAACTAAATCCTACCCCAAATGACAGTGAAATAAGTAGGACTGAGTATTTATGTGGCAGTCCTTCAGACTGTCAAAGTAAAGACAGTGCTGTGAAGGAAGGCTTCTTGTCAGAGGCTGAAGAGAAAACATGTTACCAGTGTGAGAGTGAAGGCGGGTCTGAGCACATCCCCGAGGCTGGCGTGGAGACTCTTCAGCCAGCACTCAGTGACTCTGTGCAGGCCTCCATCCGGGAGAGGCTGGCGCGCCTCCACCCAGCACCGGATTTCAGCCTAACTTGTGGGCTTGCCACGCAAGCAGCTGCAAGATCTCTCACGTTTACCAAAATGGAGGAACAGACTTTTGAAGATAGTGAGACAGAAGAAGAAATTGAAGGAGAACAGCAAACGAGGCGAGAAAGCGAAAATGAGGTAGAAGAAAGCAAGAACAAAGAAACAAATGTAGAAAACGAAGGAATATAATTCTCAGCACTCATGAAGTTCAAAGTATTCCATTAAAAGAGATGATGAATGTAAGGGGTTTACTTTATAAGGCTTCGTGGAGAAAATCATAGTTGGAAAAACTGCTCTAAATTATTTACTCTTAAATGGCGCACTGGGAGAGTGTTTCCGTTTTCTTGCATATGTGAGAACATGCAAGATCTCCCTAGAGGAAACTGCTATTTTATTATTGTGACATTGACTAATACTATGGAGATGATTTCAAGTTTTTGTCAATTTATCACTTATAATACGAAATGTGTATTTCCCATTCCTGGCCTGAATTTGCTATTGAAAAAGGTAATTGGAATCACATTGAAAGAACATGAGTATTTGCTCTGATGCCTTCTTTACCACTTTACTACTACCTTTGCACTTAGTAACTGTAGTATATGTGTGTTCATGGCAAGTCATCTGTAATTTCTTTAGTTCATTACGATCCTAAAACAAGCGTATAGGTTTAAATAAAAATATTCAACTATCCACATAATTTATGTGTCCTAGGGTTTGGGGTTGGAAAGTAGTTCCAAGATAAGTAGAGTGCTACCTTTGTGAGTTCTCATGTTTCTTTATATGTGTGTATATCGATTAGCAAATTTTCAGTTGAGTTAATGACCATTTGTGGGTTTTTTAATATAACATTTAGTTGAAAAACCTTTTGATTTTTCTCTTTGCTTTCTATTGGCTATCAAATTTGCTTTCTATTGGCTATCCAGTTTGGTTCTTCCGTAGGTTTAAAGGTATTATGGTATAGTGTGGATTATCTTTGGTTTTCATAAAATCACAGATTCAGATTCTGGTATCTTAACTGTTTAAGTGAAGAAATCTTCTATGCCAAGGTGATTGTTTTCAAAAGTTGGCATACTCTTCTATATGGATAGTTGGGATCCTTTATATTTTCAGGAAGAGTAAATGTTTGTTTTGGCCAAAATTCTATGACTCATTAGGAAATTAATATAAGTGTTTATCTGGGGGTCTGCTGTATTTTCTTAAAAATGTTTAATGAAATTTAAGAGAAAAATGCCCTCTATGTATTGTGTCATCATATGTTCTTCTATAAATTATTTGCTTTTCTCTCTTGGTTTTCAGTGTTTGTCATTCTCTTTATTAGCAGTATTTGTTTCCTTGTGGTACAAGGTATTAGAAAAGCGTAACTTTAGGAAGAGCATCCTTAATTTTACTGTCCCCATTTCCTCTGATTTGTCTGGACAGACATGGTTTTATTTTCAATGTGGAATATTCTCAGAAAATTTAATCAAGAGTTTCAAACTTTCCTACTTGGCTCTTTTTATTCGACCTTAAAGATTTTCATGTGAAAATGTTATTTGTTGCAGCCATGATATGAGATCTTGGCAAGTTATTTGATTTTCTTAATTTTGTTTTATTCTTCTGCACAGTTTCCAAGATTGATCTTTCATCCTTTGGAATAATTTCAATTACATGTGAATGTCATCTTCTCTGGTAGTAGTTCTTGATTATGCTTCTCCTGTTTACTATTAATGCTGTTTCACTTAACCATATATCCCCTACATAGACCATGTACATGAGAACAATAGAAATATTTTGGCTAGTTAGCTGTGTTCATTCGCATTCTGTTATTTGGTTCCCAGATAGTCCATTAGCCACTACAGGTGCTAAAATTATCGGGCAGGGATATTAGACCATCATCTATTCTCCAGTGATTATTTGCCTAGATTGGGAGAGAGGGATAGAAGGAAGAAAACATACGCTTCTACCCATCCTGACTTGACAAGGTGACTCCTCTGCTATAGAAGACATCCCAACAGGTTTTATACATGTGGCATTTCTTCAGCATCCCTAAAACTAAAGATAAGTCTTGGCCATGGAATGTATCTATACCAAACTGTAAACGAAAATGGGCAAATGTTTAGATTATACAATGACTCCATTAGAATCAATGGCATCTTTGTCTCAATATAAATGATTCTTTTAATAAATTGGATTTTTCTCTAAAAGCCCTAATTATTTGCAAACCTTTTTAATCTGTCTTATAACTACTACGTCCATCAGGAAGGGTGGTAGTCACCCAGAAAGTAAGCGGCAGAGCCAGATTTGGAACCCAGATCCCTGGACTAAAGGGCCACCAATTCTGTTCCATCACACAATCCATGGTTGTACTGTCAAAAAAAAACCATAAGAATTTATCCTCTTTAATTTATGTGCTTCTGTTTGAAGAAATTATCTAGATAATTTGTTCTGCTCAATTTCGAAAACATTCTTGCCCACAAAATTTTTAACTTTTCCACATCAGGGCCGCTAGGTGGCGCAGTGAGCAGAGCACCGGCCCTGGAGTCAGGAGGACCTGAGTTCAAATGTGCCTCAGACACTTGACACATGTACTAGCTGTGTGACCTTGGGCAGTCACTTAACCCCAATTGCCCTGCCCTCCCCCCCAAAAAATCATTGTAATAAATGGATCTGGAGTCAGTGAGCATGCTGTGGATTGCTCATTCAGTTTTTTATTAAAATTCCTGCATGCCCTCAGCTAGATATTCTTAGACCCTGAGTTTACGACCTTATGTTCTTTGACTAGTCACTTTATTTCTTAAATAGGAATTCTAGAATGAGAAGTCATTAAACCTAAGTGTTAATGATTACGTCTCTTACTGTTTCTATAAGAACTAAACATTGGACCTAAGTCTGATGTCTTCAGTGACAGGAAACATAAAAAATTACTAATGATTCTTTCAGCAACTTAAAAATCACGGATTTGAAGTTTTATTACCACAAAAGGATTTTTCTTGATGTCGCTCCTATTTTCCAACATTGGTATAAATTCTTCATGTGAAACTCCTTTTCTCAAACTTGAGTAATGGTAATGTATGATGTCTAACATCATCAGGATGTTGTTTATAGGAAATAGAACCTTTAAGACTATAACTGGACATCTAGCATACAGATGTTACTGAAATAGACTAAAAAGGTTGATTTTCAAAAGCACACATGTATGTGTGTATAGATATATTTACATATCTCTCCACACATTTGTATGTGTGTGTATATATATGTATGCGTATACATATGTATACACACACACATAGATACCACACACCTCCAAAATAAATCACAAAGATTTCTTTGTATTTAAAGTGATTAAAGGTAAATTAATCAATTATCTTCTAATGAAAAGGGAATTACATGAACTAGTCAGAAAAATATAGCTTCTGAATCCGATTTCAGGCTACCTTTGTTGAAATACTTAAAGTCAAAAAATTTTAAGTCTTTATTATTGCAACTAGAAAAACAAGTAAGATGCATTAATTTGACATGCAGTCACATTTTTTTGGATTAGATAGAGACCTAATGCCATGGGTGACAACCAAGAAGTAGTCATAGAAAATCAGCTGGTTTTTCTAATTGTAAGGATGCACATATATTCCATGCCAAATAGGATTTACTTAAGTCAGTAGTGGCCCACAAACTGATTTCACCATAAAAAATAATTTCACCATTAAAATGAAGCCACACCTCACGGGTTTTGTGGAAATTTCATATCTTCTCTTTGTCTTAAGTGCAGTAATTCTTCATTTATCTTTAATCACTGGAGAATGAGGCCATACGTATTTAAGGAAAAATTTCAGATAATTGACAATTGACTTTTTAAGCATCAAATCTGTGTTTGAGCTATTTTTGATAACCCTAAGATGTATTACATGTTTCTCCATCTTCTCAAACAGAGCATATGGAGCATCGTTAAACCTTTCTTTTCTCCGTCACTTGGGGCATACCTTCCTGTAGTGTGCTATAATATGGTATTGAAGGCTAATGAGGTATGCCCTGTTGTTGTTCCGACACAAAAGGACCCGTATCCTTTCTGAGGATGCGTATTTGCTTCTTGTGGTTGTTGATGCCTCTGAGCTGCTGTCAGCTCTCCCTTCTTGTGGCTTGTGACGTGGTTGTTGCTTGCTCCCAGCAGGGTCCGCCTACACGACATACTTGTATACTGCTTCTGCTCCTCTGTGGAACCAGAAGCCACATAACTGACCTTGTTGGGATTGCGTATTAAACAAAAACTAAATATGCTATCTGTGAGTCCTACTGAATAGAGAATGTAGATTTTGGCCTTCCTACTATCTGTTTTGGGTATTCCAGCCCTTTTCTACTTACTTTCTTGTTCTCTCTTGGGATCTAAGCAAGTGAGATTTCTGGATAAGGAGGATGGTTAGGGATTAGGCTTATGATTTCATTGACACAGGGTACTCCTGAGTGAGGAAATTCCCTCCACCAATACAGGGTGGCACCTTCTCGTGATCTTAGAGACCTGCCTGGAGCACAGAGACAGCATGTGCCAGAGACTCAAAGGTGATCTCACTATCCCCGCTTTTGGACAAGAGACTTTGGAAGGAAGGGGTTCTGACAGCTTCCAAGTGCAATGTAAAAACAAGGTTCTAGAGCTTGGAACTTTTAGGAATAAATTCTTAAATGGCAGCTCTCCAGCATTTCCTTATATAATATGTATGTATATCTGTGTATTTTAGAAACACATCCAAATACATTTCATTCTTGTCAAACGTTTTGTTCTGAATGAGGTAGACCACAGACTTACCTAATTGTGTAAGTCATTCTAGTTCTACATAGTGTCCACAGACAGATCATCCATTTGGAAAAATAAATGCAAGGGTTATATAGCAAATTATGTGTCTAATGGGAACCCTAAAATAATGAGTCATTCTAGGCAGCCAGATATGCTGAGATATAGCTGAGGCTTTGCCTTAATCGCAGATTTTTCTTAACCATTTTAGATGGAAATTTTTTCTAAAATATATTACATACTTACCTTCTCAAAATATAGCTGAATATCAATACCTGATATTTGTGTAGTACGTTAAAGTTTTCAGAGCACTTTGCATGTATTACTTCTTTCAAGCTTCACAACTCTCTGAAATAGGTGCTACAGTTAATTGTTATCCCCATTTTAGAGATGAGAAAATTAAGGTCAGGAGAGGGTGAATGGCTTGCCCAGCCAGAGTGCCCAGCTAGATTTGGAAGCAGGTCCCTTACTCAAGTCCAACCCCCTACTACCCCACTGTTGCCTCTCAATCTCAACCTATCTGAGTTGTGCTGTTTGCCTTGGGGCCCATTAAAGTGGATAGGATTGTTTGCTTACCCTATGTTAAAAGACCACACTCTGCTGGGTTTTGTTTAAGTTTTGTGTCTGTAGATGTCAGAATATTGATTTCTTTTCTTGTGAATGTCAGTACTACATTCTGTAATTGTCTTCTTCTTCCTTCAATTTTAATGCTGCTTATGTGGTGATAACCAAGCTCAATGGAGGTAATGGGTATAAAATAATTAAAAGGTCATGCAGCTAAAGGCCCCTCTTCTTGGAGTAAAGTTCACAAATGAATTTTTGTGGCATTTATTTTGTCTGCTGAAGTTGTTGGGTTTTTTTTTTTTAATTATGGGTTTTGGCTGTTCCAGGTTGTTGGATAATTGAGCTTCTCATTGAGTACAGAAAAACTGCAGTGCGTTTCCTTCCAATGTGTTTGGATTTCTTTTGGGAGGATCTCTGCTGTGATTAAAACCTAGACCATTCAGACATGCATGCTGGAAGCTGACGGTTTTACCCATAGCACTTTCTCTCGGAATCAGACATCAGATTCTTCAGAGAGGAGGCTTGGACGTTCCATTTACTCCTCTAGCAAACTGTGCAGTGTTTCTGGGCCTTTGAAAAAAAAGATAAGAAATTATGGAGAAGTATTTACCCTGGGGTCTATGAACTTTTTAAATATTTGATAATTATGTTTCAATACAGTTGGCTTCCTTTGCAATCCTAGTGTGTGTGTGTGTGTGTGTTACTCAGAGAAGAGGATCTATAGGTTTTACCAGCCTGTCACAAAAAAAAGTTAAGATGCCCTTCTTTTAACACATACCGGACTCTGTAAGCCTAAGCAAATCACTTAACTTTTCATTGCTCTGGGCAGCTCTCTTATATGTGTCATGGATACCTTTGGCAGACTGGTGAAGCCTATGGACCCCTCCTCCAAAAAAAACAAAACAAAACAACAAGTTCATAATTAAGTCATGTCTGACACTTTGTGACCCAGTAGACCATGCTGTCTATAGAATTTTCTTGGCAAAGATAATGGAGTGGTTTGCCATTTCCTTCTCCAGTGGATTTAGGTAGAAGAGGTTAAGTGACTTGCCCAGGGTAACACAACTAGTAAGGGTCTGAGGCTGGATTTGAACTTGGTTCTGCCTGACTCCAAGCCTAGCATTCTATCCACTAAACCACCTAGCATCCTCTAATTTAATTTAGAGATTAGTGAAAACAAAGATGAGGTGTTTTTTTTTTCTCATTCAAGTTCACAAACTTCTTGAAATCTATCCACCAACCTCTGAACTCCAGGTTCTGATATTGTGAATTTCAGAGAAGATGCTGGAATGCATTAGTAGAGGAGGTTTCCTTACCTGGAAGCTCCCTATACCAGTGAAATCACAAGTCTAGTCCCTATCCTACAGATAATCATGAAATTTTTAGAAAAGTAACTTTGTCACTTAAAAAATTTTGCATTTATCAAAGCTCAATGAATCGTTCCATTATAAATCTGATGATATTGTCAAACATTTGTTTTATTTTTTCCTACATTAATTCTACATCTTACAGAATTTTATTTCATTCAGATTTAATCTGTCAAATTATCAAAGATGGCATTATTTTCTTTGAGAAAACTGAACATTTGGAAAATCTGATTTTGTGTATGTTTTAAATATAAACTCATATCCCTGGTGTGTAAAAGCCCCCAAGCAGTGGGTTTTTGTAAATTCATTTCTGTATCAGTAACTATTTGCCAATTCAGCCTTGTATACCACCTACCCCTACCCCCATATACTCTGTGTCTTTAAAGACTGCAGAAGTCACCTGGCTGCAGTCTCATGACTCAAAGTCACACCTAATACAGATAATAAGTCAATTATACCATGGCATAGATAGGGGTAGGGGCAGGGAGAAAATAGGTCACTTCAGCTACTTTTAAAGATCTTTAAAAAGGATTCAAAATTTAACACAATGACTAAAACATCTCCTGCCTTTGCTAATGATCCAGCAAGGAAAGGAAGCCTAGAGTCTGAGTCTTCAAAGTAATTGATCATGGAAATGGCACAAAATCTGTCTCCACTTCTGCCCTTGTGTGTGGAGAAAAATTGCCCATTTCAGCACATTTGTAGCCATGGCAGGTAGAAAAGTAAACATAACTTAGCTTTGCAGCCTGAAAATCCTGCCTAAGAGGATGATAGATGAGGCAGAGGGAGAAAAGACTTCCAGGATCCACACAGGTAACCCAGAAAGCAGGCAGACTTTATAAAAAGAATTGGAAGTTGACTGTGCAGAAAAGGGAAATTTAAGATCCTGAAATCCAGTTAATTGGAATGACCAGTTTCCAGCTACATTTTTGCAGTGGTTATATAATTTTAATGTGTTATCCAGTGAGCAGCAGAGTCAGTATATTTAATCCACATGTAACAAAACAACGCAGTTTGCATGCATTAAACAACTGCTCTAATACACTTAGCACAGTGCCTGGCACACAGTTGATGCTTTTTAAATGTTTATCGACTGGCTGACTATAACCTAACCAAAATCGTGTCCATCTTTAAAAATAAAATTGTTTGATTCAGTTGTGGTTTTGGTTTGGGGATTTTTTGTTGTTTTTCCAAATCCAGTGCATTGGTTTGCTGATCTTCAGCATAGAACACAGTATGAAAATATATATTTTCCTTCCTACTCGAACTCTGGAGAATGAATATTGGTAGAGGTAATCATGGTGCCCTTGACCTTTGTAGTTTTTTTTTTTATTCTGACTGGCATGTGTCTATCTGGAAATTATTTAAACTACTGAATGACATCATGATAATTTTTATGTTCTCTGCAGAATGGTGTTCTTCCTTGCCAAGAAAATTCTTTAAAAAATTTAGTTCATTTTAAAATGACAAGATTCCTGTTCTTCTCATCCTCATGGAGCAACCTGAGCGGCCTCTTGAACACCAGCCCTTAGTACTTGGTCAAGTGTGAGAGTAGTGTCTGCTCTAAAAAAAAAAATGTTATTTTCCATCCCCTAGAGGCTAGATGGGGAATGTCTTTAAGGATTTGGGTGGTATAATGGGGTGGCTGAAATATGGTCCAGGACTAAATTAGATCCCTGGACCCGTCTTTAGAACCAACCCAAATTCCCAGATAAGTCTTAGAACCGATCCTCACGACTGAAAATGAATCAAAGCCTGGCTTAATCACCTAGGTTCACCAGGATTCCAGTCTGTATCCCTAAATCTCTTGGCCAGAACTAATTCACTTTCTGGGATGAAGGGAACAGGTATGATGGGAAATGACAGTGTTTGCCCAGGCATCCAATTCATAGCATTCACCTTACTGCTTTTACTAATAAGCAGATGTACTTTTATGACGGGTCAGTATCAAGTCAAAGCTGGGGCAGTTTGTAATAATAGTTATATAGTGCTTTAGGGTTTCTAAAGCACTTTACAAATATTATCTCATCCAACCACCTTGGGAGGTAGGTTCTATTATCACCCCCATTTTATAGATGAAGAAACTGAGGCTCATAGACTTGGCCCAGAATGCCGCAGCTAAGTAAGCCTCAAAGCTAGATGTGAACTCAGATGTTCCTGACTTCCAGGTCCAGCATTCCTACCGCTGTGCCTTGAGTCAAAGTAATTAACGAACTTCAGTGATTCAAGACTTTCTGTTCTGTTGAATCCTAGCTGAGTCTTAAAGCATAAAGTGTGGATGCTGTCTATGAATGTTTTCATGAGTTTTTGAAAAGTCTCTCCTCCTATTCCACATGCTAATTTATTTTGAACTTCTTGAATCGGCAAGATTCTTGACACCTTCTTTAACCCATGGTTGAGTTGACCTTACTGCTTTAAGTCTACTTACAGCATTTAATCTTTGTCCGTATTTATGGAATATTATTTAAGAATCTAAGACAGACTTCCTTCCAAAGGTATCCTAGGTTGACAGGGTTAGAAATGAATCTCTGAACCAAATGGCCACTCTCCTCACGTTTTAGTTCAACATTTTATGGAATAAAGAAAACTTGATAACATACTTCTGTTTTCTTCCTTTGCTGTTCTGGGTTTGTTTGTTTGTCTTTGGTAAATCATCGTTGTGATCTGGCATAGTTTATTGTTACTGATTAATTATATGATCTCGTGCCTCGCTTTCTTGGTGATACGTTCCCATAGGCCTACATATATTTATTAACTGGTTGTGAGACAGAAAGGACTACTGGACAAACGGTTAGAGTCACACAAATAAAACATGATCTTTGATAGTGATTTTCACTCAATGTGGTTACACTATGTTGTGATAATTGAGCAAGATTAATCAAAGCATATGAAATGAATCGCACTTAGTTTCATAAGAATTACCTGAAATTCGTGATCAATATCAAGTAATTCATTAGCTTGTGTTATTGGATGGTTTCATCCCCTCAGGTGGGTCCTGAATAGTTAACAGCCAGTCACTTCTGTTTCAATAGCAATGAAGCTATTACTTACTGAGCTCTCCTGTTTCTTTTATCTTTGCAGTTGCCTGATTTGTCTTTTCCTCATTGTTTTTCTTCAATACTTAGGGATCAAAACTTAAAGATCGTGATTTCATGGATGTGAGTAGAGCCTCCACCTATGTAGATCTTGTCTTCATAGATGGTTGCTCTGGGTGAAAAACTCCATCACCTGGGAACCACCCTTCTGATAATAAATCTCTCTGAATATGGCAAAGCTGAGGTTTTCTCATCACACACAAATTGAGTTGTATGGTAATTAAGAGAATATAGACTGCCTTACCAGTGTCCACTAACAGTCCAGTTTGGATTTTGATTCCTGTCAAAAACAAAAAGGGTAGTCATTTGAAAGATGTTTCTTTTCATCCGCTGAATTATTTTAACTTAGGCCTAGATAACCACCTAATTCTTTTTTTTTAAATCTCTGATGATACATGAAGTTTTCCTATTTCACTTGGAATCGAATATGTTCGTACTGTTGGGGAGCACCCCATGGTGCTAGCCTGATCCACATTGTTTTGTAATGACTATTAATATATAATTTCATTAATTTAATCAAACCCCACAAAAAAGTCATGAAAACCTTCCACAATGTCTTTTGACCAACCACCCATTTATTTTCAAGATTTTAATTTTAATTTTTTTGTTGTTATTGCTATCGACAAACAACAGATAGGAACATTTTCATACATGAAGAAAAGAAAAAGAGGACGACATATTAAACTTAAAATCTCTATTATGACTAGTTTTTTTTAAAGTATATAATAAATTCAACATAATAGCTCCAAAGCTGTCCTGCTTTACCCTCTGAACTTCCTTCTGTTCTTTCCTGTGCATTTTTAAAGAATTTTTAGTGGTGTTCCTTTCTTCTTCTTCTTTTTTTTTTTTTTGGTATCATTATCACTTTCCTCCCCCAAAAAAATCCTTCATTATAACAAATAAGCTTAGTAATTTGAAAGAAGTCTACACATTGGTCATGTCTGAAAATGTCACTCTTACTCTACACCTCTAGACTCCACCATCCTTTGGTCAAAATAAGGAAAGCATATTTCATTGGCCTTGTGGAATTGATGCCTTGATGGGAGTTACTGTCTTTAAGATGTAATCATTGTACCAGTTGTTCTTCTCTGGTTTCTGCTCACTTCGCCTCTATATCAGTTCATACAAGTCTTCCCCGGTTTCTCTGATTTTGTCCTTTTTTTTTTTTTTAATTTTTACAGCAGAATAGTATTTCATTACATTTATATACCATAATTTCTTCAAACATTCCTCAATGGATAGGCACCCCCTTTGTTCCTAGTTCTGTACTATGATAAAAATGCTGCTATGAATATTTTTATACCTAAGTCCTTTCACTCTTTTTTCTTTTACCTCTTTGGATTATAGGCCTGTTAGTGCTATTACGGGATCAAAACGTGTGTACACTTTAGTCATTAACTCTTTGGTTCTTTATGGAACCTCCATATTGCTTTCCAGAGTGACTCTGCCTTTTACATCTCCACCAACAGTGCATTAGTAGCGTGCCTCTCTTTTTCATAGCCCCTCCAACGTTTTCCATTTTCTTTTTTTTAAGTCAGTCTTATCTGGATGAGGTGGGACCTCAGAGTTGTTTCAATTTGCAGTTCTCTCATTAATGATTTGGAATATCATTTCATATGGCTGTTGATAGCTTATAGAACTGCTTGCTTGTGTCCTTTGATGATTTATCTGTTGGGGAATGGTCCTTGTTCTTATATATTGCAGTCAGTTCTTATATATCTTAGATACCATAATGATGATAATAGCTAGTATTTACATAGTGTTTTAAGGTTTGCAAAATGCTTTACAAATGTCATTTCATTCAATCCTCATGACAGTCACGGTAGGTAGGAGCTATTATTATCTACATTTTTACAGATGAAGTTAAGTAATTTTTCCAGGTTCACACAGCTAGTAAGTGTCTGAGACAGGATTTGAAATCAGATCTTCTTGATTCCAGGTCTAGCATTCTATCCATTTTACTACCTAGCTATCCCAAATAAAGCTATGAGACCTTTATCAGAGAAACTTGCTGCAAAGATATCTCCCCAGTTAACTCCCAACCACCCATTAATAACATTGTTCCTATGGAACTAGATACCTTGTAGGTCATTTTGCCTAACATCATAGTCTTCAGAACTAACTGATGGCAACTAGGGCATACTTCGATTCATTTATTTGTATTTTGCAAAAAGAAAAGGCAAAGACCAAATGCTTATCCAGCTTTATGGTTTGCTTATTTCATTTTACTTCTAAATGTCAGACTATCTGAATACAATCTCAAATGCTGTGTGATGTTAGCTCACTAATCCATGCACATTTAAGTAATGAAGAATTTAATTTGTTGGCTTAACTTAAAGTGAATGAATATGGTGTTTGTGTATTGTTTGTGTTTCTGACTGAGTTCCTGTTGGATCTCCGCTTTTCTTCTCTTGTGTCTTTTGGCACTGCCAATTATGAACGTGGGATAGCCTGTTGTGGTGGCACATGCCTGTAGTCCCTTGTACTAGAAGAGGTCAAGGCTGGTGGAGCTCTTGAGTGTGAGACTCCAAAGTGAAGTTGGGCTAACGTTAATGGAGCGTCAGGCTGCCGTGGGTATAGTTGGCCCCTGGAAGTGGAAGGCCACCAGGCTGCCTAAGGAGGGTTGAACTGACCCTGGGTGGGAAAATGGATCAGGTTACATCTTCCATACCGCTTGAAATTGAAGATCATTGGACCTGTGGGTGACCACTTGGGCAAGATAGGAAGACCCCACCCCAAAAAAAAAGAGGGGGATTCTATGGAAGTATGTGCTGGCTTAGAGAGTTAAAGCTTGTTTACATAGTAAGTCCTTGAAGTTTTCACTTCAAAGACTAATTTGGGTGCTGAACTGTTTGACTGTTCTTTATAAATATCATTTGAGAATGTTCTTTCAGAGGTTATTTATACTCTTTTGATCACTAAGTGTTTTATATGTAAGAACTATACCATTCCTATCCTCATTGAGAATGTGTATCTTTGAAAATTTTAAATTTCTTTAAAAAAAAAAAACAGTGTTTTTAAAAATCATTTTCTGGATTTTATCATATGTGGGGGGGTTGAGTATTATTTTATGAAGGGTTTTTTTTTTCTTTAATTTACTAAGGTACGGTATTTGTGTTTCTAAGGCTCTACTTTATGGTATTCCTATATTTCTCATTTTGCATTAAAATCTGTACTTCCTGATTCCTTTTCTTTGTGCTCATTATTTTCTCTGTTTCCAACAGGAACTCATGGACTAGATTTAGAGTTTTAACACGAACTTTTAAATATTCTCTCTTCCTTTTCCCTTCTACCACCTTTTTTTCCCCACAACAGTATTTTTCTACACTCAGAAACCACACTTATTGTTTGCTGCTAGGCTTTGCTTAGCTACGAAAGTCTCAGTGAGTGTGTGGTGTGGTGTGGTGTGGTGTGTGTGTGTGGCATGCATGTTTGTTTGTGTATGTTTTCCCATCTAATGACTCAGAAATTATTTATCCATAATGAAATAAAAACAGTGACATGGGCTAAATTACTTTTATTTCCAGCCCCTCCCTTAACCTGACCAGCTACAGGAAAGGCTCAGATTCTTTTGTTTTTAGGCTTGCCATGATAGCATAGGTGACCACCAGTGAAGTTTAAGAAGAACCTTAGTCTCAACTGAGTAGAATGTTTTTAATCTGAGTCAGTGAATGATGGAGTCAGAACATATCTCACCCTTTTATTCCTGGAAGGGGTCATAGACCCCACTAGAACCCAGTGGTAATAACAAAGCTGTCTTGTTCATGGACGGCATAAGTTGGGTGTTGATATATAAGCTAGCCCTTGTTATTTAATCAGTTTCAGATCTACACGTTACAGGAAATCGGCACGTAAGAACAGTTGGTATGGGTGAAGTCACTGTACCTAACTCTGAAGTCATTAGGGAGATGGTAACCCATATGGTAATCATTCCTGGTCTTCACAATTTGCTTCTGGAGATCTTTAGCAGATGTGCTGTACCCATTTAATACATAGTTTGCAAACAGCAGCTTTCCCTGGATATACATCTGCGAAAGGCAATGAAGCAAATTAAAATGCATGCTTAACACGTTAAAAGTCCCAGGAGCAAAATCTTTGACTCTTCATGTGAAAGGAAGACCAATCTGCAACAAAACCAGAGAAAATATGAAGCTGATAGGCCTTTTCAGTGGCCCCATGCCAACCAGAGGAGTCAAGAGCTAGACAGATAAGGTTTAATGTTATTTGACTTAATGTTATTTGATGGATTGGATTGAAAACAGGCAGGAGACTACAGCAGAAAAAGCTCTGGCTCTGGAGTCAGAGGTCCTGAGTTCAAATCCCACCCCTTACTCTCTGTGTAACTGAATAAGTCACTTAACCTGAGGAAACTGGCTCAGTTTCCTCATCTGTAAAATAAGGAAGTTGGACCAGATGACCTCTTGGGTCCCTTCCACATCTAAATTTATGATTCTGTGAATTCTGCTTCTATTTTTGCAAAAGAGGAAATGCTCAGGAAAGTGTTCCTAGTGTAAACAGTTGTCGTCAATGACAGTAACAGGACCCACCATATTGATCACAACCACATCCCACATACCATGAGGAGGTTTCAGAAGAGGAAGAGTATGAAGTCAGGAGAAGTACCTGGATATGACCAAATAGAAACTAAATTAATCTGTCCTGAATACAACACGATTTTAAAAGCACTTGGGGATTGATTTTCTTTAAAAAAAAAAAAAAGAGGAAGATTCCAAAAGACTGAGGCAGTAATTCCTGTCCCAAAAAAGTGACCAAAGCAGGGGAAAAAGCGAGCTTTCTCATTTCTGAAAAGAAATTAAGAACCATTTATGCATCACTGAAAAAAAAAAGGAACCCTCAAAGTTCAAGTGAATATAATAGCCCATCTTGAATCTGGGGCACAGGTTAGCAGAGTACAGCTAGCTACAGCCTGTGGACCAAATCCGACCCTCCTGGTTTGTATGTCCCAGGAGTATGTCACAAAGCTCACTAACATAAGAGTTATTTCTTTTTGCAATTTTCTCATTCCCTTGTCAAAAAGGAAGAGTTAAATGTGCTTTTATTTATATTAGAAATATTGTTTTAAAAAAGTAAGCTTCACCCCCACTTTGTTTTGATCCTAAACATAGAAAGAGGACACTTCTGCTAAAAGGAAAAGCACCCCATGTATCACCAAAGCCAAAGCCACCTTTGACCAGAGTATTTCACTTTTTTTTTTTTTTGGAGTAAATAGAATAAGGTACCATACCCTGCTGAGCTCCTACGGAGCTAAAAACAGAGACATTTCCAGGGGAGACTCCGTGTCCAGCCCCAGTCACTCAAACCCTAACAAGTCAAACTTCAGGACAGACTGGAAGCCCTGTTTATGTAGGCTGGTATATAACATGTTGTATGACCTCAGTTCCTTCTACTTTTTAAAAATAAATAGTCTGTGTTTCTTTTGATCGTTTTTGGTGTCCCAAGAGAAGTTGGAAAAATAAATAGGATCATGAATGTCTTAGAGACCCAAATAAATGGTCAGAGAATGTAAGGTTGGTGGTGGGAGGTGGGGAATGGTATGGGAAGAACCTAAGGTAGATTGTTTCTGTTTTTTAGTGATGGAGCATCACAAAAGAGAGCATTTCAAATAATACATTAATTAAAACATCTAGCAAGTCCTAGTTTATGCCCTAGGATATTAATTAGTAATAATAATAGCTAGCATTTATATAGTAGAATAATGCCTAATGGCTTGAAAAGCACTTTACATGTTTTACTTCTTTTGACCTTTGCAACAACTCTCGGGGGTAGGTGCTATTATTATCCCTATTTTACAGGTAAGGAAACTGAGGCAGCTAGTAAGTGACTTGCTCAGGGTCACACAGCTAGTGAGTATGTTGAGGATGGATTTGAATTCAGGTCTTCCTGACCGCAAGTATAGCTTTACCTAACTGCCTTAAATCTTACAACTGGAAACATCTGGCTAACTTCATGAAAATTGCCTCAGTTCCATTTTGGCAAGATTTTAACATTTATTAGTGAATATCAGCACCTGCTGCATTTGCTTGAGAACAGGCTAACTCTCAAAAACTGCTTCTATTGTGGGTTGACTATGCTTGAGGTAGGAATGTTCTAACTAGCTCGGTTAAGTAACAATTCATTGTCTTTTTTCCATGGCCTTCTAGAAAAGAGTCCTTAATCTTTTTGAGGGAGTCATGGACCCCTTTAGCAGGCTCGTGAAACCTGCAGACCACTTCTCAGAATCATGTTTTTGCCTGGCATGGTGGTTCATGCCTTGTGGTCCCTGCTCCCAGGGAGGTTGAGGATAATGAACTGCTTGAACTCAGGAGTTCTGAGCAACAATTGGGTTAAAGCCTATTGGGTGTCCTCGCTAAGCCTGACACCTATATGGTGCCCCGTGCCCCAGGATCAAAGGGTTACCAAGCTGCCTGAGGAGGGGCAAGCCAGCTGACTTGGAAATGGAGCAAGTCAAAACTCTCATGTTGAAAAGTAGTGAGATCGGGCCCATGAGTGACCACCATATTTCCAGCCTGAGCAAGATAAGGAAACCAATCTCAATTTAAAAGAAAAAAAAAGTCCTTAAATGAACGGACCAAAATACATGGGGATTTACGAAGGAAACCAAAAATTGCTGAAAAAAGGTGTCATTTTTCCCCAACCAAGTTCACAGACTCCCCTAACCTACCTCCCCCCCCCAAAAAAAAAAACATATCCAGAGACTGTAAGAATCTGTTCTAGAGTGATTTAGCCCTGGCATGTTATATAGCATGCAACTTAAGCTGGGTATTGTTATCCCTGTCTTAAAACATGAATCTCTGTTATATTTAATTTATACCACAATGGTCTTCCCCCATCATACCATAGATGGGATATTAGGTCCAATTATAGGAACCATATTTTAATAGCGATATCAGCAATTGGAGGCAAATCAAGAAGAGGAGAACCAAGAACAGTGAAGGAATTCAAAGTCACGCCAAATGACAGTAGAAGACACTGAAGCACATTTGGCTTGGGAGAAAAAGAGACTCAAAAAGCCCCTTCCTACTTAGCTAGGCTGGTCCTGGGAGGAAGGTCCATCACTGGTTTCCCACGTGGCGCTCCGGTAGTCTTGTAGACACTATCCGAGCTCACTCTGCCAGTTGGCATAGCCCTTGAGAATCCAGAGTCAAGCCTTCTGCCACAGCTAGCCACTGGAATAGGCCTGGGAGAGCTCTGTGACTGTGGGTTTGAGATGAGTGCGGCTCATAGGGACCACCAGGGAAAGTCACACCTGGAGACCAGCCCTGGGCCTGCTTTGTCTCCTGCTCTTCTCCAGCCCACTCTGATGTCTCCAGGGCACAGAGGAAATACACTAGCTCTGGAGCCTGAGGAGCCCAGCCTTGTTCTCATTTCAGCCCCTGTATGACCTGGGACAAGTAACTGTCTGGGCCTCAGTTTACTCATCTCTGAAATGAGGAGTCTGAATTGGCTCCAAATTAATCTGCCTCAAACAAGCCTTTCCAAACAGGATCTCACTTGATCCTTTCCACAACTCTGGGAAGTAGGTGCCAGTATTATTGGCATTTTACAGGTAAGGAAACCAAGGCAGACAAAAGTTAGGATTTAATTACTTAAAATTAAAATTAAATTTCTAAAAATAAGATTTAAAATGAAATTACATACCAGGCACTGCGCTAAAGGATGGAGATACAAAGAAAGGCAAAATCCTGGAATCCTAAGTGACTTGACCGGTCATAAAAAGATTTGGGGGATCTCTGACACAAGAAACCCCTGTTTAGACCACTCCCCTCTTACCTTTTCAAAGCTGTCCCTCCCCCTTCCAGAAACATCAAGCTATATATTCTTTTTCTCTACTTTTTTTTTGGAAGGGGGAAGGCAGGGCAATTGGGGTTAAGTGACTTGCTCAGGGTCACTAGTAAGTGTGTCAAGTGTCTGAGGCCGGATTTGAACTCAGGTCCTCCTGACTCCAGGGCCGATGCTAAGCTGCATTTTCTATGACTTAGTTTCCCTCTTAGGGATTTTTCATTTGGTATTTATTTTTATGTGTAACAGAGAATTTAGAACTCAACATTTTTTAAATGTTACAATAATAGCACTTACAGGTTTCACGAAGGCCTTTACATATATTATTTCCTACATCCTCGTACTCATTAAGGGCTTATGCTAAGCACTTTACACATATATCATTTGATCCGCACACAACCTCTGGGGGGTAGATGCTGTTATTCCCAGCATGAGGGAATAGAGATAAACAGAGGCTATGTGACTTACCCGGGGTCATACATCTAGTAAGATTTAAAATGAAGCGCAGAGGAAAGAGTCCTGACTGTGGAGTCAGGACCTGAGTTCAAATCTCACCTCTGACACAACCTGTGTGACCTTGGGCAAGTCACAACCTCTATGGATCTCAGTTTCCAGGTCTGTAAAATGAAGGTAAGATGCCCCCTAGGGTAATGATCATCTGTCTCTGACATTTATCACCTTTGTGACTTTGGGTGAGTCACTTCATTTGCCTTGGGACTCAGTTTCCTACTCTGTAAAATAACAGGGTTGGGCTCCACTGCCTCTGAGGTCCCGTTCCATTCTAGGGCTGGATCCTTCTCCCTCCCCACCCCCCATTATGTGGAAGAATTTTAAAAGAGCCATTGTTAATGCAAATATATTCAAAATTCCCCAGCCCCAAAGGAATTCGGTCTACCAGCAATCGCAATCCTCAAGCAGTGTTCCTCTGGTCACAGGGAGGTGTCTGCTTGGCTTCCCTTGACATAAATCAAAGTGTCTGTAGCTCCAGCCCCAAACTCAGAGCTGCAAGGTCACCGAGGAGTCAATCGCTCCCTCAGCGAGGGCCAAGCCCAGTTTTGTCAAAGGAATTTTTTCACAATTTGGTGTCCTCATGGGGAAATTCCATCCCCACCTTCTACCTGCCCAGCTGCTTTCATCTCAAGGTGTTACCTTTCAAAAGGAATCCTTCTCTCCTATTCAAGTGGCTCTCAGGTTCTCACCGAGCTCCAAACCTGTAGTTTAAATCAGGGACCATGACCCCCTGGCACTGCTGACTGTTTGCTGTGTCTGATAATAGCAGGAACACAGGAAATCTGCAGAATCAGTCATCCCAGGAAAGGACACAAGTATGCTAATTCCTTACAGAGTCATACCAAGCATGCCTGAACAGTGGCCTGCCCGCTGCACTCAGTTTAGTTTTAATTCCTATATTTTGATTCAGCTGGAAAGTCTTCAAAGAAATCTGTTAAAGCCTTAATAGACTTGAAGGGGGAAAAGGCAAAAAATAGATAGCTCTGGATCGTTTCTGGTAATTGGCTAATTATTAGTTGGGAGGGGTTTTTTAGGCTGAGTTCTTGATTCTTAGGTCTTGTGGAGGTTTGTTTTCTTGCTTTGAGGAAGAATAAATAGGAGACTGCAAACAGTGGGAAGCTGTCTTTGCTACTATGTCCCTTTCTTCATGGGTCTCTGATGAGGGGATGCTTGAGGACTAGAAGCCGTGCAGTAATTCATTTCAGTGTTCCAGGTGCTGTTCTAGGTGTTGGGCATAACAAAGTCTGGATAAGGCATTAGAAAGACCTGGATTCAAATCCTGACTCCCAATTCCACTCACTTCTTGATGAAGCAGAAGCTAGACTTGATGGTCTCTATTCAGCTTTAAATCTAGGATCCTATAAACCTGAATTAGTTAATGCTAGTACCTTCCCTCTGAGACTATATTGTTTGTACACAGTGTGGTCTCTCTCATTAGATTCTGAGCCCCTTGAGATCAGGGACCAGGTAGGTATGTGTGTGTGTGTGTGTGTGTGTGTGTGTGTGCGCGCGCGCGCGCGCCTTTCTGTCCACAGTGCCAGTGCCTGGCACATCATAGGTGTTTAAATAAATGTTTGTCTTGGGCCCTGCCTTCAAGAAGCCTACACTCTGCCTGAGGATATAACATATCCTAAGGAGTGGATGCCCACCATATCCCAAATCTGGCTATATTTCATTAACTCATTACCATCTTCTCCTGTTATATACTCACTATATAACTTGCCCCAGATTTCCAGGCTGGAAAGCATAATTAAATCAAGTCAACAAGACTTTATTAAACCAATCACCGTGCTAAGCACTGGTTAAGAGAGAGACAGAGACACACAGACGGAAAGAGACAGAGAAAGAAATAGATACCACCACTGCCATTGGGAAGAGTATGTCAGTATTGTGTCCCTAAGTCTCTGCTCCCCATCCCTGTAACTTTCCAAACCAAAACGAGCCATTCTTGGCCACCTTTTCCCTATATATCCATTCCCTCTATAATCCTTTCTCACTCCATGTGGACAGCACCTGTCTCTGATTTTATATCTGTGTCCCCTGTGTACTTAGCACAGTCCTCAGCATTTAGTAAGCCCTTAATAAAAAGTATTTTTCATTCATTCATGTAGCACTTCTTTACTATTTTTTGTCACAGGCCCCTTTGGCATTCTGGTGTAGCTTATGGACCCCTTTCTCAGACTGATGCTATTTTAAAATTCATAATCAAAGAAAATGCTACATTTTAATTAGAGGTTAGTAAAAATAAAGATGTAATTTTTTTTCATCAAAGCTCAGAGATGCCCTGAAATCTATCAATAGACCCCAGGTTAAGAACTTCTAATTGTGGACATATGAGTTATAGGTTATAGCACAAGGTAGCCAGTGAAGAGGAGGGAAAGGGTATTCATTAACAACTAGGGGAGGAAGATCAGGGAAGGCTTCCTGGAGGAGAGAATCATGGAACTGAGGCTTAAGGGCAAAAGGAGGATTCTGAGAGGGGGAAATGAGATAAGAGGATATCGGCAGGTTTCTTTCTGAGTCCCAAAGGTGGAAGGTGGAATGTTGAGTTAAATTAGTTGTCCAGTTTCTATTAAGCACCTTCTGTATGCAAGTTACTATACTAAATGCTTGGGATTCAAAGATCCAAAAAAAAAAAAAAAGCCTCCTACCCTGAAGGAGTTCACATTCTACTGAATTTAGGGTGTATGAAGAGGAGCCAGCTGGAACCCCACTGACCTTCAAGGCCAGGTAACAATCTGCCTTCTCCACTCTATCGACATTCCTGGCTTCCCACTTTCCACAGGAATCCTTCCCCAACATCTTTTAAATCCAGTACTTTCCCTCTTTTAATTATTTTCTATTTATCCTGTATGTAATAGGTAATATATATCTATATATGTATATATATATAGATACAGATATAGATATAGATAATTTGTTTGAATGTTGTCTTCCCCATTGGGGGCCATTTCCAGTCGTCCTCATGTATATTTGACCACTGGACTCAGATAGGTCTGGAAGAGAAAGTGAGGCTGATGACTTTGCCCAGCCCTCCCTCACTTAAATCCAATTCACTTGCAAGTCACGGCATCACCTTCCTGAGTCATGATCGTCTTCTAGAAAAAAGGACAAGCAACAACAAGAAGTACCCCCCCACACCCCACCCCACCCCGCCATTGAGTTATAAGCCCTTTGAGGGCAGGGACTGTGTTTTGGCCTTTTTTTTTTTGTATCCCTAATGCCCATAGTAGGTACTTATTAAATGTTATTGATTGATTCAAGAGAATCCTCCTGATTAAAGCCTGATTAAATTAAAACCCCCTGGAAAGCAGGGTCTTCTGTATATGGGGGGCACCTAGACCAGTGCCTTAGTCACTACTGAATCAAACTGAACTTTTATCCTTCGTACTTTATGCTACTTTATATTTAAACTTGAATTAGCTTGCAGCAGGGATGAGGGGAGCATCCTGTTTTGGCTAGAAAAATCTTCAAAGATGATCTAGGAATATGGAAAACTTAATCTATCAACCCTCCTAAAAAGTTCTGAAATGCTAGTTTTTTTCTATGTTTCCAGATAAATCATTCTCCTGTTAAAGCATCAAAGACAGAGAAATAGACAAATAAATCAATAAATAAAATAACAGTGACTCTATTTCAGCTCTGGTGAGAGCTGTGATTTTGTCTTTCGTATGTAAAAATGGAGTATATATAATGCCCATGCCTGCAGTGCAGACCAGCTACTAGCACAGTGCCTGGTGTATGGTAGGTGCTTAATAAATGTTTGTTGATTGATTGCAGCAGTCTTCTGAGAACTCACAGTCAGTTGCACCAACCCTTTGAAGTGGACAGCTTTTAGAATGTTTTGAGATCCATTCCGAATAAAGCTATGCATTCCCATGAAGACACACCAAGTGGGAGTGAACATCAGAATATGGTACATTTTTGTATTATTCATTCAGAGGGAATGCAAAGGAACTTAACATGTGCCTATTATATTTCCTGAAAGAAGGGACTGACTCAGTGCTTTCAGCCAAAGAAGCGTTCTTGACTTTCTGGTCAAAAAAATTTCTTTGCTATTTCTCACCTCCACACTTTCAGGTGAGGTTTTAGGGTGGAGAGTGTGTTATTTGTCTCTCTGGTTCAGGTCTGTGATTTCATCTGAAAAAAAAAAAACAACTCCCCCTTCACATACTTTGTCCACCCATTGCCTGAGAAAGTTGCCTGGGCACTGAGAATGCCTAAGCGATTTTCCCAGGATGTGCCAAAAGCAAGATTCGAACCTGGGTCTTCTCTATTACATTCACTATACCACTCACTTCTCTTTAGGTGAATGATGACATTCATCTATGTCAGGGGCTTTTAGCCTTCTTTCTGTCCCAAACCCCTTTATGGCAATCTGGTGAAGTCTATGCAGCACTTTTCAGAATAATGTTGAAATGTTCTTGTTTTTCAATCGTGTCTGACTCTTTGTGACCCCATTTGGGGTTTTCTTGGCAAAGATACCAGAGTGGTTCGCCATTTGCTCCTCCAACTCATTTTACAGATGTGGAAACTGAGGCAAACAGGGTTAAGTGACTTGCCCAGGGTCACACAGCTAGGAAGTATCTGAGGCCACATTTGAACTCAGGAAGATGAATCTTCCAGACTCCAGGGCTGGCAACTGTGCACTCTGGTGCCACCTAGCGGCCCGATGTTTTAAATACCTACTATGAAAGACGGTTACAAAGGAAACCAGTTATAACGAAGTCCAGTTATACAAAAAAAAAAAATTTTAAATAAATTCATGGATCCCAAGTAAGAAGCTCTGATCTAGAGGTACCACGTGGTACAAAAGAGAGGTAAATGGATTTGGAGTCAATGGATCTGGGTTCAAATCCTGCTTCTGACACTGACTATGTGTGTAACCCTGAGAAAGGAAGCTAACCTCTCAGTTTCTTCATCTTAAAAATGAAGATGGCACCCAATAATTTCAAAAATCTCTTCCAGCTCTAAGCTTATGATCTTCAAGACTGGCAACGACACATTCCTTGGAGGCTGAGAAAGATAGAAAAGAAGCCTCTTACCCATCAACCGACTAGTATGAATGTGCCAAATGTTGATGGCTGGACCAAACAGAATAGTACTTCTCAGATGACAGTTTATTTTCAACCTGAAATGGTATTTCTGCCTCTTGGGATCTGACTGATGTGCTCTACAACCAAAAAAATAGCATTTGATGCCTCTTGGTCTTGGAATTAACTGGGTTGGTGACCACATTCTAACTGGTCTAACACAGCGGATATCTTTGTAACCCCTCTTTCTTTACTTCTCTTAATTAGTGGAAGATCCTCAAATGTGAGAGAGCTGGCAGAGTGCCCAGGGAAGCTAATCTGGGGGTTTGTCCTGTTGGGTCATTTTCAGTCATGTCCGACTCTTTGTGACCCCATTTGGGGGTTTTCTTGGCAGAGATACTGGAGTGGTTTGCCATTTCCTTCTCCAGCTCATTTTACAGGTGAGGAAACTGAGGCAAACTGTGCCCAAGGTGACACAGCTAGTAAATGTCTGAGGCTGTATTTGAACTCAGGAAAATGAGTTTTCCTGACTCCAAGCCAAGCAGCTTATCCACTATGAAGCCACTTAGCTGTCAGGGCTAGTTCACTTTGTTTCTGTTTAATATGTGTGTGTGTGTGTGTGTGTATATGCATATACACACACATACCTATATATATATAATTTTATATATGCATGCGTATATAATGCCAATGTAGCATACTAATGTAATATACTAATATATGCTTTATAATATACTAATAATGCATATATAATTAATGTGTGCATATGTAATTCTAATAGGATATAACATATCTTATTTAGGATATCTCTCCTACATAGCATGTATATTCAGATATAAACACACACACACAAATATACATTTATACAAACATTTATAGGAAAAATATATATCTTTATGTGTATGTTACATCCTATGTAGGATATATGTATGTATGTGTGTGTGTATATGTATATAAAATATACATCTCTGTGTGTGTGTGTGTGTGTACTACATAGGGTATATATCTGTATAAGGCATATATTCTATATAAGACCCATATATACATATATAATACACACCTATGTATGTGTATCCTATATAGGACATATCTACATAGGGCACATATTCTATAAATGATGCATATGTGTATGTATATGTATATAAAATAGACATGTGTATGTGTATCCTATATAGGATATGTGTTCTATATAGGATATATATAAATATAATACACACCTATGTATGTGTGCCCTCTATAGGACATTTATCTCCTATATATCCTTTATGTATTTTTCTACATATACACACATATCTATCTATATCTATTTTGTGTTTGTACATAATTGTTTTTATGTTGCCTTACTCGTTAGATTGTGAGCTCCATGAGAGCAGGAAGTGTTTTCTGCACAGTGCTTGGTATATAGAAAATGCTTAATAAATTCTTGCTGACTGACATATATAGGCTTTCAGTGCTATATTTTCAACCAGTTTCTAATGAGGTTAAAAATGATTGGGGGTGGGGTGGGCAGAGCCAAGATGGCAGCTAGAGAGCAGGGACTTACTTAAGCTCCCCTCTAGGTCCCTCCAAACACCTATAAAAATGGCTCTGAACAAATTCTAGAGCCACAGAACTCACGAAATAGCAAAGGGAAGCAGGGCTTCAGCCCAGGACAGCCTGGATGGTCACTGGAAAGGGTCTATCGCACGGAGCTGGGAGCAGAGCAGAGCAGAGTCCAGCATGGGCCGTGCCAGGACCAACCAGACTGAGAGCTGGGTGGAACAGTAGTAGTGCCCTGAATCAGTGAGCTGTGGCAGGTTGTTCCAGAATTCTCAACCCACGAACACCAAAGACAACAGAGAAGATTAGTGGCAAAAGCTGCTGGGACAGAGTGAAAGGAGTTAGCAGTCCACCACAGCCCCAGGGGCTGCTTCCAGAGCTACAGCTGCAGTTGCTTCTGGCCCCAGGCCCACCTGGTAGGAGGAGTTAAGTGGTGGATTACAGCAAGAGTGCAAAGACTGCTTTGCCCTGCCTGGATCTGGGCCGCAATCCTGGTTGGCAGTTCTTGGGGGAGGAAGAGCGCTGCTGTGGCAGAGCTTGCTGTGTAGAAGTAGCTCTGAAGCCAGGAGAACATTACACAAAACCACAGATACATGGATTCCGTGAGGACCAACCCTGACAGACTTCACTCTTCTCAGCAACACAAGGTGCAAGGACAACTCCAAAGGACTCATGATGGACAATGCTATCTACATCCAGAGAAAGAACTATGATGTTTGAATGCACATTGAGGCACACTTCATGCTCGCCTTTTTCTCTTCTCTTTTGTTTTTTGTATATATGTTTTGTTTTATGTATATACATACATATCCTATATAACTCCTATATATAATATATCCTATATAAATACACACATATATTTATATATTATAGTTTTCTCCCCACATATATCTATATATTTATATCCTACTTGGGGTATAGATATATACATGATAAATTGGAGGTAATCTCAGAGGGAAGGCCCTAAGATGAACAAGCACTTAGAGAATTAGATAAAGAAAAGAAAGCAATGCTGAAGGAAGGAAGAATAACAGGAGGGTTCATCACACTAAGAAGAGACCCATACTCTTCCAGGCGGAATCTTCTGCCAATTTGTATTCATCTAACAGGGTCCTATACACACTGACCTGCGCATCTACCTGGAGTGGGTGCCAGTGGGTACATAAGCATTTGTTTTCTTAATCACGAGTGCTAATCAGAGACACAGGCTGGCAGGGGAGAGACAGCCTGCTTCAGAGTCAGGAAGGCCTGGGTTCAAGTTACGCTTCAGACGCATAAGGACCTTGGGGCCCTGACAAGTTCACTGAACCTCCCAGGGTCCCCAGGTAGTTCTCTGAGGCCAGAAGGGGCAGAGCAGCTTTCAGATTCATCCCCATTCCTGGAGGAAGTTTCTTCACTGGGAGTCCTTTACGCCAGTGAAATCAAAAGTTTGGACAAAGCTAGAAAGAGTACTAATTATCTTTGAGCAATTCTATTAAAATTTCGGTTGTCGTTGTTCAGTCCCGTCTCACTCTTATGGATCACAGCGCACCAATACCGTCCATAGAGAGGTTTGCCACATCCTTTTCCAGCGGGTGAAGGCAAACAGAGGTTAACTGACTTGCTCGGGGTCATACATTAAGTAAGTGTGTGAGGCTGGATTTGATCTCAGGTCTTCCTGACTCCAGGCCCAGCCCTCTATACGCTATGGCAGCACCTAGCTGCCTCCATAAGAGACCAATTTAGGATGGCCAAGGTCATCCACCGCATCCAAGGCCATCCACAGTCATCTTGACTTCGTCTTGCCTCTGGACTCCGGAGGAGAGAGTGAGGCTGATGACTTTGCGCAGCTCTGCCTCACTTAAATCCCATTCACGGTCAACTCAAGGCGTCACCTTCCTGGTGTCGTTGGTCCTCTTCAAAAATGAAGGATGAACAACCTCATTAAAATTACCCAAATGCCAAAGGAAGGAACAGCTAGGAAGCATGGTAGGATCAGGTCCCCAGTTTCTCCATTTGCAAAATAAAGGGTAGGACTTGAAGACCTCTAAGGTCCCTTCTAGCTGGAAATCTATGAGCCTGTGATTCATGGGCAAATTACTTTGTGATAAGATAGAAGAAAAATAAACATAAAATAATGGGACCTGAGTTCAAATTCTACCTCCATACTTGGACACCTCTCTCTGGCCTCACTTCCCTCATCTGTAAAATGAAGCAGCCGAACCCTAGATCTGTAATCCTTTTGATCTATTTTGCCTTAGTAAAGTGGGTATAATAATATTTATGCCATCACTAGACCGTTGTAAGAAAAGGACCTTGTAAACTTTAAAGACCAGTGGTATATACACGGGAGCCTTTGTCACCAGGAATCACAGGCGTTAAAATGGTGGCGGGTCTCGGGGAGCTGGAGGCAAAGGGCAGGAAACACATTCCACGGTCACAGAAGAGCAACGGCCAGAGCAGCAGCAGGACCATGTCTGGTCCGGAGCCTTTAGAGGTCTGTTTATAGAGCTCCGTAAACATGCCTCCACCAACACAAAGCGGCTTGCTGCCTTTGATGGATGATAATGGCTTGTGGAAATGTGTCCAACAGTTTTCTTCCCCTGGCCCTTGCTCCCTCACTCAGCTTTCCTTCTGCAGCTTAAACAACAGCCTCCAAAATAGGACTGGTGGGAAGGATGCCTATGTTGGCCTTCGGGAAAATTAATAATGACCCTTCCCCATCTGGGGTCACAAATAACAACTTTTTCTGAAGTTTGGATTTTTGAAAATCTTATAAAAGTCAGAATTGTAGGTCAGAGGAAGTGTATTTATGTGTAACAATACACACACACACACACACACACACACAGAATCACAGAGAAATAAATTGACTTTCTTCCTGATATATTAGAAGCAAGGGGGTACAGTAGATAGGAGTGCCAAACCTGGAGTCACGAAGACCTGAATTCAAATTCTGTCTTGGAAAATTACTAACTGTATGACCCTGAACAAGTCACTTAAGCCTCCATTTGTCTCAGTTTCCTTATCTGTAAAATGAAGATAATATAGCATCAGGATAGTTAAGTGGTACCGTGGGTAGAATGCCAGGCCTGGAGTCAAGAAGACTCATCTTCCAGAGTTCAAATCTGGCTTCAGACCCTTCCTAGCTGTGCAACCCTGAGCAAGTAACATAATCCTTTTGATCCCCAGTTTCCTCATCTGTAAAAAGAGTTGGAGTAGGAAGTGGCAAACTGCTCTGGTATCTTTGCCGAGAAAACCCCAAATGGGGTCATGGAGAGTCGGGTACTACTGAACAACCAAACAACCACAAAATAATTGTACAGCACATAGCATGACGCTCTATAAATGTTAGCTATTGTTATTATATCAAAACAGGGATAGTGGGGGCAGCTAGGTGGTGCAGTGAGTAGAGCACAGGCCCTGGAGTCAGGAGGACCTGAGTTCAAATCCGACCTCAGACACTTGACACACTTAGTAGCTGTGTGACCTTGGGCAAGTCACTTAACCCCAATTGGCCCTGCCTTCCCCCCTCCAAAAAAAAAATGCCTGGCACATGTGCTTAACACATAGTAGGTAATTAATAAATAATTGTTGACCTGTATACCACATATATGTTCTATAAGTTCCGTCAACAATCGTTGTTGTTTAGTTGTTTTCAGTTGTGTCTGACTCTTTATGACCCCAATCTGGAGTTTTCTTACCCAATTTGGTGTTTTCTGAAGTGGATATTGTAGGTAATTTTCTTGTTGTTCGGTTGTTTCCGTTGCGTCTGACTCTTTGTAACCCTATTTGGAGTGTGATTGGCAGAGATACTGGAGAAATTTGGGACAACACCACCCAAAAGGAAGCTGAACTTTGAGGGGGACACATGAGTCAGGAAGTCTCAGAGTGGGGCAGCCAGGTGAAAAATGAGACGTCCTGAGCTGAGCTTTCTCCTTAAATAGAGGTTTGGGGTGCACGGCCCCACCCTCCAATCAGAGAGGCGGAACACAAGGTGGATGAGATCCTATGAAGAAATACTCAATAATTGCTTTCTGATTACTTCATTGTCACGTTTTACCTTGTGTATTTGTTGTACACATAAATCACCTTGTATTTTATTTGGTATCTACTTAAATGTGTACACACTGTTTTTCCCTGTTAGAATATAAGCTCCCTGAGGGCAGAGATTGTTTCATTTTCCTCTTTGTACCTTTAGCACCTAGCACATATAAATGCTTATTACTCGCTGAATTGAAGTAGATAAAGAAAGTTGACTAGCCCATGGAGGGATCCATCTTGATCTCATTGGCACCATGTTCTAACCCAGTGGCTTTAGAATGGAAACTGCTATGATGCAAAGACTGACTCTTTCTCATCTTCAATTCCCAGTGCCTAACACAATACCTGGTGTACACCAGGTGCCTAATAAATGCTTGTTGATTGATTGACAGTGCCTGCAGCCTTCTAGTTTCTGCTTGCCTCAGACCCTCCCTCCTTTTCTCCTTTGACGATGCAAGATAGCTGCCAGCTTTCTTAGACAACAGCATTCCTCCCAAGCCGCCTCTGCTGGATTTGAGCCCCTTTACATGTCTAAAAACCTCTTAGGCACTAACACTCCCTGTGGGTGTAATTCCGGCCCTGGCAGGGGCACAATGTCTGTCCAACATAGATAAGGCCGGTGGAGAGGGAGGAACATCTAAACATTCCATACCAGAGTTAGGGACAAGCTGGAAAGAGCAGGACTTTCACTGTTTCTTTTCTATAGTCCTTTGTTCACTGTTGATAAACACATGAGAGCTATTTAGGGAACAGAGGAAAATTCCCAGCCCAGAATCATAAGGATTTGGAACTGGAAAAGACCAGAGGGATCATTTGGTCTGAAGCCTTCATTTCATAGATGAGGAATCTTAGGCCCAAAGACTCTAAGAGCTGGCCTCTACCTCTGGCCCATCCTCAACAGAGAGGGACCTGTGAGCCTGAGTCTGACAGAACAACTAGGGAAAGATGACTCTCATATTATATAAAATCTAATGGCTTAAAACTGTACTAAGATTCCCCAATTGATGGGCATCCCCGCAAATTTCCAATTTTTTGCCACCAGAAAAGAGCTGCTGTAAATATTTTTGTACAAAAGGTCTTTTTCCTTTTTGTTTTTTTATCTCTTTTGATATACAGACATAGTAGTGA
Source organism: Trichosurus vulpecula (assembly GCF_011100635.1). Lineage (NCBI taxonomy): Eukaryota > Metazoa > Chordata > Mammalia > Diprotodontia > Phalangeridae > Trichosurus > Trichosurus vulpecula. The sequence continues at coordinate 219,132,051 of NC_050577.1, read as the reverse complement.
TATTGTTAGGTTAAAGGGCATGTGTGGTTTTATAGCCCTTTGAGCATAGTTCCAAATTGTTCTGCAGTTCACAACTCCACCAACAATGCATTAATGTCTCATTTTTTCCATATCCCCTCCAACATTTGTCACTTTCCTTTTCTGTCCTATTAGCCAATTTAATAAGTATGAGGTAGTACTTCAGAATTGTTTTAATTTGTGTTTCCCCAGTCAATAGTGAGTTAGAGCATTTTTTTTCATATGGCTATAGATAGCTTTGATTACTTCATCCGAAAACTGATCATATCTTTTGATCATTTATCATTTGGGGAATGGCTCCTACTTTTATAAATTTGACTCAGTTCCCTACATATTTGAGAAAAGAGGCCTTTGTCGGAGAAACTTGCTTCAAAATTTGTTTCCACAATTACTGTTGCTAACTGTATTTCTTTCTGACTACCCCCTCCCTCAATCTGCACCCCCACCCCATTATCCCTTCCCCCTCCTACTTTCCTATAGTATAGGATAGATTTTGTCAAACCTTTCAGATTATTTGAACCCCAATAATACCCAAAACATTTAGGCGGTTTTTGCTCTATGCTAAAAATCCCCCTTTCCTGCCTCAGCAAGTTCAAAGACCAGGAGTTTCTCTATTGTCTGTGGTGACCCAAAGTCTGGCAGCCAGAGCTGTGAGCTAGAGACATTTACATCTCTAAGTGACTCTACCTTGTCAATTGATCTGTTTACCTGAGGACTTCCTTTCTTTGATATGGAGATCATAAACTTGCGGCTGAAATTGTTACTTTTCTCTCTGGTTCAAGTTAATCAGAAACTCCATGATCATGTACGAGTTAGCTTTTAAGGGAATAAATCTATACTAATTTTCATTTCATCTAGTCTGTTTGCCTCCTTTAACCAAACTCTAAGGTTGATAATTTCTATATCCAATTCAGTGTGTTTATTCCTTCTTTGAGACAATTCTGATGAGAGTAAGTTTCACTCATGAGCCCTCTCCTCCCCCCTCTCCCCTTCACTCTAAAAATTTTTTCTTACCTCTTTTATGTGAGATAATTTACCCCATTCTTCCTCTCCCTTTCCCTTTCCCCCAGTACATTCCTTTCTCACCCCTTAATTTAATTTTTTAAGATATCATCCCTGCATATTCAACTCACACCTGTGCCCTCTGTCTCCTTCTAGCTGCCCTAATAATGAGAAGGTTCTTAAGAGTTACAAGTATCATCTTCTTATGTAGGAATGTAAACAGTTTAACCTTATTAAATCCCTTATGATTTTCCTTTCCTATTTAGCTTTTTATGTTTCTCTTGAGTCTTGTATTTGAAAGTCAAATTTTCTATTCAGCTCTGATCTTTTTATCAAGAATGCTTGAAAGTCCTCTATTTCATTGAATATCCATTTTTCCCCATGAAGGATTGTACTCAGTTTTGCTGGGTAGGTGGTTCTTGGTTGTAAACCTAACTCCTTTTCCCTCCAGAATATCATATTCTAAGCCTTCTGATCCTTTAAGCTGCTAAATCTTTTGTTATCCAAACTGTGGCTCCACAATACTTGAATTGTTCCTTTCTGGCTGCTTGCAGTATTTTCTTATTGATTTAGGGGCTCTGGAATTTTGCTATAATATTCCTGGGAGTTTTCATTTTGGGATATCTTTTAGGAGGTGATCAATAGATTCTTTCTAGACTATAAGGGCAGTTTTCCTTGATATTTCTTGAAAGATGATATCTAGGCTCTTTTTTTGATCGTGGCTTTCAAGTAGTCCAGTCGTTTTAAATTATCTCTCCTGGATATATTTTTCAGGTCAGTTGTTTTTCCAATGAGATATTTCACATTGTCTTCTATTTTTTCATTGTTTTGGTTTTCTTATTGTTTCTTGATTTCTCATAAAGTCATTAGCTTCCATTTGCTCCATTCTAATTTTTAAGAAATTATTTTCTTCGGTGAGCTTTTGTATCTCCTTTTGCATTTGACCAATTCTACTTTTTAAGGAGTTTTGTTTTTTCTTCAGTCAATTTTTGTGTCTGTTTTCCCATTTGGCCTAGTTTATTTTTTTAAGGTGTTATTTTCTTAAGTATTTTTTTGTGTGTGTGTGTGTGTCTCCTTTACTAAGCCATTGGCTCTTTTTTCATGATTTTATTGTATCACTCTCATTTCTCTTCCCAATTTTTCCTCTCCTCTCTTACTTGATTTTCAAAATCCTTTTTGAGCTCTTCCATGGCCTGTGACCAATTCGTATTTTTCTTGGAGGCTTTTGATGTAGGCTCTATGATTTTGTTATTTTCTTCTGAGTGTATGTTTTGATCTTCTTTGTCTCCATAGTAACTTTCTACAGTCAGAATTTTGTTCTGTTGTTTGCTCATTTTCTTAGCCTATTTTTTGACTTTTAACTTTTTGTTAAAGTAGGGCTCTGCTTCCAGGGTGGAGGGCACACTGCCCTAAGCTTCAGGGATTTTGTGCAGCTGTTTTCAGAGATACTTCTAGGGACCTGTAAGTTTTCAGTTCTTCCAAGGTGGTAGGAACTAAGGAGAGATGTTTACTGCTCTCCTGGCCCGTGCTCTGGTCTATGAGGGACCACAAGCACTCTTTTCTGTCCTGGAATTGTGAGGAGGCTCCCCCCTCCACTGCAGCCGCAAGCTCTGCTATGCCAGTGCTCCTCCTCACCCTGGGACTGCCACCCAAGACTGTGACCCAGATCCGAGTATAGGCAAAGCAACAGAGTCCTGCCTCAGTGCTAGCAGAAAGACCCCTGTAATCTCCTTCTGACAAGCTGTTCAACCCCCTTGCCATCTGTGGGCTGAGAGCTGTGGAAGTAGCCACTGCTGCAGCTGATTCAGTGGCTCCCAAGGCATGTCCCTGGTTTGCTGGGGATGGGGTCTGTGCTGGTGTGACCTGTGCTAGACTGTGCTCCACCCTCACCCAGATGTGACAGACCTTTTCTGCCAACCTTCTAAGTTGTCTTGTGCTAGAAAATTATTTCACCCCATCCTTTTGTGGGTTCTGCTGCTCTGGGAATTGTTTTATGGCGTTATTTAAAAAGTGTTCAGAGGGGTTTTGGGGAGAGCTCAGGCCAGTCACCTTTTCTCCTCCGTCTTGGCTCTGCCCCATAAGTATATATAATTGAGAAAGGGCAGCTAGGTGGCACAGTGAGTAGAGCACCGGCCCTGGAGTCAGGAGGACCTGAGTTCAAATCCAGCCTCAGATACTTGACACACTTACTAGCTGTGTGACCTTGGGCAAGTCACTGCCTTCTACCCAATTGCCCTGCCTTCCCCCCTCCCAAAAAAATGTAATTGAGAAATATTTAATAAGATAAATAAATATATAATGAAGCATTAATTAATGTTAATGTGGGTTAATATATGGCTTCAGGGAGCCTTATGTATGGTTTAGTGGCCCCATTTCAATTTGAGCCTCTAACCACTACCTTAGCTCCTTGAGATAATAAATTTCAGAGCAAAAACTAGTCTGATTTGCTAGAAGTTTCCTGACATCAATAAAAACCATGGGATCCAAATATAAATAAATACACAATAAATTTGTATGAATACTCAAGGACCTGTGATTTTTGTCAACTTGGGGAAAACTTGGCGTGGGAAATCCCTCTGCTGACTCTTGAGATCACCCTCCTCTGATTTAGCAGTCATCAGGGGGTCAGTGGGGCTTAGAAAACCACAGCCTGTGATTTACCCAGGGTCACACAAAACAACTGAGGGGCAAGTGCCATTATTATCCCCATTTCATAGATGGGAAAGACTGAGGCAGACAAGTCAAGAGACTTAGCCAGGGTCACACAAAAACACCAACTGAAGGATAGGTGCCATTATCGTGCCCATTTCATAGATGGGAAAGACCGAGGCAGACAGAAGTTAAATGACTTGACCAGGATCACCTAGCTAGTAAATGTCTGAGGCAGGATTTGATCTCAGGGCTTCCTGACTCCAAGTCCGTGGATCCACTGTACCACCTGGCTGCCTAAAAAGTATGTTCTTTTCTTAACTTAAAACTGTTCTTTTTGGGTTCTTCTCATCTCAGGCTATTGTGAGTTGTTTTAAACCAAGTCCCAGTGTTTACAGATCAGATAAGCCACTGGCTTTATTTACTGCCAGTTACTTGACTAAAAGCCACAAGGTCTGGAATTCACTTGGCTTTCAGGAAACAATTCTCTCCTAGGGAAGCCGGCAATAACCCTCCTCCCCCTGCCCTCTTCTCTCCCCTCTGACTCTCGAGTAGTCATGTTGTCCTTCGGGTCCATCATTATTGGCTCCCATTGAAGGACCCTCCGTCACTATCACCCCTCCCCCCAGGCTCAGCAACCTATTTAAAGAGGCCAGAGCTATTCTGATACACACCCAACACATATTAAAAATAAGCAACTAGATTTAACCAATTATAAATAAACGGATTTCTTCATGGTATTCGTTGTTTGGCATGACATTTCCCATGAGAGGCAACCAGAGTTGTGGTGGGTGGAGTGTTGGATTTGTAATGAGGCATCCAAATTTAAATCCCACTGCCCCACCCAACCTGGGACAAGTCACTAAACCCAGGGGTAGATTGTAAGCTTCTCGAGGGTAGGGACATTTTTCTATTTTGTTCTGTATGCTCAGCACCTTGCACAGTGACTTGCATGTAGTTGGAGCTTAGATTTGTTAAGATTGTTTTGTTGTTGAGACTTAGTTTTCTCATCCTTAGAATGGGGGTATTATCTGCCTACTTCACAGAGTCATGAAAACCATATGAGAAGAAGCATGGAAAAGCGTACTTTAAAAATTGGGAAATAAGGGGAAGTGATGGCAGATGCTTTCTATTTACTTTGGCAAATAGATGCAAATGTAACTGATTTGTAACAGGAGGGGGAATAAATGAATCCCCCCCCCAATTCCTCTTGCTAATAATTCCCATCTCTACAGCACTTTCCTTGCAATATCCATCTCTTCCGTATATATCTTGTACTTATCTAGTCATTTATATATGGTTCCCCCTCCCCCATTAGACTGTAAGCTTCTTGAGGGCAGGGTCTGGGTTTTTCTTCCCTCTTTCTTTGTATCCCCAGTGCTTAGCGCAGTGCCTGGCACATAGTAGATGCTTAATAAATGCTTGCGTACTGACTACTACTAATGACAACTTTGTGAGGTAAATAGTGCGAGCATTCATTATTAGCCCTGTTTTATGGATAGAGAAACTGAGTCTCAGAGTACTTCACTGGGCTTGTCTACACTTGTGCAGTTGCTACACATGAGAACTGGGTCCAGTTCAGTTTTTCTTTGCCTCCCAGAGGCCTTTTCCGACTGCACTGTGCTGAGGTTTTAAAATTCATCAGCCAGCATCATTCAATATACCTTCAATGTAATTTGGAGCCGGAGCCATCTGGAAAATTCAGTTGAAAGTGGGCAAGTTGAACCTAAACGGTCCCAATAATTGCTTCAGCTTCATTTTCCCAATGGAAACTGGTCTCATAATACAATAAATCAAAACATCTTAGACTATCACAATTTTTTCAGACCCTGCTATTTCACGGAAGCAGCCGCGAAAACTGATTCTGGGCTGCTTGGAAAGCTTATTCCCCAAGTTAGAACCAAGCAGGAATTTGCCCAGACTGGGCAAAGCCTTCACCCCATAACAACAGTTAACACTTATGTAGTACTTCAGGGTTTGAAAAGCACTTTGCATATATCACCTTGTATCAACTCTGAGAGGTAGCTATTACAGGTATGATTAACCCCATTTGATAGATGAGATCACGGAGGCTGAGAGAAATTAAATATCTTGACTATACTTACATAGCTAGTAAGAGTTGGGGGCAGGATTAGAATCCTCATCTTCCTGATTCTGGGGCCAGCATTCTGTGCTTGTACTTTAAATGTATTACATTAACTATACTCAAACATATTTATATAACATTTGCATATTTATAGAACATACGGATGACAGAATATATTAATATCTTTTAAAAAGCTGTAGGATTAATAGAGGAGTAACTTTTCTAAAATTCTATCACAATAAGTCGGTCAAGTCAACAAGCATTTATTAAGCACCTCTCTGCCAGGCACTATGCTAAGTGCTAGGGATACAAAAAAAGGTCAAAGACAGTCCCTGCTCTCAAGGAGCTCACAATCTAATGGAGGAGACAAGGTGCTAACAACAATGCAGAGACAATATATACACAGGACAAATTGGAAATAATCACTAAAGGGAGAACAGTGGCATAAAGGGGCATAGAGAAGGTGGGATTTTAGCTGGGACGTGAAGGAAGCCAGGAGGTGAGGATAAGGAGGGAGAGCATTCCAGGTATGGGGGACAGACAGAGAAAAGGCCCATTTTCATCTATTTTTCACAATAACTCCCCTTTTCCTCTTCAGGTTTCTTTTAACCTTTCGAGGAAGCCTGGTAGTAGGGACTAGTGAGCTAGCCTGAATCAGGAAGACCTGAGTTCAAGACCTTTCTCTCTCCCTGCCACCCTCTTTGACATTTAGCAACTGACTGACCCTGGGCAAAATCACTTACACTCTCAGTGCCCTGGGATACTCCTTAAGACTCTGAATGGCAAAGCAGGTGAGGGCTTGTATTGGCACATAGGGAGTTTCCTCATCTGAGAATTCATTCCATATACCAATAAGGTGGGATAGTCTTCCTCTCCAGCTTCTGGTTAATTGGATCATTTGAAAAAAAGGCAAAGAAGAATTTGGCCTCAGTTTCCTCACCTGTAAAATGATGAGGTTGGGCTGTATCTCTAAGGACCTTCCAGGTCTGAAACCTGTGACTCAAGATGTCCTACTCTTCTACTAACCTCAGTTTCCTCAATTGTAAAATGTGGGAATCTTATCTCCAACCTGTGACCCAATTGTCCTTCCCCTTTCTGGACCTGAGATTCCTCAAATATAAAACTGTGTTTTATTGTCACGAAGGTCCCTTCCTCCCCTCCCCCTCTAAATTATCTGAATAATAATGCCTCAGGTCTCCGCTTTGCTTTGCTCCAGGAAACCTGTATTGATGAGGTCACATGAGCACAACTGGTTCCATAGTCAGGACAAAGGTTGTTTTCCCTTGGAAGATGAGGAAAGACCTGAGGCTTTCCAAAGAAAGACTGAACTGCTCTCTGAGTCCCAAAGAAGGCCATCCTGCAGCTTTCTTGCCTTTTAGGGACACAGTGTCTGCTAAGGAGTCTGGCTCATTTCTAGTGAATCAACAGTGTCACCCAGTGGACAGACAGCCACATGAGCTGTTGACACTGAATTTAATCTAAGAGAAGCTTGTTTTGACTATAGGATCATAGCTAGAGGGCTGGCTAGAAGGGCCCTAACCTCCCTTCCCTCTTTTTACAGAAGAAACTCAGGTCTGAGGAGGCATACACCTATTTGCTCTGGAATGACTGGAGTCAAGATTTGGGTTTGTTTTTGTTTTTTTTTTAATTGACATAAACAAACTCAGGAAGTAGATAAACCTTTGAGTCAAGTCAAGAAGCCTTCATTAAATGCCTACTACGTGCCCAATACCTTGCTAAGTTCTGGGATACAAAGAAAGCCAGACTTAGCTCTCAGACAGCTTACAGTCTAATGGAAGATGTCCAGAGCTTTGGGTTAGCTGCAGAATTTAGGCAGAATATTTAGGCAAAATTTAGGAGAATAGTATTAAAGCTCATTAAATCATTGATTTAATTAAATAATAATTGATATTTTTCAGCTTAAATCCTTCCTGCTGCCAAAGTCATTTCTCAGTCTCCCCTACTCCTAGCGCCTTCCCTCTGAGAGTGCCACCAGTTTACCCATGGATGGAGTTTGCATGTTGTCTTCCCAACTTGAATGTGAGCCCCTCAAGACCGGGATTGCTTTTTGCCTCTCTTTGTATCCCCAGCATTTAGCACAGTGCCTAACACATGTTGTTCGCTCCTCATGACCCAATTTGGGGTTTTTCTTGTCAAAGATATTGGAGTGGTTTGCCATTTCCTTCTCTTTCTCTTTCTGAAATATAGTAGATGCTTAATAAATACCTGAGTGAGTGATTGATGAGTGTAAGTAGGCTACAGTACATGACAAGCAAGGAATTATAAGAGAAGAAATGAGTAAAGAATGTCATCAAAGAAATGTATAAGCAAAACCAAGGTGGGCCAGTTGAGCACATGATGAAAAACACACGTCTGGATGGTAGTCCAAGGTAGAGGCCAGAGGAAGCCACCAGAGTTAGCATTATAAGATAATGACACGCTTAGATCTGTGTTTAAGGAGAATCGCTATGGCAGCAGAGTGAGGGCTGTACTAGAGAGGGGAGAGACCCTTGCAATGGTCTAGGTGAGAGAGGCTTGAACTCAAGTGGTAGCTATGTATGTGCAGAGAAGGGGTTGGATGTGAGAGACATCGAGGAGGTAGAAATAGAAAGATACAACTCTTCATTAGGAATGTGTGGTGGGAGAAAACAAGATCAGGATAATGGCAAGATTATGAACCTGAAACCATGGCAAAATGGTGGTACCTTTGACAAAAATGGGGGAGAATGGGAGAGGAAAAGAGGGAAGAGACGGAGGGAAGAGACAATGAGTATAGCTTCAGAAATGCTGAATTTGTGTTGCCTATGGGTCATTCACTTTAGGATATCTAATAAACATTTAACGATGTGCGACTGAAACTCAGGGGAAAGGCTCAGGTCTAGATCTGGGAGTTATCAGCGTGGAGATAATAATGATAGATGGCAATCATAAGTATGTATTACTTTCTCTGTCTTCATGTCAGAGACTGATCTGAATTTTATTGTACTGATTGTATTGTAATATATTTTAATATAAACTAGAAGTATGTTAGCACCATCTTGAGCCCGTTTAGACCTCAGAAATCAGAAAAACATTACAAATCAGGACTTGAGTTATTGTTTTGTTGATATCTAGACTTAAGAGTGATGGAGAAAATGTTAATAGAGATTCAACTTAAAAGTGTGACATGTGTATAATTTTTTTTAGAAAGCCAGTTGTTAAATATTTACCTGTATACCACTAATTGCTCCCTTAGACAATCAATATATGAGGTGTTGTAGATGGACATTATTACAACCTAAAACCCATCTTTGTTATTGCTCAGTCCTTTCAGTTCAACTCTTCATGACCCAATTTGGGGCTTTCTTAGCAAAGATACTGGAGTGTTTTGCCATTTCCTTCTCTGGCTCATTTTACAGATGAGGAAACTGAGGCAAACAGGGTTAAGCGACTTGCCCCAGATCACACAGCTAGTAAGTATCTGAGACTGGATTTGAACTCAGGTCTTTCTTGCTCTATCCACTGCGCTAAATAGCTGCCTTCAACACACCTCTACATCCTACATAATATTGAAAAAGAAAGTGTACCTATGAGGCTCAACTATATTGCTCTCCAAGTGAAATATCTAAGTTTGAGACAGAGGCTACAAAGAACATACCAAGAACATGCCTGGGGCAACATTGTGGCGGTAGACCAAGAGGGAACCAGCGTGATCAGTGAACTCATCGGCACTGCTGATATTGTACTTGAGCAACCGAAAAGGATCCAGGCGGCTCTGCAGAAGACAAGGAATGCCAACATGTTAAAGAACACAGGCAATCAGTCTTCCCATATTCAAGCGTATTCTATTCCCCAGTATAGTAAATATAGTAAAGTAAATGGAGTAAATTCTCCTGTTAAATAGAGGAGAGCCATAGACTTGGAGCTAGAAGTCATCAGGGTCAACCTTCTTATTTTACAGATGGAGAAACTGAGGCCCAGAGGGGTTTAGTGTCTTGCCTGGGCTACACAGCTAATCACTATCTGAGGCAGGATTGGAACTCAGGTTTTCCCAATTCTAAATCCAAAGCTGTATCCATCATACCACCATTGCCCGTGCTGTCCTGACTAGATTAAAAGATAAAACACAATCAGCTGTTTCCTCTAAGACGTATACTTTACACCAAAAGACATAAAGAGACTAAAAATAACTAGGGCTGGGTGGTCAGAGCTTTACTTCAAGGTGCTAAAATGTAGAGGATTCTGGCTGCCATTGTCTGCCAGTAGTATAGAACCAACTAAATTTAGCACCTAGTTCACAAGGATAATTAATTGAAGTTAAAATTAAAAATTGACAGATATGACAGAATTAACTAATAACAACAATAAAAATAATAGGCAGCATTTATATAACGCGCCTACTATGTCCCAGGTACTGTGCTAACACTTACAAATATCTTATTTTATCCTTAAAACAACCTCAGGAGGTAAGTGCTATTATTATCCCCATGTTGTAGTTGAAGAAACTGAGAGAAACAGAAGTTAAGTGATTTGTCTCCTCTCTCCTCCCTTTAGTCTGCCCTGCTCCCTACTTCCCTTCCCATTTGTTTTCTCCTTCTACAGGGTTCAAGGTCTCCCAGTCTGAGGGAGCTTTGTGACACAGGGGCTTTGTGTTCCCTAATTCTTCTCCCCCTTTTCCCTCCCCAATTGCATTTTATCTCGAAGAGTTAATTTGATGGCACATTACATGCTGTCTGCTCCAGGCTTGCTTCTAAATTCCTTGTTCCAGGCGAGAAAATTGCTGGTTACAGCAGCAGCACTATTACCGTATTAAATTGGATTTCATAGTAAATGCATTAAGGGCTCTTTCAACTACCCCATGCTGCCTCCTATGAAAACCTAACAATGATTGTTTATACCTAACAACAGAGCATCCCCATACATAAAAGGATAAACTGATAGGAATGCAAAAAGAAAGGGATAATAATGAAATTGGGTTGGGAGACCCCTCCCGTTATCAGATCTAAATAGACTTCCACCATTCTTGTCAAGCATCAGCTTGACAAGAATTAGTGAAGAAATGATAGACAAATAAGGCCAAATTAACTCACAATAACAATAACACTGGGCAGCTAGGTGGCACAGTAGATAGAGCACCAGGCTTGGGGTCTAGAAGAGTTCAAAACACTTAACTCTGTTTGCCTCAGTTTCTTCATCTGTCAAATGAGCTGGAGAAGGAAATGATCTTTGCCAAGAAAACCCCAAATGGGGCCATGAAGGGTTGGACACAACTGAAAATGACTGAACAATATTAGCAACAAAAAAACTATAATAATAATAGCTAGCATTTGTATAGCACCCACTCTGTGCCAGGCACTGTACTAAGCACTTGACAAATATTATCTAATTTATCCTTAAAACAACCCTGAGAGGTCATTGCTATAATTATCCCCATCTAAGAGTTGAAGAAACTGAGGCAAATGTGACTAAATGACTTGCCCAGGGTCACACAGCTAGTAACTATCTGAGGCTGGATTTGAACTCAGTTCTTTCTGACTGGTTCACTCTATTCCCCTTGCTCCCTAACTGATCTGTGGAAATCATTTCAAAGGGAAAGTGAATGCTTTCTTTTCAAGGTTACCCCTGGAACATCGAATTGATCTCATAAACAGGACAAAAGATAGATTAAGTAAATTTTTAAAAAAAAAAACAAATTTCAAAATTTCTATATACCACATACTTGGACTACAATGCAGTAAATTATTTAAAAAAAAATGAATACTAAAACAAATGTCAAGTACTTAGCCATATGGAAATTGAAAATTGTAACTCTTTTAAATGACATCCAGGTTAGGGAGGAAATAGCAAGAAAACAATCATATCTATGTCTATATCTGTTTCTTTATCTGCTAGAGCTACAGAAATATGTCTAATAGCTCTAGCTGGATGAATAGCTATATATAGCTATAGCTATAAAGAGATGAGGAGACCAGATGGTAATGTAGTTATATTTATGTATCTAAGACTGGGTCTCCCCATCTCAGACTAGAAGTTTAGGGGTAACTTATGGGCTGGAGCCCATTACTTATTGGCACAGAAATGTTGACCTGCTCTGCTTCCAACTTGGGCAGATTCACCCTTAGGCAATCTGGTGTACCATACTCATTCAACATAGCCTGCTGAAGCTCAGAACTCCCAGACTCAGGAGATGCACCAGCCTCAGCCTCTCAGTTAACAGGGATTAAAGGGGTAAATTATATCCCACTATAAAATAGTTTATGAAACAACAAAAATACAAATACAACTTATAGAAGTGTATGTGATGTGGCTACAAAAGGTATGGAGAACAGAATGTAAGCACTCTATATCCCGGAAAAGACTTTAGAGGTCATCTTAAGACATCGATCCTATAAAAGCAAGAAAAATAAAATGGAAAACAAAAGTAGAGGTCTTTATTGAGAAAAATTTTTTAAAAAGAGCCTACCCAAAGAATTTAGAAAACAAGCTAATAAGCAAAAAATTTAGAAGAAATAACCTAGAGCAGAAATAACAAAAAGAACAAATCAAAAATCAAATTGATTAAATCAATCATCGGTTCTTTGAAAAAAATTAACAAAATAGTATTAGCCCAATTTTTTAAAAGATTAAAATGAACAAAATGAGAAAAGAGACTGTAACCAGAATGGTTACAGAGACATAGCAACAAATGGAGATGAACATTGAGGGGAATCTTATTCTCCACTTTATGTTAACAAATTTGATGATGAAGTAGTAATGGCAGAAATTTACTTAGAAAAATGCAAAAATACATAAATACATAAACTGATGCATAAAAGGGAGGGACACAGCCCAGCTGAAGCATTTTGCCAAACTTCCAAAGAACAAATAACCCTTTTATTGCATAGTATGTTCTAGAATATAGAAAAAGATGCAGTGTTACTCCATTTATTTTATGAAGAAAATGTGGATTTAACTCCTAAACCTGGCAAAGAAAGCATAAAAATTATAGGCCTATCTCCCTTGCAAACATAGACATAATGATCCTATATAAAATCTTAGCAAACAGAATACAAAAACATAAGGAAATGATTATCTACCATGACTAGGTAGAGTTTCAGGGAGGAAACATCATTCATTCCGCCATTCATTTAACAACTGAAGTGTCTATTCCCTACAAAAGCACTGTGTATAAATAGTCTGTAATATTAACAGTCCATAATATTAACATAATAATAGTCTATAACATTAATAGAATAAAAGGTACCATGTAATTAATTAGCTCAATAAAATTAATGAAATTATATTATTTTAAAAGCTAATTAACTAACTGCTCAAAGATTATGAAGAAAATATATAAAATGAAAATTTGCATTTTTCCACATCTGTCTACACAAGAAAGCAATTCCTTGAAAAGAGTATTGGCTGCCCCACAGTCTGGAGCCCAGTTTGGTGACAACTGCCTGGGTGACCTTGGTAACTTAACTCTCTGAGCCCAAGCATCCCTGCCACCAAAATGAGAAGGTTTAACACTGCTGGCCCCATGAATCCTTTAAGCTTTCTCATTTTCTGTTTCTATATTGATGCTGTGCTGGATTTGAAGTTAAAGGATCCTGATTCTGTTCTTATTCATTCAACAAGCATTTATTAAATACTTACTGTATACCACACTGTGCTAGACAATAGCAAAACAGTTCTCACCTACAAGGAGCTCACATTCTATTGGTGGAAAGCAACATAAAACATTAAACATAAACAAGACACTAAGGAATGTCTGTAAGGCAGTCACTAGCAACCAAGGGAATCCAGAGAGGCTTCCAGTGAGAGGCGGCCCTTGAGCTGAGCTCTGAAGGAAGTTAGGGATTCTCCTGACTTGGAGGCGAGAAGGAGTGCATTACAAGCATCAGGCGCAGCCTGTGCAAAGTCACTGAGATGGGAAATGGTATGTTCTGTACTAGAAACAAGAAGCCAGTTTGGCCAGTATGTAGAATGCATTTTGCATTGATTTTGTCTATATGCATATATGTACAAGTGAAAGAAGCCTGGAAAAAAAAGAGAGAAGAGAGCCAAAGGAAGTTCAGAAAAGGGCTATGTATAAGCAGAGAAGTTTCTTCCCTACTGGGTTAAATTTCATATACCCTTTAAAAGCAGTCTGTAACAGAAATTCAGTCTCAATCCCCTTTGGGAGTTTCTTTGTCTATTGAAATGTTCGTGATTGTTAATATCTGATAAATCATAATAATTTTTTTAAAGGCAGACATCAGCTTGGAAAAATAGGATGGTGCTAGATTGAGAAAGATTTCCACAGCTATGCAGAGAACTGAATTTTAGCCAAGGCTAGGGGATTGATGTGGTCAGATCTGGGTTTTAGGAATATCAATTCCGCAACTGTGTGGCAGAAAACTGAAAGCATGGGCAACAATCAAGAGTCCACTGGGGGGCGGAGCCAAGATGGCAGCTGGAAAGCAGGGACTTGCTTAAGCTCTCCCCCAAATCCCTCCAAACACCTGTAAAAATGTCTTTGAACAAATTCTAGAGCTGCGGAACCCACAAAATAGCAGAGGGAAGCAGGTCTCCAGCCCAGGATGACCTGGATGGTCTCTGAGAGGGGTCTATCACACAGTGCTGGGAGCGGAGCGCAGCCCAGTGTGGGGCATGCCAGGAGAGACCAGACCAGACCAGGAGTCGGCCTGGAGCAGGCCTTAGGGCCATGAATCATTGAGCTGTGGCAGTTGCCAGACTTCTCAACCCACAAAGACCAAAGACCACAGAGCAGGTTAGTGGGAAAACTGCTAGATTGGGTTAGAAAGCAGTCTGGCCCCAGCCCTGGGGGTGGCAGAGGTGGTGGACAGTGGTGACAGCAGCAGCAGGAAGCTCATGTGGCTGCTTCCAGAGTCCCTGGCTCATAAGTTGGGAGGAATCAAGAGGCGGACCAGAGCGGGAGTGCAGGGAGTGCTTTGCCCTTCTTGGATCTGGGTCGCAATCCTGGTTGGCGGTTCTTGGGCGGGGAGGAGCGCTGCTGTGGCAGAGCTTGCGGTAACAGTGGAGTAGAAGTAGCTCTGAAAACAGGAGCATAGCCCCTAAAGCTTGGGACAAAGCACTCTACTCTACAAGCAGTCATACCCTGACAAAAAGCTCAAAGGTCGAGTAGTTGGCTGGGAACATGGCCAGGAAGCAAAAAAGGATGGAGCTCAGATTCAGACTATTGAATCTTTTTTTGGTGACAAAGAAGATCAAAACATACAGCCAGAAGAAGTCAACAAAGTCAAAGAGCCTACATCAAAAGCCTCGAAGAAAAACATGAATTGTTCTTAGGCTGTGGAAGAGCTCAAAAAGGATTTGGAAAAGCAAGCAAGAGAAGTAGAGGAAAAATTGAGAAGAGAAATGAAAGTGATGTGAGAAAACCATGAAAAACAAGTCAATGACTTGCTAAAGGAGACCCCAAAAATACTGAAGAAAATAACACCTTAAAAAATAGACTAACCCAAATGGCAAAAGAGCTCCAAAAAGCCAATGAGGAGAAGAATGCCTTGAAAGGCAGAATTAGCCAAATGGAAAAGGAGGCCCAAAAGACCACTGAAGAAAATACTACCTCAAAAATTAGACTGGAGCAAGTGGAAGCTAGTGACTTGATGAGAAATCAAGATATTATAAAACAGAACCAAAGGAATGAAAAAATGGAAGACAATGTGAAATATGTCCTTGGAAAAACCACTGACCTGGAAAATAGATCCAGGAGAGATAAATTTAAAATTATTGGACTACCTGAAAGCCATGATCAAAAAAGAGCCTAGACATCATCTTTCAAGCAATTATCAAGGAAAATTGCCCTGATATTCTAGAGCCAGAGGGTAAGGTAGAAGTTGAAAGAATCCACCAATCACCTCCTGAAAAAGATCCCAAAAAGAAAACTCCTAGGAATATTGTTGCCAAATTCCAGAGTTCCCAGGTCAAGGAGAAAATATTGCAAGCAGCCAGAAAGAAACAGTTTGAGTATTGTGGAAACACAATCAGGATAATACAAGATCCAGCAGCTTCTATATTAAGGGATCGAAGGGCTTGGAATATGATATTCTGGAGATCAATGGATCTAGGATTAAAACCGAGAATCACCTACCCAGCAAAACTGAGTATCATGCTCCAAGGCAAAATATGGATTTTCAATAAAATAGAGGACTTTCAAGCTTTCTCAGTGAAAAGACCAGAGCTGAATAGAAAATTTGACTTTCAAACACAAGAATCAAGAGAAGCATGAAAAGGTAAACAAGAAAGAGAAATCATAGGGGACTTACTAAAGTTAAACTGTTTTGTTTACATCCCTACATGGAAAGATGATGTGTGTAATTCATGAGACCTTTCTAAGCATTACGGTAGTTGAAGGGAATACGCATATATATAGACAGAGGGCACAGGGTGAGTTGAATATGATGGGATGATATCTAAAAAAAATAAAATTTAATTAAGGGATGAGAGAGGAATATATTGAGAGAGGGAGAAAGGGAGAGATAGAATGGGGTAAATTATCTCACTTGGCAAGAAAAAGCAGTTCCTTGGAAGGGAAGAGGGGGCAGGTGAGGGGGAATGAGTGAATCTTGCTCTCATTGGATTTGATTTGAGGAGGGAATAACATACACACTCAATTGGGTATCTTACCCCACAGGAAAGTAGGGGGAAGGAGATAAAAAAGGGGGGATGATAGAAGGGAGGGCATATGGGGGAGAAGATAATCAAAGCAAACACTTTTGAAAAGGGACAGGGTCAAGGGAGAAAATTGAATAAATGGGGACAGGATAAGATGGAGGGAAATATAGTTAGTCTTTCACAACATGAGTATTGTGGAAGTGTTTTACATAATGATACATGTGTGGCCTATGTTGAATTGCTTGCCTTCTTAGGGAGGGTGGGTGGGAAGGGAAGAGGGGAGAGAATTTGGAACTCAAAGTTTTAAAAGCAGATGCTCAAAAAAAAGTTGTTTTTGCATGCAACTGAGAAATAAGATATATAGGGAATGGGGCATAGAAATCTATGCTTCGCTACAAGAAAGTAAGGGGGAAGGGGATTGGGGTGGGGAGCAGGGTGACAGAAAGGAGGGCTGACTGGGGAATGGGGCAGTCAGAATATATGCCATCTTGGAGTGAGGGGGAGGGTAGAAATGGGGAGAAAATTTGTAACTCGAAAATCTTGTGGAAATCAATGTTGAAAACTAAGATATTAAATAAATAATAATAATCAAAAAGAGTCCACTGCAAATCTTTGTCTTGGGGATGGTTCTCTGGGAAGACGGGGAATGGGCAGGGATACAGAGAAAAATTTAGATGATGTAAATGCAAGAGATAACAACTGAAACCAAAATTTTTAAGACAGACTATTACAATGGCCCTAAGTTAGCATAGTGACAAGACACTTAACCTGTCTGCCTCAGTTTCTTCATCTGTAAATTGAGGATAATAATAGCACCTACCACCCAGGGTTGTTGTGAGGATTGAATGAGATAAGAATTGTAAAGCACTTAGCACAGTGCTTGGCACATAGTAGGTGCTTAATAAATGCATGCTCTCTCCCCTGCCCTACAAGAAGCTACCTGTGTGACCTTGGGCCTCTCTGGGCCTTAAACTCACAGTATCGTAGATTTGGAGCTGGAAGAGATGATGAATAAACTGAATCCCCAAGAAGTTAAATGACCAGTGTTCACGATGACATAGCTAATAGTGTCCGAGACCGGGGCTTGAACCTGGGTCTTTGCGATTCCCGATCTAGTATCCAGTTTCCTATCCCCGATCTGTAAAATGAGAGGGTGGCACTCGATGACCTCCAAGGAGCTGCCAGATATCCACCTCCGGTGCCCTGATCCCGTGGGTGACACCTGCAGGAGGTGGGAGACAAGGCCACACCCACCACTCACCTGGATGCAAGGCATGTTTCTCGTTCTGTTTTTGTGGGCATATAACGTTTCTATGTCCTGCAATGTGCCGTCCTCCACCATGGAAGAGTCGTACACACAGATCACTGTGATTTGCTCTGAGCAGGATATCTGGTTGTTGATGAGAAAATCGAATTCCAGGTCAGTCACATGAGGGATAGAGTGGCTGCTGCACCTGCAGAGCCGCGTATCCTCTCCCCTCATTTTATTCCGCAGAACCACGGGACAGACCAGCTGGGAGATGAACCAGATGTTCTCATTTTCGATGGAGAAAGGCAACCTAGAAAATGAGGGGAGAGGGCAGGCTAAAACAGAAAACTTTAATGTGTGAATAGAAAGAAAAGGGTGGTTGGGGGAAACCAGGATTGTTTCTGAGTCCTGCGGATAATGATGACAGCATTTCAAAGGCAGAATGGGCCGCCTATGGAAGTAGTGAGTTCCCCATCACTGGAAGTATTCAAGCAGAGAATGGCTGGCCACTTGCCACGGTGGCTGTAAAAGGAATTCTGTTGTGGTCTAGCTATGTAGGGGTTCTAAATCTGGGGTTTAAAATTTAAATTTAAAATTAAAATGTTCAATTTAAATTTAAATGTAAATGTTTAAATTTTAATTTTAAAATTAAAATCTAATCTGAATTTAAATTTTGTTTTAATTTAAATTTTATCTAAAATTAAATTAAATTTAAATGTTATTTAAAATTAAATTTAAATTTTATGTGAATTTAACTTTTTGTTTTAATTTAAAATTAAATTTAACTTTTAAATCTGAATTTTAAATTGCATTTTATTTCATCTAAATTTAAATTACATTTAAATTTTAAATTACATGTAAATTTTTAAGTTAGCTTTTATGTTACATTTAAGTTTATATTTTATATTGAAATTTTAAGTTAAAATTGTAATTTTAATTAAATTGGAATTCTAATTTAAACTTAAATTTTGATTGAAATTTAAATTTTAAACTTAATTTAATTTTTTGTAATTGCACTTCAATATGATTGGTTTTCTTTTGTGATCCTAAGTATTTTATTTTATATGTTTAAAAACATTTGAAAAGGAGTCCGTAGGTTTCACCAGACTGCCAAAAGGGTACATGACTCACACAAAAAGGCTAAGGACCCCTCGTATAGTGGATAGGGTTGATGGACATGTAGTCAGGAGGACAGGGTTTCAAACCCTAGACACTTACCAGCTGTATGACTCTGGGTCACACCCCTTCTGAGTCTTTTCATTTATAAAATGAAGAAGTTAGATTCAGCAGCCACTAAGGTCCCTCCCAGCTCTAAATCTATGATCCTCAATTATAGGATCAAGTGAGATTCCTTGATTTCTGGACTCCAAATGGTCATTCTTTGAAAAACATTCATGGATTTAAGAAAAGGGCAGTTTGCTTCGCAAGAGCCAATTGCTAAATTTTCAGTGTGAGCTTTGATACCTCAGAAACTGGCAAACGCCATAAATCAGGGCTGGATTTATTGTTTTGTATATGTCTAGACTTAAGAAAATGATGGAGAAAATGTCTCTAAGACAGATTAGGCTTAAACATGTGTTGTGGAAGAGTTTCCATGCCTTCGTCTCCGCAGGTTCCCGTGGCTTTAGACATAAGCAACGAAATAGAATGCCTCCCAGATTTGTCAGAGGAAGGGCGGAATCAAATGATCATAAATAATTTCCAAATCAGAATGATGGCGAATAATGAAAATATCAATTAGAGTTTAATCAGTGCAGGAGAAACTTGGCTGTATCATCCTGGGGCTAATGAATTTGGAGTCAGATTCAATATATAAAATTAGTCTGCTCTTTAAAAAAAAATAATGCCCGAAAGAACAGGAAGAAGAACACAAAGAAATAAGAGAACCACCAGGGAAAGAATTCCCACCATTATAGTGGGTTGTTACCACTGGCTTCTAAAGACTGGTGGCCAAATCAACTAACATTTCTTAAGCATCTACTGAAAGCAGAGTACAGTACTGAGTAAAGAACCAGTCTTTCTTTGAGCCAGGAAGACCTGGATTCAAATTCTGCCTCTGAGGAGTCCTGGCAAGCTGTAAACCTCTCAGTGTGCCAGGTGACTCTTAACACTACAAATTGTAGAGGAGGTGCTGACCTGCATGGGAGAAAGAGTTCATAGACTAGTGAAATCAAAGGTTGCATCCCTATTCCTATCCGTAGCCATACCGTGACAGGTAACCTGGGGAGGGGTCTGGCCTCACAGGCAGGAAGACCTAAGGTCACGTCCTTCAAAAACTAGCTAAGTGACCCTGTGCAAGTCAGGACAGTTCTCTCAGTGCAGAGAAGTTTCTGGGCTGCATCAAGAGAGGGAGAAGTCTCCCCACCAGTTCATTCACTGATCAGACAGAATCACAGGTATGGGGTCAAAAAACCCACAATAACAGAACACATACACACACACACACACAAAATGAAAATGTATGCACAAGGAAGGGGAGGGGAAGGAAAAAGGGAATAAGCATTTATATCTAGTACTATGTGCAGGGCACTGTGCTAAGCACTTTCTTACATATACTCTCTCATGATCCTCGCAGCAGTAGTAATATCTCCATTTTAGTTGAGGAAACTGAGGCAAGTAGAAGTTAAGTGACTTGCCTAGGGTCACATGGCTAGTTAATTGTTTGAGGCTGGATTTGAACTCAGATCTTCCTAATTCCAGGTTCAGCTCTGAGGTGGCACAGCCAGATGTTGATAACACACACACACACACACACACACACACACACACACACACACGCATATGCATATGTATTTGTTGTTGCTTAGTCATTTTTCAATCCTGTCCTATTCTTCATGACCCCATTTGGGGTTTTCCGAGCAAAGACATTGGAGTGGTTTGCCATTTCCTTCTCCAGATCATTTTACAGATGAGGAAACTGTGGCAAACAGGGTTACATGACTTGCCCAGTGGTGAGAAACCACTATAATGATGGTAATTCTTACCCTGGTGGTCCTCTTATTTATTTGTGTTCTCCTTCCTGTTCTTTCTGGCATTATTTTTTTTAAGAGCTAGTAAGTATCTGAGGCTGGATTTGAACTCAAGAAAACAAATCTTTCTGATTCTGGGTCCATGGCTCTATCTATTGAGTCAACTAGTTGCCCTACACACATGTACACACATACATACATACACACACACATGCCCCCGGAGGGGGCACCAGGCAGGGTCTCCGGTAGAAAGTTGCATATAAGCTGAGCTTTGAAAGAATTTAGGGATTCTGAAGGCAAGGTCCCACCTGCCATGCATCAGCCTCATGCCTACAAGTCCTTCTGGGTGCCTCATTTCCCCATCTCCCCATCTGAAAAATAGGAGTTAGCTCCTGCTTCTACAGACTTTCCCAACAGAGATTAAATGCCCATATTCCACAGGCACATGTATTGATTCTGCTTCATGAATTTTCACAAAGAACACTTGACATTCTCATGTTTTTTTGGAAACACGGTCCAAACCACCCTTCCCTGTGTAAGCTGGCTGGGAACATTGGTGATCATCTCTAGACAAGTCATTCTAATTTTATTTGTTTGTGTATTTGGCTAGGTCTGGGACCTGTGATTTCTTCCAGTGAGAAAACTCCTTCTACCAATGTAGATTGGCAACCCTTTTCCAATTTACAGTCCTAGAGACCTGCTGGGGGAGCTAAGAGGTTAAGTGATTTGCCTACAGTCAACATGTAAATTAGATTTTCTCTTACTAGTTTGTTCTTCTAACTTTTGTAAACAGACCAATGATTTCAGAAATAGAAGGGACTCCCAGTAAGGAAACTCCCTCCAACAGTGCAGATCACAGCAACTTCAAGTTGCCATTTTTGTATTTGCAGCCTCAGTGCCAGGCACATAGTTGCTGTTTAATAAACCTTTGTTGATTGATCGATTAACTGGGGCACCGAGGTTAAACAAGCTATGCACAGGTACACAGGCTGGACTGTAGCCCGGGTCTTCATGGCTTTAAAGTCACACTTGCCTTCCTGAAGGGAGAGCTACCAGAGCTTTTATTTATTTAAATATTCACCAATTCCCTGTGTTTCCTTACCCAGAGCCCCGGGTTTTCGAAAGCTGTGATGGAAACTTGGTGAAGTATGTCTGAGCCAGACTCCGGCGGTTTTGCTTCAATGTATTTTTCTTGGGATTTAGATTCCTGAAAGAAATAAGATCTATTAACATCTCTATCTTAAGAAAATACGACATACATTAGTTCTTTTTGCCCAGGCCTGTGGATATTGGTAGAAGATAATGGTTCTTAAAGTGTGGTGAGCTCAAAACTACTTTTGTAATAATACTAAGATGTTATTTGCCTGTTGAAATATGTCTTCTATGAGGCTGAATTTTCTTCATATACTTCAACTAAAACTGTATCACAACAGATTAAATACAGAAGCAGATAGGATAATCCAGCTGTCTATTACTAAGCCAGACATCAAAGAAATTTGCAAAAAATATGTGAAACAATGCCCCTCTTCTTGTTAGTTCTTTCTGTTTTGGAAAATACAGTCATTTTTCTTTCTCTCTTTTTTTTATAAAATGTGTTATGTAGCATAGAAGATAGAGTGCCAGGCCAAGATGTGAGTTCAAATCCAGTCTCAGACACTTGCTGGCTGGGTGACCCTGGGCAGGTCACTTAACTTCTGTTTGCCTTAGTTTCTTCACCTGTAAAATGGACATGATAACAGTACCTACCTCTTAGACATGTGAAGATCAAATGAGATAATGGTAGAGTGCTTAGCACAGTGCCTGGCACATAGTAGGGAGCTATGTGAATGCTACATTATTAAGCTTAACATACAATAGGTTTATTATTGTCATTTCAAATGGACATTTTTAAAATTTTCTAATATGCAATTGCTGGTAGATATAACCCACTTAAACGAAAGTTCATTGGGATCCTCAATAATTTTTATGAGTATAAAGGGGTCCCGAGACCAAAAAGTTTGTATGAGGGACTCCCTGGTGAGGAAAAATCTCTCTCCTGAGACAGACTGTGATCTGTTCTGCAACGTATAGTCGTAGAAAGTTTCATGGCAAGAGATCATTTGGCTTGCCCACAGTCATTCAATTACTGAGTGTCATAGAAGACTCTTAAGCTCAGAAATATCTGACTGTGAGACTGTGAGACTCTATCCTACGACACACTTTCAGCCTATAATATACGGATAATAATACGTACAATGGCTGCTAGATGGCGCCATAGCGCACAGAACACCAGGTCTGGAGTCGGGAAGACTCATCTTCCTGAATTCAGACCAGCCTCAGATACTTCCTAGCTGTGTGATCCTGGGCAAGTCACTTAACCCAGTTTGCCTCAGTTTCCTCATCTGTAAAATGAGCCAGGGAAGAAAATGGCAAAACACTCCAGCATCTTTGAGAAGAAAGAGTCAGACACGACGGAAACAACTGCACAAGAAAATTACCTACAATATTCACTTCAGAAGGTTGTTGTGAGACTCGATGAGAGTTATGTAAAGGGATCTGCTAATTATAGGTCACTGTCAGGTGTTTTTATTCATGTTTCTGTTTCTAATGCAGCCCTGATATTCCATCACATTAACATGCTATGATTCTTCAATCAGGAACTAGGGAATGTAGAGGTTTTTCCCTATTTTCTCCTTTTACAAACAGAGCACCTACAAATATTTTTGTATCAATGGGTCCTTTTCATGACCTTTTTTTTGAGGAAGGAACCCTAGCAAGAGGGGGAAGGGACATGCCAGGCACTGTGCCAAGCACTTTACAAATATTATCTTGTTTGATCCTACCCTATGAAGTAGGTGCTGTTAGTATCTCCATTGCATAGTGGAGAAACTGAGGCAAGCAAAGGTGATGTGACTTGCCCAAGGTCACACAGCTAGAGCAGGCTAAATTTGAACTCAGGTCTTCCCTACTCCGAGTCCCATACTCTATCCACTGTGCCAACTAACTTCTTGGCATCTGGCTTCCTCTGTTGCCACACACTCCACCTGGTGCCTTAACTTCCCTGGGGGTAGGAAGTGGTCAGTTGTGCAACATCCACCCAGGCTATTGTCTCTGAGGAATGGGCCACCCTTTCTCCAGACCAACCTCATTAGGACAGACTTGCAGCTACCTGCCAGTCCTGTCTTAAAATGGGGACCAAGTCAAAAATTTGGGATCATTCTAGGATCTGTCTCATGATCATGGTATCCTGTCCCCATGAATGAGGCTTTGTGCCTTAAAATCCAAGGTATCTCACTCCAACTGAGTCAGCCCCAGGCATCAGAATTCCTAGTTACATCACTGAGTCACATCGTATCAAAGTATGAGCACCTTTCCCCAAAACAACAACCTGACAATGCTGGATTTTAACCTTCTAGAAAAGATGGGCATGTTGGGAGGGGAGTGAAGGAAAGATGGGGAAGGGATAAGAACGTTTTTCCTATTAGAATACTGTAAATTTAACACTTTTTATTAGAAATATGATAGAGGCAGAGTGATTAGAAAGCCAGCTTTATTGTCAGAAAGAGCTGGGTTCAAATTCCACCTCAGCCATGTACTGACTGTATTACTCTAGGTGAGTCTCTAAGCACTCAATGTCTCTTAAGAAACTAGAAGGTGCTCATCTGCCTGATGAAGGGAATTTACCTTTCAGGAATTCTTTATAGCGATGAAATCATAGATCTAATCTCCTGGCAGAAAGAGTACCAACAAATAAATTGGCTGAAGAAATGGATTAAGTGCCCAGAAGCATGTTAGAAACACAAATAAAAACAAAAACCATATAGAAATGGGGAAGGGGGGTGACACTTAGTAGGAGCTAAAACCATCAAACCGGGTATAATCTGAAAGGAAAAAAAAAGCCCAATTTAAATAAAGTAAACAATGCTTAATCGAATAAAGCAAATTGATAAGGAGGCAAATTTGGCCTGTTCCCAAGGGCTGTGATCCTTTCCAATTCCTCAGACCCCAGGGTAGAATGAAGGTCCAACTCCAAGGATACTTTCATTTCAGAGTGAAATTTGATGAGAAATTTAGACACCTTCATAAAGTCAGCCACCAACAAGAATTAAGAAAGGTTTAGTCAAACGCACATGGAATCCGGTTTTTACCTGAGGTTATGAGAGCTGGTAGTCATGGCCTACTGAGTCGTCTGAACAGTAACTGTCTTTCACTTCAGGGAGGAGAGTTCTAGATGCAATACATCGATTCCCCTTTCTTGTTTCCATGGCAACGGGTACCAGGGAAACAGCTCTAAGAGGACCACCACTGATTGGATACTCCCCTTCCCTAGCATCCTCTGTGGATTGCCTAGCATTCTGTAGATGTGAAATGATTGTTTTCCTGGGTCTATCATAATCCTGCACTGAAGACCTGCTGTAACAATTTGCTATCTAGGAGGAATTCAGAATACAGAAAACGCAGACAGAGTTGGGGATCTGGGCCTCATTTCCTCTGACTTATTTCTTTTTGTAGAAGTCTTTTATTTTAAACATACCTTTATAAAGACACCTTTATGCTCAGAGGCCATAGGATAAATACTCACTAAATAAAAAAGGGAGGAAGTATTTATCTGGTGCCTATTATATACCCAGCACTAAGCACTTTACAAATATGTCATATGATCCTCACACCAGTCCTAGGAAATAGGTACCATCATTATCCCTGTTTTTGAAGCCAATAAAGGTTAAGTGACTTGTCCAAGGTCACACAGCTAGTAAGCATCTGAGGTTGGATTTGAACTCAGGTCCTCCAGACTCCAGGCTCAGCACTCTATCCACTGCACGAGCTAGCTGCCCCTAGGGTATGTTCAGCATTTATTAATAGATAGAGCTGGAATGCCTCCCTTTGCATCTCCAAGGGAGATTCTTATTTCTGCCTTTGTGGAGGGTAGGAAGGTGGCTGGGGAGGTAGATGGGATACTCTTTAGCTCTTCTGTCTTCCAGGAAGTATAGGGTTAGAATTCTATCTATCTGATATTTCCAGTCTCAGGATGTGATGGTGCCCTTTGGGGATTTAGGATATAAACCACCTTCCCTGGTTACTCCAGGTGTTCCATGGCAGAGTAGGAGAGTAGCAGGTAGCTTAATCTGGGCCAGCTCTACTTCCCTCTCACCAAATGCTAATTGCCCAAAAGGCAAACATCTAACAGGCACCTACTAAAGGAGGCAGGGAAACTGTACTTAAGGAAGCTATTCAAATTAGCTTAGGTAACTGGGCACGGAAGTCAGTGGGCTCTGAGATTCCAGAGTGAGCTGAAATAAGGAAGATCTCACCCCAAAGTCCTTTCTTAGTCATCTCTGAGAATCCAGAAATGGGACCCTGGAGGAAATTTCTCCTTTTTGCCATTCCAAAGCTTTGCCTTCTCCCCTTTTCTGCCTCTCTCCAACACCCCTTTTTTCCGCTCCAAAGACTCTCAGCCAATCAGGAGTCACACCTCGCAGCACCGCAGAGCCATGGGTGTATACACATTGTATATATAATCTGTGTGTATGTATCTAGATCTGTGAATCAGGCATTAATATGTGTATCTATCAAATATATGTGGACATTCCCTTCCCCCAGCTTTCCCTTCGTCCCATACACACACATACATGTGCATATATATATACACATATGTATTTATTACACACATGATGCATTATACACATTACACATATACAGTATGTTATTATATGCAGTATATCATATTTATTGTTTTAATCGTATTATATTGGATATGTTCTTGTGTAGTACTGTAATTGTTATATTGTGTGTTGTATTATGTTATATACAATATATTATACACAACATAGTTACTTTTTTTTGGCCACAATATATGCGTGTAAACTAGTTCTATCTCCACTTCTCTTGCATCCATGCCCTCCTCTCTCCTCACACAGGAGTCACCTTAGCCCAGTCCCTCGTCATTGCTTGCCAGGACACTTGTAGTGGCCTCCTCACGGAGCTCCCTGGCTCCAGCCTCTCTCCCCCTCCCGTAAATCCTGTAGAGCTGCCAAGGTCACGTTCCTCGAGCAAAGCTCTGGATGTGTCACTCTCTTGTGCAAGCAGTTTCGGGTTCTGCCTGTCGCCTCTAGAGTAAAAGTACAAATCTTCTGTCTTCTGTGTGTAGGTATATATATGGATGTATATGTATGTGTGCATGTATGTGTGTTTGTATATGTGTGTATGTATGTGTGTATGTGTGTGTAATTGTGTCTTCCCTTAGAATGGCTTGTGTGTGTGTATGCATGTATATATGTATATGTGTGTGTATATATATGTATGTGTGCGTGCATGCATGTGTATGTCTGTGTAATCGCCTCTTCCCTTAGAATACAAGCTCTTTGTTGAACTGGAATTCTTTTATTCACTTTACCTGTATCTCTAGCACCTGGTATGGCACCTAGCACATAGTAGGTGCTCAATAAATAGTTGTTGATTGATTAGTTGAGGCTATGAACTCTGGGTGACTAGCGCGGCAGTGCCCTCTACAGAAATCATTCTACCAGTATTTGACTATTGGATTATTTAGTGAAACATGGGGTCACTTGCTTCTTCGCAGATATGGGGGGCCCTATGGGTATGGAATGCTGTAAACAATATCAGACTTTGGGGGTATTCTGCTTAGTTTTGCTGAACTTTCCCCGCCCCCCCCTCCGCTCTTTTGCTATTCATTAAAAGGGATGGCTTTCTGGAAGGAGGAGGACATAGAGAGAAATGTAGGGGATGATGTCAACACAATTATTTTTGAGGATTTGGACAAAGGGGATTCAGCTGTGCACACATGACTGCCGGGGATAGAGCTTTTCACACCTGTGCATCATATTCTGAGATAGGTGAGTAATCTCAAGAAGTGGCTGGCGTTTAAGGCACGGTCAGGAGAAATTAGTGCAAAGCAAAGCAAAGAGACCTGACTTTGTGCTCAGAGGGGGCTGCTCCCAAGAAAGGGAGCATTCCCAGGAAGGAGAGCGCTCACTTTATAAAAAGGCTCAAAGGTTGGCAAAACATTACAGTGATGATCTCACTTTATCCTCACAACAACCCCTGAGATAAGTGCTGTTATTATCCCCATATTAAAGATGAGGAAACCAAGGCCCAGAGAGGTTCAGTGGCTTGCTTGGGGTCACACAGCTAGGAGGAGCCTTAGGCAGCACTCTGTACACTTTGCCACCCAGCTGCCTCATGTAATAGTAACCAGCAGATTTGAAAGTGCTTTACATATGTTAACTCATTTGATTCCCCTAACAACCCTGGAAGGTAGGTATTAGTAGCAGTAGTAGAAGTATTCCCATTTTATAGATGGGGAAACTGAGGCAGATGGTGGCTAAGTGATTTGCCCAGGAACACAGCCATAATTGACTGAGGCTGAATTTGAACACAGGTCTTCCTAACTCCACGTTCAGTGGCAATACTCGCCCCAGGATGTGCTGGCACACCAGGGCATAGCTGGCTCATGCTGTATCTGCCTAGGACTTTAAGATTTTCAGAGTGCTTTTCTCACAATAACCCTGTAAGGTGGGCAGGGAAGTATTATCATCTCCTTTTTCACAGATGAGGAAACTGAGATAGAGAATAGTAATGTGAAATGCTCAGACGCACTCATTTAATGAGCTTCAGGGCTGGGAACCAGTTCTTCTGACTGTGTGACTGGCATTCATTCCACCACAACTGCCTCCGGGGGGCTGGACGTCCAAACTGGTATTAGAGAAGACTGAACAGGAATGTCCGAGGCAGAAGGATGCTTTGGCTAGGTTTGGTGTCCTAGAGTCCCAGATAATACACTGTAGTCAGGGCACACTGATGATGGAGTGGGAGCAATGGATGTCAGAAAAACTTTCTCACAATTCAGAATGCATGGAAGTGGATAGATGCCCTGGAGAGGTGGTGGCTCCTCCCTCCTGGGAAGTTTCCAAGCAGAATCTGTTTTGGCCACTACAGCCAATATAGTGGGAATTCTTTTCATGTGGAGGTTATTTTTTTAAATACACTTATTTATTTTTGGAAAGAATTGAATTAGATGGGCACTGAGATCCCACGTAACATTCAAATTCTGTGATTCTTTGATTCTACAAGAAGAGGCACTGTTCACTAGTGCCTGAGACAGAGCAGTGCTGAACATTTATTAATCATTTATTGTATGCCAAGCACTGCGTTAAATGCAAGCCAGACCTTGCTCATGAGGAACTCAGATTCTCATTGGGGGGACATCACTTATAGGGTTCTGAAGGTACATTTTGGGAAGACAAGAGGATGATGGGATCCAAGTGGGCGGAGTTTGGGGCCAAGTGGTTGAGGGACAACTTACCCTCTTAATGTGTACCATCAGACACCAGAGGGTGCTCTGGGGTAAACACTAAACCAGTCCCCAGCCACATGTGGCCAAGAGGCCACAAGTTCCCCACCCCTACACCAAACTCTCTGGCTCCCAAAGAACTGGCCCACATGCTCCCTTTGTTTCTACCCCTATGTGTGTAAAGTCAAGGTAGGACTTGGGGTGGATCAACCAATCAGACCATGGTTTGTTCTTCTATCTCCTACTCTAGGAAAATCCGTACCTGAAAAATATAGTGCACATGTCTCTGATTTAGTTACTTATACTAACTGCCCCACCACCACCACCATTAATTATACTCCTGGTGTATGCAATCAAACTTTTTAATCAAAGTATGCTAACAATTTCTTCTAAAACAGACCATCACCTCCCTGACATTTTACAGGCTCCTTTTACAATGTGCTGTCTCTGCCCTTTGGGAGGCCATGAGTCTTCTCTGGGATGGTCCTCTGGCAAATATCCATCAACCAATCTGTATTATCCTTGAACCTCAGGAAAATTGCTGAGTCTCAAGTATGGCTAATGCAGGCGAAAACCCTCCTTGGGAGCAGGCTGATGACTGATATCTCAGGTGTGTTTTTTATATTTTTAGCTGAAGTTGTTTACCACATCATCTGATTGATAGCTTACTTCAGAATTCTTGATTAAGCTGTTGATACTGCTTTCTGATTGGTGGTCTATCTTATTGGAGGGTCTGCATATGTTTATCAGTTCTTTTTAAGGAAAATCACAAGCTACTAACCGGTTGTTCAAAAACAGCTTAATTACCAAATGGAGGCTTAAGACAAAATGGAACCCATTGGGCTAAGTTGACAAACTTCCATTAACTTTATTTTTTTTTTAAAGTGTTTTATTTATTTTTAGTTTACCACACACGGTTCTACATAGTTTTGAGTTCCAGTTTTTCTCCCCTCCCTCCCCCCTCCCTCCCCAAGACGGCATGAAGTCTCATATAACTGTCATGTATAACTTCGCATTGAATTAATTTATGCTCTAGTCAAGTCGTGGAGAAGAATTTTGACCAATGGAATGAATCATGAGAAAGAAGAAACAGAACCAAAAAAAAAAAAACCAAAACAAACAAGAAAAAAAAAAAAACCCCAAAAACAAAAACAAAAGAGAAGCAGAAAAGGCGAGCATGTAGTGTGCCTCAGTCTGTATTCAAACTTCGCAGTTCTTTCTCTGAATGAAGATAGCATTCTCCATCGTGAGTCCCCTGGAATTGTCCTTGCCCCTTTAGGTTGCTGAAAGAAGCGCAGTATGTCAGGGTTGGTCCTCACGGAATCCACATATCTGTGGCTGTGCACAACGTTCTCCTGGCTCTGCTCCGCTCACTCAGCATTATGTCATGTAGGTTTTTCCAGGTTGTTATGAAGTCTGCATCATCCCCATTTCTTATGGCACAATAGTATTCCATCACCTTCATATACCACAGCTTGTTCAGCCATTCCCCAATTGATGGGCATCCCTTTGCTTTCCAATTCTTGGCTACCACAAAGAGAGCTGCTATAAATATTCTTGTACATATGGGTCCTTTTCCCGCTTGCATGATTTCTTTGGGATACAACCCTAGAAGTGGTATTACTGGGTCAAAGGGTATGAACATTTCTATAGCCCTTTGGGCATAGTTCCACACCGCCCTCCAAAATGGCTGGATCAGCTCACAACTCCACCAGCAATGCAACAATGTTCCAATTTCCCCACATCCTTTCCAGCATTTATCATTCTCCTGATTTGTTATTTTAGCCAATCTGACAGGAGAGATGTGGTATCTAAGAGTTGTTTTGATTTGCATTTCTCTAATCAGCAGCGATCCAGAGCATTTTTTCATATGCCTGTAGATAGCTTTAATTTTCTTCCTCTGAAAACTGCCTGTTCATATCCTTTGACCATTTCTCAATTGGGGAATGGCTTGTATTCCTATATATTTGGCTTAGCTCCCTGTATATTTTAGAGATGAGGCCTTTATCAGAGATACTAGTTGCAAAGATTTTCTCCCAGTTTTCTGCTTCCCTCCTAATTCTTGTTGCATTGGCTTTTTTTGTACAAAAACATTTCAATTTGACATAATCAAAATTATCCATTTTGCATTTTGTAATGCTCTCTATCTCTTGTTGGGTCTCCATTAACTTTATTAAGGTAATAGAGGTTGTCCGTGTCGGATTATGAATTATACTAAATTGATAAACTTATTCCAACTATCTGATTGAGTCCCTAAAACTTACTGTTACTACACTGGTTTTCTTTCTAGCCCCCTCTCTACTGATCAAGCCTTTATGAATAAGTAGATTAAACCTTTAATTAAATTACCATTAACATAGTAAAAGAGAAGAGCCAATGAGGGGGTAGCATCCTTTCTCATCGACCTGTATGAAGCAGGAATATGAACAGGTGAGACTTTCAAGTCAAAGGTAGAAGACTTCACATAGCTGTAAAACAGTCTCATTGAAAGAAGAATTAAATCAGTAGTGACCAAAGAAAGTCAGAAAGCATAATAAAAGAATGTTAAGTATGTACAGATTTTTGTTGCCAGAATGAAGCTAGGTTTTTGTAAGTACATTTCCCTTATTATTCATACAACTTCATAGATAATAGGTTGCTTGTTGTAAGGGGTTTAATAATATGCTTTCTGCCTCAAGGTTCTTTAAATTGCCTACAAAATTAAAACAAACTTTTTAAAGATGGAACTCATTGTTTGTTCAAGTACTTCTTCATAAAAGGCTGTGCTAAAGGTCATAGATTTCAAGCTGGAAAGGACATTGGAGATAATAGAGGCGATGACCTCATTTTATTGATGAGGACCCAGGCTGCAGTAGTTTGGCAAAAAGAGTTGTTGGCATTTTGAAGACTGATTGCTGCTCTTTACAAAGAGCTAAAAGTCTGTGTGAGCACATGTGTCAACACACATTGGAGTTGATACTCTGTGATAGCATTAAGCAGGGTGGTTTACTTGATGGAAATACCTATACAAACCACCAGGTGACGCTCTGAGAACCTCCCTGTTCATACGAGAGCATCTTCTAGGTTCCAGCCTTGAGCAGCCTGCCTGCTACATACTGAGTATGCTCAGGCCTCAGTCATCCTTTTTTGCCTCTCCTGGATTCTCACCTAATTGAGGTGTGTGGAGCTCTAGCTCTGATTCCCAGAGGGACATAATCTCTTTCCCATTTTGTCATTGGTCCCAAAAGATTTCTCACTCAAAATATAGGTTAAGTGTGTTTACTGAATGGGACTCAAGAGCAAAAGGTATAGTCTTTGAAGTCTGCTGTTGCTAGAGTAAGGCACAGCCTCTTGTGCTACAGTCTGAACCTTGGAACTTTTCCCATCCTCTGCTGAACTGTCCCTCACTTTCTCCTCTGAAATAAAGACTCTGAAAGGCCGTATTGAGGCAGCTAGGGGGTGCCATAGCACATTGAGCGTTGGGCCTGGAGTCAGAAAGACTCCCCTTCCTGAGTTCAAATCCAGCCTCAGACACTTAGTAGCTGCATGACCCCAGGCAAGTCACTTCACCCTGTTTGCCTCAGTTTCCTCATCTGTAAAATGAACTGGAGAAGAATATGGCAAACCACTCCAGTACCTTTGCTAGAAAAACCCCAAATGGGGTCATGGAGAGTCAGGCATAACTGAACAGAGAAGGCCATATTGGCCGGCTGCTAGTACCCTCCCTCTGAGATTACTTCCAATTTACACTGTATATGCCTGGTGTATCTGTAGGTGTTTGCTCCCGCAGAATGGGAGTTTTTACCTTTCTTTATATCTCCAACAATTAGCACATGGTATATGGTAGGCACTTAATAAATGCTTGTTGTTGTTGTTGATAAGGATAATTTTACCCCTTCCCCAAGTTTTTTTTGGTTTTCAAAATACAGGACTCTCTCAGCTTAGTACCATCAGTTCCTATTTCCTGGGCTTTCCCTGCTGATGCCAAGCAAATCTATTATTCAGTAGCTTCTCAGATTGGTACCCATAGGCCTGCAGCTAAGTGTCTTTTCCCAGGTTCACCTCTGCCTGCTCATGGGAGTGCCTATCTCCAGGTCAGAGCATAATCACAAACCACCTCTGCCTCCTCTCATTGGCTTCTTATATGTCTGATGTCTTAGATGGCTGGCCTTTAGTTTCTTTCTTTCCTTCCTGCTTTTCTTCTTTCTTTCTTTCTCTCTCTTTCTTTCTTTCCTTCCTTCCTTCTTTTCTTCTTTCTTTCCTTCCTTCCTTCTTTTCTTCTTTCTTTCATTCTTTCCTTCCTTCTTTTAGTAAAGTCTGACTCCTCTCATGACATTTCTGGAGAATGACATTTGGTAACACCTTTTGGATCAAATTCCTTGAGGTAATCCCAGTCCTGCTTTTCCTTTTCTCTCTACTTCCTAAAAGATCAGCTGAATCTTAACTAAATTTTAAATGGTCAGGGCTCTATAAACAAGCTTTGTTAAAGGTTTTTTTTGGTTTTTAATCATCAGAGTGATAGGTGACAACTGTGCCACCTTTCTGGCAGCTCATGAAGGGGCTACAGCTGCCTGAAGGTCCAAGCTTCTGCCCCTCTGGATTCCAAGGTGGTTCCATGAGCTGACACAGGCCCAGTTTACCCTAGGTTGCATGAATTTGTTCTTCTCACTGGAGACAGAAAACAGCAAAAGGCTTTCCCATTGTGCTGCCCTATGAGTGTGAGGGAAGGGAGAGAAAAGGTTAAAAAGAGGGTTTACACTGTTATGTAGATACTGAAATAGGTATACATACATATGTACACACACACACACACACACACACACACATCTGGAGCTAGCCAGCATGGTGTGGCAGGAAGAGCAGTTGATTTGTAATCAGAGGACATAAGTTCAAATTCTGAGTCAGTCAACTAGCACCTAGTAAGGTCCTTCTATGGGCCAAGCACTGCTTCAGATACAAAGATAGATTAAAAAAAGACCCAGTCCCTGGCCTCAAGGAGCTCACAGTCATGGGGGAGACAATATGCAAACAACCATTTCCAAACAAGATATAGACAGGATACGTTGATAGAAATCTCAGATTTATTGTTTAGTTGCATCCAACTCTTAGTGACCCCATTTGGGGTTTTCTTGCCAAAGATACTAGAGTGGTTTGCTGTTGCGGGCCACGGTAGAGCTGAGCCCTGTCCTCCTCAGACCTCCAGGCCCAGGGGCCTGCTGAGATAAACTCAGGGCTTTGGGATGTGGGTGGAGCTAGGAGGAGGGGTCTCGCCTTTGTTGCCTCCCTGGCAATCCCAGGTCTTTGCCCGAGCCGGGACCTGCCAGACCACGTGGAGTTTCCGGTCTTTGCCTGGACTGCCTGCCCGCAGGGAGCTTCGGGTAGTGCGGGAAGAGAAGGGGAGGAGAGTAGGTGGAGTCGGGGCGGTCCTAGGATCCAGGTGTATAGACTTTTACCTGTCCTTCACTCACGTAACCAAAGAATGTACCTACGTCACTAAAGATATAAATGTGCTGCTTTCTGAAATAATAAACGGAGTCACTCACCATCTTTTCAGCTCCCGCCCCGTACATTGTCCGCAAGATCGGGTCCTTTGCTTAGGCAAAGGCCTGGGGCTTGGGGGGAACCCCGAGCATAGTTACAACGCTTCGAAAGCCCGTAACAGTTTGCCATTTCCTTCTCTAACTCCTTGTACAGATGAGGAAACTGAGGCCAACAGGGTTAAGTGACTTGCCCAGGGTCACGCAGCTAGTTAAGTGTCTGAGGCTGGATTTGATGGGGGGGGGAATGAGTCTTCCTGACTCCAGGCCAGCATTCTATCCACTTGCTAATCCAAGTTGCCCCCTGGTAATCTCAGTGGGAAGGCACTAAAATGAAAGAGAACTGGGAAGAGCATCTTGCAGGAAGTGAGAAGTTAGCTGAGACTTGAAGGGAGCCAAGGAAGTCAGGAGGACAAGGGGAGGAAGGAGAGATTTCTGGGTGTGGGGGCAGCCAGTGAAAACACTTAGAGTTGGAAGCTGGAATGTTGTGTGTTTGAGAAACAGCAAAGAGATCCGCATCACTAGAGTGCAGAGTGTATGGAGGGAAGAAAGATGTAAGAAGCCTGGAAAGGTGGGAAGGGGCCACGTTATAAAGGGCTCTGCTCTTTACTGCCTGTGTGACCTTGGGAAAGTTTCTTCCCCTCTCCGGGCATGATGCCAGAAAGGAAGGTCAGTTCCACATGTATAAGAGCTAGAAGATTATATGATATAAATGCAAATAATAATAGTTTTGCAACTTCCCTGAGGCTAGGAAGCTCTGGACTAGAAAGGTCTGGGTAGGCAATTTAATGCATTGTTGTTGGAGTTGTGAATTGGTCCAGCCATTCTGGAAAGCAATTTGGAACAGTGCCCAGAAAGTTACTCAACCGTGCATTTCCTTTGAACCAGCTATACCACTGCTAAGCCTGTACCTGAAAGGGGGAAAAGGCTGATATGTACAAAAATATTGATAGCATCTCTCTTTGTAGTTGGAAAGAATTGTAAAGGGGGGTGCCCATCAAGTAGGAAACGACTGAACAAATTATGGTATGGAGATATAGTGGAATGCCATTGGGCTGTAAGAAATGATGGAAAGGACAGTTTAAAGACACTTGGAGTAGCCCTATATGAACTGATGCAGAGTAAAGTAAGCAGGACCAGGAAACTATTTAACACTAGCAATATGGAAAAGACATGCACCTTTGAAATACTTGGGTATTCTGATCAATGCAATGACCAGCTGGGATTTCAGAGGACTGATGATGGAGCCTGCTGCCACCTCCAGACAGAAAAGTGATGGAGCGACACGCAGAAGGAGACTTACAATTTTTGGACAAGGCCAATGTGGGACACTGTTTTGCTTAGCTATGCATATTTGTTATAAGGGTCTTTTCCTTCCTCCCTTCCTTTCCTTTCCTTCCTTCCTTCCTTCCTCATTCCCTCCCTCCTCATTCCCTCCCTCTTCCCCTTCCTTCCTTCCTTCCTTCCTTCCTTCCTTCCTTCCTTCCTTCCTTCTTTTCTTCTTTCTTTTCTTTTCCTTTCTTTTCTTCCTTCCTTCCTCTTTCTTTCTTTCTTTCTTTCTTTCTTTCTTTCTTTCTTTCTTTCTTTCTTTCTTTCTTTCTTTCTCCCTTTCTCTCTTTTTCAGTGAGTGAGAAATAGGAGAGAGAGGAACTAAATGCTCACTAATTTAAAAAAATCACAGTGGAAAAACAATAGAAAGACATATTCACTTTTCATATTCTCCCTCACCCCCTCCTTTTTCAATACCTTTTCTCCCCAACCACCTCAAAATACTTCAGCTCCAAGAGAATTGCTCTCCAGTATGCAACCAGGCAAACAGGATGTCAGGGCCAG
This sequence comes from Trichosurus vulpecula, assembly GCF_011100635.1. Lineage (NCBI taxonomy): Eukaryota > Metazoa > Chordata > Mammalia > Diprotodontia > Phalangeridae > Trichosurus > Trichosurus vulpecula. The sequence goes on along the minus strand of NC_050577.1, from coordinate 219,095,843 downwards.
ATCTCAGGTGCCTTTCCTCCCATCATCTCTTTGACTTTCTCCAATCATGTTCTTCCCAGCCTCCTTTCAAACTAGTTGTGCTAGTTGGAAGGAAAGCCAGAAGGAAATGCAGACAAGCAGGATGGCTTTGGAAATTACATGCTGGATTTATCAAGTACTAAAAAGGAAAGCAAACTGTACATAACAGTGATTCACAGTTCCTTGTGCAATCTTCTTTATATGTTCTGGATTTGGAAGCACTTGTTTTATTTGGGTTTTATTTGGTGTTTTGTTTGTTTTCTGTTTATTTGGTGTTTAAGTTCAGAATTTTTTTAAAAGTTAAAAACTTAACCAACCAAGCAAAAACCCAATTACAAAAATCACCAATAATAAAACAAATCAGGTATGCTGAAAACTTCAGAACCTCACACAGACTTCTGAGGGATGCAGTTCCCAAAAAGAATATAGAGATAGACTTCCCAGTTATATTCACTTAAAAGCCATTGACATTCCAAGTGGGATTTTTTTTCTTTTTTTGTGAGGTGGTTGGGGTTAAGTGACTTGCCCAGGGTCACACACACAATGGGTTTCTTAATCAAGTTTCTAAGCTGTTTGTTGTAGCAACTGGGTGAGGCCAGCAGCCAAGTAAGTGCTCAAGTTGTTCCATCTCTGGTGTATTAAAATATGGTTTAAAGACCCACAAAGGAGCCTCTGAAAATTAGATGCTTTTCAAGTGTGGAGGGCTCACTCCCCAGCCTTGTATTGGTATCAGACACAGCCTCTTGCTTTTCAAGTTGTTGCTTGCAGACCAAATGGCGTCCAGCCATCCTCTCGATGACACATTCATTAACCTGGGGCAACAGAAGCAGCCACTCATATTCTGCACAGGCTACTCATTCTTCTTCTAACCCTGTCACATGGCTGGGAATCTGAAAGGCTGAGGTAGGAAATTTGACACCGACATCCCCAGAAAGCTCCAGTGAAATCAGGAAAGTGTTTGGAGTTTGGGGGCAGCAGATTCTCAAGTATTGCCATGACTACTGATGCAAATGAAACATGTTGGGGTGGCGTAAGGGAGGGGGGAAGAGAGATGAAGAGACAGAG